>NC_055692.1:23249019-23985685 GCF_017639745.1 Melanotaenia boesemani
AGTTAAGATGTACACACACCAGAGGGTGAGAGTATAAATTAAAAGGCGTAGTTCAAAGCAACCAAGGTTACGGAAGGAAGAAAAAAATGTGAAACTAACTCTTGAGATTGTGGTTGATGCAGATTTTTGCAAATTCCTTGATGTGACGTTGTGAAGAGTTCAGCAAACTGAACTGGAGCAGCAAATGCCATTGGACTAACAGTGAAAACTCTCTGGCCTTCATTCATCAGTTTACAATGGCTGCCGGTGACTGTGATAAATGGTAAGTAACCTTCTATTTATTTCTATTGTGTGTGTGTGTGTGTGTGTGTGTTGCCCTGAATGAAAAAATAAATAATAATAATAATAAAGCTACATCAGTTAAATTAGCAAATGTAACCTCGTGATTTGTAATATAATCCTTAGTGGTCATGGTTCTTTTTATATTGTTATTGGCACAGTGACGGGTCCAAACTGACAGTTCTGTCTTTTGTATGCAAACTTGATTTACTTATTAACCTGTTTAATTTTTTAAACTGCTAGACTGAATGTGTCTGCTGTAGCTGATATGTGCAGCTGCTATACTGTATTTGTGCACATACATCTCTTTTCTCTACACCCATGAGCCTGACGTTTAGTCCAGTAGCTGTTGTGCATGGTTTATCCAATTCTTCCTAAATATATGTTTTTTAAAAAAAACAGCCAACACAATAGAAACTGTTTAAAGTGAGTGCATGTTCTCGTTGGACGGGTGGCCACTCCATCTTTGGAGCTGTGGAATGAGATTTGTTCGACTTTAAAGTGGATCAGTGTTTTGTAATGATTTCCCCCCTCTGCGCGCCTGCCTATTATTAGCTACGGAGGCCTTACAGTAAGTGGAGTTGGCTCCATGACGGTCAGTGCTGCAGCTCTGCAACCCACCACTACACCGAGACCAGCGTTAATGTTTTTGGCGATGCAGTCGCACATATTCTATTGATCCAGGGGATTTTTTTCCCCCCCGAAACGTCTGCGCTCGGTCGGCAATTTTCAAGCCTCGTTCACCTTGCCTTGAAGATGAAGTTAAATACGAGCTGCCGTCAGGTGCAAGCCGCATCCGATGGATCCCTGCTTTTTATCAGGTTCATCGACCAACCCGATGCAGCACTTCCTTATGTTGCGGTAAGGGGGATCAACAACGTTTATGACAACGGAGTCTAACTGAATTTATTTCCTTATCGTTGGTGTTGCGATGGAATGAGTCGGAGCCAGATAAATAGGCTCAAGAGTCAGTGACGGGGCGTTGCATAACGTGTAATGCAGCAAAGCCTCATGACTAGTGTCTCGGTGGTGGAGGGACTGTTCGGTCCTTCTGGTAGGATATGCACAATTTTATCATCTTTGAAATAGCTGATGTCGGAGGATGCAATGTGTTCAGTAGCTTTGTATTTAAGATGATAATTTCAAGGCACCGTTTGGCTTATGTAGAACAAATGAGCATATTAAAAAAGATGTAATTCTAGAGTTGCGCAGTGTACTGTAGGCTGTGACAGGAAGGGCATATGGATAAACAATATTAAAGGCGATGTGTCTTTATATTGTCATGCAGGCCCAGTTTCAGGTCACACTGTGAAATGTTTATGCCCTAAGATATGCAAGACAAGGGATGTAGTTTGTGCAGTCAATGATCAGCAGATTTTCTGAATGACATCGACCTGCAACACAGTAGCCCATAATAGTGTATAGTGAGAAAATTAGTCAGTACAGAGCATTACATGAAAAGTAGATGCTGCTTTTTTATTTCTTGATATTGGCCTCCCTAAGTCAATGTATTTGCCACAAGAGGATGGCTAGCAGACGTCATTCATAGGATGACAGCACTATGACCATGTAAATATGAATGAATATCAAAGAGGGCGAAGAGCAGTGCTATAATGATTTTAAAGGGCACAACTTGGGGAAATGTTGAAGATTAAACATGCAAGCTTGAGATTGAAGTCCTGTGTATTATAATGACACAGCTTTAAACTGAAATAAAGTCAGATACTACCACCATTGCATAATTTGACTACTGATTTGGTACTGTATTTATTGAAAATAAGTAGAATTAAACCAAATCATTAAGAGTATAACAGAGAACATTGTTTGAGCTGTAACACAGTGATGCAGACCACGGTTTCCTTGGAAACCAGTTTAAATTCCCAAATTGTCATCTACCATTTTCAAGGCTCAAAAGGGGGGTATTCAGCTATTCCCTTTATTTAATTTATGTCCATGACGTTAATGCCCATCTGATACTGTATTTTTGAATTTATGTATGGGCTGTGATTAAGCTTATCTTTAAGGTAAAATTACTGTAATTTGATTGTAATAATAAAATAGGAAAGGCAATTTTGGTCATGCAGATTGAATTAAATATCAGACATGACATAATAGGGTTGCGTTTACTTATTCTAATCCAATGTAAAAAACCAGTTGGAAATAAATGCTTTTCTATATTAGTTAAAAATGTTGTGTTCCTCTCATTACTTAAATTAAAGCTGTATAATAGGACTGGTTTGTATTAAATCACTTGAATAAATTTTATGATGCTGGTCACTTTAAGGAGCGAGTATAGGGAACTTGTGAATGAGCACAGAGAAATCACGAGACCATCCATTGATAGCTCTGCAGGCAGACTGAGCAGTGCAGATGAGGACTCCTGAGTGCATGTGTTATGTCAGGATAATAGTGTAAGACGTCTCTGATCGTAGCTTTTTTGTGCTTCTCTATAAATTTCACCAGGCCCCAGCTGAACGATTCTGATATGGACTATGAGAGGCCAAACGTTGAAACTATCAAGTGTGTGGTAGTAGGAGACAATGCAGTTGGAAAGACCCGCCTTATTTGCGCCCGAGCCTGCAATGCCACACTGACTCAGTACCAGTTACTCGCTACACATGTGCCCACAGTCTGGGCAATTGACCAGTACAGAGTATGCCAAGAAGTGAGTATGAAAGCTTTAAACTTTAAACAGTTTGCTTGCATGTTTTTGCATTATTCATATTGATTTATAGTATTTTAGTTTATTACCTAAACTAGTGGTTGAATATCTATAAATCTTTTATCTCTGTAAAGGTGTTAGAACGCTCCAGAGATGTAGTGGATGACGTCAGTGTGTCTCTCCGGCTCTGGGATACTTTTGGAGACCATCACAAGGACCGGCGTTTTGCTTATGGCAGGTGAGAAGACTTGTAAGACATTGCTGGTCTATCAGTGCTTGCTATGATACTAAGACGAAATAATTTGAACTTTTTCTTCCTTTCAGGTCTGATGTTGTGGTACTGTGTTTCTCAATCGCCAATCCCAACTCACTGTACCATGTGAAGACAATGTGGTACCCTGAAATCAAGCACTTCTGCCCCCGCGCTCCTGTCATATTGGTAGGCTGCCAGCTGGACCTGCGCTATGCAGACCTAGAAGCAGTAAACAGGGCACGGAGACCATTAGCCAGGTAATTGGACTTATATTCTTTAAGTTAATGGTAGCTGGAAATATGTCATATTTACTTTTTCTATTTACAGAATTGCCTTTGAAATATTCCCTTGTTTTCAGGCCAATTAAATCCAATGAGATTCTTCCTCCAGAGAGAGGCCGGGAGGTGGCCAAAGAGTTGGGAGTGCCATATTATGAAACCAGTGTTGTTGCTCAGTTTGGAGTCAAGGACGTCTTTGATAATGCCATCCGAGCTGCTCTCATCTCACGCCGCCATCTGCAGTTTTGGAAATCTCACCTCAGAAATGTTCAGCGGCCTCTCCTTCAAGCGCCCTTCCTGCCTCCAAAACCTCCCCCACCTATTATCACTGTGCCTCCTCCCCCATCCACCACAGAGGAGCATCCAGTTGGTCTTCTAGAGGACCCACACTGTGCTGATGTCATCCTGGTTTTGCAGGAGCGACAGAAAATCTTTGCACACAAGATATACTTGGCAACATCCTCCTCAAAGTTCTACGACCTCTTTATCATGGACACACAGAATGAGGAGGCTGAAAAGCCCCCTCGGGCCCCTCTTTCTGGGAGAGAGCTGCTGATGCGTGCTGCTAGTTTTGACGTGTGTGAGAGCAACGATGATGGAGATAGAGCTAACCTGAGAGCCTGCACTAGTGATGGGACCTTGAAAGACTCTGAAGGGGGCAGACGAGGCAGGTTGCTTTCCTCGTGGAGTCGAGCCTTTGTCAGCATCCAGGAAGAGCTGGTAGAAGACCCTGTAACATACAGCCCCAGACCCATGACTGTAGTACACATGGACCAGTCCATGCAGCTTGGCCCTTTTCGAGCAGTTCTCCGCTACCTGTATACAGGTGAGCTAGATGAGAATGAGAAAGAGCTAATGCAAATTGCACACATTGCTGAGCTGCTGGAGGTCTTTGATCTGCGGATGATGGTGGCAAACATACTTAACAATGAAGCCTTCATGAATCAAGAAATCACCAAAGCCTTCCATGTACGCCGCACAAACAGAGTCAAAGAGTGTTTGGCCAAAGGCACCTTTTCCGGTGAGTGAACATCATTATTCCTGCTTGTACATCTGTGTTGCATGAAGTTAAGTGGATGCAGTTGTGAATAAGGTATTTTACTGTGATTTTTGCAGATGTAGTATTTAAACTAGATGATGGGACTATCATGGCCCACAAGCCCTTACTCATTTCTAGTTGTGACTGGATGGCAGCTATGTTTGGTGGGCCCTTTGTGGAGAGTTGCACCAAAGAGGTAAGCTTCGTAAAGACCAAAAGGATAACAAAACAGGAATACTACATTATTTAAAGGTTCTGTTAAACTTGTTTTCCAGTGGACTCATAAAGAATAGAAAAGAAATTATTTAATAGTTGCAAAAAGCACACAAGCAATGCAAACATCATTACATGTCCTGACCTTAATTTAAATCCAATGGAAGATGTGTGCAAAGTATAATTCAATTAGAGGATTCCAAATCTGTTTTAATACAATTAAGCTGGCTTTGTGATCCCAACATACTGCAGCTCTCTCAGCTATGTTACTTTGTTTTTCTAAGTTAGCAAATAATAGCATTTGATAATAATACATATTAGAGAAAAGAAAACTTCTCCTGATAGTTTAGGATTCAGATAAAGAGGTTTTGCATGATCGAAAGTCAGAGTATTCCAGTGCTATTTTTAGCTACACTGGCCAATTATCAGCTTTAAGAGTCTGCAACACATGTTTTTCTTTTCTGTTGATCCTTGCTGCTGCAGGCAAAGTACACACAAAATTTGAAAATAATTAGATTTTAAATTATTGTATTGTTGCTTTAGCACATCTCTGAATAGAACGATTATCCTTTATCACTTAATGTAAATCCAAATGTAATAAGTTGGATCCTGTAGCTGTGGATTTCTATACTCATGTCACAGATGTCCTGCAAATGCCCTCAAATATGTTTCTCACTTATGAGATGCTTCGGTTAAAATAGTCTGCTAAATTAATGTAATGGAAAACTTTACTAATTCTTTATTAAAGAATGTGCATTATATTTATTTATGTGTTAAATTTTTATTTTGAGGTCCATTAGATAGGTTTACATTGCTTCATGTAAAAAAAAAAAAAAGAAGAAACATGTCTTATTTTCCCTCATACTGTATATTGCTGCATCAGTTCTAGGTAGGCAGATATTGTGCAAATGAGTTACATACTAAAGCAGCCAATGAGTGTAAAAATTTTAAAAAAAGAAGCCTGGATTGCCAACCAGCGTTTCAGGCAATTAAATAAAATTATGTTGAAGCAAATAACTTCCATTTTGTTTGGATTTTTGGCTTTGTAACTCTGGAGATTTTTACATGCACAAAAATGTGTATGACTAGTGAAGGAAAGGGAAATTGTCACAATTTATTCAAGTAATCCAGCCAATAAAACTCCCTAGCTTCTAAGTTATGATTACATCCTGTGTTTCTGTTCCTAAGGTGCTGTTTCCCAACACAACTCGCAGCTGTATGAGGGCTGTGCTGGAGTATCTCTACACAGGGAGGTTTTGTTCTCGGCCTGACCTGGATGCAATGGAGCTCATTGTTCTTGCCAATCGTCTTTGCCTCCCCCACCTGGTTGCACTTACAGGTATTACATTCAGTATAGTTAGTACCCAGCAAACTACAGGTTTGTATTACAGAAAGCCTTTGTGCACCTTTTCAAATCAGCGACTACAGCATCTAGCTTTTATGTTTCTTTCAGAGCTCTACACAGTGACAGTATTGACAGAGGCAGCGATGATGGGAGCTGACATTGATGGAGATGTGCTGGTCTACTTGGATATGGCTCAGGTAATATGAGCTGTCAATTACTCCAAATAGGGATGGCACCTTAAGCCCTTAT
Organism: Melanotaenia boesemani; assembly: GCF_017639745.1. Lineage (NCBI taxonomy): Eukaryota > Metazoa > Chordata > Actinopteri > Atheriniformes > Melanotaeniidae > Melanotaenia > Melanotaenia boesemani. Next base: position 23,255,338 of record NC_055692.1, read on the forward strand.
TTATGCTTCAACAAACTGGATCTTTATTAATGAGGCCATTACTCAGAGAGAACAGCTGTGGAGGCTGAAATAATCTTTTAACCGAGTAGATGAGGCCAAATAAGTGGTTTTTCCACAGTTTTCTACCTCATCAGTAAGGCTGGGTGGCAAAACATGTAAAAAAAAAGTGTATTTTTGCGGCAAATTGATTTATTACTAGTTTTGTTGCAAATATTTTAGCCATAAAAATAAAAATGAGATTAAACATAAGTAGAAAAGGTCTTACATATAAGCTTTACCAGGCAGCATTTCAGGGAAAAGGTGGTTTTTAATTTCCTGCTACTTTATTAATTTCAAATATATGTGCTAGTGTAGGTTGCCAGGTTAATGCCATCTTACTATATTTATAATAATATTGATAAAAATACTTTTCTTATGAGCAGCTGAAAAAATTATATATATATAAATATATATATATATATATATATATATATATATATATATGGAGAGAGAGAGAGAGAATCTCCTGCAAGTAATCTCATGGGAAATAAACTAGAATGGACACAGTACTCCAGTTAAATACTAATAAAGATATTTCTTTCTTTGACAGATTAAAAACTTTGCTGTTCAGTTTAACCTAAATAATGCAATAAAATCTCTTCCTTCAGGGAACAGATCCTGCACAGAAATAACTATAATTTTGTATCTTGACAGTTCCACGGTGCCCAGCAGCTCACTGGATGGTGTCTGCATCACATCTGTACCAACTACAATAGTGTCTGCCGAAAATTTCCCCGCGATATGAAGGCCAAGTCTACAGGTAAGATACATATGATCTGCTATGATTTACTAGCACTTAAATGATATTCAACACCTTTTCATTTAAAGTGAACACTTAGCTGACATAGACTAAGACCAACAATAAAAGATAATAATAATTAAGCTACTTTTTTGCAACAGTTTAAAAAGATTAGACTTTCTTTGTTTGGTCTTGTGGAACATAGCACAGAAAACTGGCCTAAAGAAAATAAGTTTGTCATAGTTGATTGAACTTAGTGGATATTTTCCCCCACAGTAAGCCTGTTTCACTGTATAGTGCTGTATAGTGAGGGACTCCTAAAATTACCATCTATGATGTGCTGGTTTAATCAATAATCCAAAACTGTTATAATCTCAGGTTGTTCTGACAGAAATAGATTCTTAAAAGTTGGCTGGCATTTTCCTGAAACAAATTATTCTGACACAGAGAACCAAGAATACTTTGAGAAACATCGCTGGCCACCTGTTTGGTACTTGAAAGAAGATGACCACTACCAAAGAGCACGCAAAGAGCGTGACAAGGAGGACTACCTGTACCAGAGACGGCAATGTAAACGCAAGTGGCTCTTCTGGAACCTTCCCTCCTCCCCAAACTCAAACTCTCCCTCTGGCTCATCTGCTGTCATCTGACCCAGTGGTAAGGTCATACCAAGTCTGGAGTGCATAGCTGTGTGAGTGCAAGTTGTAAAAGATACAGCAGAAGTTAAGCACTGCTTACTTGGTGCACCCAAATATTCAGGCGTGCTGTTTCTCGTCCTGCCTAGACAGGCAAACAACACTCCAGGCAAGTGAGATTAGGTCAGTCTGGTGTATAAAGTGATGAGTTTTCTTCCTTAGAATTTAGCTTTAGCTTGGTTTGTATAATGACTTGAACCTCAGTGACATAAACCTTATTGATAAATGTTAGTGTAACTGGCGCAAACATTAACTCGTGTTCCACCATCTGAGTATTACACTTATAAAAATGGGACTCTGCTGGCACAGATCTCTCCACCTGTGGTTAAATTTATCATCAGTTAATCAGTGAACTGATAACCAAGTGCTGCTTATCGGCTGCAACAACCAGCAATTCAAGACAATTCTTAAGTCTCAGAGATGTAACAATTTGCCCTTAAGTGTTTGTACAATCTGCCAAACTGCATGTACAGTATGATTTCATAGATCAGGTGGAACATAAGCATGGCCTGGCTGGAAACAGTTACTGGATTCATTCATTCAAACTGCTCTCATCATGATCATATCAGCATAAAAGAAAAACAATACTAGCCACTTCTACTCCTGTCAATTTTTATACTGTAACGTAATTTGATTTCTAATTATTTGTGCACAGCTTACACAACTAAAAACAGTGTGAGTCTGGACACACCATTTACATATTGTTATTTGTGGCTTTTTGTCACAAAAGGGCTTCATTTCACACAAATGCATTCAGTGTCCTGTGACAAAAGATAATTCAAATCAAGACAAATATGTTTATTTTCTGAAAAATGTCAGGAAAAAAAACAAGAAATAATTTATATGTGTTGCTGAATGAGACTTCCTAGCGCACATTTTCCAGGATCAATCAGTTTTATACTGAATGGCTCCATCCTCTTGATCACTGTTGTCCAGGAAAACAACCCATAATGCATTTATTTCAGAGTTGAAGGTAATTACAATTCTTTTATGTATGTATCTGTCTCTGGTGGTGATTTCACCTTTAGAGATTTATCTTAAATTAGAGGCAACCTCCTGACTGTCTGAAGTTTGGATATGTAAGACTTGTACGTCTGAAAGGCCTGGGTGAGGTCTTCTCTGCAACGCTAGCACTTTCTGGACTCCACAGAGACACACACAAGAACCTCAAGTAGCAGCATTAAGGACTGTATGGCGTTATGACAAACGGAGCAGAGGAGGAAACAAGGCCAAGATATTTAATCTGTTTTCAAAACAGATGGGAAGATCAAATCCTTTTTCTTGATTTGTTTTGCATACCTCATAGGTACATGTTCAAGATTGTCATCTACTGCTGTACTTGATTGTAGGATGAGCTGCAGAATTACTTGTATAAGCAGGCGTGGTGCTTAGTGAAGATCGGTTGTATTGTAAATTGTATAAATTTCATATAAACCGCAAATAACTTGCATCACTCTAATGTGCTGTTACCTAATATTGTGCACTGCAGGCAGTGAGCAGAATCTTACAGTATTATTGAGTAATACTGAATAAACTTGACTTTTCTGACTTGTATTTAGTTACAGTGCAGCTACAAACTGTTGCTGAAAATTACTGAACACTCATTGTGCTGACCTCCAGGTACATCTGTTATATACTTTGGTTTATACTGAATTACTGGCAGTTCAATATAACAGTTGAAAAATAGTAAAAAATGATAACAGTGCAAAGTAACGTAGACATATGCATATATAAATGGCATCATTAAGGTTTTGTGGCACATTCATAAAACATGCAGTTATCAAAACAGTGATTGTATTTGCTTGTGTAACATATGTTAACTGAAAGCTTGCTTTAATGCTATTTATCATTGATATATCATTGGATGTTGTTTTCCACTCTTTCCAGACATTTAGAGCCAAACAAAGAGCTTAAGATTATTAGATAGTATAAATCAATCAGTGACAAAACTAATTTCCCTTTTATATCAACTTCTTAATAACTACATAGCATAAAATGCTTCACCAGATTGTTTGCCATTTAAAATGTTAGACATGTAGTTGTGCTGGTACTTTAGGCAGTGACTTTAAATTAGTCTTGATTTTTTTACAGTTTCTATTCCTAATTAAAGACAATATATCTTGATTTTTCAAATATATTGGCCCACATATTCAGTCATAAGGAAACACACGAACCTCCAGAAATATTGTAGAGGTATATACTAATTCTAAATTATAATATGCCATTTGAGTATTATGTAATGTCTAGTTCACACAAAATTCTGTTTAGCTTAACAGGTTAACAGCTGAAAGTCTTGGAGGAGGAAGGTCTTGGTGGTGCAACTGATACAGTTCATAGACATGCATTTCATTCCTCAGTGCATTGCATCTCTCAGTGAATCTTCTGCTGATGTTTTGCATCAACAACACCCCATGCCTTAATGTACAGTGTACTGTAGTGTAAGGTATTGAATGTAAAGTATTGTTGCTGTGGTCACTATCTTGTTTTGTTATGTCTTAAGCTGCCATGGTGCTCTCTGCGCTGTGGGTTAATTTATAAATGTGCCCAATCCTTAAGCTGGGTGTAAAGCAGTAGGTTTTTGACAACCATAGGGAGTTTGAGGAGCGTGCTTCAGTTTAACTACTGCTAAGGGTTTGTCATTTAAAAACATAAAAAAAACCAAACAAATTAAAGACTCTGAGCACCAAGGCTGCTTTGGACTAATGACTAATCATCAACTTGTGACATTGACCATGAAATGAATGCAGGGAGTTCACATTCATTTGATTGTTTCAAAGTTTCTTTAATGAGCTTTTGATTTTACTCAGTTACAAAATGCTGAGACTGATATTAACTCAAATACATATACATTTATATATATATATATATATATATATATATATATATATATATATATATATATATATATATATATATATAGTGCAATGATTTCTGCATTGGCATAGGAATTGACACAAGCATTTGCATATTGTAACATAGACCCGATTTTGTACTATGCACATTTAAAAGTCTGACTTTGAAACTACAAAATTGCACTGCTTTGTAGGACCAGGTTCTCTTCAATTTGCATCAAATGGTATTGCAACATTATTAGATATGTATATAATATCAGGTAAGAAAAACAGATTAGATCACAAATTACAATGAAGTTGTCACTGGGGCCCTTTTCCATGTGTTTGGGTGCTATATCACAGCTGCACAGAAGCACAAACCAAAGGGAGCTTTAGCAGCACCAGGACTGTATTGTATATGCTGCACAATCACTACTGTATAGTTTAAGAGGCCTTGTTCAGGAATGGTTGTTAAAAAAAAAAAAAAAAAAGATAAAAGAAAAAAAAAAAAGAAGAAGAATGTTTTCTCAGTGTTTGATGCCTGGTTGACTTTTCAGTAGTCTCCAGGTATTTTTGTTCTCAAGAGTTGTTTTTATGATTTAGGAGCTGTACATCTGGAATTCTGTAGCATGTGTTCTTGAAAATGTGTAAATAATATTTAATAAATAAACAAAGACCAACATGTGCAGTGCGGTTACCGCGCCAGTCTTTCTTTGTAAGCTGTTTTCATGATGACGCATAAAAACTTTTGCAGCTTCACAGGTCAGCGGGAACCATTTCTGCGCAGGCGCAAGAAGAGCAACAGGAGCGTCTGACCGACACATAAGGAAATCTGCGGCAAAACACAAGAACACAACTTTTTAAAAGATGGTAACAGTCATTACAAAGTAAAGTAGCTTGCATAATGCTAGATAAAATAACAACAGTCTGCATACAGCTTCATTTACTAACTGCTTACGGGCACTTCATAAATTGTTCAGCGTGGACGTTAAAATGAGACTATACGCGCAAATTTAAGCAAGATTAAACGAACTCTTGCTAATTAGAAGTTTTACACGACTCCAAAGAGAATCGCTTTTAATACAAGCTTGCGTTTGTTTTCAGGAAATGGGAAAACCGTGCTTCAAGCTTAAGTTAGGCTATTCATAGAAACACACCAGAGTATTTGTTGTCAAGCGCGTGACCTATGGGGTTGAATCATTAGTTATTTAGTAATGACACATTTTCAAACGGCAACTTCAGTTAATTAAGACTAAAGTCTGTGTTATCTGTATTATAACGTTGTTCATGAGTTGTCCAACAGATGTGTGTGTATGTGTGTGTGTGGTATTCAGAATATGCAGCAGGTGAATATTTATCCGGAACTGGGCGGTTATATCCTCAAGAAACAAACTTGAAGTAGACCCTCAATTCCACGGAAGGCCGCAAGGAGTTGTGGGAGAGAATTATCCCCCGTCTTTCATAAATGATGCCCCTGTGTATTTTCTGGGGTCTTAAAGTAACCACTAGAGCTCATTTTCTTAGTATTTGGAGAATTCTAACAGTTCGACTATTCTTCTCTTTTTCTGCATTTACGAAATGCTTAAAAGTTCTGCAATTTTGAGCAAAGACGTCATGATGAGTAAGGGGTATCTGCACCGTCGGATGTCCCATTTTTCTCTAGAGCTATTTTATAGAAATATGAATTATTAAGTGTAAGCATAATAAAGAACAGGCTACGCATTATGTTCTGTGAGAAAATCCTGCATGTGAGGGACTCAGTGTCAGTAATTACATTTAAAAAGAAGGTTCTCACATGGATGACTTCAGTCCTGTGGCTTCTGGTACAGCAGAAATAGGACTAGTGGTCACTTCTTGCTGCATTACTGAGTTGTGTTTACTGTAAAAGGATAAGGGTCTAAAGGATCATCTTGTAAGATACTAAATGATATTTCCTTTCAGCCAAATCAGGGCGTATTTGTTTGACTGCAGTTTTCAGCTAGAGCCATTAAATACACCTTGCTGGTACAGACAGAATCAGAACTGCCTTAATTCTTTGTAGATTCAACAAGGTGTTGTAAACTTTCCTCAAAGGTTTTGATCCATTTTGACATGAAAGCACATCCATGATGTGAATCTACCACTCCACCACATCTCAAAGGTGCTCTACTATATAGAGATCTGATGACTGTAGATGCCATTGGAGTACAGCAAAGTTATTGTCACATTCAAGAAAGAGGATTTGAGCTTTGTGACATGGTGCATTATCCTGCTGGAAGTAGCCATCAGAAGATGGTACACTGTGGTCATAAAGGGATGGACATAGTCAGCAACAATACTCAGGTAGGCTGTGGTGTTTAAACAATGCTGTGGTAATAATAGGCCCAAAGTATACTAAAAAAAAAAAAAAATCCCCTAACCAAGTACACCACCACCCTGCCTCTCGCCTAGTAGCTGCCAGGATGGGCTCCAGCCCCCATGTGACCCTGCATTGGAATAAGCTGGTATAGGAAAAGGATGGATGGAATTACACCCCCAACAGTTGATACAAGGCAGGATGGATCTGTGCTTTCATGTTGTTTATGCCAAAATCTGATCCCACCATCTGAAGGTTGTAGCTGAAATTGAGACTCATCAGACCAGACAACATTTTGCCATTTTTCTATTGTCCAGTTTTGGTGAATCTGTGTGAATTGTAGTATCAGATTTCTGTTTTTGCTGACAGCTGTGGCACCCACCGTGGTCGTCTGCTTGCTGAAGCCCATCTGCTCGGTTTGAACTTCAATAAGTTAAGCCGAAACACAATGAGTTGCTGCTATCTAATTGGCTGATTAGCCATTTAATTATTGAACAGGAGTACCCAATAAAGTGGCCAGTGAGTGTATGTATGCATACACTGTACAGTATTATTGTAGAGCAATCTAATGATGCAGCGGAAAATTCAAACACTCCACTAGTGCTTACTATCCATTGCTACTCCGCAGGGTGTCCCAGCACCTTTTTTGGTGCTATTTTTCTTCACTTTGTGGCCTGACAAGGTGGAACCAAAACAAGATGCACTGGACCCGCTCGATGCTTCTTTCTGTCAGTAAGTAGCCATAATGCCTCAGAGATGTGATTTTAGAAACACTATAATGATGCTTCACATGTTTTTACTACATATTTTATGTATGTTTTGACTCCTGGCTGATTTTCATCTTTGTAATCATCCTAAATAAAGTGGTGGACTTCAAGTGACCTATCCTGAGCTGGACATCAACAAATGTCTCGTAATTTCAAAAGATCTGAAACTCAGAGAGAAAGTCAGCACCATCTGGAAAGCCCCACAGATTTCCTTTTCTGGAGCAAAGAAGGTAAAATAAGGTTTGCAGGTTATCAGAGTCGTCATATATTCCAGGTTTGCCTGTAAAAGTTGTGACTGGTGGATGAATTGATTGCCTTACAGTTTACAGTTAAGCATGTACAAAAGACAACAGTTATTTTACTGTCTTCAACAAATTTCAAGTATTTTATCTATTTTTATGTATCAGTAAAGTGGACTCAGCTGTTGAAGAACAGAAATATTTCATTTATTGAACAGAAACATGTTTTTATTTCAGTAACTCGTGGAAGCTTTTTATGGTCTGTGGAAGATTTAATGGGCCAATGTGCAGATGCTGATTGTTAACACTAGAGTGCAGTAAAGTTTTAAATAATCTGCATGTCTTTGACCACCGCCGAGCTTTGGTTACTTTTTTGAATGTTCCAAATAAGTAGCTAACTTATAGTCATGAAATTACTTTTTTTTTTTTTTTTTTTTGCTTTTTTTGTATTCCTTTCTCTATCCTCAAGCATCTAATGTAATAACAAACACTGTTTTTATGATTGCTCTGCACTCATTGTTGACTGATTGGTGACTGTAGTAATATCTATCACCAGAGGGAGGTGGTAGTACCTCATGCTTACAATCTCCCCAATAAGAAGTTGATTTAAACAAAGGTTGGTTGTGTGTACACATAGTTTTTATTGTCATTAATGCCAGATGTCATAAATTATAAAGGTGATTATAACCTTGGTGTTTTAGGGAGAAACTGAGAAAAGAGGCAATAAATCTTAACGTCACTGAGATGTCAGATGCAATTTTTAGACTGAAGTGCAGTGGACAGCTCACAAAGCTGTATGCTGATATAATTTTGAGCAGCACAATATCCTTTAGGGGTCTAAAAAGTTTGAGTGAAAAACTTTAACTCAGATTTAACAACCCAACAGCCTTAAAAAGCTGAATTTTGTAATTTGGTATTGTTAGTGTGTGTGTTTGTGTGTATATGTGTGTGTGTGTGTGTGTGTGTGTGTGTTTTCAAAATTGTTAGGCTGTGTCCTAATACAGATCCTAATGAGTGCATTTTAAAATAATTGTGTATTATTTAAAATGAGAGAATATAAAAAAACTTATGTGTCAGAATGTTATCTGGTGATTATAAGTAAGACAACAGAAAAACTGCAAATGCTTATAAGAGCAGCAAAATATTTACATAATAGCCCCATTAAATACATTTTATACCATGCAAATAAAAAAAGCCATATCATCAGGTACGTTGAGTTGAGAAGGAGACATTTATGTTTAAGATCTATGCAGTATATATCTTTAAATGTTTGTCAGGGGATCATCTTCTGTGTAGCTCTACTTTGGAGAAGCAAATTTCTGTCCTCTGAAAACCTACAGAAAATCCAACATCTTTAAATTGAAAACTTAAATTGAAAGCTACCTCAATTTAAGAGCTAGTTTATGGATTCCAGAGCTAAGCAGTCTAGCCTGAACATGATCTATTGCCCTCCTGTTGCCCAAACTCCATTTGATCTATGGTCGTATTATCTATAATGCTGTCTTACATGATTCTCTTTTATTGCCAGAATCGGTGTCAGACAGCAAAACAGATTACATGTTAGATTAAATCAATACCAACTTTATTTACTGAGCTTTGAAATGTGATTCTCCATTTCTCCTGACACTTACATAAACTCAAGCTATTGAAGGTTCAGATTGTTGCTTGTGGTTCTGTGGTTGGTCTGCTGGACCATCACGCTTTCTGTCGCTGCACCATGCTGCCAGCACTGGTGCTTTTCTCTGCCACTTAGCCCTTGTACCCAATAGCCAGAATACAAAATAGTGGCCGTTGAAATCCACCCACTGAAACACCCACTTCATTACTGGGATGGGATGTATGCCTGCTGAGTAATTGTAATGAAACACAGTGGGCAGTAGTCCCATAAACCTGCCTCTAAAGACGTGCTCATGACCAAAAACAAAAGCAAAGGACCACAGAAACTGCAGATTTCTGTGGCCAAACTTCAGAGCTGCAGTTCAGCTCTCCACTTATGTAACACAAACCTGGCATGTGTGTTAATGGAGCATTTTTAGAAATCCTAGTTACACTCAGAAGCCTCAAATACAGCAACAGTTTGTTCTGAGTGGGATATGTATTGCCTAATTGGACCAAATTGCACAAGAACGTTGCTCGATTTCAGTAAGTCCTGAAAAGGTAGTGCAATAGTGTCAACCAGTGTTGAACAAAAGGAAACATGTTTACACATCATTGTTTTAGTCTGAATTGCTGAAGCCCACCGTGCACATTTTTAAACACAGGAACTTGTTCTTTTCTTGTAGTTTCATGAATTTAATTATTGGGCTTTTTAAAAAAGTTGTAGAGAAATTATGTAATGACTACAGCAGCTCAGGCAAAGAAAGTTGAGGACAGTGCATGGAAGTTTTATTGTTTGTCTTTCAGAAAGTAAGGGCATTTATTTTAATTTAAACCTCAATTCCTTATTAGGTTTCACACCAGTGATGAAAACATCTGTTACGGGTCAAATCTACTTGTACTAAATACTTTTATTGAAGTATACTTGTTTCATAAAGCTTCAGACAATACAAATAGTTCATACAGAGGAAGGTTTTTGGATCCCAAAGAGAATACATAATCACCTTCTCCACTTTAGAATCTGGACTCTAGTTTCAGTCAACATAAAACTCGACTGTAAATGCCAAAATGCTTTTAGGAAATTTGGATTCACAGTAAGGAAGAGAAATGTGAGTTCATCATGTTGATAGAAGCTCTTTGGAGAGCAGCAAAGTTGGCTGGGGGACAGAAAATCCTTAAAATAAAGTAGTGCCTGCAGAGAAGACGAGCAAAAATGGAAAAGAAAATATAAAAAAAGGATTTAAAAACCTTGAGTTGATTCAACTATGTGCCAGGTCATACAGGTGTGTGTGTGTACTTTACCAAATTTCATCTTTAACTTTTGTAATCATAATGCTTAATTTATCTGTTTTTTTTTATTAGTTCATAAAATGATTACATTTATTAGACATATTTTTAATTTGCAGGACATCTTATAAAATGCCTTCAGCCCTTTTTTTTCTTTAAATGAAGAAATGATCATATAGAAAATATGATTCATTTTCCTGGATCTCATATGCATCTTTGTGAGAATTGCTGTGTTTGATTCTCAGCTGAGACATAAATTTGCGCTGAATAATTATTAAAATTCTTATTTTAGTCTTTAGATGGTCATCTTTCATTGATGTTGTTTGTGTAAACAGCACAGACCACACTGCTGCTATCTTTACCGCATAGTTACTCCAAATTTGGAGACAGTTTTGGAGGTTTTTCTTTTTTAGTAAGGACCATAGCCACAGGGCACATTCTTAGACATGGGGGATTTCAAAGCCTTGTTTTTGGGAAGACGTTTCTTGCATCTGGTGGATGGAATGAGGGTTTAAACCATTACTGCGATTAGAGCTGCCTCACTATGATCTCTTGAGCTTGCTTACTGCTGCTAATAGCTGTTTCCTCTATATTTCCCCTCTATCTTTTTTCTTTTTCGCTTTCTCTCTCTCCGTGAATGATTTTTATGCTTTGCTAAAACATGTGGGGGCGTTTAGAGAGGATTTAAATGCAACGATCCCCCTCCTCTTTTTTTTTTTTTTTTTTTGGTGAATCTCAGTGTTCTTTTCTGCAAGCCTCTGATGACGACAGGGCAGCTTTAAGCCTGGCAGTGCCCACGGCAGGCTGCCGTCTCAGCGCTGCCCACTCTCCTCTGCGCTGGCATGATGGAGAAAGCGAGGGTGGGGTTCCTCTCTAACAGACCCTGTCATTCCTAGGAAAGCCTACATGTCCACCCATGCAGGATTCCTGATAGGACTTTGTGTTGGTGATGTTGGAGCACACAGTTTAAGATTCTACTTCAAGTAACTGATAGTTCTCATTCAGTGGCGAGTCAAGGATGTGTATTTTCAAGAACTTACAAGGCACTTCCTATCACCTTTATGTGACAGCGAGGGTCAAAAAGTGAAACATTTACTGTAATACACATCTAATTGCATATTCACTGTCATCAGGTGGGTGTTTGTTGGCTCTGCTGGATTAAAGCAGTGGGTTTGGCAGGGAGTCAGAGAGTTTATTTCCTTAGCTAATATGCCCCTTTGTCATTATAACATCCCTTTAAGCTGACCCGTATCCTGCTCCATTCAGCCCTTGCCCGTTACTACGTAACATATATGATTCATGCAAGCTTCTGAAGATGAAAGAATTACAGCCTTATTCTACTAGGAACCCTGGATTGATTAAACACGTTCACTGCTATTAAGAGATGCAATAAACCTCCATCACATTCTCACACAGAAGTACAATAATCACCTTGTGAAGCATGCATGTGGCTGTGCATACACAGGCACTCATACAGACTATTTCAGAGCAAGATTTAAGTTTTACCCTCACCGTCACCCCTTTTCCCGTTTTCTTCTTTCCTCAACCATTTAATGAGCATATATATTCGTTAAGCTACTTTTTTTTTTTTTTTTTTGTACCAGTTGTTGTGGTTGCATGATAGTCCTACACCTTACATTTGGCCTGAAAGCGTGGGCAGCAGTACGTTAACATCTGCGGATGTGAGTAAAATATGATTTCAATTACCATGAAAATGTATTGTATTATCAATGGGAGGATAAGAACAGATTAAGGGAGCTCTGGGATGCTCATACAAATGACAATGGTCAGGTTTCTATGCAAGCAGCAGTGTTAGAAAAATTATACATATGCCCTATTTAACAAAAGCTTGAAGAACAGAAAGTGGAACAAAACGTGAAGGTGACTTAACACAACCTGATTTACTGTATTTAGTACTTATTTGCTCTGATATATTGGAACTGTATTCAAGTATTGGTTGCATTGAAATGTCAACTTTTCAAACAGCAAATCAACCATGTAAAAAAAAAAGTTTTATCCACTATTGGGGAGGACACAAGACAATGCATAACAATCATTAAATTCATCAATTAGATTAAAATTTACTCTGGCAAAGGCTCAGAGAGACGACGGGTTTTAATGAAAAATACCTCCTGAACCTGTGCTTCCTCATTAGTATTCAGCATTCACACAGAAACCCTCTCTCGACAGTTCATATACATTGACTCCAAGATCTGTTCAAACAGAGATTCATAATCTGCATGGAAAGTGCATCTGCTGATGTGGATACTTAGACAAACATAAAAGATTAAATTTCTATTTATATGAGCCACAGAACTCCAACGTTTGCCAGAGAATCATTGTGAGATCTGGAGATGACTCGGTCGTCACTTTGGCACAGTAAGAAGACTGTACGTTTTCTAACGTGGTCTGTCCAGCTGAGAGAGAGAGAGAAGAAGTAAAAGAAGAAGAAATTGATCTGTTAATGTTCTTTTAGATTCTTGTGGCATAATTTGTACTAAATGTGAAAAGTGTGAAAGAAGACTGTTCAAAACTTTGCAGACATGATTACTTTGGTGCTTATGTTTGAAGCTGGTTGACTTATTTTTTATTGTTTATTTTTTCCCCTGACAGCTTCTTTTGTTGTAGAAGTAAATAATAAAAAAGTTAAAAGTGATCAAGTGAAGTTTGCTTAAGACCCAGATGCTTGGCTTAGTGGCATTTTGCCCAAAATGTTTTGTGCATCTCATTTGTGGTCCGGCACAGGGTTTAGTTACAGTTTTGTCCCAATCCTCTGATTCACCTTCTCTAAGAACAGCTTCAGGGCTTCTCATAATGCTTAACTCTCCATAATGCCATCCCCTTCATCTCCTCAGTGGTCTTATTGTCTTAACTCTGGATGGAGAGACAGAGTGTAAGAAAAAACAGGTTAATACACATTTGGCACTCTGAAAATAAAGTATCTTTTTAAAAGATAGAAGTTTTCCCCAAATGTTTTCTGCTCAGTGTTTGATGTTTCTCCCAGCTTGCTTCATTACCTTGTCAGTGTGCTTTTATTAGATTTGATTAAGAAATTCACTTAGCTTTTGACATTAAGAGGCTGCTTAAAGTAGAGGGGATCAAGTTCATTGATGTTTTAATAGATCTGAGGGAATGATAAAGCTGCCTTCTTTGTCACTTTACTGATCCTGTAGTTTGGAAGCATTGAAAATGTTATGCAAATGATTTGTTAATCTCTTTACATTATTTTTTTCCATTTCTCCCTTTCATTTTCACACTCAATTTTGAACACAGCAGGCTGTCAGGCGGACACCCTCAGACTGCTAATTCTAAAGACTTTTTTTTAAGTCAGTCACCCATCCTACATTTGAGAATATACTTTATTCAATAAATTAATTTGAATGTAATGATTTACCTGAAAAATACACAAAGGAATTCTCTGAGCTTATCGAGTGCCTCACTTTAGACACTTTTATCCTCTCTTTTTTCTTTGTCTGTTTTCTTGCAAGCCTTTACCTGCAGATTAACAGTTGGGAAAAACATTGACCTGTTCAACTGAAGCTATAAAATCAGCATAAGCAGGATAAGGCAACTGAGCCTACGATGAAACTGTGACCAGTGTTTGTTTGATTTTTTTTTTTCTTCCCCTAGTTTTGTTGTCCCAAAGGTTGGTGTTAAAAATAATAAGAAAGAGGTGGGATGGTCTTAGATTCAAGAAGCTTAAAATGCAAAATCTCAAATAAGCCCAATTTTTCCCAGCCAATCGCATTGCATTTTGGTGGGTTTGTGTTGATCGTCTCAACTGACTCACATACCGCCCCTCCCCAAATAAAAACACTAGAGATTTACGTGGCTTTTCAAAAAATATATCTAGACATTTATCCAGCTTAATCTTCTTAACATATTAAAGTGATTTGCTTTACCCTGAAGTGGCTGAAGCTGGGAGCTCAACGCCCCTCATGGCTCTAAGACCTTAGAGGCATTGTGGACACCTTCTGCTCTTGAATAAGAAAAAGGTGGGCAGGAGTTAGCCAGCTTCTTAGCTGTGAAGCTATGGCTGTCTCTGCTGTATGTCCATTTTTTTTTTTTTGTTCTGTTATTAGTCCAACTGTTGCACTCAGTCAGGGTTCTTAGGCACATGGCTCTGCCAGCACTGCCCACACTGTGGTGTGGAGGTTTGGAGCTCTCAGCTTTTGAGCTGAACTGAAAGAGCTTTCTCACAGAGTAGGTGTTGGCATGATGCTTTGTTTCTTTCTGCGAATGTCATGAAAGGTATGGATAATTAGAAAACTGAAGCGCAGTGATGGCATGATTTATCTGGATGCCAACTTCATGCCTGACTTCAGATTTGGGCATTTTCATATAAACGATGTGCCTAACCTTTTCTTCAGATGCAACACAAATGTGAGGATGAGTTTTGACAGTTGCAATGTGTTTTTCTTTAAAACATCACTTCAGAAGTCAGGCAGCTAAAAGGTCCTGGTTAAACTCAAATGCCGTTAATGTCCCTGTTTGGCATCGTGCTCTATGGATGTGCCTCAGGGCATCAGCTTTGCCAGATCTCATCAGTAGAGCTGTAAGTTTACACATGAAGACATTTATTGTATCTGAAGTCTTTACTCATTTATTGTCACCATGGTATTTGGCTTAACCTCTACCAAATTTAAATCAGTCATGATGAGGTCAAAAGCAATGTTCCAGTGCTGCAGGCATAATTTAGTTGTTTAATATGTAAAAAAAAATATACTTAAAAATAATAAATAAATACAATTTATTTTTGTGCCATTATTATGAGAAAATTCATTGACTGTGAAATTCTGGACCAATATACTGGTGATATTGATAATAATTTGGCTTTTGCTATTTATTTTCCCTTTTAATACCAGGAATTTAATAAAGTATGCTTCACATAGCTGAGCAGACTTAAAGTATTTCAGCACTTCATTAAACTATCTTTCAATTACAACAAATTGTTATACAAATGTATTTGATTAAACCTTTTATTATTGGAATTCTCATAACAGGGTTCTTTATTATTATTATTATTATTATTATTATTATTATTATAGTAATAAAACATCTCTGAAAGTCTTGTGGCTTGTTAATCTATGTTTACTTTTGCCAGTTTTTTTATTTCATCAGTACTGTTTGTGTTGATTATTATTACCTCTGCTAAGGCAGAGGTTCTGTTTTCACTAGAGGATGTTTAACTCAAAAGTTACGGGCGGTTTTTGATTAGATTTTCAGGAAATGGAATAAAGCAAATGATTACATTTTGGGGGTAACCTGGATCACTGTCTGGATCCAGGATTTGTTTTAAGGACTCTATACTTAGATAGGAATAATTTTTTTTACAGCTTCTAACTCATCAGATAATTCCCAGTCATTGGTCGAAATCATGGTAGATTTTATAACCAGACATTGTTTGACCCAGATCATGTTGATATTCTGCATCAGGTGATCCAGAAGGTTCAAAATATAGGGGGTACTGGGTGGGCTGGTGGGCCTTTTGGGGTTTTTCTCAGGTGAGTGACCCTATGGCTTGGCGGAGGTCTGCGCTGTCTGAATGCTTCTAGTTATTGAAGTTACTGAAAGCCTTACTCACTGGTTATGTTGAAGGAACGTTATCTATACATGTAAAAAACACAAGAGAGAGTATGTTCTTTTAAAGCAGTTAAACAGTTGTTTAATTTTCACTAAGAAATAGCTTCATGAAAAATATCTGAGTGGAAAGCAAGGATTATCTTGTCTAAAACAAAGTGTGATTACTCTGCAGGCATTTTCTTGGTCTTTTTAATGATTTGGCACAAACATTTATTAATTATTAAAATAATCATGGAACTGTAAAATATTAAGATCAATCCCAAACAGCACATACTGCAAGTATTGAGCATATCATCCCTCCCTTTTTGTATTTTATTTTGTGCAGAGAGCATTTAAAACAAGTTCTGTAGCTGATAAAATAAGACTGAAACTTCCTCATCTTCCCCAGGAATGGGCTACACCTGCAATACATTAATTTAATGAAATACACAAACGAACAATTAGCTCTAATCATGCTTTAATGATTTGGCCATAAAATAGACAAATTAGTATAGGCATGCACATTGTTGCAATTCTGGTTTTTGGGTTGTTTTTTTCAGCTTTTGTTTCTGTTTTGGCTGCAAATGTTAAAGAAAAAATCTCGTATTGCTTTGTGATTTTATATATATATATATATATATATATATATATATATATATATATATATATAGACACATATATATTTTTTTTTTACCTTTCAATGCAACCAATACTTTTTTTTAGAAATATGCAGCTTCAGATTAGTGATCATCATTAGTCGTCTGATGCCATTGCTACTCCATTTACATCCAAACATGTATAACCACAGTCAACAAAGTCAGAGAACCTGGGTTTACTTCTACTTGACTGATAAGATTAATTTGGTCAGTTTACCAAAAATTACCATGATATGTTGAACCTGCTTTAGGCCCCAGGACTGAAACACATGTGGTTCTGAATCATGCATCGTTATTGTCAGTAAATGATGTGATGGGATTCTTGAGAAGAAGAGATCAGTTTCTGAGTAGTTTCTTAGAAATGTTTGCTGCAAAGTAAACTGACTTTTAGTTGAGGTTTGTCACAGATGTTATCGTGTTACTGTTGTGTTTCACAACCTACTAACGAGAGAATGACCACTCAGAAATCAGTGATGCTCTTGCAGAAAACGCAGATCCCTGCCAGCATTATTATAACTATGCTGTGTTCATTTAGATGTTAGGATGTCACATGAAACAACATGTAAGTGTTTTGGTCTGTCTCTTCTCTTATTCAACCTGGCAGATGCTTGACCCCTTGTACTTGGACTGAATGTCTGACAGGTGTGTTAATCATACACTGAGGGAGTCCACACAAAATGTTGTTGAACCTAACACAACTCCACACAGACAAGCTCTTCAAACAAACCATGAGTGGTAGCTTCTTTTCATACCACACAGAATAGAAGAAATTGATTGGAACTGGGAGGCTTGGACTGAATTTTCCTCAAATATATATTTTCTTTTACAACTACAGCTTAAATTTTTTTATTTTTTTTTATGGCTTTGTGGTTTGTTTGTTTTTTTATTTTTTATTTCTTTGTCCAAATCCTATCCAGTGGAGCTTCAGGTTTTTTTCCTTGAGTAAAAGTTGATATTGTTGTAGAGAGGGAGAAAGGACTTTTTTTCATGTGTGCAGGAATGTAGATTTCTTCCCCCCGTGAAATCCTAATTGTGCCTTGGAGGGCTGGTAGGGTATCTCCGCTCAGCTCAGCTCAACAGGATTTGTGTCTGTGTATGTTAGAGTATGTCTCTCAGCTTGAATACGGATATAACCCTTTCATTGCACAAGCTGCTGATTTTTCATATTTGCCGATAGGCTGATCCTGTGTACGCATAGCTTTTTGTAGAAGACATTGAAAGTTTTTTTTTTTTTTTTTTTTTTTGCATATTTATTTCTTGCCCTTAAAATATTTCATGTTTGTTAAGAGTTAATGCAGATAAGTTATCAACCTCTTTTTCCAGCTTTGAAATTAAACTCATGAGACCAGGTTTAGTCAATAGCATGTGGTCTGAGAGAGAATTTATTGCAGGTCAAAAGTATGCCTTTCCTTTGCACAGCTTGAATTACTGCAATGCATTTATCTATGCAAATCCAGGATAAGATCCTATCTGCCTCCAGCAACATATCCTCCTGGATTTGGTCTATGTGACTTAGGCAGGTTATGGTTGACAGTTAAAAAGGAATTGCAACAACATATATGTAAAGATTATTGCTGTTGTCATTAATTGTTGCTTGAAAGGGGATTAGGATTACCAGCAGAACACTGTAACACCTGTGCTTCCTCTTCTATAACAATGTTACTTCAGTTTTTTTCCTTATTTCTGTATCAGTTCAAGTTGGCAAAATAAAAAAGGCTGATTTATTCAAATGAATCATCAACGCTGGAAATGATTCAATATGTGCCACATTCAGATGGGTGATATATTATTCCCTTGGGGAGAGGCAAAGATGGAGCTGTGGAGCTGTTTTATTTGTGCTGTCTTTATCAGTGTGTCAGGCAGAGAGGCTGAGCTTGTTCTCTATGAATGGACGAGCCCTTGAACCATAAACCTGTACCTCCTCTGATAACAGTTTTTGCATTGTGATGTAAGTGCCATTCTCTGTGATGTCCTCTCTGACAGCACTAAATATATCAACATGCACAAAATGATCTGTCAGATTAATTATTTTATTTCAACCTGTTCTCCAGTACTAAGGATTTTCTATGCTATGTATGCTGTGTGTGTTTTGAAGACATATTATGGATTTTGTTGAAGCTTTAAAGCAAAGAACAATATTGTGATTGCATTTCAGTAGGGTAAGCTGTTCTTATTCTTAATGTTCTTAATATGTGTGGGGTTTTTTTTAAACTCTACTTAATACTTTCTGTATCTCATGCTGTATACTCTTAAGTGTTCCTTCTGCTGTTGGGACCTCTGACTTCTTTGACGTTTGAACTCTCCACATCTTTTAAGTGACGAGTGATCCCTGAATTACTCAGAACCCGTGATGACATGGCCCTGATTGTCAGACGGGTGGGCTGGTGACACTGGAACACAGACGGTGCTTGTCTGTTTGAAATATTCTCTTTTGAGCTTCCAAGCCCTGGGCAGTCCTCTCTCCCAGTCTCCCAACACCCAGCTTCGCCCACTGAAACAAGACTCTTCCATACTGGAAAATCCGGCCCTGTCAACTGGCAGTCTGGACTAAGTTCAGCCCACACAACAAGAACCCCCCCACCTCCACCACCACTTCTACCTCTTAATAGGCACCAGAGATTGCCACCCCATGTAGATGCCTTTTGGTCGCCCTCCATGGATGGCGTCAATAGCATCTTCCTACACAAAAGTGACTGAGCGAAGGGCACAAGAAAATGTGGGAATAATTTACACTTTCTCACTGTACTACCATCAGAAGCCATAATTAATCATGATAGAAAAAATGTGGAAGCCATCTTGGCTGGTGAAACACGCAGTGCCTGTGAACAGCCCCGACACCTTTAACAGCTCTGATGGCCAAATAGGAAGGGGTGTCAGAGAGCTTACAACTGAGCTCCCTTCGTGGCAGCATGTTTCCCGTCGGCTTCAGAATTGTCTCTGCTGCACGCAGTTTCTCCATGAAGTGTAACTGTTGCAGTTCTTTATATGTAAAACATAGACAATCAATTGAAATAGAATAATAGGAAGAGTGGTATGTTTCTCAGTCTCTCGCTGTAAAATGGCTGCTATAATAAAAATTGATGACCCTGAGTTTTAAATATTTACTGGTTTGTAATGATGCGTCATACCCTGTGTAAACTTGCTGTTTCAGTATGCACATCTGCTAATCTGAAAAGAGATTAAACCTCCAGACTCTCTTTTAAAACTCTATTTAGATTCCAGTATGCAGGTAAAGTTTGCAGAATGTGCTTTTAACTTTTCATGCAGGTTGGTGGTAAAATAGCAGATCTATGACTCTCAGTGTGTGACAAGCTTGGCAGATTAATTATGGATATGAGTCCAGGGCTGTAATTTGCCCTGTTTGACTTTGTTGTGTTCTCAGCAGCCAAACTACATGACAAATATATTTCCCTCTTTCCTCATTTAGCACAGACAGACACT
Organism: Melanotaenia boesemani; assembly: GCF_017639745.1. NCBI lineage: Eukaryota > Metazoa > Chordata > Actinopteri > Atheriniformes > Melanotaeniidae > Melanotaenia > Melanotaenia boesemani. The sequence goes on from NC_055692.1 coordinate 23,275,525, forward strand.
GAGGCTTATACCCCAGCACCTGGCCGCATGTTGCTTCCATGTACCTGCTAGTGTTAGTTACTGTGCCTGAGCATGTGCATTTGCAGAAATGCTTTCATGGTAGTGAGTAGGTGTATGTGTGTAAAGCCACCACCAGAAAGTGTTGAAAGCCTCAGCTAGCAAGATCGCATCCAGGGTGACTAATAAGCTTAACATGAGCACGGCTGTGTTCACAAGCATGGTGTACTGAAAGAAGTCTTCAATGTTGAGAGAAATGCAGAAATGATTCCTTAGGCTGCTGCTAATTCCTTCACCCCCCTCAAGCTTCAATCAGACTGTGAACCATCTTACTGTTAGCTGTAGCTGTACAAACAAAGTTGAGGAGAGATTGCATTTAAACATCTGCAAAGTTGTTTAGAAAAAGCTGTTTATTTATAGGTTAGGGGCAAAAATAGAATCGATTGCTAAGTCATTTTTGAGTGACAAAGAGCAGTCATATATAATGTGCAGACTATAGGCTATAAAAAAAGATATTCCATTGTCTCCTGTTGCCTTCTGCCATGTGTTAATTTGATTAAATTGTAGCATATTTGCATATTTTTATGTACAAAAAGAAAATGTGATTATGCAATTATGTTAACTTGTGTTTTATATTCCACCCTTATTCCACTTGAACTCTTCACAGCTCACCTGCTATTTGGCTAACTAGTGGGAATGTAGTAGCTGAGTTTAGTCCTAGAATATGCATTTGTATCGACATGTGACACTCCTTTTGACCATGCCGCTCTTGGACGTGTGGATTTATAAGCTACTTCACACTCCATTCCTGTGTGGGAGGAAGCTGAGTTAAAAATAGGCAGGTTTGGAGGTAGTGTGGCGTCCACACTATCTGAGGTACTTCAGAATACGCTGAGAACTACTGGTATTCTCTTTGAATATAATTTATTTGTGTCATTGAACAATGTCAATGATAAACCAGTTGTCACTGGAATTTGTAAAAGTTCCTCTATCATCTTGTATGATGGTACCAGTTGTGCTCAAACTGAGCTGGGATGAATTCGAATCAATTAATTTATTTGCAATTACATAAAAACAAAATAAATACAAGAGAAATATGAATATAAATATGAAAAATATAAATATGAAATAAATTTAAATTATTTAATAACAATGAATAAATAAAGATAAATAGTTCATAATTCTTATAAAATTAATACATAAATAAGGTTGAATAAAAGCAAATAAATAAATAAAAGAAATTAGTTTGATTAAAAGAAAGCAACTCAGTCCTCAAATTTCAATCCTACCGTAATCAGATGACTGATTCATGTGCAGATGATGTCAGGAATGTAAATAAATATAAATTACAGGTCCGGCCATTTGTGTGGACTTTCACACAAACCACCCACTGTCTCTCTGTGATTATGTGATGACTGATACTGAATACTACACTTCCCGAAATGCAGCACAAAAAACTGTCTAACTGGACTGTAAAAGCACACTTTCAGTCCTTAGTCATAACAAGATCATGTTTAAGATAGCAGTATTTTTTTCCAAATTTCTGTGGTGCAGATTAACACATTGTGTCATTTATGGCTGCTGATGATTGGGGTGTTTATAATATACTGCTTGCTGTGGGGAATGATGAGACTTCCAAGCCTCTGCAGATGAGCAGCGTGGGATGGGCTTTTTTCAATGACAGTGAGCACCTCCTCACCTGTAGGGTTGTTGACCTTCAGGTGAGTGCCACAGCCCCCCCTGAATTCTTCATCTCATCTTTGGGTTTATGGCCCCCTTCTTACTGCTCAAGTTTCAATTACTGCTGCCAGGCCGACCCCTGACCTCCTCTACGCCAGGATGAACCTCATCTCCTGACACTGACAGGGTTACTCTTAAACTTCCTCTGTGAGCGCTTGCTGTTCTTCTCCTCACTACTGTCCTTTCTTCTAAAATCACATATGTTTCCCTGGTGTAAAAGTTGACACCACTTTGCTATAGATATAAATTTCATATTATATATAGTTTCCAAAAAGTTTGTTTCCAAAAGTCAATTTTACCTACTAAAAGGAGCCAAATTGATACAAATGTTCTACTTCCTCTGACAAATCTACCTCTCCAGGCTTTTTTTTTATCATTCCCATTTTTCTGCATTGGCAGATTGATCTTTCACCTCACTCTAAGCTTCTGTCGATGATTGTTAAGCCATCACTGTCTCGTAATCACAACACAGATACCTGTTAATTACCAAATGAGTTCAAGTGTTTTTGCTACTTAAACAGGGATTTGGGATTAGTGCGTTGCCTTGCTCTGAGCTGAACACTGAGCACAGCTGACCATTAAATTACACATTGTGGGTTCTGTGTGCAGAGGCTGAAGGAGATGAAGAACACTGAGGATAAAGCAAAGGGTATATTAATAGGCAGCTGCATGGATGGCACAGTTTGGTATTGGGTCAGGGATAAAGCGTGAACTTGTAAACTCACAGAGGGGCCGCTTCTTCCTCCCTCCCTTTCGCTAACTCTATCCCGCCCTTCTTGGTGTCATCAGTTAGCAGAGCTGGGCTCAATAGCCCAGGCAGCTCTACGAGAGCAGTGATTAGCCATCTCTCTGATTCTCATCCCCAGCAGAGTTCACTCAGAGGTAATACAGTAGTTTTCCATCCTCAGAGACACTGTTTTCCTCTGCCTTTGTTCTTTGCTGTCTCCTTTTTAGCAAATACTGTATCCATTTGATGCTCTTGGCATGGAATAAGAGTTTCCTGTCATCTTTTAAAATACAACAGTACAGAGATGTATTTCTGCTGTTTTGTAATACATCATTTGGAATAAGTGTGAGCTTCTGACTTTTTCTTTAAGAAAACCTCCCATTTAAGTTTTTAAAGTATTGCTGAGAAGAGCGTGTCCATCTTCCTTTTCACCACTGACCATGACAGAGATGCCCTGTGGACTGCAGAGTTGATTCCAGCTGCCTGATGTCTGAGGTGTGGTCTCAGCAGGTAGTGGGAGGTTAATCTCAAGAGAATGCAGGCTCAATCTTCCCCCGCCTCCAGCCTGCACCCCCTCTTGCATCATGGCCCAATGAAGCACTTTGGTCCATGGCAGATACCCACCCAGATTCACTTCTTCTTTTTATATTTTAAATCATTAGGACATTTAGCATTAAAGGTTTCTGACCTCTCACCTTTTGGCAATGTGTTTTTTATAAAGTACATGATGTAACTGAACAAAGAAACATTTCAAGTCTTTACTGGGAACTTTTTGTGTCCTTCATACTCATCAGTGATAGCTGTTGTTAGCTCCAGTGTAAATGTTTATTTCAGATAATCAGCAAAAGTTCATGTGTTAGATTAGGAAATGTGTGCTTTCCAGGGTAGAGCTATGAGAATTAGCCTTCTTACAACATGTTTAGATATACATTTAGTGTGTTCAAGTCTTGATAAATAATTTCAGATGGCAGAATATGCATCTGTTTTTCCCTGGAGTCTTTCACACATATCTGTGTGTAATTAATGTGGATTTTGACAGATGGAGAAAAAAAAATGTCCTCGTAAGAGAGAAGGGTACATGCCACAATGTGTGAAGTGCAAGCTTGATGGAAGCTTCTTATATTATTTGCTGCCCATGCCAGCTGGACTAGCCAGATTCTTACAGGTAAAAATTCAAGCACAAAATATGCGCAGAAATCCTTTAAATTCAGTGCCCGCCATAAATGCAACATGTTTTTCCTGTTAAAGTTGGTAATTAATTTGAAATACTCTAAATGTTTTTCTTAATTTAGCTCAAGAAAATGTAAACCTGTCCCATGGAGTTCATGCCAACTTTTGTGAAATATCCAATGAAGTGCAATTTCCTTCTATAGCAATTGTGACTGGAGGTCATTTTTAATTTAAATGCTTAAATTGCTTTTTAGTCTCTGTGTGTGTATGTGTGTGTGTTGTTGTTGTTGTTTTAAAGCCATGTTATTTCTGAATGCATCAGGATCTGACTTAGATATTAGTATAACTACATTATCACACTTTCTTTGCCTGGTAGCAAACATGTACAAATGAGGATTACAACTCTGGAGAAGGCAACAGGTCATGGTTGGTAAGCTGCCCGGGGGGGTCACTGATATAGAGTCACTTTTGACAGGCTGTGGAGGAGGCTCTATTGTTGCTGGTGTGTCTGGATGTTACCTGCAGGCACTATCACTGAGACTACAGTATTATCCTATTATTAGGCTTAGTTGTTTACGCATATTACTGCTTGTCAGGTAGGCAGAGAATCCTTCTGAAAATGAGCATCTGGAGAAAAATACATGACTACTTCTTTATCTCATTCAAGTACATCGGCTTAGGATAATTTTCTGAGGCCTGTAAGAATGTCTTGATAGGACACAACAAACAGAAATTTAAGGTTTCTGTTTACATGAAAGCATTTGATCCTTTGAAAGTGTTTTACCGCACCACTGACAGCGTTATTTGGCAGTCAGTGTTAGAATATAAGGAGCACTGCATCTGTTTTCTGTGTTTTAAAGCTGATATCATTATGTGCTTGCTTCAGTTGAAAGTACTATACAGTAAGAGGACATTGTGTCTCTGTTTGTAGAGGAAGTGAACAAAATAAAAAAACCCATCATATGGTCTGGCAGATTTTGGGCACCAGACCAGGGATGACAAATGTGCTCTCGCAATAATTCAATCTGCTCTCATAATTCTCTAACTTTTAGGGACAGACAGAATGAAGATTTTCCGGCAATTAAGCCGCCAAGTCAATATCCAATAACTGTGATCAAGCGTTAGTTAAGATGCTTTTTCTCTCACTTTATCCGTTGACAGATTGAGGGGTATAAAGATACTTGGTAAATGGCAGAAAGTTACTGTGAATATGTTAACGAGACGATCTGGTATCAGATCCAAAACGTTGTCATTTTGTTGATGTCACAGTAATGATATTAAGTTTAAGGAATAACAGAAGGGAGAGGGTGTGCTTTAGGAAATAATTTTGTGAGAAATACAGCTATAGAAACCATTTTTTTCAAGCATATTTCTGTGTTTTTAAGATAGTTTTACTCACACTTTTATACAGCTGAATTTGAATGGATTTTTTAAAGGGAAGACCCAGATCTCTGACTTGAGGAGCTTTTTGTACTTAGCTGACAAGACAATGAAACAAACTATAGATTTTATAAACAGAATAAAATCATAACATAGCATTAGGTAGAAGAACTTAAAGCTAGGAAAGAAAACAGAGCATGTGTTGAAGTATGTGAGAGAGATGTGAAGCCTTATACAAACAGCACATCTTAGAAAGGAAAAAGGATCAGGTAGCGCTGCTGCTGGAACTGCCTCTGGGCCAATCACAGTGTGTGTGGCAATGTGGTAAATACTTGGTCTGTCAATTGTAATAATATATATATCTTTTTCTGCTTGTAGGAAAAGATGTATGCCCTGGTGATGGTTGATCCTGATGCTCCAAGTCGCACCAAACCGACATCTGCTTACTGGAGGCACTGGTTAATTGTGAACATAAAGGTACAGTAAATCAGTGAATCAGAAATAACCTCTGCTCTCACTTTAATAAGACCTTATATGTCTTGGTGATACAGCTACTGCTTTTGATAGGATTAGAAACTCATAGATGATAGAAATTTATGAAGTGATGCTTGGTTGGGGGTTTTTTTTTTTTTTTCATGAAAATTTTCATAATCTCAGGGTCTCACTTGGCATGTCTTGTGTTTACATCTGCACTAGGGCCGATCGTAAGGCTGAAAAATTATGAATGGTTTTTAAGCCTAACTTGGTTTGAAAAAACGATGCCAAGTTTGAAAATGTTAATTTCTCATATCATGTATCTTGTGCAATAAATGCCTGTGACAAAAGTGTGGGAGTAAGTCTTTCTAAATGGCTGTGAAAGTTTGCAAGGCCCTGTCAACAGCAGTTTCCCTCTGCTGCGGAGAGTCTGGGACGTGTCAATGCAAGTGTGTGAGACTGAGATTGAGGAGAGCAGCATGCGAGGCGCACACTTTTTCTCCCATAGAGCTCCATTCCCTCAGCTCCCCCTTCAGTGGAGAGATCTTGGCAGAGTGTCCTCCCTTCATCTGTTCCCCCAGGCAGAGCAGCTCCCCCAATGATCCACACTTCTCCATATTTTACACCCCCGAAATGGGCACAGCTCCGATCCCCTTATTTCTCTTCATATTTCACTCCTTTTTATCCATTCGCTTGTGTGTTTTCACATTTTTGCATTCTAACGCCAAATGCATGTTGAGTTGTTGATTGCCTCAAATATTTTGAGGATTGCAGATATTTTATAATCCCCCAGGAACCAGGAGATCAACCCAGTAGATTAAGACTAGTGGTCTAAATAACAAGCTCACAAAGCTGCTTCAGAGATGTATTGCTTCTCTTGTTTCATTTTATAAGATGTTGCATACCAAGTAAGCCCCACATTGATTCTAAGATCCAAACGTGATGGATTTGCGATATATAGATATATTCAACATTTAGTGATAATAGCTCATCGCTTTAAGAGATAATATATGCAACCACATTCTTGCTTGCCGTTAGGGATCTTGTAATATTTACCTCAGATCTCAGATTTCACTTTATGAAATTGCACTAAGCATCACCTTTACTTCTTATTTTCAAGCCTTTAAAGACAGCCTGGCTGCATCACCAGCTGTGAATAAGCAAATGTCTTTCAAGTGCTCAGACAGACCACCTTCTCTCAAGCAATTCAATTTCCTGTCACTTGTGTGGGTGTTGACCTGCGATGCCCATGTAGGGATTGGCCAATGTGACAGGATGTTTTTCTGATTGTGACTGGTGGTTGGTCAGAAGGGTTAATGAGCCTTTTGAGTGATGCCAACTGTAGTGGGAGGTGTTTAATTGGCCAGGGTGGCCAGGTGACATCATACAACCTCACTTTTGTTTGAAGTGTTAATCTGTATGTGCTGGATTTTGTTTTGTGCTGCAGTTTTAACAGTAAAGTAGGTCAGTTTGTGGATTGATGCATGCATGTAATTCAGTAAAGACTAAACTAATGATTAACTATGATAAAGGAATAATTAGTCCCTTCTGTGTAAAAGGCGAAGGATGTTGTAAGGTAATATTTGGCATTTACATAGCTACCCTGTGCCAATGTGAATGCGAAGGTGATGTTTTCAAATGTCAAACGGATCAGTGTTTTGATCCTCCCTGGCAAACAGAATGAGCTGCAGCAGCCATATTCTTTTCATATATATTCATTAGTCCAGGGTCATGCAACCTTGCCCTAGTTTGCAGATGTTTCCATAATTACTGTGTACTCTTTATCCATATCCAAAGTTATGAGGAAGATTTCCATATTTCAGCCTAGAGCGAGGTGAGGTCAAGCTGGACTGAGCACCAAGGCACTGCAGATTTAAACTGAATTCATCTGCTAAAGAGAAGCAATGGTAACACAGCAAGGACACACTGGAGTAACTTGTGTGTTGACACATCACTCACCTTGCTTTGAGCTAGTAGACATATAGTTTATCACTTACTGAAACCAGTGCTACTAAATTCCTGACTATACTGTATGCCAGCCTTACCTAATTTAGCATTGGTTCTAGTAACTGGGGGGTTTAATGTGACTGTCAGACAGACATATATAGACAGATCACCACAGATTTACAAAAGCTGTTTCATTTAAGGAACACCGTGGGAAAATGGTATCATCCAGCAAAATATGTGGCATGTTTGAGTTGTCGACCCCCAGGTAATTTGACTTTTGGAAATTTAAGAAGAAAGGGTTTTTTTTTTTTTTGGGGGGGGGGGGGGTGCTATACAATAGCTGTCAAAGAGAAACCAGCAACAAACTGTCACTGAGAGAAAAAGGACCTATTAACTGTTAATTGTCTTTGGCATCATGTTCATTCTTTATTATATCTCCCAGAATATAAAACTCCATCAAAAAAGTAATCATCATCTTATATTTCAGGTGCAGTACTGAGTTCCAATCACTTCACCAGCAAAAAATAATAATAATAATAATAAAACAGTTTCAGTACAGTAATTTTAGAAAACCTATGCAGTTGATGATGTGAAAGGTTTAAGTCTGTGCAATCTGCATAAATATAATAATTTACTGTGAGGAAAAATTGTGAAATGGAAGGGAAAACTAGACCAGTGCATTGAAAAACACCCACTCAAACTCACTACCACCTCCTACAGCATGTTGCACTTTTGCAGACGACTCCTTTATGACTTAATTTGATTCACTGAGAATAAAAACAGCTATTTGTTTTTTTGTTAGTTTTTTTTTTTGTTGTTGTTGTTGTTTTTTACAGCATAGCGCAACATGACTTCATTTTTATCTGAATCTGTGTCTTTAAACCTTGAAAACAAACAAACAAAAAAAGAAAATGTGCATCAACTTTCCAACTAATCATTTTAAATAAGTTTTAAGGATATAATAATTTTATTGGAAAAAGTTAAAACTGCAAGTTTATCTGTAATAATAATCCTCTATAAAACTAAATAGAATACAAAGTAGCTTCAAAGAACTGAACACAAAACCTGAGATGGGTCTTTACTGCCATGCCATTAACAGAATGACTAGTTTAAATTATTTCATATTTATGTTGTAAATTACCAAATTATGAGTTAACCTAAACTAATATTAGAGAGAAAAAAAAACAAGAAAAAGAATATATTATAGCTGAATCTACAGCTTGGTTTTAGCTATTCTAGTTCTGCTGTCACTATCACTTTTTATGTTACCTCATCAGTGCCAGCATTTACACACATTTATAAACAAGCACAGTAACAATGCAGATACACGTTTTAAACAATCATAATTTCATGTTTGCCCCAGGTGTCAAGTCCTGTATTTAACTGTTCACATTGCATCTTTACTTCTAACTACCAGGAACAATTTATTCCAACAATTAAGTAAAATGTTTGGCTGGACGTTTTGTCTTCTCTCACAGGCTGTTTATTTGTTTTAAGAATCACATTATTAGATGCTGTATATGCATTTTCATTGCAACTGCACATTTGTATTGAATCTCTAAGCTACAAAAAGTCATTTGGAATTTTCTGCAACAGGGACTGTGTTTTTACATCAGTTATGGACAATTACCAAAATAACCGTACAACAGATTGTTGTCTCGCTCTCAAAGTCAAACTCCAGATTGTGAGCCTCTCCCTCCTTCTCTCCCCTCTCTCCCAGAGTCTAAATCAATGCAGATGTTCTGGTGTGGTCTTGCAGCAATAATTACTAAAACAAGCAAATCATTAGTATGTGAACAAAGTCAGTTTATACTGTATAAATACATTAGCCATTACTTTTTCTTGTTAATTCACTCATTATAGATTTGGTGCTGAGAGTCAACTTGATGCAACATAAGCTGACAAAGTAGTAATACACTTCACTCTCTTTGCTACTTAGGGAAAAAGACAAGGTGTTCAATGCTGTTAAATTTCATTTAAACGCATATATATGGCTTCAGGGTTTTATGGATGCAGTAATAAGTCATGCAAGAGGTTTCTTGCTTGAAGTTTTGTCACAGTGAGTGTAATGTAATTATTATTAGATTTTTTTTTCTGGGCGGGGTTTTGTGCAGTTCAGGTCATCTGTTTGTATCCAACCGAAGCAAAAACAATAAGTTTTGTTATTCTTACAAGCTGATATTCATCTCAGCCAAGACTTTTAATGATCAATGATTACTTTGTGTTCTATTGAATTTGTGTAAGGCTTAATTTCTATTTTCAACTCAGTAGTGTGTGAATTGGATGCCATTATGTGTTTAACTTCATCTCTCAAATTGAAGGCCAGTTAGAAAGCTCATTAATATTGTGCATTAGGGATATTCATGTTGTACAGCAAGACCCACCTCTATTGTAGCAGCCCCCAAAGGAGGACAGGGCCTGTGTTTCACTGCTGCAGGCAAATACAAACAGTGGAGTATTGTTACTGTATCAGACCAGCTGGCTTTGTGTTTGTGAGTTCTGTGGCCTGCAGAAATCATCTGCTCCACACCTCAAGATGTCCTTTAACTGCAAACTATTACACGTGTAACACCTTACAACACTTCATTCAGTGTGAAACCCCTAAAATTATAGCACTTGTTTCTTTGTAGGTTATAAACCACAAAAATAATTTTTAGTCACATTAAATCAATTTAATATGAACAAATATAGAATTTGATGTCATCAACATGTAAAATGTCACTTTGCTGGTAACATATGATGGTAGATGTTATAGGACACAGTTTTAGGTTATGTTTATGGATGCAGTGGTGGACTGTGTTAAATGACAGTTGTTTTTACTCCTGAGCCCATGTGGTTTTATTGATCACACTGGCACAATTGTTGCTCATGCAATGCTGCCTGAGGGCTTGAAGGTCAAGTGCATACAACACTGGTTTCCAGCCTTAGCTTTTACACGCAGAGATTTTTTGGGGATTTCTTAAATCTTTTCATGGTATTATGCTTTTTAGATGTTGAAATATTTAAGTTCTCTCTCTAAGTTGGCACTGAGAAATTAGTTTTTAAATGGCTGGAGATTTTTGTCACATCAGCGCACACAGAAAACGTGTTGTCCTCACAACACGTGACTATGTGAAGTAAGACAGCCAGCGAACAAAGCAAAAAGGTAAAAACATTTCCCCACACAAGGTTTGCTTTTCTTCATCTAACTGAAGATCTTTTATGTACTTATTATGTTGCTTTTTTGAAACATACAGACAGGAACAAACAAATTACTAACTAATACACACTTCTTAATACCACACTTAAGTTGGTTAGCCTAGCTTAAATATTGTGTGCATATCACATCGTGCATTACACTGGTACATTTTAAACAACCAAAATACTTAAAACAGATATACAAGTGTTTTCTGAACACATTGATACTCACAAAGGCAAACGTTTCTCAAGACACAAGCATGTAAGGGCACATTTAGTGTACTTAGGAGTTGTTTCCTCACTTATTTCTGCCAAAGCACTTCACAACGTTACCAGAGAAAAACTGTTCCAAAGACTGTTCTTTTGTTAGAGCGTTCATTCGCTCACGTAGCTACACGTACAAAATGACAAAGATCCTTGTGATGCAGATCTCTCACGCTGATTAAATTTCAAACACAAAACATTTTAACCGTTTTTTTTAACCATGAAATTACTTTTACTTTTCATTAACTATTAACTTTTTGTTTCTTAATTATTTAAATTATTCACAATATGAGCTGATTAGTCTTTGAACAAAAGGCGTCACAGAAAATATCGCTTCCTCGCACTGTTTGAAAAGAAAAAATCTGCATTCTCAAAAATTAAGTATATGTTTTTAACTCTTACTCCAACTATTCTTAATTTTCCTCCATTTGTTTATAGTGAACCTTAACCAGGGAAAAAAACATTCGGTGAATGGGAATCTTGTAAAATACTGATTTGGCAGCTGATTATAACGGTTGCCCTTACCCAATAAATTCTTCAGCACTAACTTTGACTAATGATACCGTGGGTTGAATATTTTGGTAATTTAGCCTACAGGTTTGAGCAAAGTGCAATTCTCAAGAGGAAGATGAGAAATATAAATGATAAAATGTTACATATAAAAGCAAGTATGACAATGGTAAATGTATTAACTGTTTTGTGGTTTTTCTTCTGTGGTTTTTTTTGTGTGTGTGTATTAGAAACATAACAAATTATTAGGCCTGCCCACTGGCCGGGGATGTTCAGTGTACAGAATAACTCACCAACTGAGTGGAAAACATATATATATAAAAAAATAATAACAGGGAAAAAATAAGATTAATTTAAAAAGCATGTTGACAAACATAAACAAGGTAAATCATGTTAAACATTGGGGGACATTAAGTTACATTTGATAGTGTCGTCATTACTAGCACCAAATGATGGGGTTATATTTTGAACCTCTGTAACATATTTAGTTTATTTTAGCAAAATATATATCTAATAATGCAAATAAACTTACATAATTGCATTGTTGTTTAAGCTGAAATTTTCCCTACCATGGTATGTTATGATTTAAGCGTTTATTTTTTTTGACAGACAGCTGCCCCCATATGGAAGCCAAAAACAATCTCCCAAAGGCCAGGCAAGCCATAACTAGCTTCACTGTGAGAACAAAGAGCCATTGGTATTATTCATAATTAAGCTCTTATTGTGTACTCTGCTGAATATTTCCATTCTTCTGCCTCTCTCCTGCTCACTCTCATTTCCCCTCTCAGTACTTTGCACCTCATACTGGGAACATCTGTCTGGCGTCAGAGTGGAGCCTGGCTGTGCAGATTGGAGCAGGTAGAGGAGCACATTTCAGCCCAGCTAATGATGAGAGTGTCTGCCCTCTCTCTTGGAGGAGACGCAAGCTGCTGCTTCACGCTCGCTCACTCCACTCATACGCCCAGGGAAACAGATTTCCAAACATATGCAGTATGTTTTTAATCCAGTTGAGCACTTCATTCCCCAGCAAACACAAATAACCTTACGGGACATCCGTATCTTACAACAAGGGGGTGGGCGCAAAGGAAGTGAACAATTTTCCTTTTTAATGTAATTTCTTTTTTCCCTCCAAAGTTGCTAAACATGCCAATAACCCAGGTTAACAGTTAGGTTGTTTATGGTTTCGCAAAGTTTACTAAGAAGTGCCTCCTGCCTTCAAGTCATGTGATGCAACTTTATCCAATCTAAACTCTGCTTGGCGCACTTTTTGTCAGTGTTTGTTTAAACCTAAACTGACAGGATGAACACATGTTCTTTGTGTTAATGTGTCTCAATATGAACAGATTGGTGTGAGTAATATACATGTGAGGAGTAAATAAAGTGTACCTGCTTATGTGATGAAAAGTATTGCCAAAAGTTAAGTAAATGTTTCTTTATTTTGAGGATTTGAACTGAGACTTTGGATATTGAGCTGTACATTTTTATAACTTGAGTTAGTTTTGCCCTCACAAAGGTTACATGTAGGTCGTGCTTTTTTTTTTCTTTCTTTTTTTTCATATTTAATGCTAAATATCCCTCGATACAAGTCAACAATAGTCTTTAACAGGGAAGTGCAGCTGGAGGTGCTTAACATTTAGAGCATGTGCTCATCCTGTCAACTGCAGCCAGACAAATTTCAGAGGTAGCTCTATATAGAGTTCAACTTTTGGAAGTCGCTCCCTCACAAAATCTCATCAGATTCTCTTCAGAGCTTCTCAGCCATTTCCAGATGCTAAAAAAACGACCTTTTTCACAGCTGTAAACATTCATGCATGTCTGAATGTTTCTGCTGTCTATGCAAACAGAAATCAACCGTTTTTAGGGTGACACACCAACTTTGTACCTGGACATGTTTTCAACTGTTGTTTCTGGGAATCCCTTGTCTTCTTGTACAAACACTTTGTAATATTATTGATCTTATCTTACTTCCAGCTTATTAGCAAACAGATTCTTCTTCAGTGTGGGCTGCTGCTCTCACTGTTCTCTGCCACCTAAAGGGAGAATTACATAAGAATCCTCCGCTCAGTTGTCAGCTCCATCCCCCGTCCATATACAACAGATACACACACACACAAGTACGCTTACATTTACAAACACACACATTATACAGTAGCTGATAACCTATCAAGCCTCTTGCCATCTCTGTAACAGCTGACCTCCCTGCTGTGGTTGCTGTGGTGAAATGATTGAGGAGGTTTCACTGCATGAAGAACATGAGCTGTTGTGGTTTTCTTTCAGGAGTCGTGAATACTGTTTGGGCAGCAAATGAACAGTCATCCATAAATTACAATTTTTATATAAAGCCTAATATTGGTTTCTAGGAACCCAAATTCCTGTTGATTTTGCCATATGAATTATCCTTATACTCAGAGAGAGTACATGCATTTTATTTAAAGAAGTAGGTTTACTGTGTGTCATTGTGTGGCATTTATTTCTTTCCTGAGCACTGTCTTGGATATACAGAATCACGATTATGCTCCAAGAAAAAAAGAAACAACCTGGAAAGCCCTCTCTGATCCAGTCTGTCACACTATAGCCTAGTAGGGGAAAAAAGAGCATATTGGATCTTATCCATGTAAATGCAGTTTAAAAATCGGTAGCTCTGCACACATAAAGACACTTCTTTTAATATGTGCCCCCTTTCTTTACACCCACGACCATTGTGTATAAAATCCTGTTTTTCCTGAAAAGATTTCTCGTCGCAGCCGCAGACAATGTTCCCCCACACAAGCTGTCGTCTTTGTCATACCCCCCTTCCCCTCCACTTCAGTCAGTAAAGCAGGATCTTTGGCAGTCGGCCCCGCGTGCACATTTGTGTGTTTGGTACAGGTGGGGGGATTGACAGAGTCTGCCTACCTGTTCCCCTGTAAAGTGGTCAACTTTGACAGACATAGAGAAGGAGAATTGGAAAGGGGGGGTATAAATGAACAAATGCCAGGGTTAATGGGGGGTTGCTGGGGCTGCAGCTTTGAAAAACCGTTTCTCTTAGGGGTGTCTCCTGATACGGTACAGTGAAGGGGATTGAAGCATGCTGATAAAAACAACTCACTAACAATTATGCTTACCTAAAATAGCTCTTATTTAAGTATATAGCGTGCTTGCCAGTTAATTGTACACAAAAACAAAGACCTCACACAAGACCTCCTGCAGCCGATGTATTTTCTTGTATTTTGGCATGATAATTAAGTGTGACAGCTATGAGTGCAAAGTTGGCAGATATTATAGTGGCCTGTCTACCTCCCTGTTCTGATTATAATTATTTTTTTTAAAAAAAGTATTACTAAAACTTAAAATTATAAATAAATAAAAATGCAGCACTGTAAGAAGATATATGATCCATAATGTGCAGATAACGTAAACTGGTGTGGCAGCTCAGTTTCTACATAATCAAATAAAAACTGTTCTTTTTCCGGACACACTGCTGTTGTTATTGTTCAAGATTATTACAGTACTAAGTACATTATAGTTTGAGGACTAAGGCTGTCGCTGCTGATAGAAATCACAGAACAATGGCTGGCTCTTTTTTTTCTAACATTAAATATGTGCCTGTTTCTATGAATACTGTGATTGTATGACAATTATTAACATTGAACAATAGATGAGGCCAATCTTTGCAGATTAAAGCCCATATCAGTTCTCAGCCAAGCATCTGACTGCAAGGGATTAATGACAGCATTCCTAATATTCTCAGGCAATAATCTTTTAATGGCAAGCAAAAACACCATTGTCAATACAAGACATTTAACACCAGCCAATATTTTATCCATGTTACACTTGAATAATTTGAGTATGATTGCATGAATTGTACTTTGGATTTGTTCAGCTTGTGCTTATTGATATGCTGTCGGACTAACAACCCAAAAAGGACCTCCGATCTGCACTATTGACTGTTATCATAGCCAAGAGGTTTGTAACAATGTGGTATTTTTATGCTACACTTGGTGAGAAAACCTGTTTACATTCCAGGGTGCTATATAGTTCACTTCTCTCTACAGCTCAGTTAGATTCCAAAGCACTGTATAGATTTCTTTCAGCTGATGAAATTAAAAAGACAGCAGTGTGTGTGTGGTGTGCCTTCCAGCAACGCGATTTGCCTGCGAGTTCACGATACGGGTTGAGAGGGGAGTTCCTTTGGGGGGGATTAAATAGCTCCCTCTCTTCCTTCCCTCCTCCCCTGCCCTCCAAGCTCGCAGAACACAAACAGCTTGCAGGGCTGTGCAGTACTTGTACAACATGTTTGCCACAGTGCTGCTCACAGGTAACAATAAGCCAAGGTCAGAGGTTAAGAGGGATTGTGGAGCACAGATTCTTGTGTTCCTGTGGCAAACATTGTGCAGATAGGCGCAGGAAACAGTGCCCACAGTATAGCTGGGAGAAAGTGAGAGGAAAAGACTGAGTATGGTTTGGCTCTGTAGAGGGGGGTTATCATAGAGAGCAAGACTTGCTGGTTTCATGAAGATATGTTAGAGTGGTCTATACTTATAAGGTTATGACAGTCTTAGTTTGACTCTTATCATCATAAAGCTGCACAAAAATAAACACAGTTTTTTGTTTCTTTTTTCTTTGTTTTTTAGAGCAGCACTGATTGTATGCTGAAAAATGAATGAATGAATCCACTTCATCTGCCTTTCTTGTCCTCCTACAAACAGTTAACTTAGGTTTTTTCCAACCATAAAAGCACTGCTTTTCCAAACCTAAATGACAGTGATGGGTCTTCTCATCTGCGTTAGTTACCTGAAATCAGTAGTGAGAGGAGATATATTTATGTAGCACTGTATACAAAATGTAACTAAAAATGTACATATACATATATATATATATATATATATATACAAAAAAGAAAAGTAAAAAAATGTAATTTGCTGCAATATTAGCATTATTATGACAGATCCACTATATTATAGGGCTTTTGCTACAGATGTAGAGGCAGCATAGTTTAGTGTTAGAAGTAATAGCAGCAAATCAAAAATTATTTTTTCATTGACAAATTATGGTAAAGTTGTTTAGACACCAGGGGATCAGTAACCCCAGTATATATTACTTTTTGACTCTTTTAGCACATGTTAAAAGACAATAACTTTATTTTAGAAGAGCTATTGTACCCCTTTACTCTGCAGTGTAGATATTTTATTAAAGGAACTGTATTAACTTAAATATATAAAATGAAAACATAAATGGAAGAAAACATAATTCTACAACTGCCAAACAGCCATAAAGCCATAGTCTGAATTGTATAAATGTCTTCAATGTTTTTAATTTTATTTATTTATTTATTTATTTTTATGTTTTGTAATTTCATTTAAGGTCATAGTGAGGTAATTGCCCATGGACACCATGAAATAACCACCTGCTGTTTAAAAAATTCTCCAACCACTTAATCACTCCATCAGTGATGTGTGCATTGTTACATTTTTCCAAAAGAAAATTTGTTCTACCTAAGATTATTAAAGTATTGAGCAGCTGGTAAAATTGGATTTTGCATGTGACTACTGGTTATATTTCAGCCACTATGAGAACCGTGGAAGCCAGATGCCTGCCTCCGTCAGTTTCTTTGAATGAAAGGGAGATTATCCATTTAATCTCTTAATCATGCACTCTGTATACACATTTGGTCCTGTGCCTACAACCTCAGTCTTGATTAGATGTATTTCAGCCATGTTTTGCAATGACTTCATCCAACACAGACTAATTCAGGTTAACGCTGATATTGTTAGATGTGTTACTCTCCAGCTGTCAGTACATTATACCCTTGGTGCCCTGTTAAAATGAAATCCAGACCAATGGAGCATAAAATGGAAAGTAGAAATATGTAGATTTTAAAATGCAGCTTAAAAAAATCCCACATTCACACAAATGTATTCAGAATAAAGGCATTTGTTTCATAACATGAATCAAGTTACTGTGCATTTCTGCACAGTATATGTTCCCCAAAAGTAGGAATTAATAATGAAGATGCTTTTTGGCCTAAAATTGCTATTTGAACAATTATGTACTTAGTTTCTTCTAACAAATGCATTCCACATTATTGTTTTGGTTCATAGCAAAGCACCTAAAAGACTAAAACCTTTCATTCCAGCAAAGGCCGCTATTGGTCACCGTCAATAAAAGCATAAAAGCATTTATTTCCCACGTTTGTCAAATTAACAGCATACTCCATCTCCCATAGGACTTGTAAGGTTCATTAACCTTTCTGTGAAGTGGGACAGGTTTCCAGCAGTTACCATAACCTCTGTCTCGCTGCTGCCTCAATTATAATAGAAGAATTAAACATCCAGTGATTCAAAACAGTAATGCTGCCTCTTAAATCCCTTTGTACCACCTCTCAGTCGTTAATGACTAAAGACACTGAATGAACTGTAGAGTTATCAGCAGATGTGACTGTGGACAGAAGCAAATCAAATGGCTACTCTGAATAGCAAGGCTGGTGACTATATGTGTACAGGTGTGTTTCTAAAATTATTTTTCTGTTTTAGAGAAAAAAAATCCCTTTGTTTTCTGTAGCTTACAACTATATTAATGGCATGTTTTTCTTATTTTATTTATCAGGAACATTTGGGTGGCTACTGAGCGGAAATACTTTTGACTTTATTGCAGGAGCTCTTAACGAAGTTTTACTGTCTAGCAGCACCTATAGGCCCACCATCTCTCCAAAGTCAAAAGAACACATTCACCTTGAACTAATTAAGTGGTCAATTACACGCCTGTTGATTTCTTTTAATTTCATAATAATTAGATTAATTGTGTAGGCAGAGTTCGTTTTCTTGTCCACCTACTCCTATTCCTCCTTCATCCTCTTCTTCCTCTCAATGCTTTTTCTCCTCCTACATCATGCACAGGCCCACAAGATATTGATACTCATTTATATTGTGTCACTGTTCACATCTCTGAAAGTGTTTTAATTCTTCTATTGACTGGTTAATGACCTTAAACTTCTTCTCCTGCTCTCTCATATCGCCCCCATATTCTCATGGATTAATCAAAACACATCACATGCTTGTAAATTTTTTGGGGGGGCATACAACTCTATTATAAAGTATATATTTACTCTACCATCTCCATAGATTTTTTTTTATTTATTTATTTTTTTGCCGGCAGAAACCACTGTAGTCATGGTACTACTTGAAGCTAAGGCTGGGATTTTCCATTGCCACCTCCGTTAGTGGGAAGCCCTATATGGGGACATGTCAGTGCCTCGTTTGCTTGTTGTGCTGATGAAGCTGGGGGTGGGGTGAGTGGGTAGCCTTGTTCAAGTTCCAGGATTCCCTTGAAATGAGTCAGCCAGCCCCCACTCAAACCGACTGTTACCTTGGGAACTCAAGCTTGGGCTTTCCTCAACAGAACTAACGTACAGACTCATCTGTACCTAAACTCCCTGATACACACACATACACACACGCACACACACACACACACACACACACACACACACACACACACACACACACACACACACACACACACACACATACACACACAGTAGCTGTAAAGGAAGCAGCATCCAAGTTGAAGGAAATTATTTGATTAGTACGCTCTCATTTGGGCGTGCTCTCTGCCCTGTTGGGCCCAATCTGCTCTGTAAGAAAGAAATGACCAACCCAGCAAGGCCACTTCATTCAGAGTATTTGTAATGTATGCTAATTATACTGAATAGATGGGTGAGATAATGAGTCTTGGTGGCTAGTTTCCTAAGTCAGTGATTTGACTAATGATATCCCTTCCAGCTAATGAGCATGACCAAAGGAATGTGGGTTTAGTATGTCAAAATGTGTCAGATAATGTCAGTGTTGGCTGGAGAGTTAATAAGTGGACTGTTTTTATTTCTATCTCAGGTTCATTACCAAAGCCAAATGAATTTCTTTACTAAGGCCATCAGTCCAGCAGGGTATTGTTAAATGGGTATAATTTGTTGATGCACTGAAGCAGATCAAGGGTGATTCCGCCACTGGTTTTCACCCTGTTATGCTTGGGGCCCATCCACAGTTAGGTTTTTCGACCAACCATAAATCCCAGTGAAATCTATAGTATTATCGTGCTAAGTCTAAATATCTCTCTTACACCAAAGACGGCAACCTATGAAAGAGGCCAGACCTCTGCTGGGTCTCCTTGAACAGCATGCATCTGGACACAAACACCACAAAGACCATGTCCATAACTCCCATTGAGGATCTAGAATCTAGATGAGAGAACATAACTATCCAGCACAGAAGGTGATGACAGTGTGTTACATAATTTAACAAGGTAAACTCGAGGACTATGTAGATAGAAACATAAACAAAGCATTTTTGCTCATTATACCGTTGCCATTCAAATCAAATCAAATGTTATTTATAAAGCCCTTTTCATGCCAAAGGCAATAAAAAGTGCTTTACATGATTAAGAAATTTAAGCACAATTCTATTCATGCTTGTTAAAAACAAAATAAGCCTTTACACATCAAAACTGAATTACCTAAAAATTAAAAACACTCCTTATGATCTTTCACACGATCGCACACACACACACACAAAGCAACCCCCCACCCCCCCAGGCTCTTAAACTTATGTCTCCATGCTGAAAGCAGGTATAAAATATTAAAAGTAATAAATAAATACCTGGCTTGATGCTGCTGTGAGGAAACGATATTATGGGGATCCATCCACACCAGGAGCCAGTCCATCCATGTCCTATATGGGCCGCCGCCGTGGTAGCCACCCCGATCAGCGCAGACCGGGGCCCACACCACAGCCATAAGGCTGCAGTGCAGGGCCACAGCCAACCAGACAAGGGTAATCAATGTGGCAACAACCCCTAGACCGAGCAGGTAAAAACCTTGGCATGGAGGATCCGCATGAGGAAAACACTGGAGTTAAAACGAAAATTAAATTACCTTAAGAAATAGCAAGAACCACTAAGAATGAATACATAAATAAATAAATGAATAAATAAATAAATAAGAAGCAATACAGTTAAGTAAAATGAAAATAAATTGATTTGAAATAAAATTATGTAAAAAAAATTGAGATCAATTAAAATTTAGTTAAAGGCCTAGCTAAAAACTTAGGTCTTAAGCCTCTTTTTAAAAACATCAATAGTCTCTGCAGCCCTGAGGTTCTCTGGCAGGCTGTTCCACAGTCGAGGGCCATAACAATGGAAAGAGGCCTCCCCATATGTCTTGGTCCTCACCCTTGGAACAACTAAAAGGCCAGTACCAGAGGACCTCAGGGTCTTCAAGGGTTCATCACTTAAAAGAATCTCTGATAAATAAGAGGGCTCAAGACCATTATGACATTTATAAACTACTAAAAGAGCCTTGAAATCAATCCTGAAACTCACGAGGAGCCAATGCAGTGATTGTAAAACTGGTATGATGTGTTCCCGCCCTCTGGTCTTAATCAGAACTCATGCCGCAGAGTTCTGAAGTAGCTGTAAGGTTTGAGATGGACTTTTTGGGGAGACCCGAGAACAGGGCATTACAGTAATCTAATTTACTAGAAATAAAAGCATGCATCAGCACCTTCGTGCTGGCAAGAGAGAGAAATGGGCAGACTCTGGCGATGTTTTTAAGATGATAAAATCCAGTTTTTGTTATATTTCTGATGTGTGGAGTAAAATCTAGCTCAGAGTCGAAAAGAACACCTAGGTTTTTCACACACTGAGAGGGATTAAAATTATGTAGTTTTGATAAAATGATCTCTCTCTTGCCCTCAGGACTGATAATTAAAACTTCAGTTTTGGCCTGATTGAGCTGTAAGAAGTTCTCTGCCATCCATGACTTAATATCTAAAGTACAGTTTAAAAGGACACTAACTGGCTCCTCATCATCAGGAACTTAGCGATGTAAAGCTGCGTATCATCAGCATAGTTGTGAAAATCAATGCTGTGTCTCCTGATGACATCCCCAAGTGGCAACATGTACAAATTTAAAAGTATTGGGACAAAAATTGATCCTTGGGGAACCCCACATTGGATTTTATGGATACTTGAGAAGCATGTATCCATTCTTAGATAAAATTGTTGATCTGTGAGATAGGAGTAAAACCATTTAAGAACAGTACCTGAGAGGCCAACCAGACTTCTGAGTCTGTCTAGTAAAATCTGGTGATCAACTGTATCAAAGGCGGCACTAAGATCCAATAAAACCAGGACAGAAAGTTTCTGTGAGTCTAAATTAAGTCTAAGGTCATTAACAATTTTTTAAAAGGGCCGTCTCGGTACTGTGGTTTGTCTTAAAACCAGACTGATATTTTTCTAAAATCTTGTGTTTATCCAAAAACTCTTATTTTTTTCTGTTTTTTCTGTCATTTTACTTAAAAATGGTAAGTTGGATACAGGTCGGTAATTATCAAGAATGTTTGGATCTTGGTCTGACTTACTGCAGAAGAAAAGGATCTAAAAAGGTAGAGAAAAACCTCAAAATTTCATTGGAATTTAAACAAGTTCTAACATACCAATGGTCAGTCAAACATGTCCTCTCCTCTATCAAAAAGGATGCAGAATATATGGTTTGTGTCATTCAGTTTGATATTCATAGAGGGAGTGAAGTAAGAGTGTATTAAAAGTAAGTAAGAGTAGGAGTAGTGTCATAGATTTACCAGTGAACCTTTAGAGTGCACACTTTCCTCTGGACAGGTTTTGCAAGAATGACATAGCCCATTACTGTGAGGTAACTGTAACTGGTAAACTAACAATAGACTGGATAACAGTTAAAAGTCAGTTTCTGCTCCCAGATATTGGCAGTTGATAACATATGAGCCTTTGGAGAATCATGTTATTTCATGGACTTAAACATGACTTTACATGCACTGAGTTTTTTGCTCAGATCCTATTTCTAAATTCTTTCTTAAGAGTCTGTTCAGAGACGAAATCACCGTTGGAGCTGGAGGAGTTGAACTGTCAAATCAGACTATTTTCAAGAACTGTTTAGGCGATTCCTGATAACTCAAAAAATTGTTCATGAATGAATAATTAGGGACACTGCCTGGCTTTTCAGGATCAATCAGTCAGTCACTGGACAATGCCTCAATGTATCAGAATTTGTTATTGCACTGAGCCTTCAGTCCAGCAAATCCCTACTGAAAAACCATACAAAACAATGCAAAAATAAAAGGAACTAAATATGGGTAAGAGAATTTGTGTGTGTGAGTGAGAATGTATGTGATAAATGGTGGAACTATCAAATGAGCTATTTGTTAAAAGCTAATGAAGCTAGTTCGCTAGCATGAGTCTGCTAAGCAGATTAATGTGAAGGACTCTTGAGTTGACCAGAGATGCCTACTCCTGTCCTAGAGGCTGGTTCTGGCATGCAAAGAATCAGTGGCATCATTGATGAGGAGAGGAGCTATTCCTATTGAAGATTGATTCCGATCTCCTCCTGCAGATAGATGAAGGTGTGGCCAGGGTTCGGCAACATGTCTTGGTTTTAAGATTGACAAGCACAGGAACAGCTGATCTCATGTGGATCCAGAAGGGTTCCTCTAAGCTGAGTGAAGGCTGTTATATACACCGTGAGAAGCAAAAACATTTTTTCTTATTCTCAAGGCAACAAGAACAAAACAAACATTGCGTATTGCTCTTTCAGACGTGTTTGGGGCAGCTTGTGGCTTTGTTCTTGTTTTTGAGGCCACAAAGTCAAATTGGTTAGAAAGTAAGAAAAATTTTATTTGTATTGTACCTCTCAAGATATAAAATCAGTGCTTCATAAGAGCCAACAATCTAAAAATAAACAAAAAATAAATAAAAAGCAGATTTAAAAAGATGTGTTTTTAATTGACTTTTAAAAGTGACCACAGAGGCCACCAATCTCAAGTCCAAAGGAAGAGAGTTCCAGAGTCTGGGTCCACTGAACAGAAAGCTCTGTCTTCTTTAGTTTTTAATTTTGCGTGGGGTTCAATCAGCAGACCCTGGTCACAGGACCCAAGGGACCTGCCAGGTAGGAATGTCTTTAAAAGTCACTGTACACTGCTCTGTGTACAACCCTGCTTTGCCACGGATGAAGTTTCTCGTTAGTATGAAATCACTGATTCATTTGTTCATTGCAAATAAACACACAGACACCCCACCACATTAATTCCCACCCTGTCACAGACAAAGCTTATTTGCGGAGTATGAAATGACCGGACCAATACAAACTTTTTTTCTTGTTCTTGCAGCCTGGAGAGCAAGAATAAAGTTCTCGCTTCTCGTGGAGTATGTAACAAGCTTTAGTCTCTTGTCCTGTGAGTTAACTTTTTTTAACTCAGGTTTGGCATGCAAGGGTTTAAAAGGAAGCAGAAAGGAAGCTGTTTTATCCTTGCTGTGATTTAAAGATGGATTTATATTCGTGCGGTGTCTGTGTAAGGTTGGTTATGGCATAATCACCTTATGCTCTGCGTAGGTCCACAGAGGCTCAACGTGCACCTGACGTGCACCCCTGCTTGCAGAGTAGTTCACGGAAGCGCTCCCTTTTGATTGGTCAGTTTGGGATTTCCGAATTTCTTGATGTCTGGATTTGTGTGGTTACCACAGAAAAGAAACTGCAACACAACGCAGTAACCCTACACTCGATTGCAAGAGCACATTTCACCAGCATCAGCTGCACCAACCCTACCGTACACAGTCCTCACTCGAGTATATATCCGGCTTTAGAGGGAATCCCTGCTGTGTGGGGGTTCCTCTAGCTAATGGAGGTCACAGCTGCTCTGCACCCCTCTTTATCACACACAGGTGTGAAGAACAAAGTCTCCTGGGAGTTGGAGTGAAACTCAAGATCCTCTGTTCTCTGGACCTTGTTTATTTTCTGAGGGTTGCAGAGCTCCCTCCTAATGTACAGGTCCCAACACCATGAAGAGTAGAAATTAATGTTTCAGTCCTTTAGTATCACTGCTGAGGACAGGTAGCTAAATAAATAGAGAGCACATGCGGGAAAACCATAATTTCAACATCAGAAGTACTATCAATGGGACCATACTGGCCCTAACTTCAGTGAGCTGGTTTATGCATGTATATGGCAAAACTAAGGCCCAGATCAATGATAGGCTCCTTATTAAGTTATGCTTTTTGAGTGTTCTGCTAGTTGGTTTTGTTACATCAGACATGACAGAAATAAAACAGAATCCCATGTTGCTACTATATACATTTCTGTGTGTTCTGTTAGTAAAGTGCCCCACACTGTGCCAGTAAAGCTATAATAATAAGTAGAAATAGGGTTTTTTGGGTTGTTTTTTTCTTTAGTGGTATAACTAAGTTACACAGCTCCTGTCATTGTATGTATTTAACCTGTTTAACCTTAAGGTTGCTTGTGAGACAAACTTTGAATTCACAATAACCCTGCAAATGAATGGGCTGATTACTGAGGGGAGGATGAGGAGGTAGTCATAAGCACTTGGCTTGAGTGGAATAGGCAAGCGGGGGGGGAGTGTGGGGTGGCTGTGGCGGTACAAGTCCAGCCTCAGAAATAGAGCTGTGAACACCATCTGTCATGCTCTCTCTCCCCGTCTGTTAGCCTGACTGCAAGTAAAAGGGAGAATGATGCTCTCAGAACTGCATTAGAAGAACGTGGGTGCTGATTGTCGTAGGTGTGGGTTTACAGGGTATGCAAGGGAGGGGGAAGCGGTGGATATACAAGGAGGTGCATGAGTAACTCTTGCTGACAAAGGGAAGCACTCACCCACACAGAAAAGAAGGGTTGTTGGGCAAGTGGGTATTCCTGCTGAAATCGCACCCCTGCACCCACCCACCACCTCTTTGTGAACTCCTACCTTTTTCCTTGTCAGAGGATTCCTAGCGGAAGTTATGTAGACACATTATGCATCCTCTGCTCATCCTATCCCTGTAGAGAGAGAGAAGTTAAAATTTGATCTAAATGTTAAGCTTAGTTTCAGTGTGCAATTTTACTTCAGTGACATTTGCAGTTGTAGACCAGCTGGAGGTTCCTCTGTGTCCCATCTATTGACATCTAATAGAATTTCATAATGGTATTAACACTGCCATAAACACTGATATAATTCAGATTAATTGTATGGTTAATGATGAACGTTTTGGTTTAGATCAGCCATAGTTCTGCGAGTTGTTACACTGAATGTTAGCTGGCTGGAGTGTCACGCTATTACGTGACCCACAAAAAAAAGCTCTGCTACATAGCTTTTTCTAGATTTTCAGTATTATTCATTACTCATACTGTGTAGGTTGTTTGGGATCTTTCTGCCTTTGTTTGAGTCAGAGCAAGAAATAGTCAGTAAAACATGAAAGCAAACTATGCTACATTGAACAACAGACAGGGTCAGGATGAAATGTGCCTAACACCACAACTGGAGACATGTAAGTTAGATGTGGGATCTGTAGAGGTAACTTTCTCCTACACTGAGCAGAACAGCAATTGTAGAGGAATACTTTTGGGGAAATAAAATAAAATAACAACTTTAAAATAAGCCATATCCAACATTAAACCAGTGTTTTGTATGACTTGCTTTCATTTTGGAATCCATGATTCTGTTTCCTTGGATTGTTCTTTACAGGGAGCTAAAATATTTGGTTCATTTGTACAAAAACCTGATGAGGCCAACTCAGGATGTACATGTAGTGTCTTCATCACACCCACACCATTTGAAAGGGAGTGCCCTATTCACCACTTACCCATGTTGTCACAAGTATATTAATAGAATTGTAGATAGTTTGACATTTAGCTTCATTGATGGTTTCTATTACTAGACCTGTATTTTTTTTTTTCTTTTTAGAAAATGCAATGTCTTAGATCAGCCACTTGTCCCAATTCTCCATTCTTGAAGAGTGGATTTACCCTTTTAATATTTGACAGCAGGTTATTTCTCTCCCACTGCTGTTAGTGTTTTTCTTCATGTCTTACTGCATGTATAACAGTTGTATCAAGTAATGTCCAAATGGTGTGTATGCCTCTGTTTACAAGGTTTAAACACAATTTTTATTTCAGGATATATTGCATCAACGCTTTCAGTTTTTAGTTTCTGCCTCTCCCACTCTATTGTGTCATCACTATCACATCTACAAGAATGGGTATTCCCCTAATGAATATGAAGTTGCAAGCTGAAATGACATTTAGATAAAGCATTTTTACATGAACTCTATCCAGGTGATTAATGCTGTTTTTATTTAATTTGTGTTTGAAAGAAAATACTTCATGAAATGCATGTTGATACACTGATGGATTTTGTAGAATTAATATAACAGGCCACTTTATTAAAGTTGTTGGCAGAAATTATTTATAATCAGCATCTTCAGCCATTGGAATTTGTAGCACATGCAAATATTTTGATTATGATATTTTAATCCCTTTGTATTAAATTTATGTAATTACAACCCTGTTTTAATTATTCAATTTTCTGCTGTTTTCTTCATTTCAAAATGTCATAACCTGACTATTATTATCATTTTCTCTACACATATGTGTACACAATTAAGATACATGATGTATGGGTATGTAACTCGCAAATGCAGTATAAAAAGTTTAAAGAAGTAATACATCCAAACTCATTTTATATTGTTTATATAGAAATATTGTTCAAATATATGTCAAGAACAGACTAATTTTCAATTGTATATAGTGGTGCTGGGTAAAGGCAAATATTTAAATGCCTGTTTTTTTTAACAGTTTTGCATTCATAACTATTTAAAACCTTTACTCATTGACTTTGGAAATTCTGTATCAGAAATGTGTTTGGTAACAGACAAAAATAGCCATGAGTGAAAATGTATATTGCAATCCTATGTCACTGCTCAGTGCCCTTTAAGAACTGAAAGGTTTTTAAAGGGCACAAGAAGTGTGTTTATGGGCAGTGATGCAGAGACAAAAGTCACCACCATGAAGGAAATGAATGACAAAATAATCAGGGTTAAAATAATTTTTATAAAGCAGAAAATAATGCAGTTATTGTTTACCTTGATTACTGTATCTTGTTTTTTTAGTCACTTGTAGCTAAGATTATTATTATTATTATTATTATTATTGAATAAAAATGTTATATAAATGCCCAGTCCTATATGGATTTACCAGTTTTCAGTTTTGTGAATGAACATAAATTAACTTAAATGTTTAATGTCCTTAAATGCCATGCACACATGAAAAATTATTACAATAGAAAAAGAGATCATGTGTTCTTTGTGACTGCATTGATAACAGAGTCATTTCCAAGCTTTTTTAACACATGTTCACATCACATATACAAGAGTAAAAAGTGTGAAACAGTAACTGTAAGCACCCGTAATAACTAGAAGCACTCAGAGAGCGCTGACCTCCGCCAAGCCATAGGGTCACTCACCTGAGAAAAACCTCAAAAGGCCCAACAGCCCACCCAGTACCCCCAATACTTTGAACCTTCTGGATCATTAGATGCAGAATATCAACATGATCCGGGTCAAACAATGTCTCGTTATAACATCTGCCATGATGTCATCTTATAATTTTTTTTCCCCCCAATGATTCTGGGCATTATCTGATGAGTTAGAAGCTGTAAAGGCAAAATATTCCTTATTTCTCAATAGTAAAGAACCCTTATCATGCCTCATGGTTCGGATCAGCCCCAAAAATGTAATGTTCCTTATTTCTTGATTCCTGAAAATGTAATCAAAATCCATCCTTAACTTTATGCGTTATATTGCCAACAGACAGGCAAACAAACGCCACCGAAAACATAATACAGAAG
The DNA here is from genome assembly GCF_017639745.1 of Melanotaenia boesemani. Lineage (NCBI taxonomy): Eukaryota > Metazoa > Chordata > Actinopteri > Atheriniformes > Melanotaeniidae > Melanotaenia > Melanotaenia boesemani. The sequence continues at coordinate 23,303,581 of NC_055692.1, forward strand.
CAGAAGAATGAATATAGAATAAGCTTTGGCTAGGGTCCAATAAATGAATGAGGAAGACTCAGATATGGAGAAATGATCAGTACCTCTTACTACAATAGGGCCACGTTAGGACTAGACATCTTTGACAAAATGCCGAGGCAGTATTAATCTCGAGCTGCAACTAGAAGATGGCCTGTTGTGGTGGTTTATAATGTTTTAAACATCCCTGCACTGAATGCATGGATCCTATTGGAGCTGCATCGATGCCAGAATGACCTGGCATACGTTCATTATTGAGCTCTTGACATGCGAAACAATAAATCAATATCAGCTGACATTCAGTGCTCTGTTTTATTGCTTTAGTATTATATAATTTTTTTTCTAATTGTTCCCCCCAAATAACTAATAAAAATAATTACATAAAAATTATTTAATTTTGTTACATGTTAGTCGATAAGTGAATGCTGTAAGCTAGTAGCTAAGTATTTGACATTTTACATTTGAAATACAAGCCCAAGTAATTCCATATGCTAATCAATTATTTATTGAAGCTTTGTCTACCTAATGATAAAAAAAAGATTAAACGGGGGGGGGATTGGCCTCTGTAAACCCCACCTTTATCATTTGGCATGGTGTCAAAATGACCCCCTCTGGTGATTCCAGGGGGTATTGGAACGTTCGCGATTCTAGTGTTAAAAAATTTCTTGAATCCAGGCATTGATCCAGATCACCCCCAAATTCTAATCAGGTGTTTCTTACTCCATTTCAGCGATTTAATCAAAATCTATCATTTACTTTCTGAGTTATGTTGCTAACAGACAAACATATGCCGTCTAAACCTCCACCTTGGCGAAGGTAAAAATGGAAATGCTTATGTTCTGCAGGTTCACTACTGTAGCTTTAAACACATTTTAAGCAGATTTTGTACAAAAACAAGTTGCACAACTGAATCTGTTTGTTCATGTGTGGTTTGGACGTTTGACTGTAATAAACAGGAACAAATTGAACAGGGTGGTTAAGACGGCGGGAAAGATAATTGACAGTTAATAAAAGTCCTTATATGAACTTAACAGTTCTGCGGTCCAAAGGAAAGTATTATCAATAACTTGAGATAAAACACGCCCCCTCCACAGAAAGTTTGATTCACTCCCCTCAGGGTGGCGCTATAGAGCACCTTTGGTAAAGAAAAAGATTTATAATAATAACAGTTCTTTTATTCCTAATGCTGTTACTGTAGTCACCAAATTACAGTAGTTAATACATTAGAGTGCAGGCTGCATGTAGATGGCTGGTTGTGTTTCTGTGTCTGATGTGTGTTTGCACAATTAATATTTGTATTGTAGTGTGTGTTGTATGTACTGACTCCTATGTTTTTATTGCTGTTGGTGAGACCAAAGACAAATTTCCTGCCTTGGTGGGACAATAAAATACTTCAAACAAATTAACTGAATTTCAGCTTGATTAGTTTAGACTAATTAAGTTTTGGCTGATTTTCAGCAGTTATAGATTTATAACTCAGGCAAAGCTTGTTAAGTGTAATATTTATCACATAAAACCTAGCAAGAGAAAAATGTCACATATACCAAAATCCAACCTTTCTCCACTAACTCAATTAACACAGCAAGAAGCTGACAGTCATCCATTGGACAGAACTTTTCATATTTCCGTCATGCCCCCACAGCAAGATCCCTGAGAGATACCACCCACCATGTGAGAATGTCCTGTAGATTAGTGTGAGTAACCCTGTCACTCCCCAGTGAACACAAAGAGCCCACCTTAGCACTGCCCTGCACTTGTTCTACCACTGTGATACCAGCTCTGCACTGGTATAGATGTAAATCTATAATTACTAAACATTTTTTTTTTTTCATTTTGATTTAATAAATTTGGTTCAGCAGAACATCAGTTCACAAAAGTCACGCCAAGGTACTTAAAAGAGAAAATCATCAAGTTCAGGTCATGTCCAATTAAATAGAGATCAGTGCAGTAAATTTGTAATATCATTCAGTCCAATAGAGTCCAGTTCATTTTAATTCAGTTATAATAAATATATTCAGTTCTGATGCCTTGTGAGTATCAGTTTATGTAAAGATATGTTATTGCTGCATATTTATGGACTTGACTTTTATTATTTGACTAAATTTTAATATTGTTTTCATGTGCTGTTGTTTAAACTGAATGCATTATACTGAAATTAAAATGGCAAGGGGTGCCATGGAAAATGAGCGAGAACTGAGCATTAAGATGTGGGAAAATGTTGCACGCTCAAATGTTGACTACCTGTTGCTATGGCAATGGATTTGGACCCTGCAGGCTGCAGGACTCTTGCTATTTCTAAATAAAGCTATTTTTCACACTGATCTGTGGATGAAGATACTCACAGTTGAAACTAATCTTCTGGATTGTATCAGGCAGTGTAAACAGTCTGATACTTTCGGCTAAACATCCTAAACAGCAGTTACAGGATTACAGAGAAGTAGATGCATAATTAAGAACACATGCTTCTGCTGAAATCTTCACTAATGTGTATGAAAGTGAATCCAAATTTTCCACATATGTTTATTGCTATAGAGTTTTAAGAATTATAGAGATTTAGTATGTGACTGAATGTATTTTGACACAAACAGTAGTGTTAATCGCTGAGTGGTCTCTACATTTCCAAGAGAAATGATTGTTGCTTGTACTATGTTCAGAATCTGTTAAGTCCACTGTATGTATTCTACTGAGTTCAATCCTCATGCAAAACTCAAGTTTCTGCCTAACAATCAAACACATAAGGGAATAAAAACAAACTTTATCCTACTTGTCTTTTGTCCTAGTTTGCTGACTAGTAACACAGTACCCTGGTTACCCTGTGGGGGGAGCCTGTGTGTGGACTAAAGAGGACATAAATAGGTGCTGAAACCACATGCTCCATGCGCTCCATCCTGTGATGGGGACTTCCATGCTCACCTCAAGTGGGTTTTGGGCCATTTCAGAGACAACATATTTAGTCCTTTTCCTCCCACTCAAGGATGCAGCCATCTTGCAGTAAATAACCAAGTATATTAAACAAACAAGCCTGTGTGCAATTTGCAGTGTGAAGTGCCTGACAGTGTGCTTCCTGAGGATGAGGGAGTTTGACTTGAAAAACATACAGTATTCAAATAAATGAATAAAATATAATATTATGAAAAATACCAGTGCTCCATATTGGGTTACATGTCTGTTACTAAGCAACAAGGATTTTAATATACAATTATTAATGTGGGAAATTAAAAATCCTTTTAATGGTTTAATTTACTAAAGAACTGTCTTTTGTCTGAGATTTTGTTCTTTGTATTTAGATATCAATATATTAGATATTTTATGTTTATAAACAACAGAATAGTCTTGTCCTATCATCAACTAGAAAGTTTTTTTGGATCTATGAATATATAAATATGTCAGTTTTCTGTCAAATTTCTGTACAATAGATTACAGTAAAATTCACTGAGTATAATTTACCAGGTAATTAAATGGATGTCAAGCCTTCTTTTTAGTACTGAGAACAGAGATAAGATGCTGTTGAATATTTGTCTGTGGGAACATGAAACTAAGAAGACAGTGACACAATGATGCAGGAAGTACTGTAATGGTCTGATGCAGTGTCTTTGACATATTGTGAGTTGTTTGGCTGACTCTGTCTAAATTACCAGGGCAGTGCACTCAAGAAAGGAAGAATACAAGGGACGACTCTCACAGGTAAAAAAAAGATTTTTTATTGACCATCCCTTGTTCAATCTCAGTCACTGATGTCATTTTATCACCTGTTAATTTAAACTTGTGAATTTAATACTGTGTGATAATTCCAACACTGCTTACATGCACATAAATACATGCTACTGCCACCACCGTTTTCTGTTTTGCACACTGCTGGCAATAATTAAAGATGATTTAGAGAAATATGTGTAATAGCCTGCTTATTACCCACAATGAGAGAGGCAGAAAATGCTCTACAGCTGCTATTGGTGTAATGTAATCTTTAAACTGCTATAACATTCATCACTGCCACCTGTGCTGATTCTGATTCCTTGTTTCTCTCTGCAGATTACTATCCACCGACCCCACCACAGAAGTCTGGTTTCCACCGCTACCAGTTCATGTTATTTGAGCAGCCTCCACACACACACGTGTCACTTGCTGATCAGGAGAGGTCTTCCCGTGGTAATCACTTCACACACCTGCATCTTTAGTTTGCAGCACTTTGGCTCACTTCTTTTTTTTCTTCTATAATTAGACGATCAGTGATCCAAACATCAATCACACTCTGTTTTTTTTTTTTTTTAGTTTGTGTTAGACCTGCCGTATGTATCATTGCATTTGTTTTGTCTGGACATCTCACGTTCACGATAACAAGGTTTTAATCCAAGGATTTGAAGTTTCTTTTGGTAGATCATTTTCTCCAAGTGCTTGAACTGAACTAGGGAAATGTTAATGAAGTTAGTGAGTGAGTCCGCTGCTGTGTTAATGCCTGCGGGGTCAAGACAAGTATCAGTGGCTCCCACGCACACCTGCACGAGTCTGTCTGACCATGTGTTTTTAACCTCCGCCAAATCTGAAATCCCTAATCAGCCATGTCAGTACATATGAACAGCCTATTCAGTCTTAACCTTAATTACTGATGATATCATTACCATCATTACCATATCTTTGTTTGTGTCTCTTAGAAGTCAACCTTGTTTGTCTCGCAGAGATATTGTTTTGATTTTATGTTGAGCTTTTTGTGGGTTATTTTTTTCTGGTTTGTTTGTTGTTGTTTTTTTTGTTGTTTTTTTTGTTTTTTTTCCTTCTTTTTTTCCATCCTCTGAAGTCCGTGGGAAGGTGGGAAACAGCACTTGGATGCACAGCGCAGCACCTCACAGGAGGCGTGTCTCTCTGTCTGCTCTACTCGGGTCACAGCCAGTGATTTGAAGGGAGATCAGGGCGGTTTGAGACTTCAAGCGCTGCGGCCGTGAATTAGTGGAGCTGCCAGTCTGTGCTGTTTGAAGTTTTGACAGCTTTGTCAGCAAACAATCCGAGCACATTAGAGTGAAGTCGGTTTGATGTTAAAACTTTTGAAAAAAAAGAAATGTCAAAAGAAATGTATGTATATTGTGTATCTAGCTCACATTTAGACAGATTGAGATGAACCCATATGGCAGTGTTAAGGTATTCAGTATGTCACAACTGGTTAGGGTGAAGAAATGATCGCATGAATAATAACTTGCTATTTGGAATATTTCAATATATTTTTTGGCAGAAAAATAAACTGGAGCATTTTCTGCCACTAGCAATGCGGTTGACTCCACATTTTGAAGCAATTGAACTGAGTGGATCCACCCATCCTCAATCTGCTAGATGAGTTTAACTCCTGCTGCAGCGCTTCCTCTCTCCTGCAAACTGCCCTCTATTCAAGAGAAATTAGATTAAGAAATTCACTCTTGGATAATCAAATGTTTCACTTGATGGGTCAATTCTAAAGCACATAACTGTCCTAGTAAAAATCAAAGTATATGTTGTGAAACACACTTAAAATTAAGCTTAGTCATGTTTTATGAGCAGAAGCATATATTTGATTTCAGTCGTTAATGGAGGTTTTTATTTAGTGATGCACCTGCTGCATTCTTATTGGCCTTCTTACGGCCATGAGCACAGTACTCACGCTTAGACAAGAAGAACAGAGGGAATCCCATGTCTCCCCACCTCCTCCGTTAAGTATGTTCACTTATTAGCGTCTGTCCTCCCTCCATGTGGTATGACACAGAGAGCATTTTTCATAGCCCATGACATTAATTGATGTGATTTGTGAAGGGAGAGCATTTAGTCGTGGGTGGGAGACTCCTAATGATCGTTTTCCACTTCCAGTATTGCAGTCGTTGACTCAATTTTATCTCAGATTTGTTGTCTTTTTTTTCGTTTCATCTCTGACCATCATTTAAGTAATAAAGGGGGTGAACAATTAGAGGTTGAGCAGGGCTGTTGCGAGGAACCATGGAAGTCGGCTGTGCCTCCTGGGTTAAGGTTATGAATGTGGGTCAGTGAACTGCTGAAGGCAGCTGGTTTGTTACACAAGGATCTACAGGGGGGCTGCGTTCTTGGCACTGGGCAAAGGGGCGTTATCATAGGGAATCCCCATTGCTCTGGCTCAGGAAGGCTGTCCCTGACTGGAGGCTGCCCCTGTGCCAGGGTGGGGGGGCAGGCGTGGGCGCTCAGGCCCTCATGATACTTGTCAGCCACTTGGCAAGCCCTTGATATGTCCTGCTACTGTTTGGTGCCGACAAGTCAGTTTGTCAAGGGAAACAGTGTTACATTGCTGGGAGGAAAGCCTTGAGGCCTTGAGAGATGCTGTCTAGTGTTGTTTCAGTCTTCATGATAGTTTACACATAAACTGTTCACACAGCCAGTACTCTGACTCCTGACTCAAACCTCAACAGCTTCCATAGTTTGCTGAGAAACAAGAGAAAAACACGTTCAGAATTATTGGCTGGAAATAGATGCAAAAGTTGAAAATAAATATTGATAATTTCTTGGGCATTTGTTTCTTTTTCTTAAATTTACTACAGTGAACTATGAGAACAGGATGTGCCTGATGATTGGGTTGTGTGAATGAATGGATCACAGTGGAGTTCGCTGCTGGATCATACCCGTTGCTCATCTTGCCTCTTAGAGCCCCTACTGCCAGCTCAGCACACTCCCCAGTAATTGAAGCCATTTGCAATGTTGCAGTGTGGTAATGGGCAGATCCATGTCTACCACCCACCCACAGCCTCTACCATTAATCAGAGCTGCGTGGAGTCAAGAGAGCCAGGATTCGGTTGCTACAGCAGGCCTGAGTTTGAGCCAGGAGACGGCTGCCTTAAAGGAACATGTTGATGTACTGAATTTTGGCTTGATGTTATATAAATTAGTTTTAAGTGCACACTCGCACATGCACAAACACACACATATACAGTACATATATATAAAACTTCTATACCTCTGATAGAATAAATTTATTGTTACTGATAAAAGCTGAAAAAAAATCTGTGGATTAGTTATTCCAGAAAGTATTCCCTTTTTACAGTTTCTCAAATGTTTTTCCTTTTTGTTTCATTCATGACCTGAAACAACTGCATGATAAACAGATTAGTTGATTGACAGGACAATGATCAGTAATGGAGAAGATGAAAGCAAATTAGAAAAAGGAAAAAAAAGAAAAAATATTTATATATATATATAGAAATTAGATTGCTTCAGATAAGCTAGAAGATGGATGGATGAACGGACAGATGAATGGACGGATGGACGGGTGGACGGACGGACGGATGGATGGATGGATGGATGGAGGGACAAATGGATGGATGGACGGTTAGATGAAGAAAGCGAGCAACATCTGTCCAAACCAAAGGCATTTCATGTGCACAGTCCTCATCAGGTTCCCCTAAAGATTCTCAGCTGGAGTCAGGTCTGGGTTCTGGCTTGGCTAATATGAAATTTCTTTTAGTAAAGCCATTTCTTTGTTGATTTATGAATACTTTGCCTTAAGATTTCACTCCAATACTGGTATTTGGAGCTGTTTAAGATCTCTTCACCTTAACAAAAGTCACTATTTTTCAGTTTTTTTTTTTGTTTTTTTTTTTTTATTTACTGAATGTATCGTTTTATTTCAAGTTTAACTGAGCTTTGAGATTTTTTTTATCTTTAAGTAAATTTGCCCTGACATACAAAGAATAAAAGAATTTTTTGTCACACGCGGTGAGCCACCAAGCTAGCCAGAATGTCCTGCTGCACTTTCAATGTTGCCACAGGCCTCTTAGCACAATTCTGTCCAGTTTTCTCTTAATTTGCTAATAAGTTTTGTAGGGACTTCCTGTTCTTAGGTTAATCACTGTTGTGCCACATGTTCCCCACTTGTTGATAATTGTCAATGCTGTACAGTAAGCACAGTAATGGCTTTTAGAATTCACTACTGGTTGATAGTTTCAGTAACACAATCCTATACTTGATTTGAAACAACAGAAGTTTAGAGTAATCTAGAGTAACCTGCAGCAGTGTCACTACTGTAGAGATTCACTCTCACAGCAACAGCACAGACGTGGTTCTAGTTTAACAGGTTATTATAATGAATGAGAGGAAGACCAGGAGAGCCAACCTGGCTGCTTTTGTGGCCTGTCCACTTTATTTTGTTTTCATTTTTGTACATATCAAAAACCCAACATTTGAATAAATATTTAAATGTATTGATATGAGTTTTAAACCTGTATCTGGTTTCTTTTCTCCACTGTGTTTGATCATAGCTTTTCTCTGTTTTAAATGATTGATCAATATTCTTAAAGTGCTGGTAGCCTTCAATCAGTGTCTGCACAGACGGAATTGGTTTCACAATCCTAAATAATCTCCTGAAATACTGTATCTTTTGCAGTGTGTCAGGTAAAGTCTCTAACCTCTAACTCCACATGTATCATCCCTCTAAGATACAATATGCTATAATATTATGTTTGTAATGGGCCATAAGCTGAGATCAGTGAGACACATCTGTTCCAGAAGCACTGTTCAATGGTTGACCCCTGACCTCCACTAGCCGCAAAGAACCCCCTATGGTGAAATAATGATTGCAATATGTGTTATCACTGCTATTTAGCTTATGTGGAGAACCTCAGTGAAGCTCTTACCCTAAAATGGCTCTTCTGACTTCACTGCATGGAAAAAGATTACTGAGTTTTCAGTATTTCTGAGACACTGTAAGAGACTTAACAGGGACACCGCCCACATCACTAAATGTAGCAGCTCTGTGTCACCTCGCAGCAGTCCTGATCATCCTGCCATACCCAGACAGAGAAGCAAGGTGGAAACAAAAGGAGCGGCAGGAAGACTTTACCATCGCCCTCAGGTCCAACACTATCTGTCCTTTCCATGAGCATGCAGATGGGAGAGGCGGAAACATGTCTCTGCAAACAGGCACCAGCCTATTTTAAGGTCACTTTTAAGTCTAGGCATTTGCAGGGTACTAGACAGTGTGATAGAACCAGATATTGTGAATTTGCCTCATTTTGGATGGTACCCAATGATTGCACAGCTTTAGACAGGATTATGTGAGCAAAGCCTTACAAGCACTGCCTGATTTTGACTCTGTATTTGGATACTTTTTAGAGGAAATGTTGCCTAACACTGCTTTCATGCAAATTCTCCCTGCAAAAATGAAAAGAGAAAGTCTAAATATTTTTAGATGACAATCACAAGAGTTCAGTTTGCCACACTACTCTCTGACTATGTCCCAGCATTTATCTTAAAGTTTGTCTCTCAGCTGCCTCACGCATCAGCTTTCTTTAAAGTGCCACTTGTGAGGGCAGAGGGACCTTGTTGTAGACATGCAGAGGAGTTTGGGGATCAGCAGAGGCGGTGCATTATCTGCAACTGAAGCACAGGCCAGAGGGGCCATTAAGGCCATGTCCTTTCATACAGTCAGGTCATTTGACTCCAGTGCCCTCGCTTGATTATCGGTGCCCTTTGTCCAGGCAATCCCCATTCACAGAGAGGATCTGGTGAGATTCGGGTACTCATCTGTTCATCTCCCAGTTATTATTCATCATCTCCCCAGCTGAGCTCTAAAGGTGAGCTTTGACCTGAGCTTGTGGCAAACCAAGGCACATGGTGTCTGTAAAGCTAAATATCTGGAGAAGATTAGAAAAAAACAGTTACTTGAATTTCACAATGCTGTTAAAACCTGGAATATGTGAAAATAAATAAATAAAGCCTGAAAAATATGTCCCCTTCGTGAGCTATTTTGTTTTAAAATAGCTTAAAAAGTAAATTATCTTCATTCTGATTGATTTCTTCATTGATGGTGAGTGGACCTGTTGTGCGTGACACTGGCAAAACTATATGTCTTGTGTATATAGCATGTGGCTAATGGCAAAAACAGGCAGAGTGAGGGCCTGTAAAGCAGCTGCAGCAATAGGTCAAAAGCAGTAATTTTTTCTATCCAGGCTTAGTCAGATTTGACCTCTAACTGTGAGGCTATTCTCTCTACAGGTTTGACCATTTCAATAGTTGGCTCTCTTTTCAAAAGATTAACTTTCCAATGCTACTCTTGAGGCAGCTGTTAATGTATTTACTCCACACACGAAATACCACAAAGTCACTGATTCCCTGGATTACGTGCAAAGCAGCAAAGCATTGTCTTATGCTCACACAAACATATGAAGGCACAGACACCCTGTTTTGTTTTTTTGTTTTTTTTTCTTTTGTAGAATCTGTTGAAGTTGCAAGTTTTAAGCATGCTTGTTTTCTTTCCCTGGAATCATAATTGTGAATTTGTCTCTCTCTTTTTGCAAAGGAGGGAAGCTGCAGGGATCAGTGGTTGTCAAATCTAAGAAGTGATATTGTCATACCAGCCGGATGGCCGTCTGGTGTTTGTTTAAAAGGGGAGGGAAGAAAAAAACAGTCCAGGCGATTGAATCAATATCTTCTTGCCAATACGTCCTTGCGTTCCCACCTCCATCATTACAGCAACATGTTTTATTTTCAGCAGTGCTGTTTTTCAGTGACTCACATCCAGAGCCATGTGCTGTTCAGTTAGGCCTCAGATCCCTTAAACACAGACCAAGCGGTCATAAGAAATGCTCAAATTGCACCAGTGTGCTAATAATGCCCTTTGTTTAAACACTATTTAGCTGTCTCATACCTTGTGTTTTTCCCATCCAAATTTATTTGGGAATACTAATGAATATTTCTGTATGTGTGTCTCCCCATTCCCTCAGGTAAATGGGATTTTCAGGCCTTCATCACAAGGTTTGATCTTGGAAAGCCTGTGGCCTCTCTGCAATTTCTCACCCAGAACTTCAAAGATTGAAGGATACTCAGATGCCTGAAATGGATGTAAAATCTGTCTGTATACAAAAGGAGATGTTTCCCCACTTGTATTGTTTTGCCCGCTTTCTCTGAATTAAAGAGCAGAAATTCTTCAAAGCTTGTACACGTCAACCCTCTTTGTTTATATCTTATCACTGAGTTTGAGAGATACAGTATTTCCTCTTTGTGTTGCAGTAGTTGCTTGGTTTTGATGTTGGCCCATATCTCTGTCACGTGGTCTGGAGCGAAGGATTTGGGAGATAGATTTTGACTTGCTGGGGATTTCTTAACAGTTTTCCGAACTTGGTCAACAAGAGAAGGAAGACGGCCTGATATCACAACTCACTGTGGAAAGAGTTGATTCTAATTCAGGGACGGAAACACGTCAGGGCCAAAAAAAGGAAGTGGGAGGTGAAACCAACACCGCAACACAGCCGGATGCTGCAGTGGAACTGAACCAAAATACTCTAGAGTGACAGGACAGGGGGAGGGGCTGCAGGGCCTGTCATGCACTGAGTTAAAGGAACTTACTGTTTGTGTAATTGTTTATCATATTTCCATTGCCCACTTTCACCCCAAATGGAAACAATGAGCATACTCATTGTTTCAGCATACTCAGCACTTTCAGGTACTCAATTGATTTATCTGAACTTAAAATGGCTCCATTTCTATGTGTCCTTCAGGGTAACTTTGGGACAATGAACCCATTTTGAACTTTAAAGAGTCTCACCTGACAGGTCTGCAGAGGATGGTGTGGGTAAACTTTTCAACCCTTTCACAATGAGATAGTTTTCAGACTTTACAGGTCTTTGTAGAGGGTGGGTCAGGGTACCCCCCATGAGGAATATTGGTTTCTAACCAACTGTCCTCTGAGAATGGTTTGTATCAATACCCCAGATGTCTGAAAAAGGCTGGATTTACATGAATGACTTTGATGTTCTGATGATCAATCTTTAGTTGGTGGTTTCATTGACCCCAGTTTGGTGTCTCATCAGTGGGCTAGGCTGGAGTAGGTAATGGAGGTTTTTGTTCCTTTGGTGGTTAAGCCAGCCTTGGTAAACCCCTATGTGCCCTCTCCATGAACTCTGGGAGATCATTGATCAAATTGTCCAGCATTTGCTTTGTTTGCCTCCCTGCCTTAGCAGTCAAAGCATCTAATTCCACAAACAAAACATCCAAAACAATGTACATGAGCACACAGTTAGTGAGAGAATCTGTTGCTTTTAAACAAATGTTAAGTATCTGTCAGAGTACTGCTCCTGACCTTGATTTGCCCATCTTATTTGACTTATGAAATCACATTTCTAACAACTGGCAAGTGGATTATAACTCCACGCTCATTGTAAAGCATGCCAAGTGGGAGAGCATTCTTCCAAAAACCACCTACTTGAATCCATCAGTACACGACTGAAATGCCAAGTTTTATACTTCCAAATACGCTGCACGTTTTTTTCTCCCTCATATCTTGCAGATTTCTTGCCAAAACAGCTGGATTTTGCCACTCCGCTTCCCTGAATGTGTTTATTTTTACACCAAATGTCAGGAGAGTTTAAATATTATGATAAGGAAAAACTGACAGCTGTAGTTTTTGTGCTACACAGTATATTGGCTGCTCTGAAAAATGATCAGCTTCTCACATCTCATGATGTGAGCTTTTAATGTTTTCTTAATGTATTCAAAGTTAACTTAATTTTTATGAAGCACTCCTTTTGACCTTTTAAGATTTTTGCAGAGGTATCTGTGCTGGCCGTGTTTCATAAATAGATGGATGGATGGATAGATGGATGGACGGGTGGATAGATGGATGGATGGGTGGATAGATGCAAAACAGGACTTCACATGAAGATGGCAGACTATGAAGAAACATCAAGGTGTTTATCTGAAACTACTCCAAACTACAGGGCCTAATCTAAAGCCTTTTTGTATGTGATTATTAAACAGATCAAGCAAAAATATTCAGCATATCTTTATTATTTATTCCTCAGAGATGCATATTGTCTAACTATTATATGTTATATAATAAACCAAGTTGTTACTTTAGCTTTATTTTCATCAGATATCAAGCAGTGGATTAAGTTTCAAACTGATGCTGGAAAATAATGTTTTAAAAGAAAAGTTTAGGGAATTGAGGCCTTAGCACCATATGAATAATTGCATCACTCGCTTTCTTCATGCACAGAGATTAGTTTCTTTCAGTATTTACTTGGACCTACCATCAGCCTACCAACAGCCTATCAAGTTCTGCACAATAACTTGTTGATTTGAGTCAGGTGTGTTGGAGCAGGGAAATATTGAACACCTGTTGGATTGTGGACTATGAGGACCGGAGCATGACACCCCTGCCCTAAGGTTTTAGTATCAAGATGTAATTTATAAATAAATGAAATAAATAAATGTGTATTACGTTGAGATACAAGTTTACAAACCTAAACTGTGCTGCCATGTTCATTTTAAAGAGAAGAGGCTTTCTACCAGCAAACTTTCCAAATAATCATTCCAGAAATTGCTTCTCCAAGATCACTGCTGATGTCTTTCCTCTTTGGGATTGTGTTTACACAAACTTTGAATTGTCAACTGTCACAACATCTGCTTTTTTGAGCTTCTTAAGTTTAATTGATTAGCAGCACCTCTCATGTATTTTTAAATTCCTATAGAAGCAACACAGTGTACATTATCTTTCACACACTGCTTTTGCATTGATATTTCTTAAATAAATAATGATATGATATAAGATGTCATTTTGTTTTTCATCTGATTGTGTATGTACCTGATTCTGAGCAATCAAGTTTTATTTTGCCCTGAAATGTTAATCCTTAGAATTGTGCACATTTTTTTTTCTTTTACACATTCGTGTACGTATTTTGCAGAATGATTTTTCAGTTTGATGCCACTGAGTTTGAATTTTATACTCTTCATGGCTTCACTGAGTTTTGTTATTCTACTGAAAGATATAAATATGGGCACATTCTCTGTTATTTAAACTTTTGACCTGATGAAGATTGAAATATTGTCAGTGATCTCTGGAGAAAGTGTGTGGGCAATTATTTGTTTTACTGTTAGTTTCTTATAGCTAGCTATCTACATAAGTTCATAAAATGGGCATGAACTCCTCCAATTTTAAGATTTGAGATCTTCAGCCATAATTCAACTGTGGTAAAAGGCTATGCTTTAGACTATACACCTATTTACGTGTCTTTATAAGCTGTTTAAACTTGAACCATACAGTGATACATTGTCATAGAAAGTACAGGATACACAGTCATAATAACAGTATGAGCATTTGCTTTAAATAGGAAAACAGAAACTGAAAATAGCTCTTTGACTAACAACATGGATCAATTTTAGACTTCCCCACTGAATGTGGAAAAAAGACTAAACTAATTTGACTATACTTCCACAATGCATGTGACATTTCCACTGTTTTTTATTTAAATGAGCCTATGCTTCCATGGAATTCCCATATGCAAAAGAGCCAGGTGCTGCTGTCAGAGAGATCTCGCACCATAAGCTTTAACAAACACTGCAGGCCTTTCCCATGTGACCCATCTCACAGTCGAGGAAATGGCCTGCAACAGGTAAGTGTTCCAACTGGGCTGGCCAACTTTCCAACTGCAGAGGCACACGAACTCTTCCCCTAAGGTAAGACACTTTAGTACAGTAAGTCTTGAACGATGGCTTAGGGGATTCTCTCATTGGTTTGCATCCACAGACACAAAACCCTTTTCCATGTATGTGTCCCAGTGTATTGACGAACTTGTGCAGTTTATCAGGATGAACAAAACATCTTGTAATGTCATCACTTTAATATTTAATCAGAAATGTGCCAGGTCGTGTGTCATGCCATTATTTTGCATTACATGATCAGGCTTTTCTGTTATTTGGTTCAAACCAAGCTTGCTTTATGTGCTTAATTGTGCATGTATAAATAATTATCAGAGGGTATAATCATTTCACCTCTGAGATTTTACACCACAGGTCTGGTAGTACATACACAGAAAACCATCTCGCAACTTTTCAACTCATGAGACATTAGACAATCTTAACTTTGGCTTGACATGGGCTTATACACATAATATGAAATAATAAACATGTCTGGGAAATGAGTCAGTATGAGGTGGATGATGATGTCAAAACAGAATATATCTTTTGACTGGTAATGAGAGTGTAACATTTTGAATTTAAGTAAATTCATCTTAAAGATAATGGTAGCAGACACCCTGAGAGAATTCCACTCAGCTGTACTAGAGTGGCAGACACTTGTAAAGACAAGCACATGGAGGACTTGCCCATGGTAATGAGACACGCAAGATCACTGGCTGCGGCTGCTCTGTTTGTGTAAGCCCCCTAAACACCAAGCATGATTCAGACTAATTCTCCCACACACTCTGTTTACACTTCTGTTTCATTGAGGTACTATTAATTTCTCAGGTCTGTGTACAAGCTCTGCCTTTTCATTCAGGATTTTCTGAAAACATTTCAGAGGACTTTTTCATATTTTTACAAGTAAATATGTGAATATATAATATTTTTTAACTTAGTTTTGCCTGTAAACCCTACAGGGTTTTTTAAAGCTTTTTGATTGTTGTTTTTCTTTCTTTCTTTTTTTCATAAATTAACAAGTTGGTAAAAGCGAGCCATGACGCTTTGTCCACTGTCATCTCTTTAAACGTCTGTGGCTTCCGATCACTTTTCCACTACTACTTCACCCGGAACTCATGTCCAAATACAGACATGAAGGGGCGGGACCGGACACTGCCTTATTTGGAGTTTCCACTCGACCAGTCACTTGGGTTCCAAGTCAAAGCAAGCCTGTGCAAAGCCTTTCAATATTTACAAACGATTAACTCCTTAAATTTACTGCGTGTGTTTGACATTGATGCTGCTTAAACGGAGTTTTTTGCAGTATTCTGCAACACAGGGCGGCACGAAGTGTGTTTAAGTTCACCAGGAGAAAAATTAGAACACTGAAGTTGTCCAGACTGAGCTTTTATGGACAAGAGGCCTTGGGGGAAAGCCAGCATTGTACTTATTCATTTAGCCAATTTTTAATTATTTTGACAGTGTTAATGGAATATCAACCATATAGGTACAATGTAAAGGCCTAACTTGTGGCAAAACAAGTGTTTTGTATAAGTGACAGGCATAGCCACAACACCCTGTTTGTTTAAGTCGGGCGCACACACAGATGCTTAACTAGCTCGCTGTGTGCCTGATAATCTTCTGAAGGTATCACAAGGACTGTGAATAATAAAGATAAGATGCTGCTAAATCACTTATATGTTTTTCACAAGGACGAGAACAGACGGGGGGACCGCTAGCTCAGTCCGAAGAAGGACGCAGCTGCAGGTGACATCTCGATTTTGTAAACTTTATCTCTCTCACGGAGCCTTTTGCCTCCACTGTAGTTTCCACCGACTGACGCGCGGAGAGCCTGGCGCTGGGCGCCCATGTCCATATATGGTCATCTACGTCACGCAAATGTTCCATCCCCCTATTTAATACGGGCAGGCTGGAGTCCCCTATCCAGCTCCAATAGAGCAAGTAGAGCAGCTCTTGTTCAACCCAACACCACCTCCTCCTCCTCCATTGATTCAGACTTCAAATTTCCCCACAAGCAGCTCGTCAGCTTCCACAGTGATCAGATTAATAACAACAATAGCCTGTGAACACACAGGAGGAGATAACCGGCGCTGCTCGTCCTCCGCGGGATACTTGGATAGCTACAGCAACAGGATCCATCTCTGCACCTCTCTTTTTTTTTTTTTTTTTTTTTCTTCTTCTTCTTCTTCTTCTTTTTTTTTCTTCACGTCCGATCAGCACATGTGTTTTCTTCTTTGAGAACACCCGGTGTTTTTGTGTAACTACTTGGATACCTGCGCGCTGTCCTTCATAAATGTCGGACTGAACATAACTGCTATGACAGGGAAACTAGCGGACAAGATCCCTCTTACCATGAGCAGTTTAATAAACACGATCCCTGACAGTCTCTACCCAGAAGAGGACATCCCGACGTCTATGAATATTTTCACCAGTACGGAATCTATTAACCACTACTCACAAATGAATGCAGGTAAGTTTTTTCATGTGTGCTACTTTTTGAGTGTGCGTGCTTTGATGAAAGTGGTTCAAACTGCGCTGTTAGGACGGCAACAGTTGTCTTCGTGCTTGAAGCACCTGTTTGCGCTCTGGCTGCTGCGCATAAAGGCAGAGTCCTAATAGCCAACACTTTTTCGGGGTCAGGTGTAATAGCATCATCTGTAAATTTGGAACACATTTAAAAGTCTGCAATTAAGGTTGAATTTGTAATTACTATTGTTTTTTTTATGTAGGTATAGCCTATTCTCACTATGTGAATTCAGCTGTCCGCAGCCGAAATGTCAGAAATTTTAACAGAACGTGATAAAGCAAAACTCATTTTAAAAGTAATAGCTGCAGACATTAGTGGATATCTTACATTTAAGCAGCTTCAACTCTTGTCATGATTTTTATTCTCCGGCGCTGATATGTGTTGAAGGAAATGTGTCGATACGGATGGTTGTGAAAAATTAATATTAAAGTCCATGCAAAACGCACGCGGCTTCTGAATTAAATCTGCGGTCTATAAGATTTAGTAGTGAAAATACAGTGGCTCCGATTTCAGATCCATGTCATGTGCATTTACAAAGGGGACTCAACTCCGTAAACAATAACTTTCATTCATAACTCTATCAATATGTCCAAGTGGACTGAAACAGGTGTGTGTGACTGCTTTCTCTATGCAACACGTTTAATCACAGGCCGCATGACCCAAAGTATGTTTTACAAATATGAAGGCCAGATATAGTGATTGATATAGTGCCTAGACTAGAATAATTTGTGAAGTCCGCGGCGTGCACCAAAAGACGACTTATTGGTTTAACTCAGTCACAGATTAAATCAACCACACACTGTAGACTACAGCTGTACCTGTAAATGTGACGCATCAATGCTGGCCATATATAAATAAATAATAAGAAGCTAAATGTAGAAACCACGATTAATGTGGAAATAATTTTATTTGATGTTCTTTTGCATATATATTTAGAAAGACAAATTTACCACCAAATATTTTCCATCATTTATCCCAGAGGTGTGAGTTTTTATTTTCCTAGCGCCATGTCAGACATTTTTTATAGTAATGACAAATAAAGACATACATGAAGACATGAGACTATATTTTTCAGTAAACATAGTGATGAAATATATGAGATATCAGACAAAAGATGTTTAAGAAGAATTAATAAAACTAGAGAAAACGATGTTGCAGACTACAGTGTGTGTTTTTATTTTTTCTCACATTATAAAAAGTGAGATTTTTTTTAAACAAATGTTTTAGATATAATATGTTTGAGCAAATGAAAATAACACATGCACTGATTGAACAGGTGGAACAACTGTGACAGTGCTGACCTACAAAAAATGGAATGTATTTAATTAGTGCCCCTTTTCATTTTAAAATCATACCACTCAAAATTATAAAAACTAAACACTTAGAGTAAATTTGATTAATATCAGTGGATGTTTGTTTTCCCAATGGCATGTCCAAAAATAAAAGGGGCCATAAGTGTTCCCGTAAATCTTGTGTGTCAGATTATATTGTGCAATACTCTTTTTTTCTGTTTCATTCAGCATAATTTGCCTTCAGCCAAATTGCAGGAGGCTGTTATCGGAATGAAGGCAAACACTTCGGGATAATTCCCTGCAAATGCAAAGAAATGTCGAATTTAACTTTCGATAAAGAAAGAATTATTTTTCAAGCCAGCAAATAAATACATTACATTAATACATCATCTTATGATATTTTAAGGCATCTTTGGAATTATTTAAATATCTACATGAGTGTGTGTTGATGTGTATAAAGTATGAGATGTGTGCAAATAAAATAATTTTTTTTAAAAAAGGGATAGAATGACTTAAATTTTCCTTCCAGATGTTCTATGTTGCAAATTCATCTTGAATTCTTGAGCGTGATAGATGTGGCATCTGCCTTATAATCCTCCCTGCTGTTAAGACATCAAGTCTTGCCATTCAGTTTGGCTGTCCTCCTAAGGGACACAATGACTGGATCAAAGGGGGTGTTTAGGTCTTGATTTATGAGAGCTTGTGGGATCTGCGAGAGAGAGAGACACCACTCTCTCAGATGCAGCACTCAGTCACTTAACTTCCAGGTCTGACAGCGCTCACATTTCTTCATGAACTGTATGGGACTGTTTTTGTTTTTTGTTTTTGTTTTTTTTTTCTTTTGTATTTTGTCATCTATTGTAATATGCAGAAAAGTTTCATTTTGAACAGACCAAGGACTGGCACTTAAAGTTTATTTTGCATGAAAAAGTTGATTTTTCACAACTTTTGCCACATTATCACTTTCACAGACTTTTCTTCTCATATGATTGGATTTCATGCATGACTCACTCATGTTCGGTGTTTTTATTCTCTTTAATCTAGATAACATCATGGATCTGGGCATGGGGAGTGAGAAGGCGACCTCAGAGATTCAGTATGGATCCAGCTTCCAGTCCAACCGTAGTGGGCAGACGGTCACCTATCTGGGGAAGTTCGCCTTTGACACTCCTCCTTCAGGCGGCATTGGGGGTTCTGGTTGGTGCCCTGACAACAATATCATCAGTCTTGTCAGTGCAGGGATCTTAGGCGTTTCTCCATCCCCCGGAACAGTAACATCTCAGACATCATCCTCCGCAGCCACTATGGGCGGACAGACGTCAGATATGGAGCAGGTATATGGTCCACCACTGCCTGCCTATTCCACCTGCAGTGACCTGTACCAAGATCAGGTCTCCTTCCACCACAGCCCTGCAACCAGCACAACTCTAGCCTACCCTGGCAATGACTATCACTCCACATCCAAAGCTAATATGGATGGCAGCCTTTTCTCAATGATCCCTGACTACAACCTTTTTCATCATCAAGGGGAAGTTGGCGTTATGGAGCACAAGCCCTTCCAGACCATGGACCCTATCAGAGTCAATCCTCCACCTATAACACCACTGGAGACCATAAGAGCATTCAAAGACAAGCAACAAATCCACCCAGGTTTCATCGGCGGACAGCAGCACCCACCTCAGCACCACCCCCCACCTCAGACTCTCACCCTCAAACCCATCCGTCCTCGGAAGTACCCCAACCGACCCAGCAAAACCCCAGTCCATGAACGGCCGCATGCCTGTCCAGCAGAGAACTGTGACAGACGCTTCTCCCGCTCAGACGAGCTCACACGTCACCTTCGGATCCACACAGGTCACAAACCCTTCCAGTGCCGAATATGCATGCGCTCCTTCAGCCGGAGTGACCATCTGACCACCCACATTCGCACACACACAGGTGAGAAACCCTTCTCCTGTGAGTTCTGTGGACGCAAGTTTGCCAGAAGTGACGAGCGTAAGAGACATGCAAAGGTTCACCTGAAACAGAAAGACAAGAAGCAAGCTGAAAAGAGCAGTGGGGCGGCTGGGAGCCACAGCTCGCCACCCAGCTCCTGTGGGGGGCCAACAGTGGGAACATCATGACCGTCACTACGTGAACTTGGACTAGACCCTCGGCACACACCATAAAGAGACTTAGGAAGAATCCACTATCAGATAAATAGGTGACTCTTTTCTTCTCTCATTTCAGTTCCTTCTATTTTGAGATGGATGCCTTTAGTTTAAGTAAGAGTGGAAAGGCAGCTTTCCTTTTTTTCCAAGCAATTTAGAGCCTCAGTTACTGTAACACAGTGTCAATACAAAGAAGGGCACTCAAGCACATTCTGTCAAAAAAAGGCCACTGTGTTTCTATAGGTTTTGAGGTGGATACACTTATGTACATTTTACAAAAAAAATCTTTATTGGAAAGAAGCCAGACTCCATGATAGGGGTGGATTAACATATTATTATAATAAAGCTCAGTTAAAGGGTTAGCTGTCTGAGATGTATGCATTAATTTTATTAGGCTGTTTAAAAGTGCAATTGGTTATAGTTGTGTACCGTCATGAATACCTTAATAGTGGCACTTGACTGTCTGATTTTGTTGTTTTTGTTGAGGTGTCTATTTTTTTTTTTTTTTTTTTTTTTTTTTTTTTAATGTTGTTTTCTCATGAGAATGTGCCAAATGTATTGTGGTGATGCAGCCAACCTTGGTCTTATATTTGTGCCTGATATTTGCCAAACCCAACAGTACAGTTGTATCAGCTTAGCATAGTTCTTGAGTTAACAGAAAGATCACATTAATTTACTAAATAGCACAATTTGGTTAAACATGTAGTCACTGACGAGGTAACAAAAAGCAAAACGATGTCTTGTCCTGGTACGTGTACAAACACGCCTGCAGCAACCGATGCCTTTGCCAATACTTATTTATTTGTAGTCACTGAGAGATACTGTGTTTTTGTTGCTTTCTTTTATATGGTGCTTTATGTTGTGTTACCAGCTATAGTTTTTGCAGTTTTTTTTTAAACAAGGTCACTTATATTGTTCATTTCTTTCAGTTTATATTAGTTTTGCAATTTTATGGAATATTGTCATGACATACGCCACCAACATGTAAATCAAATTAACGAAGAGCACAGTTAGACAGACTGAACTGCTTAAAGAACAATGGGTTGAAAAAAACAGCAGCTAAGTTGAAATGAGATAAAGATGAATGAGGCCCTTTGTTTATGCTTTTCAGTGTAAAAAACTTAAACTACCTGGTTTAATAAACCAAAAGAAGAGCAGTAAATGGTAAGAAATAATTGAGAAAAAAAAACCTCTAAATCCATGTTTACATTTTTTTTCTAACACAGAGATACTGAGCTGTAAACTACTGTAAGGTGTTTTTTTTGTTGTTTGTTTGTTTGCTTTTTTTGTACAGTAGACAAATATGTACGCAGGTAGCTGCAGTAGACGTTTCACTTTTGTACTCAAATGTCAAATGCACCATAATTCAGTATTAAATTGTGCATATATGTGCATTTCTCTATGCACACTATGTAAATACAAAAGTCTGCTTAAACAAAGTTTCAATTGACTGAGTGCTTTTGCAGGATGTGTCTCAAAGCTTTTAATAATGTAGTTATGATACAAAAAAATTTGTTGTCATAAGTCATTGCAAAGATTTTTGGAGCTCTGCAGCAGTGCCAACTGAGGTGTTCAATCTCCCACTATGGGGGAAAAATTTAAAAAACAGTATCATTGGCACCATCTCTATTTAAAGAAACCATTTTAAGGAAGCATTAGTGTGTTTTCTAAGTAGTTTATCTTTTTTTCTTTTTCTTTTTTTTTCTTTGTGTGTGTGTGTGTGTGTGGGTGTGTGTGTGTGTGTATTTTGTGTATCTCCATTAAAGAAATATTAGTTATTTCAAATATCACATTACCCCTGTGTATAAAACCCCTTGATTTTCTACAAATTCTCCCAAATGATTCAAATGACCGAAACATCTAAGAAACAGAATACATTACAGGGCATGCAAATAATTTTCACTAAATCTTTTTATCTTTGTGCTAATGGAAAGAAATACCTGGATTTTTTCTTACTTTGTATAGTCTCACTTCTGTCAATGGCTTCAGTTGGATTTAGGTACATTATGAAACTGATAATAATGCTGACAAATATCACACATTTTTGTAAAGGATTGTTTTATAAAACAATGTTTTGCATCATATTAAGAGAGTGCAAAGATAATATGGCATTTACATCTAATATCCAAATTCATCAATGGTGAAATTATGTGGACAAAAATGTGAAAAACAAGGGTAAGGAATTGATAAGACAGTAGACAGAGGCATGCACTTTGCCAGGGCTGACATAACGGTGACTCAAAATTATATATATATCTATATATATATATATAGATATATATATAACCTTGGACTTATGGACTTATAACCTTTTCCCCACAGTGGGATACTATCTAGAAAACCTGCTTCTTCCCATGTTGTTTAACTAGATTTGTGACATCTGGCTGAGCTTTCTGACTACAGAGAATTCATATCACCACTATTAACAGCTAGAGAAAAACATATATTGTGCCATTCTGCAGACAAAGCAAAAAAAGAAAAATGCAAAGGCCAAAGGAAAGATTTTGGACAAACGGTGCCACAGAAAACATAATGCGTGCAGTAATGAGCTTTGAAGGCCATACTTTCCCTTTCCTGTAACAAATAGTTTTCACTGCTGAGCTTCCTGGCAAGTATCCACTTATTTTCCAATTAATCTGGCCTCAGAGAGTCTTTTCTCAACTCATCTGGTAAAATGAACAGACCTCCAAGTACCTTTTTAAAAAAGTTTAAAAGTTCACACTACAAATCTAACTACAAATCATGAAAATACATAGTTCTGTTGCCTTGGTGGACACTGAAATTCAACTGTTTATAAAATAAAACACAAATTAACATAAAGGAAATATAACATTTTTCTAACATTCTTTCCTGGATTTAGATGTTGCATTAGCTTCTTTATCAATAACTTCTGATAATTAGCTCCATAATAATTCATTTTCAAACATTAGATTAGAGAGTGCCAGAGTAAATTTCAACAGCCTCAAGTGCGAGCATCCTGTGACATACAATCTTAATAAGCCAGCACAAAATAAAGACAGACCATGAGGTGATTAGAAAACCAAAATGTGTATCTGTAATGTAAGGATGGTTTAATGTTAGATTGTAAACAATAAATTGGATCATTCTGAGTTAGTTAACCAAAAGTTATGCTGTCCTCTAAGAGAAACCTGTGTTTGTGTTGCTCTGGGTTTATGAGTGATGCAAAGGCGGAGACTATCCCAAACTATTTCTCTGTCCAAATGAAGACATGTAATTACAAGTTTGCAAACACAATATTTCATCAGCCTTACTGTGTCTGTCACTTTTGTGTTGTGACAGTTTTGTAGATTTCATAAAATTGATATGATCCCCTCCATCCCATCCCACTTCCTTAATGCGGTTTGGCTGTTAAATTACAATACGAACTGTACAATGGTCTCAGTGTAATATGTGAATGCAATAGATACCCATAAAGACTTGTTAAACTCAGAAACATGTCCATTTTAGTAATGTTTCTCCAATATTTTATATTCTATTATTTGATGTATTTTATGTTCTATTTGCCAAAAGTATGCGGATGAAAGTTCTGAAATCAGGATTTGTCTCATTCTCTGCTCCATGTTGGATTTGAGCCAACATCAGCTGCCATCTTTGTGCCAAATTGGGTTGCAGGGTTGACTGATCAAAAACAATTCTCCACAGGAGCTCCGCAGGAGCAACAAATCATAAATGTGATCTCTGTATGCTTGTAGCTGAAGGGAGCCTTGTGCTAACGTTTGTATGTATCTGTCTGATTTAGTCTCAGTACAACTGCCATGGGCAAGGCCATGGGCTTTGGCTCACTTATGGCAATTAGTAATCATGGACTTTCTTAAAAAAAAAAAAAAAAAAAAAAAAGAAAGAAAAGAAAAAAGAAAAAGAAAAAAGAAACAAACAAACAGTTTTCGACAATGTGTAGATAATATGGGAAACTCATGTCATCTTATGTACTAGAGGGTGGCTTCAGGGATTTTTTGGTCTTCAACAGTGACACTGGTGTTTAGATGGAGTCGATACTCACTGTTTTCTGTTGTGTTGTGTTTCCTTTCATTAACAGTATATCCTCATGTTTGCATGTGCACGGAAATGTTCCAAAGTGCTACCCACAGATGCTGTGGGTGGTGCTCATTTCTTTATTATGCATGAAAAAAGTCACATTGGGTAAAATGGGACAAAACTTACAATAATGCAAAACAGACAACTGGAAACACACACTTGGATAACTGTTCTGTTGGCTTTTTGTTAAAGAAAACAAGGGACCTTGTTAAAAATGTTGTGGATGTCTTTAGCCTATTTAATGTTTTTTATTACCTTATAATAAGGTCATTTTATGATGAGCGAATATTGAAATGAATTTTACTATATCCTTGTGATGGGGAGATGTGCTCCCCTGTTTACCTGGCACTTCAGTTTGTTGTAATGCAATTGTTTTGTTATTTCTATGTAAGTACTTGAATAAAGAAAAATATAACTTGCATTCAGTTTATTTCGGTCTACGCATGCAGGACTGCGTATGCACAACACTCACATAAAATGAAGAAATTTATTAAAAATGAAGGTCATATACAAATGTTTATCGATAAAAGAAAATGTATCTATTATATTATTAACATATAAATGGCAGAAAAAAATACTTCCGAAGAGGAAGCACGAGCGGCTGAGCTTCGTTTACTTCCTGTAAACGCCTAAGCGAAGTGGTGGAAAGCGATGGTTCTCGGAAGATAGTACTACTACCCAGTGTATCAGGAATAGACGTTCAGTCAAAATGAGCTGGTATGTATCTCATATACATTGCTGATTTACTGTTTGACAGAAAGTTATAACGTGAAACGGTGTATACAAAATTGATATGAACTAGTTTGTCGACCGGCTAGTTCCAGGAAGTGCTACACAGACTGTACAGTAGAGCTGGAGTTAGCTTTAGCTTTAGCTTATTAAACTCCGGGGCTCACGAATAAAACATCTCCTAAAGATATTTCCCCATTCATTTCACATGAGATGGTTTGTAATTAAAGCAGTTAAAACATTTAGCATCGAAGTGGCAGTTGTTGCACACTGTTAGGCTTACAAACGTTGAAATATGTTATAGAAAGTTGTGCAACTAGCTACAAGTACAGTGTATGTTTGCTAGCAATTAAAACATACTTGAGTTAGTGCCTAAAAACGTACCCATTCCTTATTTAAAAATGTCATTAAAAAGAAAATGGTGTGATTAGTGTGAAATAGAGACAAAACGGTTCATACGGACAAAACAAACAAACAAAAAACACCTCACGTTGTGTCTTTAGCAACTTAATAGTCAGTGTAGCTAATTGCGAGGTCAGTAATGTCAGTGGTGAATCCATTTAAAGGGATTTGATCACCAGTCGTTACAAATCAAGCTACTAGCATTTTGTTAAATTTGTGTTACTGTTGCTGTCATGTATATATTAGTGGTGCATGTAGCAAAGTATATTCACAAAATACATCACTTAAATTTAATTTTGACTTACATGTACTCTAATTTCTTTGTTTTCATGCCACTTTCTAATTATAGTCCACTAAATCAGATGGGGCTGGGCATTATCATTAATTTCCTGAATCAATTCAAACAGCCTGATTCGATTAGATTTTGATTAAATCTAATTTGTTATAGATTCATTTACAGATTTTAATGTAATAGTACAGATTTATTTTGTGAATATTTAAGATATTCTCAGATAACTACTGAACAAAAAAACTGAACCCGTTAACATGACCAACAACATTAGATATCTGCGATCACACGGGTCTATATGCACTTCTGAAATATGATAATCGAAAGACTATTGTCTGCTTTTACCAGTGTAATATCGTTTTTATTTTGGGATTATGTACGTGCGTGGTGACATCACTTCCTTTTATTATCAAAGGTTCAGTGTTTGTTGAACATGGCCAGCCTACAGTCTTAGCGTTAGTGAGAGGTAATAAGCTATGGTAAATGGTAAATGAAAAATCTGAATTTGGCATTATATCGGCGAGACATGCCATTATTTTGGACACATTGGTGCCCTATCACAGCTGTAAACATAATCCCCCAAAACCTCCTTATTTATGAAGTTTCTGTTAGTTTTCCAGCCTTAAATTTAGAGATTTTATCATTTGGTGTCCAGAAACAAAGTTATTATGAGTGCTATTTAAAATAATTCAAATTTGGCATTATCTTGGCAAGAGAAGCTGATTTTGGATGGAAGCGACACAGGCATCCTTTCAATTATGTATATATGCTAAGATCTTGCTGAGCGCCAGTTAATCATGTGAGAGTAAGGTCACTGCTGTCACTAAAAAAGGAAATGTTTTTAAAAATTGATCTCCGTGTTTTATGAATTAAAATTGGATTAATTAAATTTGAATGAATTCAAATAGATTTTTCCTAAATCAAGATTTAATATCATATGGGGTAATATTTTACCCTTAAAATCATTATAATTATTTTGCAGCTTTAGTCAGTTGTTAATTTTTAAAGAAGCTGTACTTTATCCTTTTTAACTTGCAAGTTTGCACACTGGGGTCTCAGTGAAATGTCTTTGATATGTTTTGGTCAAAATACCAAAGAGAGACAGTACAACAGCTCCTTTCTGAACCACAGTGATATCACCCCTGTGCCTACAATGGTCTTGATTACTAGTATGGTTAGTTTGGAGTAGTTTGAACACTCATTCTCACCCTAGAATGGACCAGCCATACTAGGGTGTTTAAAAACAGTCATAGCAGCAGCACACAAAAATAACATGTACAGAGTGTTGGTTGCTGTAAAAGTTGCCTTTGACAGGTGAACACACTTGATGTGATGGTTTTTTTTTTTCTTTAAGACCTTAAAGCTGCAATAAAAAGTTTAGGTAATTGTAAAGAAAAACTCAATAACCAAACGTTTTCTTATTTAAAAACAAAAAATCCATTATCACAGAACGGAGATAATGTTCTGCTTGTAAATTATAGTAAAATTCTTAACTTTTTGCTTTGTATTGTTGGTTTGACTAAAAATAATCTTTCCCGTTTTGTTGGAATAGACCATTTGTTGCTACCCAGATTAGCTCAAAACATGACAATGGTATCCATGCCTTATTACTGTATACTGTGCGCAGGGCCTGAAATTCATTGCAGGAATCACGCATAATAAATTTCCACAAACTCAGCTCTTATAATGCAGGAAATTCCCGCATACAATTACAACTGTGTGTAATAATGTGTAGTGAATGTTTGCAATGGAGCCATAAAACTGAAAGGAAGAGGAATACTTCCACTACAGATTCAGCGTGCTCTCTCCGTCGCTGCTCCGAGTTTCCTCCGCTGCCGCAGCATCGCTCACACTAGCAAACTAAACGTTGCCACCAGATTTCCCTCCGGCAAGATGATTCATTCACTTACCTACTGCTGTTTAAAATGTACACCTAACCTTACATCATCTGAAGGGTAAAAACACCAGAAGAAAAGATCAGTACTAGTAGTGGTGCTGGTGTCAGTGATGGCGATAATGACCCAGATCCTCCGGGTCGACTGGTAGCGCCAGTGCTGGTAACGTTACCAAGCAGCTCAAAGAAAAGTTTCAGGCTAACTGGATCAGATTATATCCGTGGCGTGAACATAACAGTAGTAACATAAACCGCACAATTTAATGTACCATCAACTCTGCGTTGCCAGTTGATGCTGTTTCTAACACAGCAGCTGTAATACACAGGAAGATTACAAAACAGGCAATTCACTAAATAACACAAACCTCACCAATCTGTGCTCATTTCAGAGCTTGACTCTCCCTAAGACAAGTTTGATTTTACTGGAAATCTTATCAAATGGAAAAAGATTAAAGTAGAGGAAACAGAGAAGACAGAATAGAGCATGGAGGGAAGAGCCACGAAAACAACTGATGCAGTTCAAAGAGTGAACAAATTACAGTTTTTATACCAAGTCGGCAAAGACTGATTTGCAGTCCTGGCGCAACGACAAAGTACCAGGGTGGGCAATTGATTGCTCTGGGCAGGCCCCATTTATCAGACTAATTTTAACTTTATAAGAGGGCAAATTCCAGTTTAATATTTGACCCATGTTGAAGCAGATTTGGTATAGAATACAATTAAAAACCTTTTTTTCCTCTGCTATTGAGGAAAAAAAACTTTAGCTAACACTTCAAATGGGATCCAACAGATATCAGATGTAAAAGGACAGATTTAACAGAAAATAGAACATTGAATTAATGAATAAAACAGTCAGTCTAGTAATTACAACCAATAATGGGACTTTAGAATTAAATGACAGACTGTCGGAGGTCAAGATCTGTTAAAGGGGTAGTGCACCCAATGTTCAAAATGTTTTTTTGAGCTCTAAACATCATAGTATTACTTATTTGTGATGAAAACCACCCGTACTGTTGACAAAATTTGTATTTTTTTTAATTTATTTTAAAAACGGGATTTTGTGGGTTAAAAAATGGCTCACAACGCTCCTAGGATAAAACCAGGTTTTGTTTTTTGTGATGTAGAGCCGTCTCTACGCCACAAGAAATAAAAAACAAAACAAAAAAAAAAAACACAGCCCCCTCCCTCCTGATGTAGATAGATGGGCCCTTGCCTTGCAAGCGCAGAAAACCACGCCCACCAACGCACATGAAGGGATGTGAACTTATATGGTGTAGATCTGCTAGTTTCAACAACTTACAGCGGCTCTTCCTGCAGCTGCCACAACCTGACGCGAGTCTCCACAGCTTTCCAGAGCTGCTGACAGGCCAGCGTAACAGTGCTAACAGCTAAGACTAATACGGTTCAGGACCACCTTGTTCATGTGTAGCTGAGGAGATTTAGGAGGAGATAACTCTTCCACCTCAAATACCGCTCTGTGGCGTATGTGCTTTGTAAATCTCGCTTTGTATTTTGCCATTGAACTGAGCTGCTGTCTGTCAATCATTTCTGCTTGTGTATCCTGATTTACATGACAGCATGTCATAGCTGCACCTGCGCTTTGTCCATGGCACAGACACATGCGTGCGCATGCAGGTTTCCGCCAGAGGACAGAGTGCACGCGTTGGAAAACACGTTAAATTAAAAAAAAAAAGTTAAAAAAAAAAGTTTTCTAAATTCTCTCAGGCAGGTGAAGATGGATGCATTTTGCTCCAGTGAGAAGCAGATGGAGTATTTCTCCTGCTCCGGTGTTACGGCAATAGCGTCATTGAAGGAATTTCTGAGTTGTATTATGGATTTAAATGGATCCAGTATTCTTTGTAAGTTTTATTAACAACACGTTAAGAATAGTTAGAGTGACTCCATTGAATGAGACGGTTCCATTAGGACATTTAAAAAGTTAAACTTTTTTCTGTCCTGGGTTTTTTTTTTTTCTTTCTTCTTCTTCTTTCTTCATCACAACATTTCTGGCTATGAATCTGGGGAAACACTGTATTGTTGTGGTATTTCAAATATTCATGT
The DNA here is from genome assembly GCF_017639745.1 of Melanotaenia boesemani. Classification (NCBI taxonomy): domain Eukaryota; kingdom Metazoa; phylum Chordata; class Actinopteri; order Atheriniformes; family Melanotaeniidae; genus Melanotaenia; species Melanotaenia boesemani. Next base: position 23,333,390 of record NC_055692.1, read on the forward strand.
AGATGTTTTGTTGTGTCAGATTAGATTTCTACAGTAATCTGATCACTCCCAGATAACTGATTTACATGTCAAGTAAATGTGTTTTATAAAATAAAAATAAAAAAAAACTGAGAATATATTTAATATTCAAGAAAAATAGGTGGTCCTACATAATTAGCTGTAAATGAATCGATATCGAATTGGATTTAATCGAAAACTATGGTGATGCATGGGCATCTTCGAAAAAAACCTAGTTGTGACTGATTCATTTTCTAATAAAGAGGGACAGTCATCTCAGTAAGCTGATTGGCTAGTTAGATGCTAACATTAAGGTCAACAGTGAGCTACTTACTTGAAATAGTTACTTGATTGCTCAAACAGTAACAGTAGTGATAACAATTTCATTACCGTTAGCACACATATGTCATGTGTTTGCTGTAATGTTATAACGACAATGTCATGTTTGAATAGGAAATGTGATAACCCTGTTTTTATAAATATATATATATAAATATATATATATATATATATACTGTATATTTTACAATACAGTGTTTAAAAAATGCCATCCTCTTCAATGGACGACTTTGTTGCCACTTTACATGTAATCCGATCAGTTAAGTAATTGCCAAAATAATTAAAAGTCGATTATCAAAATAATCGAGTGCAGCCCGTCTGGCAGGATCAGCAAGATCACAAAATTACAGGAGAATTGGTAAATCTTGAGACATCTTGTCATCCATGATGGAAAAAAACAACACTGTTTACATGCTTCAGCAGCGCAAATCTGCACAGGGGCTTTTATTTTGAGAAATACTGGAAGTTTTTACACTGCACCAATGTCTGATTTCTTGTCTGCCCCTATCTGAGCTGCGTTCTGGGTGCATGCTTCTATGATGCATCTCGTAGAAACTGTTAAATTTAACACCCCTACAATACACTATATATACTTGAGGGACCCTCCAACTTGAAAACACAGAAACTGATTTTTAAACACTGTGTTGTTGGAGTCTTGAGCTTAAGTATGCTCAAGGTGACCTGACGAGTCATAGAGATACAGTTCTGACCTTATACACCTCTCAATGAACTCTCTGATCCATCGCTCTACTCATCACTGTCGTAAATGCATGTGATTGAAACTGTATGAGAAATTAACATTAAAGTACCTTCGCCTTCCTAGCAATGTTATAAAGTCTTATGTCTGAAAAGGGCTCAAGTTAAAAAATATTTTTCCATGATGCACTGCTCACTGTTCCTAAATGCTGCTCAAACAGAAATGTGGTGAAGCCTAATTTATTTCATTGCATCTGTGACATGTATGCACATTAACTAGCTTTGTAATGGATTACACATTTTCAGTGTCATTTTCAGACAAGACCCAAAGCAAGATGGCGTCATTCAGTACAGATGAGTAGTCAATAGCTGGCAAGCAACACTTATACTATCATGTGCTGCCAAACACAAGGTCAAGAGTAGAGTGCTCTGCAATTGAAAAGAGTCCTTTATGGCCTCTGCTGACTGATGCATTCCAACAGAGCCTGCACACTTGGTTCTATGACGTGAGAGGTTTGACTTTGGGGTCGTCATCAGAACAGTTCCACTTCCCAACATCTTTAACTGGCCCATTGTGGACCATGGAATATCTGAGGTCAAATTATGCAGTATCTCGCTAATGTTGTACACATTTGTAGTTTAAGTGAATAGCCACTGGTTCTTCCAGTTAGTGCATAATCTGTCCTGGACAGGGAATACTGTTATGTCTCTGTTCTTGCCTACGTGGTTACATGACAGCGTGACGTGCACCAACTCTGCAATTAAAAGTTGACTAACTTTTTGATAATTTCTAAAAGTGTGTGAAAGAGTAGTTTCTTTGCTTTCAGTCTGGCCCAAAACTCATTGAAAAATTATCAGTAACATCTGATACAAATTCATGTATTATAATTTTTTCCAATAACTATGTTCCTGTTTATGCTTCAAGTAATGGCTTTCATTACTAAAACAGGTTTCTAGAACAGTTGTCACTTTTTTGGTGTCGTACTGTTTTTAGGTAGGGTATCTGCTGTATTAGTGATTGTAGGCTCACAGTTCCAGACTTGCCAATTTTTAAATTTAAGAGGCCCTACAAAAATACTAATCTGTGAGAGAACATTAGCAATGATTCTCACAGTGTCAAAAGTCTTTCCTTTTCCTTATATTCTCCTGCACCCCCCACCCCCCCACCCACACTACTCATTTAGCTGTTTATCAGTCCTAATGAGCAGTTAAGACAAGTAACCCCTTTCTCTTGGATCTTTATAGTGGTTCTTGTACTATCCCTGCTAAAATATATAAAAATAAGTACTAAACGCATTGCCTGTTTTGTTGTGCTTTGTTTGCTATTTGGAGCCCTGATGCAGTGTTTATACTTAGCTCTCCTCTTTGGTTTTTGCAGTAGAAGTCAAAATTTTCTTCATGACACACCCACCAAATGGAAGTAAACATTAAAATCTCTCTCAAAGGGTTTTCTTCATGTTGGTAGAAAACATTACAGTTGGTTTCCTAAAATTTCCAGTCATAAAATTCTCTAGCTATTTAAGTGCAGCACTTCTCTATCACACACAGCCAGCATCATAAAACATAAAAGTCATCACACAAGACATACTAAAAACTGTTCCAAATATATTAAAGATTGTAGCAAATAAAACTTTGATCTCCCTCAAATGAATGCAGTATTTTATATACTTAACTCTACCAATGAGTTGTTTTGAAACTGTTAAAGCCAGTAGTATGAATGAGACGCCTGTGTTACTGAGTACAATTGCAGTTTCTGCCTCAACTGTGGATTCATGATTCAAACACTGTAGATTGGAAATAAGTATATGTCACAAACCTAGAAATTTTGCATTGGTAAGTGGAGCAGTTATCATAGCTGAAAGAAGCATAAAAACACAAAACTGGTCATTGGGGTCTGCATTCAAAACTAATAACTATGTTATGGGTATAAAGTTATAAACATGGCGATTTGTCTGTTTAACTGGGCTAAACTGGTTTATAAGTAGAAATTTTGTCTTAAATCCTATGGAAAGAACAGAGCTCCTGTTGCTGCCTGCAGAAGGCTGACTCTGTTGTTTGGGGAGAACACTAGTTTCATATGGGAGGAATTGAATACAAATTTGGCAGATGGCTACATGGGAATGTTAGTGTGACGTCATTGTATATATCTCAGGTAATCAGTGAGAGGTGAGTCACAAAAGATTTGGCAGAGTATGTTCTGTGGGTATTTTCCACGTGGGTGTACCCAAACTACGACATTGGGTGAAACTATTTTCCTTAACCAAAGATCCAAAATATTTATATTTAGTCATTAACAAGGCACATGTTTGAATCATCACTGAAAAGAAGATCATGCTAATTAATTGCTACATAGCACTAAAGTACACTACAGATCTAGAAAATAAAATCAAATGATCATATCTGGGATACTTGTGAAACATCATGCTTTTTTTCCTCCATGATAACCCTGCTGTTATTTGACCATGTTGAATTTAGTGATTGAGCCATCATGAAAAAGATCCTCTACACATCAAAAGCGTGCTCTGGTTGCACAATTTCCTTACATCACACCCTCACTTTTCCATCTCATTAGTCTACACACCTTCCTTTTGACGCAGCTGCTGCCTCACCCTACCTGTCAGCAGTAACTGTCCATCATATAGCTTGGATTTCAGACCATTAGTACCACATCAGTGACAATCTAGAGCCAATCACTATGACAAGATGCTGTTTTCTGTCTTGTGGATTCCCTAAGCTTCTCTGATCCTCTGCAGCAACTTATTAAAGCACAGGCAAGGTTTTGAAATGGGGATAAAAGATTTTGTTTTAACTAAGAAAGAGCATGCCTCTTTTCTTTACCTGAAACTAGAGCTGTGTGTGTATTTCTACTCAAGTGAAGAAAAGTTGGACTTCATTCAGAAAATGGCACATTGCAATTACACATACACTAAGCCTTGTGACATAGTTTGCTGCTGATTGTCAACTTTCTTTTGCCTTTTTGAATCCCAGCATATGCTGGATCCTGCCTGACATTTTAGACAAGGATTTTCCTGAAACACAATAATGGCATTTGTGTTGATTGCCAGCTGGGGTCATGCTGCAGAACCACACAAAGAAGAGGGCACAACCACTTGTGCTGAGTGATATCCGCTTGCAGCGAGAGCCAGATGTGATCAGTGATGACATGAAGTTAATGTAAATGGCACTGATAGCATACGTGAGAGGAACACAGATTAACAGCCTCATATTAACTGTCAGTTATCTAAAATGGGTGCTTGTTCACCCTAAGAACTGCACTGACCCCTGGCCAGGCATCATGCAACCAAAAGGCAATATAAGCATTAAATGATCTCGCCTTTTAGGCAGTTATTTTCTACTTTATTATGTCTGTCACCTCTTATTGCTCTTTGTTTCATTTCAGGATTCCCTTTAAGATTGGACAACCGAAAAAACAGATCGTCTCTAAAACTGTAAGTCACAAATTTTGACTACATTCGCACATGTTAAAAAATCTTGAAATAAACGTAGTATTTTTATCCATTTATTTATTTATTTAAAGATCACTCTTTTTTTCATTTTAAATGTTCTATTGTAGTTTTAAGCTCCACAGGTGGAATGTGTACCATGAGTAGCAGTCAAAATACTGTCATTGGTGTGCTGTGAAAAAAAGACTTTTTGGTAACAATTTGTTTGAGTCATTTCAGTGGGCAAGGGTGATTACCTTGAAGTGACAGTCAGTGGGTGTTTCCCTTGCTGGCATAAACCACTTCCTCTGTAATGGGTATGTGGCCCAGCAGTCCCTCTAAAGGCTGGGTTTCCAGCTTCCTGTCCCTTCCTCAGCAAAAAAAAACATGGAGTGGGATAAAGGCAACCCAGTTAGATGGTCCACTTGTGACACTGTCAACTGTCTGCTTTATTGTTTTTGCCACTGTTTAAATCCAGGAGCCCACAGAACCACAAGACAGGAACCCATAAGGGTCCTGTTACATGTTATGTTTTAAAGAAATGGATAGACAAACTATGTTGTACCTCATTCAGTCAAAATGTCTTCATGTGCGGGTTAACTTAAATCAGCAAGCCTTCCTTCACAATCTCACCTGATTTTAGTTACCTGGTGTTATCAGGAATTAAATTCAGAAATACCAGTGTGTTAATATTGTTTACACATGATAAGAGAGAGATAAAGAACTGGAACCTGCACATATTCTGGTTATTATTTAGTGTAACTCAGTTTTGTTTGCATGTTTATAAATGTTGGAATCTTTGTGTTGTGTATAGCTCTTTGATAAAAAATAGAGCCTCTTTTCAGGGTTTTTTTTTAATTTTCTTTCCCCATTTTAGCTATTATATATATATATATATACTGAAATCCTGATTCTGTTTGGTAGCCCAGCTTCATTTGTCATGGACTGTTTATCCTGACAGACACTGAGAAAGTATTGTTTTGCAACCATTGAGATTGTTATTCTTTGTTTGTTTTAGGTTGAAAGAGACTTTGAGCGAGAATATGATAAACTTCAAAAGTAAGTTTGCACTTTAAATCTGTGGTTTTGATAGCGATTGTACATTTTATTGTTCTGTTTAGACAACCTGGTTTTATTAATAATCATAATCATAATAATGGATTATATTGAAGCTTTGCACCAAAAGTGCTTTACAGTGAATCCATTATTCAGTCATACCTTATTCATACATGCTGATGGTGTGCTACATGTGTAGCCACAGTTCCTAGAACTTTTTTTTCATAGCTAAATTAATAATTTAAAAAAAGTGAACATTTAATACAAAAAATCCAAACTTTCAAAGTTCAAAAAGGGTTTAGGATGAAGTTAAATACTTATCTAATCCAATACCCTTTTTGTTAATAATTATTTAAAATATTGACACTTTACATAGCATTTCATTTAAGCACAATAATAACAACCTCTTCAAATAAATCATAATACACAATATGCATTGCTTTCAATAAGTCTCATTGTTTCATATATTTTAATTATATATATGTATATATATATATATATATATATATATATATATATATATATATATATATATATATCATCATTTTTTAAATCTTTCTATTGATTGACATGTATGTCCTTACTGCAGCTATTGCATAATAGAATCTCTCTAAAAAGATACAGTAAAATTTAGAGTTTTTTCTCTGTTGATTTTTTTTTTTCCTTTTTCCTTTAATGAGAAAAAACTTTTGGATACTGTTTCACAATTTATTATTTTAAACTGTTAAAAAAAAAAAAAAACTCCACATTTCACTCTGTACAGCTCTGAACATTTTAACTATACATTTGGATCGACTGATTCACACACCAGTGATACCAACAGTGGAGGCAAGCAGGACCAAGTTTTGTTGCACAAGACCATAGCCACAGCTTGACTTCGAGCTGACAACTTTCAGATAGTTGGACAACCTGCTCTACCGCATGAGCCACTGCTGCCCCTTTTATCTGATTTCACGATGCACTAAAACATTCTTGGTGTGTTGACTGATGTGTTGAAACGCATGTTTTTAAATATGGTTTTTTGGTGTGATAGTCACAAGACTATCACACCAGTCACATGACTACCACAAGACTGGCGATATGCCTATTAAAGATGGTAATAGGCAGAGATCGTCCAAAATAGCGAGTATTTATTTTACAAAGGTGCATGTTGCAATAAAATATATATGGAAAAATCACAAAGAAAGAAGACCTAAATTAACAGCAGTGTTGTTTTTGTCAGCAATTACAAAATTATTTTGTTGACACTCCTTTTTTCCCATGACGATAACAAGACGTTGGGGAGCTAAACATGGCTCTTTGTTGGCTAAGACATGACGATACTTGTGTGAGTTTTCGCTGGCGAGACAAGACTGGATAAAAAATGTTAGTGGGTGGTCTGTCAGTTGATCACAATGCATGCTATTTCTGCCTAATGTGTGCGTAATCTGCCAAAATAAAAGTATCCGCAATGATGCTGCATTTTATCACACCCACAACCTGGCATGCAGCACACATTCTGCACAACACACCTGCGGTCACTAGTCTCACACACACACAAACAAACAAGCAATTCAGTTTATCAATTCATTGATGGACCACAGCAGCAGCATCAACAAAGGGGCTTAGTGGTCTGAAATGATGAAATGATCTATGGACATACTTTCAATATAATCCATCAGAAAGAAAAACAGAATGCATTGTAGAGGGAGACAGCGATAAATGTGGCCACCTGCAGCAATAAAGTACAGCATGGTAGTCGCTTTAGAAGTATAACTACAACTAAAATTATATTAATTTCCATCAAATAATGTTTTAAAAACGGAGTATAAAGCAGTAACTGTAGCCTTGTTTGATACAGAAACAAACTACATCTAAACTTCAATTTGTGCAGATAGATATTAAATATTAAAACTAGTTTTAAAGAAAATTTACGTAGCTGATGTTAGGAAAAGTCAGGGACCAGCAAGACTTCGTGATTTCGCAAATGATTTCCAAATGGTCAAAATGACTGTTTTTGTGTTAAAAGACTAATACTTGACTTTTTTTTTTCACTAAAACTGATTAAAATTAGACTAAAACCTTTGTGAGTTTTCACTGACTAAAACTGGACTGAAACTATCACACAGAGACATGTCTAAAATGTGACTAAAACTAAGAAGCCTTTTTGTCCATAAGATGACGACTAGGACTAAAAATAAGGTGGCTGCCAAAAACAACACGGCTTGACTTGGTCAACAAAACGTAACTGAAATAAAACTAACCAAAATTAATCTTGCATGCACCCTGCTACATTTATTTGGCCTCCTCCGAACAGACAAAAGGCTAGCCTTATATAGCCTTGGGTCCTGTAACAAAAAGCATTCCCTAGCACTTGACAGGTGAGTCCCATTCTTACACATAAAGCTAACGTAAGTTAATTAAATCCTGGTACCATACATATCTAAACAATAGAAAAATCAAACAATTTGGATTACTAAACATAATCAACCTTCCCCCATACTTGATCCCTTTCAGTGACTTTACTAATAAGGTGAAACCATATAAATACAGGAAGTGATGTGATTTCCCTCCTTTTCACCCCTGGTTATGTGGTAAGTATGGTGAGTAACACAATCAAATAAACTATTTGACAAACAAAATAGTTTTGCTCAAATAAACAGAACTAAATTTACCAATACTGGCATGAGTCTTGATGTTTGTGCATCTTGGCTGTATTCAAATAGAAAACAAAGCACAAACAAGCCCAGGATGGTTGGTGTCTGCTGACCACTGTGCAAGGATGAAGCCAACGTTGTTAAATCAAACTGATCTGGTTTATTCAAGACTGTTGTAATGAGAAACAGTTGTAAATGGTGTGGACACACCCACTTTGTCACACTTGGTTGTGGTAAATTTTAAAAAAGAATGAATTCACCTAAATTAAAAATTTGATTACTTGATATGTTTTTACAATTTTTTTTATCAGGAAATTCAAATGTTGTCTTCCCTGTGCAGGGAAGTATGAAAAAATGTATATACCAGATATAATGTAATGAAGCCAAAATTAATCTAAAAGCTTAATGTTACAAATATCTGCGTCGTAATCCAAAAAATGGAGTTTATCTTATTCAGTTTACTAAACAGGAAAATCATCTTTACTCTCCATGTGTTTACAAAGTACATTTCATTGGACATAGACTTTGCTGTTAGTGCAATGCTTGGTGACCTACTTGCCTCAACGTTGACCTGTAAAAGATTCATGCATCTGCTGTGGTATGTTTGGAAACTTGGAAAAAGAATGGGGGGGGGGATTAAAACTATAATTACGTTTATAAACTTATAATTATTTATTATTTCAGAATTGCTGTGAAACTAAAGAGTAAAGATTCAGGGCACTTTCAAAACCAAGACCGGCTTATAGAAACGCCCTGAGGGGCCCAGCAAAATGAGTGGGAGCACAGGTTTCCTCTCAGGTTTTGCTGAGTAGGAGGACCCTTTATCAGGAAGGTGTGGCGCCAATAGACCTTATAGATGAGTCAGAGCAGCAGGCAGGTACAGACGTTAAGGTTCTCCACCCTAGAGATCCATATCAACACATTATGCTGCATTTGTTGTCTAAAAGCAGTGCACTTACAGGCATAAACAACATTTCAAGAAGTTCCATTTGGTGCCAGATTACATTTTTGTGGATTTTGATGGATAATTTAATTATTTGTTAAAATGACGTTTGTTAACATTTATTTGCAATAAATATTTATATAGGTTTTGAAATTGAGCATTTCCAGTGTATCTAAGCTTTGCTTAAGTGTCCCACTGCACCATTTATTTCTGTTTCAAACCACCGAAGCAGCCGGTTTCAGCCCTGAGACACTGCTGGTACAGCAGCAGCAACTCTTTACTGGATCATAGTTATGAATTGCTTAAATCAGGGCCTGAGGGATAGAGTTATGAAGACCAATTAAACTTAAACTTATTAAATTAAATAAAATTCTTTGACCTCCATGTTTAAAATAATCCAAGGCTGGCATAAATTTGTATTGGAACAGATATTTTAAGTACCATAATTCCCCTTTTTCAATTAGCAGCTTTGCTTTATGGAGGCTGTTCCTCCTCATAAAGGTAAGCTCAGTACTGCGTTGGTGTGACCTAGCATCAAGGAAGCATTGCAGAATCAGCTGAGTGACAACAGCACCATTGGTTATACTGACAAGTTGATGTGTTAAGCACACACAAGCAGTTTAGAGGTGTATCAGAGCTGGATTAGCTTTGCCCCCCTATTCCTCCTCTTTGTTTTGACATTGACTCAGTACACAAAACAATCGGCTTGAAAAGGCATGAGACATGGCTTTATAGTGACTCTGTGGCTGTGGTTAACCAAACCAGTTCTTAGATGGTTCTGCTACAGCTGGCTACAATATCATAACTACAACAACTTTGGTCTAACAGCGGTATTAGATGTACTTTTTAAAACATCAATCACTTTTTAAGAATAAACCTATTTGACCCCAAAAGAAAAGTACAGTTGGTCTAGATCAGGCATGTCAAACTGGTCCAGCAAAGGGCCGTGTGGCTGCAGGTTTTTGTTCCAGCCAGCCAAGAGCACACAGTTTGACCAATCAGCTGTCTGAAGACTGAGATCAGTTGATTGAATCAGTCAAATCTGGTGTGCTGCTGCTTGGTTGGAACAAAAACCTGCAGCCACACGGCCCTTTGCTGGACCAGTTTGACATATGTGGTCTAGATGTACCAAATGTGTACATGTGTATTTATCATTCACAATGGTTTTCTGAAAAAAGAAAAAAAAAAAAAACATGTTTAAATGATTGTGAGAAAATGCATTTGCAATTATCTTTTAAGTAATTTAATGCACACTAGTTAAGCCAAATCTTTTGCCTTAACTAGTGTTCATCAATATCTAGTAAAAGTAAAGTCTAGCAAATGTGCATCTACTATATATCTTGTAAATATATTATGTGACCAGCTTTATGTGCTGAAACTAAATGGCTTTCATTAGTAAATAATTTTACAGATAGTCTTGTATAATTCTAGCTTTTAATAAATATCTGAAACTACAGTGTCTGACCTGGTGGTTGTGTGAATGACATCGACTTAAAAAGCATCAGGGTGAGTTGTCGGCATGCTGGAATGTAACAAACGTTACATTCAGGGTGTGTACCTTAAAGTCACAATAATACACTGCTGTCTGTCCAGTTTTCACTAGGCAAAATGGCACAATGATTGTGGCTGCACTGCCTGACATTTGGCCAAAAAGAGCAGCAGCTGTTCCAATAGGTTGCCCTATTAGCACGTTTTAGAAAGAGTGTCCTGACTCTCAACTGGCACCCATCCAGAATGGCTCTCTAACTGTTAGTGTGCTGACCGAATAGAGAGGATGCAAGAGTATTGTGCAACACATTTTTATGTAGGAGGCAGTGTCTGGAGCATGAGTTTAGCATGCACAAACAAGCACCACAAGAGTGCACTTTCAGTGTACAGGCTCTGCTCTGAAAGCATGCTAGCCTGTTAAATGGTTTTACTGTCTGTCTTACAACCTGGTCACTGACTGGCAGAGTTTTGTCATTATGCTATTTTTTTCATGTGTTGTTTGTGTTCTTTTATGACTCCCACTTGTAAACTGTTAGCCAAACTATATGGGCTCAAAATAAAGTCAAACTTTTAGCAGTTGTAAATAGACATTTGCAAATAATTTCATAGTTTTTATATGGAAATCAAGCTTGACCTTCCTGTGAAAAATATGTGCCTGAGAAATTTAAGTTTGTGAATGTGTAGAAAAGGATTTGCATTGTTATAAAAAGATATTATATATGTAAACAAAATTAAAAATGCTTTTGCAAACATTTGTTAATGGTTGCAAAGCGAAAAACCGTACAAGACTGAAGTTGCTAATGCAGATTTTTGTTCCCCTCTTTACACCTCTGTCTGATTGGGTGATAGCAAACAAAGTCTCCGATCACAAAGCAGATGGCTTTCTGTCCTCCCGCACGTGTTTTCGAGTCACTGAGTCAGTTATCTAGAGAGGATATAAAAATCTACATGCGTACACAAGCTTCACCTGCTCCCATTTCTGACTGATTGAAACTGTTAAAAGGACTGATTGAAACAGGAAAATAATCCATGTCATTGTGGAGAAAAAAGAGTGAAAAGTCAACAGATCTCAAAGAGGATTTAATTTTCTTTCTTTGTCTTGCATATAAAATTAAATATAAGTTCAACTGTAAATGTAACATCTCTTAATACCATCCCTTACACCCAAAATGGCAAAAAATCTATTTTCTAATTCTAATTCTATTTTTATTTCTAATAATAAAAGGTGGAACTCAATAATGAGTTTCTATTGCGTTCTGCTCTTTTATTACATTACTAAAGTTATCGTTTTCTTCAGAATAAACGACCGAGGAACTGACTAAATATATTTTTTCTTTAGTCTGCTTATTATTTTTGCAAAACAAACCTAACGTGTAGACTGAGTTACTTCCTATGACAACTGTGATGGCCAGCCACATAATATTTACATCTCACCACCAGTGTTTATATTTATATAAGGCATCTATAATCAATACATATTCATTTCTGAACTGCACTCAAGTTTTTTGTTGTTTAGCTTTGAAATAGCCAAACGCCTTTAAATTTTCTGGACAATTCTTGCTCCAGAAATCAAATGGGATTGCAACTAGTGTTTTATATTTATATTAATAAAATCCTTGGAAAAATTAAAAGAATGGTTGAAATGAAACCCCACAGCATTCTGCTTTTCATCAAACTGGGAGAAGTGATATGATAACTGTCTCTTGGGGGATCCTAAACCCCTTGGTTGCCGTAATTGATATAATGAATGGCATATGTTTCAGCCTCCGTAGTTGGGTAATTGCCTTTTTTAACACCCATCAGTGGAATATGTGCAGTGGAATGATTGAAGACATTAATGCTTTTGAGCAGAAACGTATTTGACAGTAACAAGCAGGATTCCCTGTATTGTTAATTATCTTACATATTTTATGTGAAAGAAGTGAAATTTAATGTATAATTCTTTCTTGAAAAATATTTAATAGATTCATTTAGTGTTTTTGGGGGGTTTTCTTTGTCATATCTCCACTCCACACATATTGTCCACAGCATGTTAAGTAAAATTGATTTTTTTTTTTTATAAATAAAATGGAAAATGTTGGGATTACTGGTGCTGTACTGTGCTAGACAAGCTGGCTCATAATCATTCTTCTTCTTTTCCAACAGACTGGAGGATCAGACAAAAAAGCTTCACAAAGACATGAAGAAAAGCACCGAGGCTGATTTAGGTGTGTTCTGTCAGCAACTTGGGTGCTATCACTGGGTTTCCATTGATCACCACTTGTTCACCAACATACTTGATGTGGCTTGGCAGGTTTTTCTGGGATAGAAAGATGTTTGGTGTTCTCGGTTTATCTGTAGTGTGTTAACTCTCCAAATGGTATGACAAATAAGACAAGAAGAGAATATGAGCCTCTGCTTTTTGTTACTTTATAGGCTTTTCTAGGCTATCACTGGGGTTGGATTTAGTCTTTTTGTGTGTTCCCAGTTAGGTTTTCATTTGTATACTATTTCTGTTATTATTTATTTATACGGTTTTCAGCAACACTAATCATGTTTACTCTGCATTTATTTGCTTATTTGTTGTTTATGAATTTGTATATTTTGGAAGTAGCAGTAGAGATGGCCCGTGGTAAATAATCAGTTGTGGGGGTGGAGGAACAACGACGGATGGAGCAGCAAGAGGCTGCTTCATTTCCTCTCCTTTGTGCTCTGGAATATGGATGTCTGCATCATCAAAGTGTCATAGCTGTCAGGGCCTCATTATTGTTAATGGATTCCATCTGTTGCACAGGTCCCATCTCCTCCAACTGATACAGCAAAGAACTGGACCTAGTCTGCTTGTCAGCACCGCATTTGATGATTATACTGTTGTCTTATGTTTGTCAATATTTATTCATTTAAATGTAGTGATATTTAGAATTCAATTAATATTATCTAGTAGGAGCAGTTTTATTTTATGGGACTTATTACAATTTAATTTAAATTACAGAAGTTGAGTATCTGCAAGAATAACTGCTATAGGCATGTATTTATAAAAAAAAGTTTAGTTAATGTGAACTAGCAGGTCCTTCCTCATCCTTTCTTGTGTTTCCCTCCCTCTGCCATATCACTATCGTGGTGGTCTGCATAGTCTTTGAACAGCATCGTGGTGGTCTGCACAGTCTTTGAACAGCTTCTTTCATAATTTTCTTGTCCTGTGGACAGATACCAACCTCAACATGCTGGACTGTAGTTGGTGATAGTACTCCTGTTTCTAGTCTGTAGTCTCAGTGAACTTAAACCACCATTGGCAGCTGCTATCCAAGGTGTTTGGGTTGTTGTTTGTCCGAGAGATGAGTGACTCACTGGAGAAGCAGCTTAATGACATTGAGGACCAATACCGTGGAGACCTGGCCACCCTGCAGGAAAGGAAAATGATGGGCCAGGACTAGTGGGTTAGAAGAATAAAATACTTTGCACTTTAACATGTAATAGTGCTCCTGGTTTAATGTTTTAATTATTTATGATGCCTCTCTCACCTTTTGGTTGTTTAGACCCATTAATAACAAATTTCTGTCAAAACAACAAAGGAGTTTACGACTGGAGGTGCAGACAGTAAAAGATGCATTAATGCCCCATCCCTTCATTTTTGATTTATTTATTCTGTTATAGAGTAGGGTCAGGACCGGGCCTGTGCTTTCCCAAAAAGCTAATTTATGAATCATATACCCTGATGAGATCCTAACTAGGACTGGTTTTCACCACCACCACTTCTAAAATGCAGTATTCGTTGTCTACATTTACTGGTCAGTGTTTTTTTCCAGGTTCACAGCCAGAAGTGCTGTGGTGAAAAAAAAAACACAGGACAGAAAAAAGTTAAACTTTTTAAATGTCCTGATGAAGACCGTTTCATTCAGTGGATCCGCTCTAAATATTCTTAAAATTCAGATCTCAGATGAAGTGTTGACATTAATAAAGCCTACAAATAATATTGTATTCATTTTAAGCTGTATTACGATTCAGAAATAACTACACTAACATTCAGCGATGGCTGACAAACTCGGTGTAACACCGGAACAGGAGCAAGAATGTTTCCATTTCCCTGGAAGAATTTTAAAAAACTCATATTTTTGTCTGATATTCAGCAGGTTGACATGTTTTCTGACTCACGCTTTCTGCCAGCTACACCTGTGTGTGCATGCACATATCTATGTGTGAGGTATCAGGGATGAATGCCGCCGTGAACAGCGCAGCTATGACATGCTGTTATATAAATCAGATAAATAACATCAGACTGTTTGATTTTTTTATTTTTAAGGGTGTAGTGTAAACCTGTTCTAGAGTAAATGTGACTTTAAATGACTTCTGTCTTGACATAGAAAACAAGATCAAAATAAATTAACTTGATCTTGTAGTGAGGTCGGTGGGAACTTGTGTGGTGATGTCACTTCCTGTTATTATTAAAACATTTGGTGTTTGGTAAACATGACAGAACCCACAGTCTGAGATCTAGCCAAGCATCAATAAGTCATGCGAGAGTAGGGCCACTTATGTCACCGGAAGAAAAAACGTACAAAAAAAAAAAAAAAATAGATCTCTTGACTTTTATGAATGATACTGGGTTAATTAAATGTGAATAGATTCAAACTCTTAAATTGATTTTTTTAACACCCAGTTCAAATCCAGACAGTGTTATTTAATGGCGTTTAACACTATTCCCTGCTTTGTGTGTTTGTGGCTGCCAGCTATGTCCAAAGCAGCAGTGAAGATTTCAGCAGATCTACTGAGTAACCCGCTATGTGAACAGGACCATTCCTTTCTGGAGTCCATGACTGCTTTGGATACAGCCATGAAAAGGATGGACTCCTTCAATCAGGAAAAGGTTTGACTCACTCGCTCACTCACTCGCTCATTCACTCACTCACTCCTGAACTTGCTCTTTTCTGTCTTTCTCTGCTTTGTCCTTGCACTTTTCATTGGTGTTAGAATGATATTGTGTGTAATTTTCTTTATTCTCATGTACCAGGGAGGAAGTTAGACATAATTCTGTTGAAAATGGATGTTTTGACACTAGCAATATTGAGCTGCCTGTACACTATAAACAATCCGTATGTCTTTCCCTTCTGCTGTTTTTGAAAAGCATCTGCGGCATCATCCTCTATAAGCTGAAGCTGCTGGTTATCAGTTGTGAAAAACGATGCATTTGTGACTCACTTGTGTCTAAAATAACTACAATTGAAGGGCCTTTACTCAGTAGGAACATTTTCCCTGCTGCAAAATTCATAGGAGTTACGCACATCTTGTGTAGTGATCCAATATATTGTATTGTTTGTGTTGCTTACTGAAACAGACATTTGTTTTGCATTTAACTTTTTTTTTTTTTGCACTAATGGTGCACCAATATAGTATTAAAAGCAAGCAAGAAGCCACTTGTTTCTTCCTTCAGAGAGAAGAACAGCTGTAACCAGCCGTTTATAAAGCGCCTAATAGGCCTGAACAAAATTAACAAGATAAGGAAAAAAAAATCTAATTGTGATTTTTCTGACTAATGTTGCACTTTAGTTTGTGATTTAATAATTTCAGTTCCAGCTTCTGTTCAGTGTTCATGCAGAAATATATTTTCTATATGAGACATAGGAATATGAATATGAACTGCCCTAAAATCTAACAAGGATGCAAAGTTGAGATATGAACAGCTTCACTTACCAGCTGCAAGATGCAACCTGTGGCCAAAATATTGAAGCTTGAAGGTTACATTTCCTCTATAACAGGGTTATACTTTGTCCTTGTAGTAAAAACTAAAAAGTCTGAACAAGCTGAATCTACTGTTATTGTAGTAATCTTTGAGTCGTATTATGTCTTAAAATGGATCCAATATTCTTTGTAGATTTTATAGGTTTTATAAATGTCGACATGTTATCTGAGATCTGAACTTTAGGAATATTTAGAACAACTCAGTAAACCTGCTGTTCACTTCATTAAGAGATTTCAGAAGTTGAACTGTTTTCTGTCCTCCATATTTTGTGTTTTAGTGTTTCATTTATTTAAAAATGTGTCTGTGATGAGGTTTAAAATTGTGACTTCACAGCTGCAGGGATTAAAGTTTTCCAATCTCTATGACATATTTCCGTCAAATGAAAAAATGAGAGGAAGATCCATGTATATTTTGTTGGGGTTCCTTAAGACTCCTCAATCCAGTTTCCTTCCAAGTATTAAATTGAAACTGCTTTCAAACAATAAAGCTTGGGAGAGCCAGTATATTAGCCAATCAGAAAAAAAGGCAGGTTGTGTCTTAGAACATCTTCTTGGTGCGTCTTTTCTCTGCTTATTACTTACCCTTAAATTAATGAGTGGTTATCTGTGTTAATTCCCTCGGCCTCTGTAACAGTTGAAATACACGTGTGACCAAGCATGGATCTCCTTGTGATTGGTCATTAAGTTTTTGTTTGAAACACAAAGAAGTGTAACACTCTAGCTCGGGCTAATTTTGCATGTCACCATGGATGTGCTGTTTCTGGAGTAAGGGTTGGATATATCTATGTGTTATGAATAAACAGAGATGGGCTTGACTGAGTGAAACGGACGAGAATGGAAAGTTAGTGGATTCATGGGTCAAAAGCTCAACCTGCCAGTGGTGTGCATGCTCACAATACGTCACAAAAGATCAGCAACGGCATTAATAAAAGAAAAAAAAGAAAAAGAAAAGAAAATAAGCATATATGCGTTTATAGCAGAGCACGACTCACAATGTCTCAGCCAATATTCAAGCCATCCTGCAGGTTTTTGTTGTTTCCCTGCTCCAACACATCTGACTAAAATTAATGGGTCATTGTGAAGAAATTGGCGAGAAGCTGTTGGATCCATTTGATTTGAATCATGTGTGTTGGAGCAGGGAAACAACATAAATCAGCAGGATAGCGACCCTCGAGTGTCAGAGTTTGACACAGCCCTCGCATCCCCAATGGGTGCAAAGCCCACCTGATTTAAAGAGAAAGGAGGGTGACTCGTACTTTCTCCACAGTTTTGCGCAAATGCTCAGTTCTCTGGCTGTCTGCGCTGCAGCTGCCTCCTCTCCCTCTCACCAGCTGTGAGAGAGTAGATTTAATAAGCAAGTGTGGGGAAGGAAACACAAGTTTTTTTGTTGCACAAAATAAAGCAACACTCCAGGACTCAGGAGAGCAGTCTGAAATCAAGTGTCTTTTTCATTCTTCCAGTTTAGCCAAAATAGGGTCTTGTCTATTTATGTACATCATGCCGTATATATTTTTTGTAAGAACACATTTTTTTGTATTTGCTGATCTGAAAAGCATTTTTTATGTTAATGCTCTCACTTTTGTAAGTTCCCCAAGGCCTGTTCATAGATATACTTTTTAAAATAACTTTAGGCCATGAAGCTTTTTCAAACAATACTTTGTAAATATCTGTTCTCTGGCCTTTTGAGTTTATTTACCTTGTACACTTCAGTATTTGATTAGAACAATCGCCACAGGTAGCTATAATGTGAATCATAGTGGCAGCACATGTGTGTATCCTTAAGGCACTACACTGTGAAGAGTAGACATTTAAAGTGGGAATAAAAATACAGGAGAGACCATAGTAGATCACACTAAGGCATATGCCGATTGACTGTTTTTCATCTTTGTCTTCTTGACTCATTTTCTGCTTGTAGGTGTTTTAGATTTTGCACATATTGCTTTCTTCTCAGATTTTTGTAAGCAAAACAATTTGACATTTTCTAAAAGCGATGATCCATAAAGGGGAAAAAATAATACTTTTTTAAAAATGTTGAAAGTTGATTATCTTGTTATTCCATGGCAAAGCCATAGTATAGCATTGCAGGAATAATACCCAAATATCACTGGCAAAATGTTTGCATGTGGTTGAACAGACATGATTAGTTTTCTATGAAAACTCATGAATAGTTTCTGTCAAATTAAACTAACCTTTCGGCAAAGTGTGTAAGGGACGCAGATTCCAATAATTGGTTTTGTCTTTTATTTGTAATATATCAAGAACTTTTAAAATATTTGATAGACACTAATTTCATGTCACACAGAAAAGGAAAGTCTTATTGAATATAAATCATGGTAAAAGTTTAGGGTGAAGATAAACAAGTACTGTCTCTTTCTTTCATTTTCTTTCCTTGCCTCTTGTGCATTACGATACCAGTCTTTCAGACAGACTCAAAGCTCATCAAAGTTTACAGGAGCCATTTTGAGTGACTAGACAAAGTAAAATATAGGTTGGACAAAGCGTGTGGTTTGTGACCTGGACTGCGTACGGCTTGGTTGAGTGCCCAGGAGTACACTCCTGCCAGTGGGACTGTTTTCACAAGAGTACTACATTCCTCAGATATGTTATATAATGTGAAATGATCTTCTTTTTTCTCATTTTTGCTATCTTTCGAAATTTGAAGAAAATCCATGCTGCTACACACTGTTGACTGTAAATGTATAAGCAATGTTTCATATTTTTAAGTCCACCCCTTTCTGCCTATGTTATCTGAAGGCATGTTCAGCATCAAAGAGTAGATTTTGACAGCTCGTTCTTACCTGATTTTCACTGCTCTTCTTTCAGTCTTACCAAATAAAAATCTTTGCCTCAGCTCAATATTCTGTTCCAGATTTGGGCTGAGTTGTGTGGCTCCTTTTTGAAGAGTGGCTAAAAGTGAGCTTAAGGCAAAATAGTGGTTGTGAGAACTCTCTGGTCAGTCTGCATTGTGTATCACCTCTAGGTTTCCTAGGTGTTTATAATCCTGTACAACTCAATGGAGCACTACTCTGACTTCTCCCTTCAAGCTGGCTGTTGTTTCTGACGGCACCAACAGAAAACCTTGTTGCGCCAACAAAACAGACAAAAAAGCATCCACCCTTTGCTCTTCTCCGTGTTGAGACGAGATGTTCTGCCGCAGGGCTCACAAGTGAGAGAGCCAGCAGATAAAACGTGCAGCAATAATGAAGGCAGCAGTGGCCCAGGTCTGTGTGTTTATTTCTGGGGCTGAGGAGGGCGCACAGCCCCGCCGGCACACTGCTACCGAAGCTGAGCCCCAGTGTAGATGGCGGCGGCGCAATAGAGGATGCTCCGTTTGGAGGGATATTGATTTCCTCTGCGATCTGTGTATATTTTTGGGAGGCCTGTGTGCCGGGATGGCCTCTGCCCCGTGACTCACTGATAGAGACTGCTGCTTGAGCATCGGCCTCAGGCTCTGCTGGGCCTCCAAGGAATAGCTCTGCCCCCTCCCCCCTCTGTGGGAAGGGGCAGAGGGTAGAGGGCACCAGCATGCTTAAGCAAATCTACCGCTATTATTCTCCCTCCTCGCTGCATGCTCTCACCTTAAAAGCAGCAGCGCAGCTCAAGTCGGGGAGGGGGAGATGGTGTGAATATGTAAAACAAAGAAAATGTGAATTCCCATGTACTTATTTGTTATTGGTTCTCTGTTTTCCCTCAAACCACAATCAACCATTTTGTACTTGGAAATCTGCCTGTGTGAAACAGTGAGTGTTGCTGTATGTTCTCATAGATGGTCAGGGCATTTTTTTCAAAGCGCAGCTGCGATCTTACTTCCTTGCTGTTGTGTGATTGACTGTCCTTCCAATAGCAAGTGAACATATGATTACTGGAGCTGCTCATTGTTCTCATGGAGCTGTCACTTTGCATATCATTCTTTAAATTTATTTCACTGTTTCCTGCATGCTTGACACTTTGCTTGAATTCCTTTTTAATGCAGCTCTGTTATGTTTGCTTTTTTAAGACAATCATTTTTAAATCTGCAATGTAAATGATGCTAGAAACTTTATTAATTGTTGACAAAGTTCTGTTGATGCGACTTGGTTATGAGGCTGGAGGCCTCAAGATGTGATGTTCGTTTACTTCCATTTAACACCCCCCTTGCCCTCCTTCTCTCCCCCGTCATTTCTGACAACCAGAAGGAAAAAATGGAAAATATAAACTGTTATTGTTAAAATGTTTGTTTGTTAAGAACTTTCATCTTGTAAGGCAACCCACCCTGCACAGGATTTAAAATCAGTTGGGCTTTTCTTTCATGTTTGTCCCTTGACAGTTCTATCCTTTTGTATCACAGGCTCAATGAATATTCAGGGGTTTCTCCTCAGGGCTTGTGTACAATAAAGGAGTCAACGTCATGAAAGTTTCTTTCCAATCCCCCCTCCTCTTTTTCTCTTTTTTGATTGCTATGCTTGAATTATACACAACTGTTGGTGTTTGTGCTTCAGCAGTACTTGTAGCTAATGAGCAAAATATGTAGAAGCTACTTCATTTCTTGTGTAATTCAATTTGACAATGAATAACAATTTGTATTATCTTCTCCCTGATGATATGTATAGTTTACACTAACAACAGTTCTTTCTATTACAGGTCAACCAAATTCAGAAGACAGTTATTGACCCTCTAAAAAAGTAAGTGTATTTTTTAAATATTAATAAATTAATTTGCTTAATTCCTCATACTTTTACATTTCTTGTATAACTGCTATATGCCTTTAAAAACTGTCTTCCAATATTTGTTTAAAGTGCCAGAAAGACAGATTACTCTTTTTCTCAACTAGAATATTTAGAGGAATTTGGAAAAGTATTGTAAAGGCTCTTCAGTTCCATTTTGTGGCTTATTGTGCTTGTGTTTTAAATCCATTCAAAATTCTGGAAATATAAAGTCCAGTGGCCCATAGCGTCTTTTATCCTTTTAGCGTAGCCATGCTCATTGCTCTATGCTTAATATGCATACGCATTGGTCTTCTGCACCCTTTGTGTGTAATTTTCAGAGGGCTTGTGGATACATAGCAAACATCAGTATTACTGGAAACTGTGGGGGCAGTGTTGCGCAGTAAAGTGCACATGTGACCAGCAAAAGGAATGAAGAAGCTGCAATGCATTTAATGGACGCACAGTCTGCTGCAGGCTACTGCGCTGTCTTTTAAATATCTTTCTCTGAGAATGTGCATTACGTTATCATAATCTTTTCCATCATCACCATGTTTTCTATTGCCAAAAAACTGACAGCAGAACTCAGAGGTGACCTCAAAACTCTGCACTGCCCTCTAGTGGATGCGTTGTCTAACAACCATGCCAACTTAAAGGACACATTAGAGTGACATTTGACGATGTCTGTGATGGACGTAACAATTTACATTTATAAGGGGATCCTAAATGAGCCTTTACAGAGCAGAAAGCATAGCTGTAATGCAGGACCACAAGAAGGCATTTAGTCTAGTAACACAAATTGTAAAAATTAATGTGGGATTGAGCAGAGTTGCTGTGGTGAGTGTGTCTGGAAGAAAGTTCATTTTGTTCTCATTCCTATTATTCGCCCCCGTTTGAAAGGCAGTGACTGCAATTCCATTCCTTAAGTTTCACTTTGTGCACGCACACACACACATGCTTGCACAGCAGAGGTACTGAAGGGCGGGGTTGGACTATCCCACTCATCTCCTGGAGTGCTTGTTAAGGTTTTACTTCCTCCTGTTGGTTCCTCCCATGGGATTAAACATGTGCTTTGTAAGAGAACATGTGCATGGTGTTGTGTAGCACATTTATGTTGAACCATAAAGCTGCCATTTTATAAAACAAACAATGCAAAGAAACTAGTCTGTAAAAACATGACCAGGTTAGGTCAGTGTCTGCGTTCAGCCCTCTCTCCTTCATGTGCTCTTGTGGCGGAGAAATGACAGGATGGAATGGTTCTAATTTCCTCTTCCTGGTGGGCGGCAGGCGGACGTGTGGGCAGGCTCAGAATATGGCAAAAGGCCCAGCTTCCTGGGCCCAAAGCTGTGGATTGGTTGAAGAAAACTGTTTCAGGACGGTGTACACTCAGTGTAGTGTATACACACATGCAAACACCAGCCCAGACTTGTAGAGGGGTGTGCTGTATTAACAAAGACTGTATTTTAGACCACAGCTCAAGTTTGCTTCTGCATGATTCTAAAATTGAGCAGAGGAAGTAAGTTCAACTTTCATTGCCAAGTAAACTGACCTCTGTTTTACTTTGTACTCTCCTGATAAATGCAACATTATCAATTATTAGTTTATGAAGGTGTCTTTTATAGAAAACCAAGACACAAGAGCTGCCATGCTTCAAAGCTTCCATTAAGATTCCATTAGTCCTTCACTAATGAATATTTTTTGTTGTTTGCTTAGCTCAGAATACTCTGATCTTGTGGCATTGTAAAGATAATTAGAGAAGAGTTGAAAAGAAGATCGGTGTGTTAATGGAAGACTTTCACTGGTGTGTGTGTATGTGTGTATGTATTGTGTGTTTGTTAGGTTTTATGATTGTGTCCATGTGTGATTGCTATTTAAAATTTTTGGTATCTTCATACTCATGTCTGGTAAAATGCAGTAAACAAATGTAAAAGCAGCTCCCTGCCTTCTACGTGTCTTTCTTTCTGTCAGGTCTAGACACTTAGTTTCATAGTTTCACACAGGATCACTGAATGACATCACAGGGAAGGCAGGGGAGTGCGTGGGTATCAAGGCATTTGTGTTATCTAGGCCTCCTGACCTAGCCCTTTCTGCTAAGTTGCTCTTTTGGGTGAGACGGAAGTCAAGCCTGCTTTTGACTTTTGCCCAGATTTGCTGTTCAGATGTTTTTTCCTAGTTATATCTGGTGTTTGGCTTTTCATTTTTGTTTTTTGCTTCTTTTTTTTTTACCCTGAGATAAAGGAGGCTTCAGTAGCATGTGTGTCACATAAAGGTTCCTACGATTTAATGCACCTAAACCATTTACAGGTGGAAGGTATACTATATTACATTCACAGTAAGCATACTTCAGCAAAGCTTACCACTCCATGTAACCTTAAGTCCTCATCTGTGAATGTGACACATATAAGCAACAATTTGCACATAAACAATTCACTTTCACATATTTTTAGTAGCTTGCTGCATGTTTTTTGTAGAAATGAGTTATGCTATGGTGATAGTAAAGATAGACAGCCAGCATCACAGACTGAGGGTGTCTAGACCAGACTAGGGCTTGGCTGACAGATCAGACTGGCCTGTCTGTGGATTGGCAGCTGCTCATAAACACACACTCTAGTCCAGATGCTATTTCTATCCAGTCTGTTCACCACACCCTGACCTATCACATGGACACTGGTTAGATGCTACAAGTGGGCCAAGGGTATACCAGACAGCCCTCAAATCTGACCGTAAATGCAGACTTTCTGGGTGACCGGTAGTCATCCAGCCTGCTCGGACATCGAGGGAAATGTTCAGTGTCTGGCTAGTTTTAGAAAACGGCAATTTAAAGAATGCACTTGTGATATTAACTGGGACCATTGCACTATATTCTCACTTGGGAGCCTGGAACACAGCCGAGTTGATACAAAGAGCACTAAACCTATCAGTGAGGTCTCATTATCCAGTGTGGAAAGGACAGGAATGGGTTAATAAGGCACAGGATTTGCGTACAACTCTTTCTGCACCCTTGACCCCTTGGTAGGGTCGTTGTGGGATCACTAGTGGTTGCACACAGGAGGCCATTGTGGTTTGTTATGAGGAAATGGCGCCAGGTGAATTGCACTAGTGAAAACTGTCAGTCTTTTTGTCGTGTAAAAGCCTTATTTGCTGCTGTGTTGTCATCAGCCAGAAGGATTGTGTTGGAGAGCAGTCATGCCTAGAGGGCAATTACATAATCCCTTGGCACTTCAAGTATGTGTACACTGGAGCAGATAGTAGACGTGAGGATCGGCATCCACCCCTACCATAAACTGGACCAAAGTATTATTTTATAAATAGCAGTAGAGCGTGGGTTGTGGGGCTGGGCTGGGCTCCACTCTGTGATGTCACTCAAACACTACAAGACCACTCCTTGCTTAACTTCCTGTCGGAAACAATCTCTGCTTGTGTGAGACTGATCCCCATCCCCACAC
Organism: Melanotaenia boesemani; assembly: GCF_017639745.1. NCBI lineage: Eukaryota > Metazoa > Chordata > Actinopteri > Atheriniformes > Melanotaeniidae > Melanotaenia > Melanotaenia boesemani. The sequence continues at coordinate 23,357,831 of NC_055692.1, forward strand.
CCCCTTTCCCCTCAGCCTCTTGTAGTGTGCAATGCCAACACAGTTTTAATCTAGGATTTCACAATCAATTCACAGGTTCCCAGTGGTTCCTTCATCTGCTGCACAGAGCAGGGCAAGGGTTGGCATTGAGAGAGAAACGTAAATCATGTAGCCCACACATATTGTGGCTAATAACGCTATGGGTAGAGGCTCACATAATAAACTATTGTAGTAGTGTGCCTACACAGCTGATAAAATGCTTTAAATGACTCATTCAAAAAAGGTTTCTCTAAATCTTCATTACAATTGTTCTTGTTACTGACTCACATGGATCTGTGTGAATCATTTAGGAGCCTGCTTATGAAAAATATTTTCACTTGTTTCTGTTTATGAGTTAGACATACCAAAACAAAAAAGCTTCATAATGGTTGTTTTTTTCTTTTCCTTGTAGATTTTTTTTTAATATTAGCCAGGATTTAGCTTAAAGTTCCTAAAAGGCTGCATCCCTTCACATTCCTCTTTGCTGTATTTTGCATTGCACTTCAACACTTGTGCAAATAGAACTTATCTACCATCTTTTAAAGAAATGTTTGGCATTTAATGCATTTAAGAATGTTTTAAAATATTGTATTATATTTTCTATAGTTACTTAGAAAACATTATTATGTTTGATATGTATACTTTTGTGTACAGTAATCCTGATTCCCACTAAAAGCAGCCACAAACCCAGTGCAACAAGTCCCAGGATGAAGCTCAGACTCCTGTTGCTAAGTTACAGATGAATGTTTTCCTATTTTTAGTGCGGGAGACCAGGATTCTTGTTGCAAGAATATATTTTCATTTGGAATATGATAATTTCTCAAAATGAATTGTTTCATTCCATTTTAAACAATAGTAATTAGATAATAGAAGAGAGAAAGCTTAATGCAGAGCTGTCCTTTGGGGTTTGAGAGCACCTCTACACTAAGATGTTGTAGAGAGCAATTTTATTAAATCATAATGGTTTTTATTGAGATGATGCAACGCAGAAGCATGTCTGTAAATTTCATAGAGCAATGAAGTGTTTTCAGTAAGTTCAGTTTCTTTCAAAACAATTCCCCTTTTTTCCCCCTGGTCTGAATCTGGGATTTTATTTGATGAATTTTTTATATTTTTCTTTATTTTTTTTCATGCAAATTTTTGCATGTTTTTGTTTAATCTCCAGGTCAGCTTAAGTTTTCTGTTTGCTGTTTTGTTTCAGGTACAGCGGTGTCTTCCCCAGTCTTAATATGGCAGTGAAACGTCGGGAACAAGCGCTGCAGGATTACAAACGGTTGCAATCCAAAGTGGAGAAATATGAAGAGAAAGAAAAAACCGGGCCAAATATGGTCAAACTGCATCAGGTACTGTCAGTTTGCATTGGTGCACCTGTTTGGTCCTTTCAAATGTTCCCTCTTACTCCAGGGGAGCAGAGTTCAGCTACTCTTACATGCTGCATGTATTGTGAATAAAACACAAGAAGTAGAGAACAACACAAATGCTGACTGGATATGAACAAAAATAGTTGAGCACATGCATACTGTACATGTGCACTCCTTCACCCACGCAAGCTACCAGGCTCTCAAGTAGTGCCTTTTCAAAAAGGCACTGCTGCACATCTACAGGCACGTAATTGAGAATTGTAGACACACATACACACACACCATAAGGCCACTACAGAAGCACACACATTCACAGATAGTGCTGTAGTGTTGCCTATGCTATTGCCTCTAACACATCCTCACATGGTGAGCCACCCACACATACACTGAGAAAAGCACTGTCAGGGGAACAAAGCCTTGAAGAGGCCCCTACATCCCTGCCCTTTGAATTCCTCTGCACTTAAAGAAATGATCCTCACTCCGCATTTGTTTGCCATTTCAACTGGCATGTGTTGGGGGGCGGGGGGAAGAAAAAAGGTGGAATGACCGTACTATAATACAGCTGATAAACAATATGTTGCTGTACGAACATTACAACTCTCCCTTTCTCTTAATAAAATGTCTCACCCTCTCACACTTATTCATTGTGCATTCTGTAACTCCATGCCTACGGTAGACTACCCACTAATACATTCACACCGATATTAGTGGTTCTGGAGTCCACTCACAGCCAAGTCTGCCCACATTACCCACTCCTCCTCACTGTGGTTGTGATTACAGCCTTTTTTGCACTGCATCTCTGTGGGAATTAGGCAGATATCTTTCTGAACAATAAGAGAAGAAGTCTAATGAGTGATCAAGTAAAATGCATTTACTTAAATGTGACTTGTTTTTCTTTGCATGTATGAGTTCTCTGAATTTGAAACTCCTTTAGATATTTTTGTTGAAAAATATTAAATGTGTAAAATGAATCAAAACATTTTTCTAACCTTTCCCACCCACTCCAGGCAACAGAAGAGCTGCGACCGGTAAAAGAAGACTTTGAGGCCAAGAACAAGCAGCTGCTAGACGAGATGCCCAAGTTCTACCAGAGTCGCATCGACTACTTCCAGCCCAGCTTTGAAGCACTCATCCGGGCTCAGGTTAGTTAGTTTCACTAGAAACGGACACAAGGAGGCTTTCACAGCTGCACAGACACACCCTTCCAACAGTGTATAAAGTGTCTGATGAAGGTTGTGTATAACTCGGGCCGCCTGTCTCCCTGCACACTGTCCTAATGTGGTTAACCCCCAGTGACGCCACACACTGCTGTGAGGAAGGCCTCATCTGTCTGGCTCCACTGCAGTCCTGCAAGCCTTCTAACCTGAAGTTTTTCTTAAAGCAGCTGGTTGTTCCCCTCCCGAGACATGCCTGGTCATCTCATTTCCCGTCTTTGGACAATCACTGGCACGCTTGTAATTAGTAAATTAGATAATCCTAGACCTAATGACAGTTAAAGAGTTCTGTGATGCACTTTGAACTTAAAATTAGCAAATGCTCTGTTCAACAACTTTCGACACAAATCTCTACTTAGGCTATAAATTACAAGTTTTTACCTGTGTCATGCAAGAATTCATTTTTAATTTTAGTGATGATTAGTACTTTATTCTGTGTTTACTTAAAGAATATTTACAGTCTCACACAACACACATCCATAAGTCTGGGGGGAGCGGGGGGTGGGGGGTTACACTTGAGTCTTCTGCTTAATTTAATCTTTGGCTTCCCTCTCTACCAGCAGCAGGACAAAAAAAAGGCAAAATGCTGTTTTTGTTGTGAGCCTTCAACTTTACCATAAAGTGTTGTCTAGCAATTTCCAGTGGGAGAGCCAACCCGATCTATTCACTCATACAAATGCTAATGAATTGAAATGTTGTATTTATTTAAGAAAAAATGCTTTAAAGATGTTGTTCTCAGTCAATTGTCTTACAGTGGACACATTATAAGAGATTCTCATTGTTTTACTGATAGAGTGAAACTTGAATTATTCAGTACAGTTCAGGTCAAAATGTAACCTCAGTATAGATATGAAGCAGTATTAAACAGACTGGTATGTTAAAAATGCACAAAGGTCATACAAATTAAAACTCTATACAACAGTTAATCTTTTCCATTGTAGGTTGTCAGAGTTTTGTAAGGGTTCATTTACTTCTTGCGGTCACCCAAGTAATTGTAATAATAGCCTTTGCTACAGAGGGAACCCTGATCTGGTGTACATTTTCATCACTGGTCATATGGACATTTCCGATGGCCCTATCAACAAGCCACTTTTTGGGGAAAAAAAATTTATCCGCTTCACCCCTACAAACAGCAGTAACCCAATACTTATGGCCCACTCATGTGGTTTAGGTGGCAAATATTGGTATAAACAGGCAATGTCTTTCAGAGTGAGCACTTGAGTTTGTACAAGGTGGTTTCAAGACTTGACTTTATTCCTTTCAACAGACAGTTTATTTAGCTTATGACAAAGTTCTAAGCCAACAACTGAATTTTAATCTGTGATGCTTAAAGTGATTGAGTAAATTTCTTTCCCTCTATCTTGGTTAGTCTTGTTGATCCTGCCTACAAAGGAAAACGTATGCAGTTTCAGAGACGCCAGTGATGCCCCTTTAGAGCATGGCATCGTTTGCATTGCTGCTTGAATAAATATTGAGATGTGCGTGTGGGTTTCAAGGGGTTGTATTTCCCTGTACTTTCATTCTCTGCCCACTCTTCTGGAGTCTTGTAATGTGATTAAAGTCTATTAATCATCAAAGCAACTCTCTAGGGAGCCTGACTCATGAACTAAGGGGAAGAAGCAGGGGTGGGAAGTGTCAAGAAAGCTTTCAGTGAACACTCTATCTCTTGTTCAGATTGGGAGAAAAAAGCAGGGTCACTACCCACTGAAATGCTGGGTTTTGGGGCTTTGTCAGAGTTATTTGATTTCTGTGGGTTCCTTCTTCTCTTCTCAAATCACTTCTCATTAGGAAGCTTGAGGAGGCATGAGACCAGCAGCTTCAGACGTGTGTAAGTAAAAGTGCGAGTCACGCAGAGTCTGGACGTTAAGGTTTTCCTGAGAAGCATTTAAGAAAAGTGTCTGGATTGACCCTGCCTTTTTTTTCTCCCAGGAAAGGAAGGATTGTGTGTATATATATCTTTTCTGTCATCACTGACTCTTTTTTTTCTCTTGGCCAACAGGTTGTGTACTTTACTGAAATGTACAAGATCTTCAGCGAGTTAACGGACCAGATCGACCAGGCAGGGCTGACTGATGAGCAGAGGGAGAGGGAGACCGAGGCCAAGCTCAGTGAGTTGCGCGCACTGTCCATTGTTGCCGACGACTGAGGGAGGAAAGCTGAATATTGGAAAGTGCTCTTTTCATGCCTCTCTGAATGGACTGCACTCTTCTCAAGCCCCTCTGGAGTTCAGATAGACATCAATGGCCTTAACTTGATTATCAGTTTGTGTCCTTCCCGCCTCATCACCCTCATCCCTTTTTGCTCTACACCCGATGTTTCATCTCTGCACAAAGATGCTGCAGCTCAAAGAAGCTGAATGCCACATCAACTAAGCCATCAGTCATGTGTGACACTATAAGCCAATATGTTGAGTTTTTTTTTTTTTTTTTTGGTAAAGGAATCAAACATGTCTCTTCAGAACTAATGACCAAAGTTACACTATTTGGTTTCAGAGATATTTGTTGGCATTTGTTTCTGTTGTATGATGTGTGACATTTTTTTTAAAGTCCTATTATTCTACCAGTCTGGTAAAGTTTTTATTACTCAAAACCGAAATTACAAACAGTGCAGGTTTAATCTTAAATTATGGTCTGCAGGTTAGTGGTATAAACTTTAATCTGTATTTTGACCTTTATTATTTATCTGTAACTTTAGCTCTGTGCCATGCTGTGTGAGGGCTTATTATTGGGGTTTTAGCATTTGAAAATTTGTAACACTCCTCTGCATAATGTGCCTGGCTTTGGATATAACATGAAAACAAACTTGTCAAAATGAGACCTGTGCAGTGATGTTAAAAGATGGACCACTCGGGCTGGGAGCGTAGCAACACTCTGTCCCAAAAACAAAGGTTTTTACTCCCTCTAGTGGAAAATGCTGAATATGACAGATTCCTTTTGTTCACAGCATCCATCCTTTGTTCTATTGTTTGTTTGATTGTGTGTTTGCAAAGAAACTCACATCGTTGCCATGCTACAAAGTCCTTTCTCTTCACCCTCAACACAAGGGTCAGAAGCAAGTTTTTCTTTTGGTCTGACTTTATTCTGAACCAGATCACACTGCTTTTGCTTCCTTTGTTTCCACATTCTATCAGTATGATAAATACACTACACTGATCTACATATTAGATTATCTTTGCCATTTTCTTTCTTTTTAAGGGTCTGAACAACTTATTTATTAGTTTTTGTTCTGAAGAAGAATGTCTAGTTTGTTGCCTGTCTGTGTTCTGTAATGCAGGGTGTTAGTGTTGCACATAACCGTATTAATGAAGGTGTTCTTATTAAAAAGAGTTTTAGTTATAGTAATGTTTTTTTTAACACGACAATTCTTTAAGATATTTTTTGTAATTATATGGTTTAGTTGGTTTAATGTCACTCTGTTAGATGTTTTCAGCTGTAATGGGCAATCATGAAGTAAATTATCTTATAATAAACTACATTTTTATTGACGTCTTGATGTATTCACAAGATACCTCTCAGGGAAACTGCAGAAGGTTTTACAGATTATCCTTTATTTTTCACAAATCATTGCATATTTAAATTATTAATCCTGATGGTTTAACCCAAAATTATATCATGAGACTTGTGTGACCACTGATCTACAATAAAAAATGTTAATTAAAACCTTATGTTATGGTGATAGAGGGACCAAAAAACTATACAATCATACAGATAATGCAGCTTTTATGAGAAACGGTATCCCACGCACACTAAAGAATCCCTTTTAAAAAAAAAAGCTTCCTTAAGGAAAGTGTAGTTTAAATAAAATGTCTAATTTCATGTGTCTAAAGGTGGTTTCCTATAACTTGTGTGATTCTTCTTTCTACAGTTAGTTTCCCCCAGCGAACCACAGAGCTGTATTAGTGACAGGAGTAGCAGTGAGATTTTATCATTTAAAAGGTTTGAATCCATTCACATTATTTTCAAATGAAGAGTTAACACATAATCTTTATAAAATGGGGCCAAATGTGGAAAGAAGTTTAACGTTCTTAAAATCAGAGTAATAAATCTGTAGGTTTCTACATGAGGCACTGCATGAATTTTAGGGTTTAAATTTGCTTTCTCTGTGGACAGTGTTGATCCTCCAGGGCAGTGTGAAGTTAAGATGCCGTCTTGTTGTACATGCTAGATAGCTGTTGCTGAAAGACTTTCTGGATGTCGGTACGTCTGCTTTTCAGCGTCGGCGTGAGAAGGCCGTTGGCAACACTGAACATATCTGGGTGCAAATATAGGTCCTTTACCTGGGTTGATTCAGAGGTGAGACATGACATGTTAGCATAGCCCACTAAAAAACATTTTCTAGCTTGTAAATTTAAATTAAAACCAGGGTTATTGGAGACTACTCACCTGTTCAAAGGACTTCAGTCCTGCTTCTTTCCCCACAGCTCTCATGTCTTCTAACACTGCATTCTTTACATCCTGTTGGAAGTCAAGCAATTTTGCATTTTTTTTTTATAAGTTGTAACTATAAAGTAACTCTAAGAAAACTAAGACATTTGACATACAGGATTTTGGCACAGCTCCTGGTAGGACCCAACAAAACCTTGTTCTTTAGCCCAGTCAACAAACACTTCTCGGTCAGGCACAACTATCCCTATGAGATAAGACTGGTGACACGAAATACAAGAGAAAGTCAAACATCTAACTGGCACTCGAGGTAAGATAACGCTTTTAAACGTGGCAAAGGCAAATTCCTTTATGTAACGTACCTGTAAACTGTCTCCATGCACAAACACCTGGAACACAGGAACAGAACGCACATAGATATTTTCTATCTTCTCTGGAGCGATGTACTCTCCCTGGGACAACTTGAAGATGTTCTTCTTTCTGTCGATGATGCGCAGTGTGCCATTCTGACACAAGACATGCGTTAAACATGTCAAACATTTGCCAATTTACAAGACAATACATATATATATATATATATATATATATATATATATATATATATATATATATATATATATATATATATATATATATATATATATATAGGCTGATTATTCTCTAATCTTACTGGAAGCCATTGGCCCACATCCCCAGTGTGCAGCCAGCCATCGCTGTCCAAGGCCTCAGCTGTCTTCTCTGGGTCTTTCAAATAGCCTTTGAACACACTGGGCCCACGGACACAAATCTAAGAACAAAGCAGCGTTAAGTTTTTACACTGTCTGGGAATATGTAAAATATTGCACCTTTTACAATAGCGCACCTCTCCCTGTCTGTTCTTAGCAAAGTAGTTCATATCTGGTATGTCTTCCAGCCTCACCATAGCACAGGGTAAAGGAGCACCAACATGACCTGAAAAACAGACATGTACCTGCTAATCACAAGAACAATCTCTACATACAGTAAAGTATGAAGGAAAAAGAACCTTTTTACCTGTGCTGGCATCACCCGGCAAAGAGAAAGTGCAGCCTCCAGTGCACTCCGTCTGTCCATAACCTTCAAATATTAAACAGCCCAAAGTGGCTCTGAGGAAGGACAGCACTGTGGAGGAGATGGGTGCTGATGCAGTCAAGGCAAACCTCAGGTTGCCCCCTAAACTGGCCTGCAACACAAGTAAGATGCATGCAGAAAAAAATGTAAAAATTTTAAAAGTACACTGATTTCCATTTGAACCATGTTCACCCTCAGCCATAGTTTCCCATCTGTCATGACACACCAACCTAAAATCCTTCTCGTTCTTCAGTTGTTTGCTTGTGTGCGTGCCTCTCCAAAGCACTCCCACATGGCCAATATGCTGTGGGTGATTTTGGCATTGGTTGCTGGAACAATTGTGCTTCTCTTGTAAAGTTTGAATTAAGATTTGTTAACTATATGCCAGTCTAATGCTTTACATGTATAACTGTACTGAGAGGTATAAAATCAAGATGGTGACAACGGTAAAGTGAGCTGTTAACAGGTGCCATTTCAGACAGAAAACTAACAAAAAAGGTTTTGTGGGCTGATTTTTGAAGAAGCTGTACTCCTGACATTGACTACATGACCACTTATGAACACCAGAGCTTGTTATTTATGTCTGCATCATGTCTCCACATGGCAGATGGTCATCTGAAATACAGAGAAATCTAACAGAGTTTTCACAAATGATGTCACAATCAGTTCTTGTATCAGGTTAGGCATGGTAAAGGTTAAAACATTTAATTAACCTCTATGGATAACATCTAAGAAAAAGCTCTAGAGCTTAAACTTTGGAGAGAAACAAACAAACCTGATGAATGTTGGAAGCACATTCTTTGATCATATAAGAATAGTTTGGTATGAATCTGAATAAGATTACTACAGCAAATCTGATAGTAAAGAACGAAGGTAGGAGTGTGATGATCTGGGCCTACAGATGGCACCACGAAGGTCTGGATATAAAATATGACTTCTTGTTTTTGAAGGAACAAAACCAGAAAAGGATGTTTCCAATTTGTAAAGGCATAAAAAGTCATAACTGTGACCCCATTTTAACAACTGAAAGCTTTTTTTTTTCATTTCTAAGTGTTATATAGATGCAAAAACATCAAGTCTTTCAACATCAAAGCTTAATAAGTTAATGACTATGAGGTGCCCGGGTCCTGTGCCTTCACAACAAGATTAAGTTATCATCCTACCACCATTTAACCATTTAACCAAATTTGGCATTGTGCTCTAGGCCAAACTTTACAAATTTAAGTTGTGCTGCCATGTTATTTTAGAGAGTAAAGGCTCTGTCTTCAGGCAAGTTTTGTATTTTTCTAGTTGCAGTGTCTTAAACTTTATCGTTTAACATGTTAAGTGAGGAGTGTAGTGTCTAATAAGTAGCTCTGGAGTTGTTGTTTTTTTATTTGTTTATTTAAAAAAAAAATTAACATTTCTTTGAGTATAACACTGACATTTGAGTGAACTTCCACTCCTCAAAAGACTGACAGTTATTTTGAATGTTTTCAACTTGTGAATAATTTTTTCTCACTATGATGGACCTAAAAATTTGTTGGAAATTACTTCATAGCCCTTCCCAGATTGATGAGCAAGACCAGGGGTGTCCAAAGTTTGTCCTCAACGGCTGCCGTCCTGCAGGTTTTGGATGTTTCCTGTTGCAGTACACCTGATCAGATCAAGGGGTCAAAATGCTTTAGCACCACTTGACAACAAGCTTTTAAGGAGAGCGATTTAACCCCTGTAGCTTCCTCAAATTTAATACCTTCTGGTCACATTCATGGCCAAAAGTGTCCACACATCAGTATTTTTTCTGCTTTTTTTTCCATAAACCACTTGAACACTTTTAGACCTAGCTAAAAATCCCAAACATTATTATATGACTTTTATTTTCAATTAATAATAATTAATCATTTGAATTATTAATTATTCATTAAAAACATACAAAACATTAAATATTTTCTATAGAATAAATATTATGGGGATTGGATTTTGGAAGTGAAAGGAGTCTTGTATATGTCCAACATTAGCAACTAAACTGATTTGAAGTCATTAGTATTTTTTGTATCATCAGATACTTTCTCTAGTGACCTTCATGGCCAAAATAGCCCCCAATGACTTCCATTAAAACTATGTATTTTAATCACACTGTCATTACAGTTTAAAACTATTCATTCTTCAATCTTAACATTTCATTTTGTAGAAAAGTTGTGATATTTCACCTTTTTGTTGGATTCCACCAGATTCAACTGGTTTCTCATTGTAGGCAGAGGCAGAAAATCCTGGTATTATTTTATTATTTCTGATTATCAAAATGTTAATTTAGATGTTGATTAGGAAATTATTTCATACATATGCACAAAAAACCTTGACGTTCCCTGGTGGTCACACAGCTGTGTAACATGGGTGGCAAAAACACCAGGATTTCCTGTGTCTGCCTACAATGCGAAACCAGTTGAATCTGGTAGAATCCAGCAAAAATATCAAATATCACTGCTTTTCTACAAAATGAAATGCTGACATTAAAGACTGAAGTGCATTATTACCACAAAAGACACATCCTCTAATATTTATTATTCAGTTTTATGTAATAAATGACAGTAATTCAAATATTCAAAGTGGCATTTAAATGCTTACAATCCTAAAAATGATTGAATGTTTGGTATTTTTGAGCAGCACGGAAATTGTTTATTTGATTTTAAATGATTTATAAAATCAAAGCAGAAAAATAGTGATATACGACGATTTTATAGCAGTTTTTGTGTGTGGACACTTTTGGCCTTGAAGGTCACCAGGGGGTACTAAATTCATCAACAGAGTATAAGACGTTATAGAAAAGGACAGTGGATTTAAAAACTAAAAAGTCTTAAATAAAGAGTTATTGCAAAAATTAATTCCACTAGCCGCAACACAGACAAAAATAAATGAGGTGTGTTGAAGCAGAGAAACATCTAAAACCTGCAGGACTGCAGCCATCAAGGACTGTACCTGGACACACCAGGACAAGACCACTGCTGATGGCTTTGGGACTGTGTTTAATCAAACTACCAAAGGTTTGCTATTAAAGAGCTGCTTATACTTCCTGATGATCAATGAATTACATCTGATTAGCAGCACCTGACACTTATGTTTCCTTCTAATTCTAGATGAAGCAGTAAGATGCACTTAGTTTTTAACACACTGCTAAAGAAAAAACATGGTGCAATGTCTCTTGTACTGTTTATCTGAAGTTGCATTTACCCAGTTTTAAAACCTGATAATGACCAGCTTTTTCTTCTTCTTCTTTTTTTAATACTGTCCTAACTTGTAAAACCTTTATTTTTTTCAGAAAACATCTTTAGGAGCCAGTGTTGATAATATTAGTCATTTCAATTACTGAGAGGTGATATACAGATGTGTTCATTCATACTTTCTTTCATCACCAGAATGATATTGCACAGATGTTTACTCACTTCTGGTTTATATTAAATGACTAAGCAAAAAAAAAAAAAAAGAAAACCTTACACAGCAAAAGTACATATGATTCGGTTGAGGACCAGTTAGGGAGTTCAGCAACAAACCTGAATCTTGTTGAACACCAGTTTGTCCCACAGACTGTTGTTCCGCATAATCCCACTGCGAAGCTCTGCCTGCTTTCTCCTTACAGCAAAGTGAAGCAAGGCCCGTCCAAATGGAGAGGTCACAGAGCCCAGGATCTTTATAAGGATCAATGAAAAGTGTACAAGGGAAGAAACGTGATGATGGCAGCTTTCTCAGTGACAGATACAGCAATAAATCAGATCCTCTGAATGCATTTGCTGACCTTATCATAGATACGATTGAGAATACGAGGCACAACAGGGAAGAAGGTGGGTTTAAGAGTCTTCATGTCATCCATAAGAAGAGTAATGTCCCCTTGGTAGAATCCAACTCTGGCTCCAAAGGTGAACAGTGACAGCTGTGAGGGAAATAGATTTCATGTGGGGTTTAGAGGCAAACACTTAAAAACAAATGAACAAAGGAAAAACTTTTAGGGGAGAGGAGCAACTACCTGAATCATCCTCTCAAACATGTGGGCAAGCGGCAGGTAAGAGATCGACACATCCCCTTGTTGGAATGTAAATGAACCCTGAGAGAAAACAGGAAATAATATGAGCAAAGCACAAGGGAGAGATTACGATCAGGCAGCCGTATACAGCGAAGCCTCACAGGCAATGAAACAGGCTGTATGGCTTTTTTAGCAGCAGTTAGATAGAAGAATCTTCAGACAGGGGCAATTAGTTAAAGTACCTGGCAGCGACAGGGGCAATCAAACACCCAATTAATCATACCATTAGACACAGCGGGGAGGGGGACAAGTTTGGGATACAAGCAGATGGGAAGTGATGGTAGCTGCGAGGCTGTTCTCAATTACACAAGGAGGTGGAAGTGTAGACAGACCTCCAGGATCTTAATGACAGAGGAAGCATTGGAGGCGATGTTGCCGTGGGTGATCATGGCTCCTTTGGGCTTTCCTGGATAAATAAACAAAACATTATTGCAGAGTGCTGCAAAGCAAAAAGAGCTACAGTGGTGCCATAAAGAGAGGTTGTTAGTGGGCACTGTGGGACACTTCTCTTATGTTTTGAGTGAGGTATAATTATGGAGAGACTTCTGAGATCAGATGGTACCTGTGGTTCCACTGGTGAAACAAACCACTGCCAGATCCTGTGGCTGGGGCGGCTAAAGCAGGAGGCAAAAAATAAATAAATAAAATAAAATAAAATAATAATATGAGAATATGATTTGGGACTTCCTCCACTCTCAATCTATTCCCGTTTACATGCGAGTGCTAATGATCTCTGATGGAAGAGGGGCAATGATAGGGCTGTCAGGCAAGCATTTAGAGGGAGATCAGTTATTTACACCAGCCAGTCTGATGCGGTGATGTTGAAGCTGAAAGATGTGAACTCACCACAGGATCTTTGAGGTTCTGCCTTCCCAGGTCCTAAGAGGTGCACATAGAGGAGCATTCACATCAATCTACACTTCCTTGATAATGGCTTGATTAAAGGGGGTTACACTGTGATTTAGGGCTTCAACCCTCCTCACCAAGATCTGTTCCAGTTTCAAAACCTCCACCTCGCACTTCCCCGCCCTCTCTGCAAAGGCTTGGCTGAAGTCGGTAAAGAGAACCAGACAGGAGATCTTTGGAGTCAAGCCTTTCTCCTTGTTCTCCAGCAAAGATGTCGCCCTCTCCTCCCGGTCACAAATCACCACTGTCATCTCGGCTACCCAGAAACAAATAGTGTGGATTGATGTTCTGATCAGAGAAAAAAATCGCAGCTTTTCCACCACCTTAACATATTTTTTTTTATTGTAAATTAGAAAGCTGAAGTAAAAAACCAAATTCAATTATTTTCAACTGACTACATTTCCAAAAAAAAAAAAAAGAGGGGAAAACTGTTTTCTGCTGTGGTGTAGCTACAGAGTTTCATCTGCCATATTTCTATCTTTCGTAATTTCCTTACAAATTTATATTTTACATGAGATACAATTTTGCCTACATACAAAGATCCAGGGGTTCATGGCATGTTTAAAACTTCTGTGATAAAACACCCCCATAAAGGGAGTTCATTTCAACTCAAAGTTTATTCAATTTTCTGTTTTTAATGACTAAGCTAAGACAAGAGTAAAGTATTCATGTTTACTATGTTTTCAAAGCCTCTGTGAACTTCTGTTACTTCTTTATAAACTATTACTTTTTTTTTAACAAATTCTATGCACACTGTTCTTCCTTACACTTGCATTTTTTCTTCATACACTTTGAATAGCTCTAAATTTTCAATTTTCTGACTTATTCACTTTGAGGGTTTTAATTGCATTTTGGCCTGAGTTATGTTTTGGGTCTTTCTACATGCAGGGTTTCATACCAAGGTTGGTAATATGGACCATTGCCTCCATCCCAAGTGTGTCATACAGAGGCACCAGCACCATGGAGTAAGTATAGCAGGCCACCTCTGTAATGATCCACTGTCACCAGCAGAGGGAGACAAAGGAGCATCATTAAAGTCTCTCAGGCTTCATTTATTACTGTGTACTTGAGGTAAATATCTCACATTAAGAGCTTATACATAATGATCTACTCTATCATGCATTTCCCATTTACACAACAAGCAAAACAATTTTCCAAATAGACAGCACTCAGGGTGCATTGATTGAAAATGAGAGATAATTTTATGCTCCATCAGACCATCAGCCTTTCATTTTACCAGTCAACACATGGATGACAGAAATAGGCTTTTCTGATGGATATATTTGAAGAGAAAAAAGGTTGGAAGCAGACAGGCTTCTTCATGAGCTGCTCTGCAGACCTACATTCACCACCAGCACCTTGTTTTCAATATGAATAAAAGAAAACAAAAAAATATATAAAATTCATCCAGGTGTTGACTGAATTCCTGAAAACGCATTTATTCATCCAATTACGTCTCCCCTCACAAAAACAATCCCTGAATGCCTTAAATGGTTTTGATGTAACTCTTTCCCCTTCTCCAGCTCTGTCGATAAATAAAAAAGCTATGTGCTTATTTTATTCGTTTAGCACGCCGTGGATATGTTAAGATGGATAAAACACTGGCTGTCATCGAAGGGGGATTTTTAAGTTCAGGGGTTTAAACAGCAAGATTTTGTAAGCTCAATCTCTAACCCATACATCAGAAACATTAATACCTCAGGCCTGTTTTGTGCGAATATCCCAATAAATTGTTGCGTATTCAGTTGACAGCCCTTCGCGATCAGGCCACAGCCAAGCCACTGTGCCTTCTGAGCCACCTGCAAGATAGGAGATGTACAGTCTGCACACAGTAAAGGGTAACACGTTACACACGAGGGCTACTCTGTTTGCAAATGTGTCATACCTCAGTGTAAGAGATCCACTCGTAGGGTTGGCCTGGCTTCCTGAAGCCAAGACACGGGCCATTTCCTAAACAGCACAAACCAGTTGTCATGTCAGTTCAAACATATGCAGCTGTGGTAGGATGCTGTTAGTAATATCATTCTTCAGTACTTTAACTACATATCCGGTATGCCCAGAAAAGAACTAGCTTTTCCTTTTGATTGTGTTTGCCTTGCCCTTTCTTCAACATAATTCACATTAAGGGTTAAATGCTTAGAATATGTGTGGTGTGTAACACCTGTGATCTTAACGCCCCTCTGGAACATGTCGTAAGCCGTCCTAATGTCATCATAGTAAAACTCCAGCAGATTTTCATCTTTCAGAAGAGCAGATCTCCTGCAGTTGGGATCTCCCTGCATGCAAACAAAATCCTCACTGACAACTAAATACAAACCTATGATCATAACATTAACGCATGTCCAAATACTGTAATGCCAAGTATTGGCCATGATCAACTCACATTGATGGCAACAGACTGGGCCTGCAGGTCACAGGGAGGATGCATGGGTCGAGGACGGGTCACCAGCCAGTATGCAGTGAGAGAAGCCAGGGCCCCTAAACCCAGCAAAGAGGAGGTAGAGAGGGAGAAGGATGGCAGGGATGGCAGAAGACTCCACAGGTCCTCAGACTCAGAGCCTTTAAGTCCTGTGTGGGAGCACAGTAACTGCAGCCACTCCTGTAAATGCATCGCTAAGAGAAGGAAAGAAAACCAAGTATTTAAAAAAAAAAAAACTGTGTTGCAGATTTAAAAAATGCTGTAAAAACAAATATGTAGCAAATGGTTTTCATCTAAAAACTTTATTTGCAGTTCAGAAGTGAATTGACAGCAGCTTTTTTTAGAAGGTTCACTAGGTCTTCTATCATGTGGTTGTCTAACTTAATCCAACTGACACATAAAACTGAACATTAGCTGCCTTAAGAGTTGACACTATGCCACCTAGTGACACAAAGTTGCAACCTCATTGCATCATTGTAGGCTACCTTGAGCATTCACAGAATCAGAGCACATAGAAAATTTCCTTATCAGCATGTTAGCTTGAGCAAAGGTTTTACAGCACTGTCGATGGATGTCTTTGTCATGACCTAAGTACTTATTTTCCTCACACACATGTAGAGGACAGTCAGACAAATAAAAGAAAGGAAAAGTTGAATTTCTCAGTGGTTCCATCATTATTTAGCTTTTCTTAGCATACCACAGATTAGGATATTTATCTGGTCCAGTGACACTGTGACTTTAGTGGCGACAGTGTTGCTTTTGTGTTGCTGTTACCTGTTTCGTGTCTTTTTCTGTAATACTTTTGTACGTTGATTCTGTAGCACACAGCCTTCGAGAGACGCTATCACTCTGAGCTGCAATTTATGATTACTTCATGATTAATTATGTTAAATCCCTTTTTTTCTCACTCACTCAGAGATTGTTCAGCCTGTAATAAAATTAGAAAGGCTTTAAAAGAATTCGGAAAACCAGAAAGAATTTTGTCAAACTTTTTCATAAAATCTAATGTGATATAAAATCCATTCTGGTGGAAAATTAGCTCAAAAGCTCATGATCAAAAGTTTAACATATAAATGCAACTCTAACTTTAACACACTGGTAGCACTACAGTGCTCTATGCACATACATGAAATTTGTATGCTTTCTTCCTTTATCCAAGTAACTTTTTTTTCTCAACAGAGAAATACAATGAAGAAAAATCAGCTGCAAATGTATAGTTTGTAAAACGGTAGGCTTATATGGTTTACTGTTGCACTGCTTTCATATTATAAACACTCTGGACAGAAACAAATATTTTATGTTTTTTATTCTATTTTTATTCTTCTCCCATACCAAAACCTTACAGCTCTGTTACCCACAATACACATTTCTTTGTAGCTATCGTCTTTCAAACTCCTCATCTCCATATATTTTTATATATAAAGATTTTGTAACTTCTCACTAACACAGACTGATGTGTAAAATCTCCCCAAGTCTCCTTTAAACAACCCCATACTCTACTCATGTGGCTTCAATAAATAATACAACAACAAATGAGAACTAAGTTAAATGTGAAAGCAACATTGCACATGTCAAAGTTTAGGATCCAGTCTGAAGTGCCTGGCTTGAAGGCCGAACAACACAGCCTTGGCACTGCTCAGAGACAAAGGAAGAAAAGACTTGGGCTCATGCAGGGTGTGAGAGGGGGAGGCAATGAGTGGAGAGACATCAGGAAGTAATAATGATTGGCTTAACCGAAACAGGCGCTGAAGGTTACTTTCAGTCATGTTGTGCCACTTTATCAGCCACTGGGGAGAGGAAAAACACACATGGGGAGTACAGTAGCTAGAGGCATGTGGGGAGATGGGGCGATAGGGGAAGAAGGGGAAAGTCCACCCCAAATTACTTCCCTGCCAGACTTCAATATTCATATAAAAAAAACTGAATGAATCAATGACAAACAGGGAGGGTGATTTTTTTTAATTTACATCATCAGAATAAACTTTAACAACATTCACACACACACACACAAGTCTACAAAATGTATGTAGTTTTGTAGATTTTGTTGTATTTTTTTTGTCAATTCATGTTCCATCAGAAACTGAATTCATTCCACTGAATAAATCCTTTCTTTCCCACAGACTCCCCTCACTGAATACCCCTCAACCTCTCACCTACTTTCCCCCCAGGACCCAGGAGAGGAGGAGGGGGCAAAACGAGCAACATATCACCCCTCCCTCCTCTGTCACCGGGCGATGCTGACTGAGGAAAACGAGGCCTCAATTATTCTCAAAGGTTTTCTAATCTTCTTTAAGCAGCAATTTATGGGAGCTAAAGCTGTTTAGTTGCCACTTTACACCTGCTGAAGCAACAAGACAGCTGCTGATCCCTCTGAGCCCTTTCACTGGGCAAATAGATGGAAAACTGAGAGCTTTTTAAAATGTGACCTAAAAAAAAACGGGGGGGGGGGGGGATTGGGTGTCGAAGAGATCTCCCTGACAGAAAGCTTCCTGGTTCTCTGTCTCTCCCCACCCCCCCTCCCTCATTCCCTTTCATTGTGGCCAATGTGGAGGTCCAGACAAGGACCATTGTTCTCCCAGCTTTTACTCCTCAAAGACATGAAACATAATAAATGGCAAGCATGTGAAAATGTAGTGCAGGAAACAAATGCACCTACAGCTTGCCAATTCCTGCTCCAACAAGACAAAAAAAATGTTTCTAAGGCTCACATCTAAATTTTCAAATGTTTTCCATTCAACAAGTGGACTGACGTTTAGCAGCAACAGTGGATCAAAAATAGGTTGTGTGTAAATAATTTGCCAATTAACAGATATCCTGCTTTGGAGAACACAAAAATGCTGTAAAGCAGCAGAATGTGGGTTCATGGGGAGACAGCAGGCTTGTAACAGAAGGCCTGAGTCATCCTGCATGTCTGTGCACATGCTGACAAGCAGAGGCAAAGCTGAGAGCTATTAAGAGCTGGTGGTAAACAAGAGATCAACAGAAACCAAAAACCAGTTTGTGGAAAAATCTGGCTTGTGATCAAGGATAACTTTAATAAATGCCTGGAGTAAAAGTGTGATAACTTTCAGTAACTGTAAAAGTTGATTTGAATGTCACATTAAGTTAATTTTAAATCCAAAGAGTCTCACATTATGACAACTAGGACCAATATAAGTAAAATGGGAGATTAGAATTATAACAAATCACAAATATTTATCAGATATCACCCCAAAGACAAACCAGAAACAAAAGAGAAGAGCCCTTTCAGTAACTATGACATCAAACATAGATTTACAGTTTAAGGAACAAATTGGGGAAAGTGTCAATGACATGTGGACTAGAGAAGCTGGGGATTGGACCAATATAGCCATTGGCTGGAGGACAAACTGTCATCTACAGTATCTAGCAAACAAAACAGCTGTGAGTGGGCCAATATTCTAAATGAGGCATCCATGGGACAGATACTTAAACAATTTAATTCACAAAAGGAAATGAACAGAGGAAATATATTAGAGGTGCCTCAAGCCTTGAGTTGAAAGCTTTTGTGTCACAGAAACCATGTGCACAACCTTACACATGATTACAAGTTCAGCTGAGTATATGGAAAGTGCTATGATTAGGTGTACTGGTATGGTCTTATATGATTTTTTAAACATTTTCACCAGGTCACCTAATCCTAAATGCACAAGAACCCAAATCCATTATGCTGGAAACACAGACATGAAGTGAACAATTTGACCACAGCACCAGCATTGCAGGCCATCCTCTCTCCAGATGAGCAGCCTCTGCATAGGACCGCAGACAGACAGTGTGAGGAGGACCAGGGTCCAACCTTCACAAAGCAGCAGGACCAGGCTAAAATCTGAACCGATCATCAGTCAACACTGCATAACAGGAAACAGAATTAATATATTACTTTGCTGGTGGACATGTGCTGTTCCTCTTCAGCAACATATGGATCAGCTTATAGAGAAGTGCTGAAAAACATGATACAGCAGCCCTGAATTTCTAGACATGTTCTAGAGGGGTTGTATGCATAATAAAAATGTCTGCATTATTTGCAGGTATTTCCCTGCCAGCTAGCAAGTAAAACAAGTGTTCCCAGGTACAAATACAGCAGAATGTCCTCCAGACCATTACACCATGTGTCGGTGCTAATATTTCATTGCAACGTCCTCTCTGCTGATCTGTACTGTACTGTAGATATGCTTAACCAAGAACAGCAGTTTCTAAGGCTTTTTCTTCTTTGAGATAAAACATCAAGCAGAGTATCCCCTGCTGAGAACTGCATGCTTTTACAACAATCCATAGACCCAGGAAATGACTGGTATTCATGTGGGAAAATGGCTGATAATAGTTCCACCACAATACTTCATAACTGACATGAGGGTCTTCTCCTGAAAAGCTGTTCTTGGTCTGCACTAAGCATGTCCATTGTTAGGCCAAACAAATCCATTTTTAAGTCAAATGTTTCCAGCTCTCCATTGCTGGTCTTTTCCTGTATTCACTTTTCTTAGCACAACTCAGTGCAGAAGTAGCAGCGCATCCAGAGGAGTGAGTGGTCTGACCGAGGGCAGGTGAAGACACAGTTTCAAGATGGACTAGTGAGGCTGGATGGTCAGCAAAGGGAAATAAAGAGAAAACGAATAGAAAGAATGCTGGCTGTGATTCTCAAATGAAGCGTGAAGAACACAGTCACACACACTTGGTAACAATGACGTTTTTCTTCTAGAGAGGGAAAGGAAACAGAGAATAAAGGAGAGAGACCTCACATCATGCTCGTAGAAAATACCTTCACTTTCCACCAAACAGTGGGCAATCTCTCAGAGTGTCAAAGTCATTTGAAACCCTGCAAACAGTAACTAAGCAGCACCAGAATGAAATGCATTTGAGACAACCACACTTCCTCGCATCACGAGGACATGCCAGAGTGTGATGATGCCAGCATGATAAAGCACACTGTGCTGAAACTCTCAAACAGACTGATGATGCCAGAAATATGATATTCTCTATAATTTAAACAATTCTATACATGCTGCATGCTTAAGAATCTACAATACATACATACATACATACATACATACATACATACACTACTCACAAAAAGTTAGGGATATTCAAATTTTGGGTAAAATTTACAGAAAATGTCAAAAGTTGATTCTACTCTGATATTATATCATGATGTAGGACATTTTAGTAGAATCATAGGATGCTAATTCCTTCATCTAAAATAATTTTCTGAGACATATAGAAGCTCAGTATAATATCATTAACTTGTCATGTGTTTGGTGTTGTCTTGGCCTAATTAAGTCTACATGTGAACAGGATGATGAAGAGGATCTTTAGACACAAACGTCATTGAACCAGAACATTTAGTGCTTCATTCATTGTTCAGACACTTGTTTTGTCTTTTTTTTTTGTCGTTATTTTCTTGTTAGATAACAGCATGTTATGAAAATTTAACTTAAACAGGGAAAAGTTTAGAAAGTTATAAAAGTTATAATGAATTTAAGGTTTATTCTGACATCATACCACTAGTCAAATAACACTAACTTTTTTAAGACAAGACAAGATAAGACAAGATAAGACTCAGAGGAAATTATAAATAAAACAAAGCTGTTGTTGAGATATATACATAAAACAGAAGAATTAAGAAATAAAAATGAAAAGTTGATTATTTACAAAATGTCCAATAATAACTTATGCTGTCTTTTATTGTGCATTTGTGTTTTTTGTCTACTGGGCGCTGTGCTTGTTATACAGTCTAACTGCTGCAGGAAGGATCCGTGATAGCGCTCCTTCACACATTTGGGGTGAAGGAGTCTGTTACTGAAGGAGCTCTGCAGTGCTGTCAAAGTCTGGGAGCTGTTCTCCAACATGGACGACAGTTATACATCGTCCGCTTTTCTCTTACCACCTCTACTGGGTCCAAGTGGCATCCCAGTACAGAGCTGTCCTTCTTCATCAGTTTGTTCAGTTACTTGATCTCTGCATTCTCCTGCCCCAGCAGACAGCTCCATAAACAATGGCTGATGCCACCACAGTATGAAAAAAGGTTCTCCGGAGCGCTCACTGCACTCCAAAAGACCTCAGTCTCTGCAGTAGGTAAAGTCTGCTCTGACCTCTTTTGTAAAGTGCAGCAGTGTTCAGCGACAAGTCCAGTTTATTGTTCAGGTGAAAACCCAGGTACTCTCATCATCTCTATGTCCATTCCATTCACATTCCATCCATCCATCCACCCATCCACCCACCCATCCATCCATCCATCCATCCACCCACCCACCCATCCATCCATCCACCCACCCATCCATCCATCCATCCAGGTAAATAAACATAGTCTTTAAACAATAATATGTAAGATGAGAGATTAAGATCAGATTCTCATTTGATAAGATTGTCAGAAAATGTTTGGGTAAGTACTGAAACTAAATTCAGCCAGAATTATCCTGAGCTTGGAGAAGGTACAAAATGCCAAAGTTTTATACATACGTGTAGAGAGAGATTTGGCAAACACACCAGTAGGGCAGAAACTTAAAAGGAAAAGTGCTCACATTTTACTTTAGTCATAGGAACTGCACCTACTTCTGATGTTAGTGGCTCATTTAATGACTGTTATCAACTGGTCTCTCTCCCAAAAATACAGACAGCGGGGGCACTTCTTTATGTCTGATTAGGCTGAAGGTGAAATGACTTTGCAAATAGAAGTACACATTTGTGAACAGAGGAGATGTGAGTGGCATAAATCAGCTGCTGGATTTTTACCCAGTGGACTGGGATTTATGTCCTATGTGGAACTGTTTATTTTAGTTTATTTCTTAGTTATGTGGATCTACAATACATACATGTATGTGTGACATGGACCATATTATCTTGGCTACATGCAGTATATGATGCTGCAAAAATGATTTATGAAAACAACAGAACTTTAGATTATTATGCACACCTGCAATCTTCCACCATCTTTTTCATGCTATTTCATAATTGCTGTGCTCAAAACAACATGTGTTTTATACAGTCTTTTTTGGGGGGGACTCCAAAACATTTGATTTGGCTTGTTTTATCTCCATCTGCTCTGCCTTTCTATTCCAAAGCAAGTATTTAGTACAAGCCTGAGAAGTACAAAACCTATTTTTGATGGTTACATTAAATTTAACATTTAATATTTCAATGTACGATTTAAACTTAATTCAGTAGCTGTTCCTGTTTACATGTAGCATTTAGTAGCCAATCAAAAGCATTAAAAATTCATATCTTTGTAATGTTTCTTCTATTAATGTTTTAAAAATTAATAACATTGTTAAGTAGTTATATGCAACAAGTAAATGTTCTTCCACAGAGAATAGCAGCTACCAGCGTGGTTCAAAGGCTGATTAGGTTACAACTGTTTACAGCAAATAATGCTGATGAACCAGAGGCAAGGTCACAGTAAAAATGTCAACATGTATCCAAACTAAATCCTCTTCTGAGCTGATTTGATGCTCTGGATTTCCTGGATGTTGCAAACCACCTTGAATTCTATTAAATCCATATAAATCTAGTACAAAAAGTAAGGAATGTGCGTTTGGTCAGTTATTGCTACCTTTTAACATTACCAATTTTTGTATTATACATTGTTGGATATCTTGATTATTTACCTTTACAACAAGGTATAACTTGTAAGGACCGATGGCAGTGCCCACTGTGTCTAAGATCAGGGCTTTCACAGAAAATGCAAAAACCTTTCCTTACAGGAGGCAAAATAAGACAATACTTAAAGAATTACTTAGATTGTTTATAATAAAAAAAAAAAAGAAAAAGAAAATTTACAGATATTCTTTATTCTAAACTAAACCTGTTCAACTGTGTCCAGAAATACAAAAAAGGGTGTTGCAGAAAAGTATTCTTGTTCATTTTCTACTCATAGCATCCACAGGTTTTCTATTATACAAAGTGGCAAAGTAACTATTCTGCTAAGGTAGCACATAAACATTTTGACTAAAATGATGCAGCAAGAAACATGCTGTACCCTGTCAGCACTGGGACAAACTTATATACAGCATGTGCTATAATTTGAATACAGTGTGGCTTTTGTTCTCTGATTGTCCTCTAAAGTAAGGTAAAGGTCAGTGTGATAACGTTGCAGCAAAATTAAAAATTACATGTTTGTGAGTGAGAGGAAAATAAAGCATGTGTTTTTATTAAATATAAGTCAAAATAAAAAAAAATTAATAAGGTCACGCACTAATATTTCGTCATTCGTTGTGGCATTGTTTCTGCAAGAAACAAGATTTATTTCCATCCAGTGTTGCATTAATTTTTCACCAAGATGTTGTATTGATGATGGGAGAGTCGACCACTGTGCAAAGCCTCAAAGATTCTCAATGGGGTCCAGGTCCAGGTCTGGACTCTGTGGTGGCCAATCTATGTCTGAAAATGATGTTTCCTGCTCCCTGAACTGCTCTTTCACAGTCTGAGCCTGACAAATCCTCAGGGAAGAAAAAATCCATTGATAGATACACGTTGCTGCATCTTTCAAAATGGTTTATAAAACAAGCTGCAATGTCAGAATATTCACAGCCACTATGAAGCTTTCCGATTAGGCTCACGGCCACCGATGGACTGGTTGCAGCCACTGCTAAGTGGCCACTGTAAGAGTGATTAGACTGCAGGACGATGGGACATGTAGGTCTGCCAAACAGCCATTTTCCCTCAGACAGGTTAAAAAAAAATTTGAAAAAAGACAACTTATATATTTTTTTTTATAAATATCTCCCTCAGAAAAAAAGTGTTATACTTGAAGTTTATTTCATTAAGTATACTTGAGTATAAGTATAGCAAGTATACTATGGACCATGTACTTGTAGTTTACTAAAAAGTACACTACCGTTCAAAAGTTTGGGGTCACTTCCCTATTGAATCCCATGGCAAAGTGACCCCAAACTTTTGAACGGTAGTGTATATTAACTTAATACTTCTTTGTAATCAATCAGAACATTTTAAGTTTATAAAAGTACACTTCCAAGTAAACAAGTACACTCATTTATATACTACTAGTGTACTAGGTAAATACTTCTAGTCCACATTTAGTTTATTGAAGTATTCTTTAAGTATACTTTTATGAATTACTAAAACTAAACTTTTAGGAACATAAAGATAATGCATTTGAGCACACATACTGTTCACTGTAAACTTTTGAACTCCAGCACTACGTGATTTTGACATGTACGTTTATAACAGGCAATACCTCAAAGCAAATGTGTGTAGTCAAAAACATTTTTAATCTGCTAAATTAAATGTAACCACGAGTCAATGACTTGATCTTATTCTGTACTTGGATCAAGATATACTAAGTATTAGTATTTTGCAGAAAGAAGTAAAAAAAATATACTTAAGTACAACTATAAGCTTTAGTATGAAAGTATATGTTGTAGTATTAATGTATTTAATCTCAGACTTATCTTTATATTTTTCAGTATAAGCTAAGTATACTTCACTATAATATTCTTAAGTATATAAAATATAGTATATAAAAGTAAACTTTCAGTATACCGTCTCAGTTTTAGTATAAAATAAGTATACTCGTAATACACTTGAATAAACTACTTTTTGCTAAGGAAATATGTTGTCATTTTTGAAGAGCCACATTTTTATTTCTATTCTTAGGTTGTAAAATAAAGAAAAACAAAACTTCTGCAAAAAGGGGATAGACAGACTTTCTTCTATGGGCTGTAGATAACTGTGGAAAATTATGGGACAGAAAGTCTATATTTTCCAACCTAATGACAAGCAAAATAGATAAAACAAAAATATTACTGGTACTTATAGTGATATATTTTTAAAAAGTTAGTTTTCTGTTTGTTTGTTTGTTTGTTTTGGTTTTATGCATTTTTACAGCTGTTCTGACGCTGCCACTTTAGGATCTCAGCACTGCTGAAAGAAAGTGAACAAGAGGCAACCAATAGTAGGTTTTGTTTTTGGTTTAGCTAACTTTATCTCTCTCTAACAATTGTGTATGATAAAAGGGAATAACAGTTCTTTGTTTTTTGTTTTTTTAACAAACAAAACAGCTTAAATTAATTTTTTCATTTCTGTCATTCAGTTTGTTAGTAAAAGTTCTACTGTTGTTTTGCTTCAATGTAATTTCACCAAGTTTAAGTGATTTCTGATCACGATTATTCAGGAACAACAATTTTTTCAATCCTAATTTCTTTCTTCAAGACCACACTATCCTTCCAGTTTTTAATAATGTGTTGAATAGTTATTAACCAATTATAGTTGTTTCTGCAATCTCCTTACATGTTTTCTCTGCTTGATGCCTGTCAATGATTTGACCCTTCTTTTTCCACGACCACAGGATGGGTCCTTCTACATGGTTGTTTTGCTTTGTTAAATCCAGGTAGCGACTTTTTTTTTGTTTTGTTTTGTTTTTTCTTAGTGCGCACGCACACACATATATATATACATATATATATATGTATATATATATGTACTATGAAGTCGGTTCTGCAAAAGTTTATTCACACGTTGAGTGAGTCATCTTCCCTGGGCTCCAAAGACTGACTCGCTCGAAAACGTGGAAACTTGGCGAGATGCAGGAGAACTTTTCTTATTGTACCTGGGCATCCAGGTTCAGAGATAATGTTTCTTTTTCAAAGGTAAATAACAAGGATAATAAGTACAAAACAACTAATTAAATCTTACCTGAGTAAGTCGCGGGCCTTGAAATTGTCCAAGATTGCACTGCAAAGATCAGCACTTCTGCATGAGACCTATCGGAATTTGTCAAAAGGTCAAGTCTCCCACACCAAATCCAAGCTTCCGGTTAGGACTTTCAAAGTAAAGCTATGACCCATCATCGTTCTTAAATTATTGTGTCGTCAAATTCAATTATGTACTGCATTTTTCATGGTTTGGGAGGGAAAAAAGAAAGAAAACAGAAGAAAAACAAAAATGATACAGTGAAAAAACGGGTCTCAATGCCGAACTAAAATGAAGAAAGAATTAAATTAAAGAAACGAACAATCCAATTATTTTAAAACAAAAAATTTAGTAAGAATGTCTGTCACCTTTTCATTTGAAGTTAGTCAAAATAGTTTGCTTGAAAAATAAACAGCGTTGGTTTGTGATGTGCTTTGGAAACATGTGATAGTAATAAAGGTTAATGATAACAATAAACGGGTCATTGCAAAAGTTATGTTTAATTAAACTTTATCATCTCAGGCCGCTAAACCGGGCTGTTTAATAAATTTACGATTGAATGATCAACAAATTTAACCTATAGATGTAGTGAAGTTAGTTACTCTGTTTTAGTGGGTGGATGAATGGATGGATGGGTGGATTGATGGATGGATGGATGTACTGCGTCCAGACGTAGGCTTGTCGTTCTTATGTTGCTGTACAACAGTAACTGCCGGTGAACAACAGCAAGTGCCATTCTCTTCCAGTCGTTTATAATCGACTGGTCATTAATTTCTTGATACAACTTTCGAGATGTGTTGCAGTTTGTTATTAAATAATAAATGCAATAAACATGATGTAAGCTTAAGAGCAAGCCCCTTCACTGTCATACTTATTTCTACCGCTACAGGAACATCAAGTACCATTGTAGTGAGAGTGGCAGCCCAATTGCCGTTTCTGGATCCCGTCTCTAAAAAAAAAAAATGCTGTTTTTTTTTTCAGCTTATTTTGACTTTCAAGTCAAACAACTTCCTGTCTATCTCTTTCTCTTCACATCAATTTACGTATTTTATATCGCAAGCCTGGGCTTACGTCACTCTACATCAATACATTTCAGGGTAAGAGGAAATGTGACAGAGAGGACTTAAAAGAGGAAGCGAAGTGTGATGCAAGGACTTTGTTTATTGAAATACACGGGGTGCAGTGGTGCTACTGATCTTGTATGTTTGAAATATGTTAACTTTAAAAACAGCAGCAGGTTCATGGCTGGAAAACAATGTCTATATATATATGTGTGTGTGTGGGGGGGGGGGGGGGTCTATAAATATACTTATTTCTTGCTGACAGTAATACTGGAAGCAGATCATTACTCATCCAAGCTAAAAGTGATGACAGCTTTTGTTCCCAGAAGTCCATCAGAAATCATCCCAGTTCATGCACTGCTTCACTGAGCTCTCACTATAGAAAGCACATGCGCTGCTTTCCAGGGGATGCTGAACCTAAAAGACAGTGTAAAAGGAATGGAAATGTGAATGCAGTTTTCACAAAATGATCATAAAACAAGGCGAATGGGACATGTCTTACTTTGGGAATAACTGGGGGTGTTAATGTTTTTTTGCAAAGCCCGTCCCAACTGAATCCTTCAAACCATCTAAATAAAAACAGAGTACTTGTAACACCATGTTTCCAACCAAATACCAAAATGTTTTTTAATCCAGTAAATCCGTTCTCTTACTCATGCTTCTGAATATCCATGACTCCATTTTTCCGACTGCCCAGTCTCTCCAAGGGGTTGCTCCTGGAAAGCAAACAAGAGCAAACCAATAAACCAACGATGAATTAAATATTGGGCTCTTTCTCAAGAAATGGCATTGCAACACAGGAGAGGAAACACTAAAATAAATAGTTAACAACTGTGTTTAAAAGCTTTGTGTTCATAATGTTGACTGCATCATATTTGCACCTGCACAGTTTATTTATGAGAGCGCAGGCATCTTTGCTGATGATTTCTGGGAATTTGATCTGATCAATGCCATGAATAGTTGTAGTGAGAATTTTCATCTGGTCAGCATCATCAAATGGTAGCCTGAAGAATAAATTTGATTAAATCATACAAACTTTGATATATAACTGAGTAAATTAGTTTAAAAAGGCATGGTCACATAAAGGTTTCAAGCTTACCTACCACTCAGAAGTTCAAACACAAAAACACCCAGTGACCAGAGATCTGCGCTTATACTGTGGCCTTTGTTCAAGATGATTTCTGGTGCCATGTAACCCACTGTACCACAAAATGTCCATGTCCTCTTACCCACCTCGACCCTTTTCATACACCTGGAGCCAATCTACAAGAAGCAGACAGCAGTACAGTCAAGGTTACCCCTGGTAGAACTTTATATACAAGTTGAGGAGCTCAAAAGTAATTGTAGTACCAGTTTGGCATAACCATGCTCATCCAGGACGACATTTTCAGGTTTTACATCTCTATAAATGACTCCTTGATAGTGAAGGAAAGCCAAAGCTTCGACAACACATGCTGTGTAGAACCTGGTGGTGCACTCATCTAAATTTCCTCTGAAACATTAAGAAGTGATGATTAATGTATCACAGCTTAGAATAGATAGATATAAGACCCCATTCAGACTTTAAGCTTCACTGTCAGCTTGGCTGAGAACACTAAAATGTCATGTCATGTAGCTGAAAATACTCACTTGTCCTTCAACAGGTCAGATAAATCCCCACCTGAACAAGCTTCTGTCAAAAAGTACAGATGCTCAACATCTCCAAAGACTTTATGTAACCTGGAATCAATATACATATAAAACAAGTTAGACCTTTTTTTTTTATCGTGTCACCAATACAAATAAATTTAGATTGGTGCTGAATGGGATACACCTGACTATGAAGGGATTATAAGCCTCTATTAGGATGCGGCCTTCTCTCCGGATGTGCTCACGCTCACTGTGTTTGAGGATTAGCTTCTTTTTCAGAACCCTCATAGCAAAAATATGCTTGATGTTGCTCTTTAATTGCACCTGTCAGCAGGGAAAATCAGTACATTACTTTGTAGAAACCCAATGAAGTAGCGGCACAAAGATCAGTGTGAGTGTGTGTGAGCTGTTTTCGATCAGCCCTTACCAAGTCAATGTGACCAAACTCCCCAACTTCCAGGGTATGGATAATCTGAAAATCACTTAAAGTGGAAGATGCCAGAAGGGCAGGGTCCTCATTTGGCCTGTTCAAGAGGAAAACAGGGAGAGACACAGAGATTGTGTTTAATGTTTTCTATAAGCACAAAAATAAAACTAAGTGAAACCTTCCTCCCCACTTGACTTTGGTTGCATGGCTCCTCTGCACTTTGTGACAGCTGCCAGTTACCAACCCATCAGTAATATCGTTGAAAGTCCTGAAAAACAAAAGTATGTGAGCATATTTCTGGATAAACAAGATAAGTGTATGGACACCAACTGAACATATTATAATGCTCAATGTACTTTATTTAAACACAAAATATCAACTTACTCTCTATCTATTATCAAACATGTCACTTCACCAATAGCTATCACATTCATGGTCCGAATGTCGTCTCTGAACACACAGACAAGAAAATAAAGAAAATCATTCTTTTATCACTGTTAACTATGCAATATAAAAATAAAAACAGGAAAACCTTCTGTTAAAACTGCACTGTTACTTACCCACACAGAGCTTTTTCTCCAAACCACTGCCTTTCACAGAGCTCAGACAGGACTACTTGCTCTTCATGCCCTGGCTGCTTTTCGGTCACTGTCACCTAGCCACCACAGAAGTAATGAAAAAGCAGGAATGGTGATGAACCCAGCAGAAACAGTCCACAGTCAATTATCACCATTATAAAGTCATTTGTGGTGCTGCTCTGACATTTCGCCTCCACAGTCCAAGTCCTTTCTTTAAAAGCCCCATTTCAGGGCATGTGACTATACCTGGCCTTTGCTAATGATGTAAAAAGTGTCTCCTGTGTCTCCTTGTCGAATTATGTAGTTGCCATCTGTGTACTTAGCCTGCAAAAGAATAATTGACACACAGCAGAGCAAACAGAAAGACCATGACTGTCATTGAAGAAATCATTGCACCTGCTTGTTAACAGATGCAGCACAGAGGAAGGTAAGAATTGGAAAAAAGTCTACTGAAGTCTAAACACATCAATTATTGACTAAATTCTGTTTGGTGAAAGAGTGGTGGTTGAAGAACTTGATCTGTACCTCTTTCATGTGATCAGACATTTTCATGATAACATCCTCTGGCAATGACTGCAGGAAGGAAAGGCTGCACACAGACAGAAGGAAGGCTCTCTAACAAGTATCCACAATGGCAGGTTTGAAAAGATTTCATTCTCTCACTGTTTATAGGTACATAATCAGATAAATCTCTCAAAAGAAATCAGCCTTTCTTATTTGTTTTAAATGAAATGCATCAGTGTGATGCTCACCTTCTCAGTAACTCCACTGAATGAGCACGACGGCTGAGCCCACATTGCATAAGTACAGTCTGGTAGCTTTTGCGGTCAATAACCCAAAGCTTGCTGTCTGTTTGTGCTGCAGATCAAAAGACAAAGGCAGAGGAGGTGATAGAGGCAGCGACACTGCTTGGGAGGAAATATTGAGAATCTCAACACATGCTGCCTGCAGCAGTTGTAGGTGTGCTAAGTGACAGGCTAAAAAACAGACAGCTGAGACTATGGCTGCATAAGAAAAGCTGAACCTCTCCTCACAGTGGACACTGAATATAAATCTAATCTAATTCCCTAAGCCATAAATACCCCCTTTCTTTATAACTGAACTTGAAAGTGGTGTAAATTAATAATGACTCATATGGATTGGTTCACAGAAGCTTCCTGCGAATGGATGTAGATGTCCTCAAGACAGTCTAATTACATCCAACATCTAATTATACAGTGAAGCCCTGATATCTCAATCGCCCCATTTGGATATACCCCACTTTACCACCACATGACATGTCATTTGCAGTCACCTATTTTTTTTTCCATCTATAGTGCCAGATCAGCTTGAATGTAAAACTCCTTCTCTCTAAGCTCAATATTTGGGCATTATCTCTGGTACATCTTCTCTCAAACTGAAATCCTGGAGCTGATGATGACTGTGTGGGACCACCTGCTCCCATATCACTGTCACAATGAAAGAGACAACATGAACAAAAGCCTCACAAATAACCACATGAAGGAAAAAAAAAAAAGTATTTTCTGTTCTGGCAGAAAATAGATGCACTGGGTCCTGAGCAGATCCAAAGGGATGGACTGACAGATACAGACACAGAACAAAGGATAGCAGGTCATCAACATGAGCTGAGTTTTGCAAAAAGATAGCGTTGAGAAGTAAATTAGAAAGACTGTCTGGTTACAAGATAAAGAAAGCAGTTTAAGAAGAGAATTAGAGGCTTTTTTTTCTTTTAAACTAATCCTGGCCACTTCCGCAGCCTATTTAGTTACAGCATATATATTTATTTGTGAAACCAGATCAGATGCCTGTGGTGATGGATGAGAAGGGTTTCCCACAGGGCTGTGTGATGAGATGCTAAGTGGAAATTATTGTACATCTTGTATGCTTAAAGAAATAGCCCATATTTTTGTAAATGTGTATGTGACGGGTTGTTATCATGGGGGCCATTATATTCAGATGTTTTTTCAGTGTTTCAGCTAATGCATGTTGAATTACAGGGAAGAGTCGGGCCATGTGGAAAAAGAAAACATGTTTTAAATTCCCTGCATCTCTGAGAAAACAACTTAAAGCTGCTGTTTTTTCTAAGGTTTCAAGCAGGCTTTGATTTTAAATTCAAGAAATGTTATTTGTCCAACACCACACAGAAATCTGCCCGCTTATGCTGGGTTCTCAAACAAGAATTATTTATATCTCCTTTAAACCATAATTAACCAAAGCCACACTCCACCATATTTCCACCTGACTGCTCTCTAGTGATAACTTCATGAAAATATAAATCAGTGCAGCGCTTACCTGAGACAGAATATGTGTTTGTGCAGTCGTAGAGGAGAGCTAGTTCTCCAAACATGTCTTCTGGCTCAACTCTGAGCATCTTCTGTCCATCTTTTGTCACGTCTAGCCTCCCTTCTGTTAACAACACATAGTCAGTGAAGAAAAGAAATGCAGCAGGAACATTTTTGTGTGTCTTTTCTTGAATGTAGAGTGACTGTCAAGAATATTCCAAGGCATAAACGTACTGTACAAACAACAGATGGTTTAGATGACAAGAATAAAAGCAGGGAGAAGCCACTTTTCATTAGATGCCACTTAACCCCCTGGCATTCCTGCAATCATGCATAAACACCCACAGCGTCCCACCTGCGACCTACTGGAATGCCAAAGGGTTAATGAACAAAGCCAAGATTCCTC
Source organism: Melanotaenia boesemani (assembly GCF_017639745.1). NCBI lineage: Eukaryota > Metazoa > Chordata > Actinopteri > Atheriniformes > Melanotaeniidae > Melanotaenia > Melanotaenia boesemani. The sequence continues at coordinate 23,390,316 of NC_055692.1, forward strand.
TCTGATAAGCTTTGTATCCAGAGCAAAGCAGGACCTCTGTTCTCCTCTCCGGCTGTTTATGTTAGAATGTTCACTCTAAAATTTCAGAGTGGGTCACTTGTTATCCCCCCCACCCCACCACCACAACCACCCCAAGTGTTTCCAATTTTCTTTATCAAACATGCACTTGTCCCATTATTGTGCTTAGAAGCATCACAGCATCAGACCTAATTAAATGATGCTTAAGCCAACTGAAGAAAATGGGAATGTAATGGTATGATAAAACAATCATTTTGATCATGTTGAGCTGTTCATAAGTACTTGTTATCTCAAGCAAGTCCAAACGGATATCCTGAAGTAAGATGAATGTTAGTAGGCAAGAAGAAAATGGTTTACCTTCTAAAACATAAGCCCGATCCCCGATGGTTCCCTCTTGAAAGACAAAGCAGCCTTGATTGATGGTGGTGCGATACATACAGGCGGCGATGCCTCTCGCTTCTTCTTCATTAAGTTTCTTCAACAAGTCATTTTTCAAAAATGCTGCCTTGATCAGCCTCCAAGATCTGAGGGCATGAAGACATTTTACTAATTAAATACTTATGGAGCTGTTATCAATCACCTTAAATGAGCTTGTTGGAAAATTATTAAAAGTACTTGTTGATTTGCTATCCATGAACCTAAACATTTTAGAGCTGATGTTTTACTTAGAGCTATTGTGAGTTGAGGGAACACTGTGTGCTCTTACTCCTGGCTTTTGTCACAGCTTTTGTGTGAAACCATGGCGAGAGTCACAGGGTCCGGACTGAAAGGCTCTGAAATGACTGTCTGCCTTTTAGCTCGCAGTTTGTCCTCGATTTGAGCCGAAGCAGCTACAGAAGAGACACACAATATGTCAGAATTCTAGATCAAGTTTAAGGGTGTACCACCTGTAGGGGCTTTCTTAAATATGACACATAAAAGCACCGTGCTCTGTACCTGCACTGACTGCAGAGGGTCCTGGGAGGGACACAGTGGTTCTGTAGCGATCCAATTCTTCTTGTAGTCTTCGAATTAGTTCATCCTTTGTATCTAACTCCAGCTCTAATTCATCTATTAGTGTGTCCCTCTGGCGGAGCTCCTCAATCTTTAGTTGCAGGGCAAACTGCAGGTCTCGAAGTGTACCCATACCTGCAGACATCAGGTGATAGATAGATTAATTTAATTGGGGAAATTCTATGATTAACTTATTGTGTCATTTTTTTCCCCCAGTCCATTTGTTATTGCATATGAATTTCTCCAATTTTTCCATAGTTTTTTTTTTCTGAAGCATCAATGTTCAAAAAGAAAAAAAAAAAAAAAAAGCCATAGAGTACATGGTCATGCAAAGCCCTACACAAAAGTCTAAACAGAAAAAAAGAAAGACTTTGCATCTTCTTAATATGTATAATAATTGACTGTCATGTATGTCAGCTACAGTATATAATAACATTCTACTGTATTACATAATTGATGACTTACCACGTGCGTTTGAGGAGTCTTTCTCACTTGTCTCGAGTGGGTTTGTGCTGGTTTGGCAGCGGGCAGCTTATCCGACAGGTGCACATCCCTTCTAAAATTGCCCAAGTGAAAGATGCTCTTCTCCCGCTGGCCAGGGCTGCACAGACAGCACAGACAGGCAATCACATGACCAAGACCGCGGAGACCATCCGGGAGGGGGTAATGACAAATGCATGGACTGGATCCGAACTGGGTCAGGAGGTCCTTAGAGTATTTCAGAGCCCTGGGGAATATCCGTCGAACTGAGTAGAGAACATTAATCATTTCGCTGCTCCCAAAGACTGGCTGTGCACCGCAGGTTTATTCTTTCTCTCTTTCTCTCTCTGATACCTGCACATTCGTAGGCTAAACTAAATTTCAGTGAAATTGCGGTTTTTATCTAGTACAGTACAGTATCTAGTACAAGTGCATGTATATATATATATATATATATATATATATATATATATATATATATATATATATATATATATATATATATATATATACATATATTTTTTTTTTTGTTTGTTTTTAAGAAAGTGAACCTAGGCTTGTTCAATGTATTGGAACATGGGCTAGACAGCTGTTAATCTCTATTCAAGGCAGAATGTTAACTACAATAATAATGATAAATAATGATAATGATAAACTTACCTAAATATGAAATGAAAACTCGTGGACTAAAAGGTTTCTACCACCTCAGCTGAGGAATAGACTATTTTAAAAGAACAATTTACTTGCACAATCTGTTTTATAATAAAGTGACTATACCCGGCCCAGACGTAGACTTTTAAGAGACATCTAGTTTTGTTTTTACATTCAAGCGGCCCAAATTTTCCGTAATTCCTCAAAGTATTCTCGTCGCTACCTTTAGCTGCAGTACCACACTCCAGCCAATAAGCGGCAGTAGTGGGTATCATCATCATAGAACAGGCAGCAGCGGCAGCATGGAGCCCCGGGAGAAGAAGATGGACCGCTGACAAGAAAGGAACCTGTGTGGTTATTACGAACAAATTAACATTATTTGGGAAAATTTTGTTACTTGACATTGAATCGAAATTTTCCCGTGGATTTGCCCTGCTCCTGGTATTCAAGAATGATTCTTACAGTGAAACCACTCCAAGGAAAGGAGTGCAGTGTACAGGTAAGTTAAACACAAGCGAGCTAACTTAATGCATAATGCTAACACGATTAGCTAGCCAAAAAGCTAACAATTTAGCCGGCAGCGTTGGTTTTAACAAATACCGAAGTTCCTACAGTTTAAACAACTATACATATTATTCACGAGTCAGAGAATGGATGCAGCTATTATTTGCAATTTAGGTTAGATGGGATTTTTGAACTTTCATAAGCTCTCCCAGTAATGCGTTAATATTACAGTAGCTAGTCTGCTAGCCACATCCTGAAGAAGAACAACTTGAACGAAATGTTATCAGTTTTTGTCCCGTCCCTTCTCAGTACGGCTATACACAGTAACTGAGTGGGAGCTCACACTGAGCTGAGATATACTTGCTGGGTTTTGGAATATAAAGGAAGAGGAAAATCAAGGAAAATATAAATCACTGGGGTTGTGCGTGAGTAGCCTAAATGTTTTAGTTTGGCAAGAGCAAACAAAGCGTTTTGTGTACCGTCATTACTTTGCAGATCCTTTTGTTCACTATGAGACGGACTTCTTCCTCTCGTGTTTTGATTTGATAATGTTGTAAAATGAGGTACCTTCTGAGGTTAGAACTGGCCTGAGATATACGGAAACCCCCCTCTAATCCATTGAATATAGTATGATTGTCAACTCCGTCACTGTTGAAGGTGAATGTTGGGATAAGCATTGTTTTGGATTGACCCATGGTGCTTCTTACGTGTGCCCAAGTTTTGTGTGCAATTAATAGTCTGTAACTGGACTAAATAGTGTATTCAGCAAAGACACGTTTTTTACCTCTGTTCATAAAGTGAGTCATGTAGTTATTTTTCTATGTAAATATTAAAACTATAGCCCATCTATAGCATGCTGCTTGATTCCATCATCATAAGTTACTACACGGTTACAAATGTGTATCTGAAGGATGTAAGAAAGAGCCCATTGCTTCAGATTTTTTCTTTTCCAAAGAGCACAAGAGTATCCAAGACCACATATTTGTATGCAGTTCTCGTAAGTGAATAATGTTTCACATCCTATAGATGCCATATGTGCAGAAAGACTTTCATGAAGGATGTGTTTGTGCATTGTCACTCGTTGTTTAACTGCTAAGCTATCCCCTATGATCTGCCTTTTTTGGGGGGGGGGGGTGTTGCTCTTCTTAAGAGTTAAATATCTGAATAACAGGCAGATCCTGATTCAGTTATATTTATGTTTCAGTTAAAGAGACAGAAACTAGAAGACAGAGTTTATGTTTGTTTGTGCAGTGAGGGGAGGGGGTGTATATGCACGCTGTGTAGGTGTGAGTGTGATGATGTGTGTGAAAAAGAATATGATCAGGTGTGTTCTTGAACTTTGATGCTTAATACTTGTGTGTGAAGGTTTACGTTTTTTTTATATATGTTCAAAAATGTTGTTTTTTTTTAATGTAAAGCACTTTGCACTGCTTTTGTATGAAAAGCGCATTATAAATAAGATTTGATTTGATATGAAAGACAATAGACACCAGACATGTTCATATAAAGAGAGGAAAAAACATTTCACTATATTATTATTTTAATGATTTTGTAGGTGACTGAGGATGAAAAGGTCTCAACAGTGAAGAAGCTAGTGTCTGAGCGACTGAACATACCCGCAAACCAGCAGCGGTTACTGTTCAAAGGGAAAGCACTCGCAGGTAGATTTGCAAAAAATAATTGATGCATAGCCAGTTCTTTTGTACTTTCATCAGACTTCAATTTTCTTAATAGAATATTTTTTTCCCCCCCTTCAGATGAACACAGACTAAGTGATTACTCCATCGGACCTGAGGCTAAATTGAATCTGGTTATCCGTCCTGTGGGGGAGAAAACTGCAGCCTCTGGGGTGGCTGCTGGCAGCAGCAGCAACATGAGCATGCAGGGAGGAGTGTGGCAGGTTGTGTCCACTATACTTGCAAGACATTTCAGTCCAGCAGATGCAGCAAAAGTACACGAACAGCTGATTAAGGTAATAAAATTTATTATTTTTACCACTAAACATAATAATCTGTTAAAAGCAACTTTTTTTTTTTGTCGTTCTGTATACATGTAGACAGGTATGAATATTTACAGTTTTTGATGGGTAGAAAGTTTTTGTGCTTTACTACTTGGGGAAGCTGGAGCCTAAAAATATTTTAAATATTTATGGCTGCATCAGTGGCAGTTGAAGGGGTTTCTGTCTGTGTTGTGGATAAGTAATGATTTTGTGGATGTGAGGGAGAATATAATTTAATTTCTGGATGTTAGTATTTTATATTATTTTTTAACTAAAATCTTGCTTCTATGCCTACATTTGGACTTAGTGAGAATTCTTAACTTTGCTAACCTTTATTTAAGAAAAAAATGTGGTAAAAAGACCAAAGTTTGTACAACTGAATGATTGTGTCTGATGAGTGGTCAGCAACACAGGAGCACCACTGGGGAGTTTGTGTTTATATTTTCTCCTCACTCTGAACACCTCAGAGTTGTAGCACAACTCAGTGTCCTGTCCGTAATTCTGGATTCTTAGGAGGACGAGAACAATCCAGGGAGAAGAGGTGGAGGAGAAGAAAGTTTACATATACCTGAGTATGCACATGGACAACAGATTTTTAAACAGAATTTGAAATGCACCTCTGGGCTGTCTACAAGATGGAGTTTAAATTCTTCAGTATTCAGTGTTAAAGTCTTGTGTGGAGTGCAGTTTTATGTATGTATGTCATCTGTTGGTGCAGTGCTATCAGACCCAGTAACTTAAACAGTAAAAACAGAAAAAATGCTCTGTGCTGGTTAGACGGTTTTTTTCTTTCTTTTTTTTTTTTTTTTAATAATTAGATTTTAAAATATCTATTACAACAATGTAATTTCACTTCATGGATTAATAAAGTATTATTGATTTTATTTGAAGTATCTGTGTTGTCAGTTATTACCATTATGTTTCTGAATGCATGTCTTTTGGTATTATTTGCAACTAATTAAGTAAAACCACCAGGTTTAGCTTCAGACTAGTATTCAATGTGAAGGGGAACGTGTGAAACCTATACTAAATGCTTACCAAAATAAGAATGCTTTCTTCTCACACAATCCTTGTTTAAAAGAATATATTTTAACCTGCTGTTTTCTCTTTCTTTTTTTTTTCAATTTCTTCTTTAAGGACTATGAACGATCACTTCGACAGCTTAGCCTAGATGACATTGAGCGCTTGGCAGGAAGGTTGCTTCATCCGGATGGAGAGGCCATGGATACCTCATACATGGACTAAGAATGCAGAACTTCTATTTTTGGAGATGCAGGCAATGTGTAGAGTGTGAAGCTGTGTAAAATACAGTATCACTTATAAGTTGCAGAGATCCCCTGGTGTGTGCCTAATCAGTGTCTGAGTGAACATGGATAATACTCAGCAACGGGGCTTTTTAATTCACCTACAATGGACTTGTAAGAGGACATGGCCACAGTTTTTGTTGGTCCTGGTAAATTATAATTTAATAATGACCCAAGAGTTGATCACACAATATCTAAATGCAAAGTAATCCTGTTCTGCTGTTGTTTTCACGTGATCTCTGGCTGCTAAAAATCCTAGGGAACACTAACTTGTACTGGAGGGTATTTATTAGTCGAGTCTGTTGAATGATAACTGGGTGTTTTCTGTAAAACATCTGTGAGAAAGTAATACATGTTTTATCCCTTAACTGGCTTATGATCATTGTTTAATTTGTAAATATCTTGTTTATATACAGACATTAAAATACAGACAAATGCTTCTCTTTTCTTTTATGTTTTATGCTGATCTTGTAATGGCTTTTTTATCCTCTGTGGAGAGAGAAGAACCTTCCAGAAGGACAATCATCTCTGCAGCAATCCACCAATCATGGGGAATGCAGACATGTTCTTGTCCCTGGGGTGCCTAGCCTTCGTGTTGGGTTGGCGTGGTTTTGCCTGGGGCAGTCGGGCCCTTGGGGCAGTCGGGCCCTTGGGCCTGTGGGGTGCCTGCCCTCCATGCGGCCCGCACCCTGGCGCCTGCTGGGCTTACTCACCTGTGCCTCCCGGTGCCCCTGCCCCATCTCGCCGGGGGGCTCCAGTCTGAAGGCCCTTCTGCTCTGGTCTGAGTGGGCCACTGCTCTGTCTGCTTTGGCCGTCTTAGGCTTGGTGCTCTGTGGACCTGCTGGGCCTTTGGGGCCTCGGGCTCCCCCCGTCCCCCGCTGATGCTTCGGGGTGCGGCGTGATCACGGCTCCCTTGCAAGCAAACATTTCTTTCTTGTTGCATGGCCACACATACGTTCACATGTGCATGCTCACAAACGTGCTTGTCTGTCCATCTGCTTCTGACTAGATGTTGCTGATGTTTGAGTGTTGGTACGTTTCTTTTCAGGTATGTTTGATGACTACTGTACTTTTCATATTATCATTATCTTTTTTTTCTTTATGTGTCATGTAGTACTGTGATAGTTTATATTGGTTTTTTTTTAGGTGTGTTTTAGGCAGCCTAGACAACTGTTATTTACACATTTTAATCCTGTCCTTTTCTCCCCTTTTTTGTTGTTTTTGTTTTTTCTTTTTCTTCACTTTTTTTCACTCTGTCAGTACCGACAGATAAATACTAAAGAAAATAAGATTACAATAAAAATAATAAATATATCAAGGGCAGCCATGTATATATCATGTCTCCCTTGGTAGAGCAAATCTGTCAAGCAAAATATGGCACACAGACCACCGTTCTGAATTTTAGGATGCTGGACAGGACAGGGTTAAAAAAAAAAGAAAAAAGAAAATTGTCCTTTTCTCTGGCAGAGGGACTTAGAGATCTCATCTGCATCAATAACCTGGATTCATCCTGAACAATTTGCATGAATGCATGTTTGTTGGAGGTTATTGTTTTTAGAGGCCTGTGCTGACGTCACTCGACTTTTTCTTTTGTTTTTTTCCCTCCACCAAATCTCGTGAGAAAATGTGTCAAACTACGACACAAACTCCTGCCAAAGATTTAAATCTTGTCCAGTTAAATACATCATGTCATTTCAAACTATTGATGACTGTCAGACGAAGGTCTTTCACAGACAAAAGTTAAAGAATTAGTCCACCACATTTGTTTGAATTTTATTAAATTCAATTTATTTGAAATGAATTGTAAGAAAAGTACAAAATCAATATTCTGTTGGTGCACCAGGGGTAGGAAACACTTTCCTACCCCTGCAGGATATGAGGTATAAACAAAGGAGCTTGAAAGTGAATATCTGGTCTGACCAGCTTTATTCTTCAACAGTCTGAACCCTCTTTCACAAGACTTCTCTCATTTCTTTAAGCAGTTATTAAGAATAGTTCTCCTGGATCTTTGAAAGGCTTTCCAAAAATTTTCTTTAGATGTTTCTGCCTTTTGTTCTGTTCTCTGCCCAGATGATCCCACACTGCTTCAATCATGTTGAGGTCGGGTTCAGGGAAAGAGCCATCCCTCCATCAGACCTGTTGCCACTGATCTTCAGACCAGTTCTTGTTTCATGTGACATACCTTAGTCTTTTCTTCCTGTTTCCCTTTCTTAAGAATGACTTCTTGACAGCCACGTTTCCATGGAGACCATTTCTGATGAGGCTTCGGTCAACAGTAGATGGATCTGCTGAAGGTCCAGATGCATCTCAGGTCCTGGATTTGTTTGTATTTCTTCAGGATATCACTTTCAGATCCTGTCCATCTGCTGTAGATAGTTTTTAGTCCTGACTCTTCTTTTGTCCTCCGCTTGTCCAGTTTCTACTTCCATGCTGAGATATGCCAAGTTTCCAGCTAACAGCTCTTTGGGAATCACTTTGTTCCTGCTAAAATTAAGTTTTCTGTCTGTCAGACTGTCTGATCTTTGATTTTTTTCACAGATTAAACTAAAGAAGGTGAACAAATTATGTGTCTTTGTGACAAAGAGCCAAAATATCCAGTTTAAACCATTTCTTTTTTAAGTTTTCTGTTCTGTGTCGACACAACTCTGGTTCATCCCTTGGTTTGGAGCCTTTTTTTATGCTTTAATGACATTAGTGGTTCTCTGTCTGGTGACCCTAATTTCACATGTAAATGAGAGCACTCACGTACACCAGATAAACATGTCGTTCTTTATTTATGCAGAAATAGGAATTCATTTAAAGTATTCCAATTCTCACTGCATCATAAGTATTAGTAAAAATGTGATCAATAGTAGCATCTACTTGGTTTATTTATGAAGGTGAGATTTGTATGGAAGCTTCTGTTATAAAAATGTAGAACTGAAAAACTTTCCATACTGAGATTTAATCTGATCTCAGAACAGTATTCAGATGCAGTTTTATCCTGTCATCAACACTAACTTTATACTTGATCATTACCTGCATATATCACCATGGCAGCCAAATGCAGCTTCAGACACGAGTCTGTTTGCTGCAAAAAATAACACGACACTCGACAAACTGCATGCAAAGATTATTATTAAAGATTATCACGGAGGTGGGAGGAGAGTTTCTTTACTGTGGATTGTCTGATGACGTTTCATATTTCCCAGCTGGGTGAAACTCTTTCCACACTGGTCACAGGTGTACGGCTTTTCTCCGGTGTGGATACGCTGATGACGTTTCAGACTTCTCAACCAGGTAAAACTCATCCTACAAATAGGACAGGTGTACGGCTTTTCTCCGGTGTGGAAACATTGATGTTCCTTCAGTTCACACGGCCACCTCAAACATTTTCCACAATCACAGGGGTGTTGTTTGTCCTCAGTGGAGATCCATTGAACCGGCTGTCCTTCACTGGGACAGTCCCCATCCTCATCATGAGCCCCATCTGGACTTGTTGTGGTTTGATTCTGTAAAGCAAAGACAGAAGGAAATTTTGAATGACAACAAAACTAGAAGTGATTTACTTCTGCTGGCAGGGAACTCACTTGATGGTTTTTCTCCTCAATGGAAATTTCCTCCTCTTCTTCCTTCATCTTTTAATCTGCTTTGAAAAAACAAAGACACAATGTCAGAGAAGAAAACCCAGAAACTGAGACAATGACAACACTTTTACTTAGTGTTTTTCAGCCTTAAAATCCTTCAAATCAAAGAAAACATCAGCAGAAACCAACTTTAATAGTAGAGATTAATGAGATAATCTGGTCAGACTCTAAATTATATCCTGTCTCAGTCAAATTTGTGCACAGTTAAAAAAAAACTAAAAAAGTTAACATACTTTTTAATGAAAACTCTCCTGTAAACTACATCAGTTCCAGTGAAACAAGGAGTTTTCCTTACCGTTTGTTGGGTGAAATGCTGTAAATCTGCAGATTTGTGAGCGTTGTCGCAGCGGTCAGAGTTTACTGAGGTTTGACTGGTGGACAGAGGATATCCATGGAAACCATTTCAGATGAGTACAGTTCCAGATGTCTTTTAAAAATAAGCCCTCAATTTATTTCTGTCACTAAATTTGATTGTAAACAACACATGGGTTCCATGATAAAAACCAGATTCTACTGTGTGTTCATGTGTGCAGCAGTTAAGACTTAAAAATGCTACATACAACCACACAACATGCTTACCTTACCATACCTTAGAAGACTTTTTTTTTACTTCTAGAGTGATTCAAAGGTCAGAGTTAGGTCGTTTAAGAAACCAAAAAATGCTGTCACAGTTCAAGAGCATTTCGAAAAATTATAGGAAAGTCTTAACGACATTAAAAAGGGGCAGGATTAAGACTTTTGCACAGAGCTCACTGAATGTAAAGCCTAGTATGTCTCACACAATATAGACTTAATATAAATTTAATTCCTCTCTGTCATGTTCTTTTATCCACTTGTAGTGTGTGGTGGCTTACGGTGCATCTGGAAAGTATTCACAGTGCTTCCCTTTTTCCACATTTTGGTATGTTAAAGCCTTATTCCAAAATGAAATAAATAAACTTTGTTTCCCAAAATTCTTCACAATATCCCTTAATGATAATGTGAAATGTGTTATTTGGCAATGTTTGTACATTTATAAATAAAAAAAAAAACAAAACCTGAGAACATTTACACAAGTATTCACAGTCTTTCTCATTAAGCTCAAAATTGAGCTTAGATGAATCTTGTTCCCACTGATCATCCCTGGGATGTTTCTCCTTACTGGAGTCCACCTGTTGTAAACTTATGGGCATGATTTGGAAAGACACACACACCTGTCTATATACGTCCCACAGATGAGATTGCATGTCGGAGCACAAAGCTAAAGTTAAAGGATATTTTCTGTAGACCTCCTGAGACAGGATGGTCTTGGGGCATAAGCCTGAGGAAGTGTACAGAAAAAGTTTCCCAATGAGCACAGTGGGCTGCATCAACCGTAAATGAAAGAAGTTCGGAACCAGCAGGACTCTTTCTAGAGCTGGCCGGCCATCTAAACTTAGCGGTCAGAAGAGAAGGGTCTTAGTCAGGTGACCAAGAACCCAACGGTGTGTTCATGTTTCGTGAAGTATTGCATTTTAACATTTGAACATATGAGATCGGAAGAATGAAGAGTTTGGGAGGGACTTTGTAAAGCGGCAAAATATAGTGTTCAGATATCAGCCAATCAACTGCCAGGAAATCTCATGCGTCACATGTTCTGACCAATCCGATTGACGAAGAATGATACTGCTTCTGTTGTAGACAGACGGTCTGTAATTCTAGATGCTAATTTTGGACATTAGTTTGAGGAAAATGCAGTGTTTTTGACACATGCTCTTTTGTTTCAAGGTCTGATGAATAGACAAATAAGGGAGGAGTTTTATTGAACAAGGTCAGTATGGATCATCGGTTGTTTTGCAGCTAAGCTAACCATAGCATAAAGCTCTTACTTCCTGTTAGCCAACTGATGTTAGCAGATAAAAATGAGACCTTCGGCCTGTGCTGCTACAAATTGACTTTACAAAAAAAAAACGAATGGCCATTACCATTACAGATAAATAGTAGCTACGTTTAATTTTTGTGTCCTACAGTAAGACATCATGTTATATGGGGACATTTGCCACGATGGTGGTCTTGGGCGTTACTCCTCTCCTCAGGACCACTTCTTCTTGCTTCCCTGTGGTGAAGCAACAGAGTTTCAAAGCAAATAACTCAGTTGTTGTATTTTGTTATACATTTACAGTTACAGTCGCATTTGTGAAAGAGAGCAATTGATATACCTCTTAAAATATGAATATTCATTTTCTTTGGACAGTATTTTCTCTGTGTTAGATATTTAGAGTAGTCTGAGTTACTTTGCTATACTTTCTCTCGGCTCATAAAGGTTGTATTACTTCAGCGGGGGTGTCCAGGCCATTGAAAGGATGGAATCTCTAATTCCCACCATAAACCGGCTGCAGGAGGTCTTTTTGACTGTGGGAGCAGAGATCATACAACTACCTCAGATAGTCGTGGTTGGATCTCAGGTCAGTCAGGGGAAAACAAAAATAGCTTACCTTCACTTTTCTCATTACATTTGTTCAGACTTTGCTGAATGGTGTCACTGAAACTATTAAAGATCTCTATATGTCCAAATTAAATATATTATGTTGACATGATATCTTTGTAGCATTCTGAAGTGCAAGTTAAGCCAATAAAAACAGTGATGTGACAAAGATTTCATTTGACTGTGTCTGAGGTAAATAGCTCTCATTGTGTGCCATAACAGAGCAGTGGAAAAAGCTCTGTGTTGGAGAGCCTGGTTGGACGGGATTTCTTGCCTCGGGGATCAGGAATAGTCACAAGACGACCCCTGGTGTTACAGCTTGTTCATGTTGCCCCTCTGAAGGAGAGGTTTAGCACTGAGAATGGTACCTAAATTAAAACCTTTTTGATACTTTTATGCATATCAGATGATGTTTTTTTATATTTTTAAAGACATCATAGAGCTTTGAAAGTTAAGTTATGCACAGATCAGTAGATTTAGGATTAAATAACCCTTTCTGTCAAGGCCCCATAGCTTGTTTATGTGCTTCTCATTTTCCCTTACTAATTTAGAATGCTGCATATTTTCTGCAGATCCTTGGTCTCTCTTTGCTAACATACAGTCTTTTTTCCTCTTCTTCACTACTTTATAGGAAATGGGGTTAAACACAATGCTCAAAACAGCTACCCAGGTCTCTATATATTTGATCTGCATGGACTCACCTTTGTTCAATCTCATACTTTCTTGTGAACACTATCTTTTGTGTATTCTGATTTCATATTTCTAGCCTGGTTTAAATAACAAATTTGCAATCGTCCCCCAAAAGCTAACTTGATTAGCATTTTTGATGAAGGAGCTTACGTTCACTCTTGTTTGTTCAGGTGTCAAAGCTGAAGAATGGGGTACTTTCTTGCACTGCAAAAACCAGGTACATTTATCTTGGAGATTCAAATTCTGTACAATTCCTTTGTCATGCATTATGTACTGAGTTTAGGTTGTGCGTCATTCTCTCATCTATCTGACAGATCTTCACAGATTTTGTGGAAATCCGTCGGGAAATTGAAACAGAGACTGAGCGCAGTTCAGGTGCCAACAAGGTATGAAAAATGCTTCTATGTGAACATACTAATGCTGTAAGTTTAGATTTCTAAGTTGACAAATGTGAGTTATCTTTTTCTTCTCTTGCTTGTTTAATTTTTCAAGGGAATCAGTCCTGAGCCCATATATCTGAAGATTTTCTCCCCCAAAGTCCTTAATCTTACTCTGGTTGATTTACCTGGAATTACCAAGGTAAACACAACTGCTTGAAAATGATGCAGATTTCTGTCTCACTTGTACAAAGATTTTATCAGTAGCAACTTAACATTGATGATTGAGTTGCACATCTGTAATTGTCAAAGATTCACAGCAGCACAACATCTGTGCTGTAGTTACTATAATATCAGCTGATTATTCTTGTCGCCTCAGGTTCCTGTAGGGGACCAGCCAGAGGACATCGAGGCTCAAGTGCAAGAGATGATTTTGTCCTTCATCTCAAATCCAAATTCTCTCATCCTCGCAGTGTCCCCTGCCAACTCTGACTTGGCCACCTCTGATGCTCTGAAATTGGCTCGTGAGGTTGATCCAGATGGTAGGATATTTTGTATACAGGCATTTTTCTCTCATCAGATTTCATCTTAATTTTTCTTTTCTGTCTGCTGGTGTTCATTACACATTAGGCTTCAAGTTTAAATGCATTTTAAATTATTGATTGTGCAGGAAGAATATATTAAATTATTTTTTAGAGTTGAAAGTTGCTTAAAAATTAATGTTACTGTCATGGTGCATTCAGAGGAGTAAATGAATCAATAATGAGACAGTGCCTGTGTATATTATCTTGGAGGCTGGCAGGATCATTTAGAAATATTTGTTGTGCATTTTGTCCGACAGGCTATGATGTGTGAATTCTGTGTTTTTTATCAGGTCGTCGAACGCTGCTCGTGGTCAGTAAGTTGGACCTGATGGATGCGGGAACTGATGCATTGGAGGTCCTTCTCGGTCGAGTCATTCCAGTCAGGCTTGGGATTATCGGCGTGGTTAACAGGTTTGAAGACAAACTTAAATGTAATGATCTAAGTTTAGTCTTTCTTCGTTTATTACTTGAATCTGTTAATGTCATTTTTATTTTGATAATTTATTTTACTTGCTGCTCTTTTTGTTCCTTCTAGGAGTCAGCATGATATTAATACCCAAAAGAACCTGGAGGACTCAATGAAGGATGAGCAGGCCTTCTTGCAACGTCACTACCCCTCACTTGCATCCCGTGCTGGCTCACGCTATCTGGCCAAAACTCTGAGTAGACTGCTCATGCATCACATCCGGGACTGCCTGCCAGAACTCAAAACCCGAGTGACTGTGCTCATCGCCCAGTACCAGACACAGCTCAACAGCTATGGTCAGCCGGTGGAGGATCACAGCGCCACTCTGCTACAGATCGTCACTAAGTTTGCTAGTGATTATTGCAACACCATAGAGGGAACAGCCAGACACATACAGACATCAGAGCTGTGAGTACACATAACTCCAGTAGCTCCTATGTTAAAAAATTATGTTTTGATGAGTAGGAATTGTGTCATGTTTTACTGAATTGTCTTAGATTTCCCAGGCTGTTCTTACAACTTATTTCCATAAAACAGATGAAGAATTCCCACCCTTTAAAATTTTTAATGTAATAGAAAAATACATTTATTTTCATATGAAGAACGGGTTTATTTTAAATTTCAGGGTGGAAAAAAAACAACTGTTGCAACATATCAAAATGAGATTAAATTGAAGCAGACCAGTAACAGAAGTAGAGGCTAGGTCTTTTAAAGTACAGATGAAGAGAGTTTCACCACTTAAGAATTTCTCTCTAAGTATTTGCAAAGAATTTAGATATTTTACCTGCTAGAGAACATATAATTCTTAAGCTGAAAAGATGTTGATAGGCCTCTGTTCTCAGAGGACAGGACCTAAACATAATACAACTGTGGTGATTGTCAGGCTCGGCATGCAACTTTGTTTTGAAGAAGACTAAGTAAACTCAGGAATCCTCTGAAAACCATTGTCAGTTAATTCTGCACCCAGAAGTGCAAAATATAGCTCTGTACTATATAAAGAAAACACAATTATAAGCAAGCTTCTGTGATATGTCTCCCTTTTCTTGGCCCAAGCCTTTTATGATATACTGACGTGAAGTGGAGAACTGACCTTGGTCTGATTTATGAAACCCTTAAACGTTTTTTTTTTTTTTTTTTTAAATATACATAAAGTGGTCAGACACCGGACTAAAGAGGAGAGGGGCTACTTGTCATATGTGCACAGATCAAGATCAGAAAGCATCCATGATTGTATGGGGGTACATTAGTGCACACTGCATGGATAACTAGCCCATCTGTGAATGTATCATTAACTAAAACAACCGGCATAGATTCTGGAGATAAATGCTACCGTAAGTTCAGTGTTTGTTTTTTTTGTTTGTTTTTTCCCCAGTGAATTCTCTTATTTCACCTAAACAGCCACATTCTTCACATATTAGAACAGCAGGACAATTTTAAAACAGAAATAAATGGGTATATTTGAGAAATGGCCCTGAACCGCTGAACAGCTGAAATTCAGTATCAACCAACAATGGGGAAAAGATTTTGTTTTCCAAACTACAGCAGTTAGTTTTCTTAGTTCTTGATGTTTCAAATCATTCTAAGTGATCTCAGTAGAGAGGATAGTAAACATGACTCTGTCTAGCCTTTTAGAAATATGTTGCATCAAGTTAAACCCAATTATTTTTAAAAGAACATTGAAAACGTGTTGGTTTCAACATTTAATATGTTATGTTTGTTCTACTGTCAACTAAACTTAACGATCAAAACTACAATTAAGTTTAGTTCAATTTTAACAATTTAATTATTTGCAAATAATTCATTTTTGGTTTTATTTACATTTTACCATACGTCCCAGCTATTTTGGAAGTGGGGTTGCATAAGTTATTTGATAGTGTTTGCACAAGTCAGCATTTTACTTGCTCGGTGCACAGTGATGTGAATGTAATGACCTCTGGGTAGTGTAAGTGTAAATTGAAGTTGTATCAGCATCTTTTCTTGGCACCTTCGCCTCCTCATCTCTCTTACCACCATGACATTAATTCATTAGAATATGTTGGTAGCAAATATTGAACTTTTTTGGTTCATTGCCTTTAATTTGGGCTAGATTGACACTGCTGACACACAGCACTGAAAAACAGCATTGGTGTCACAGCTGAACCTATGTGCTCTGCAGCTGTGGGGGTGCTCGGATCTGTTACATATTCCATGAGACCTTTGGCCGCACCCTGCAGTCTATTGACCCCCTGGGAGGACTAACTGATCTGGATATCCTCACTGCCATCCGCAATGCCACGGTGAGCTTCTCACTTGTTTGTGAGCATTGTTAAGTATTTATTTCGATCAGGTTTACTCATTTGCAGAAATGGCAAGTAAATGATGGATCTGGCATATCTGTCTTTATTTGCATGTGTGATTGGTCTACAGGGTCCACGACCAGCACTTTTTGTGCCCGAGGTGTCTTTTGAGTTGCTGGTGAAGCGGCAAATTAAGCGCCTGGAAGAGCCCAGTTTGCGCTGCGTGGAGCTTGTTCATGAAGAGCTGCAGAGGATCATCCAGCACTGCTCCTCTTTTAGCACACAGGTAAACCTAGAGATGGTGAAAGCAGTGCATCGTTTATGCTGACAGCACCATACTAAGGATGTATGTCTTTGTGGTTTTAAGGAGCTTCTGCGATTTCCCAAATTGCATGATTCCATTGTGGAAGTAGTGACTGGATTATTGAGGAAGCGCCTGCCAATTACTAATGACATGGTAACCCAGAGCTTTGACAAAATAATCTGTTTTATAACAACCAATAGCCCTGGACCTATCAAGTATCGGGGATATTTTCTTTTTGTGTTTTTGCACTAGGTGCACAATTTAGTTGCAATAGAACTCGCCTACATCAACACTAAACATCCGGACTTCACCGATGCTGCACAGGTGTCTGCATCTGTCAACAGTCAGCAGGTAGGGTTGGCGGAGGGGAGGGTGTTGGAGAATATATAAGTATTCCCTGGTCTTTCAGGAAATTCTTAATATGTGTAATTGATTTTTCCAGAATAAACCCCTTAAGTAGTTCTCTGTTAAGCCTGAATGAGTTTCAGACCCAGGCATTACAACAGTTCGAGTAAAATTGCACCATCAGGCAAAATCTCCTCAAAACTTTTTGAATTTCCTGCTTTTAGGCAGAGGCCCTTGATGGAGGGAAGCGTCTAAAGAATGAGAAGATCCCAGAAGAGAAAACTCCAGCCACAGGTTTTGGCAGTCCCAGCAAAGGCCAGGCCATTAACCTCCTTGACACAGTAAGTGATAGAATTACTAGGAGGATATAACATTTAGGAGTAAACTCATTGCAGACTGTCAAAACTTTACTTTGCACTCTCTGTGCCAGGCAGTGCCCACATCCCGTAAGCTGAGCTCAAAGGAGCAGAGGGACTGTGAGGTCATCCAGCGTCTCATCAAGTGCTACTTCCTCATTGTCCGCAAAAGCATCCAAGACAGGTTTGATTTGAAAAGAAGAAATCCAAAGCAATGGAGGGAAATAATTCTCCTGTCTTTTTCTGAACTATCCTGTTATTGATCACATCTTTTGGAACTTTCTTGGAAATGTGTGTCTGCAGTGTGCCCAAGACAGTGATGCATTTCCTGGTGAACTTTGTGAAGGAGCATCTGCAGAGTGAGCTGGTGGGCCAGCTCTACAAGCAGCCACTGCTGCAGGAGCTGCTCATCGAGTCACAGGACACTGCACAGCAGCGGACTGAGGTTGCTCAGATGCTCGAGGTAAAACTGGATTAAACTTTTTTTCTGAGATCATGAATGGCAGGTTCTGTTTCTTTTTGCTTTTATCTACGAATTTAAGTCCAGCAATATAATAATTTGTTTTTCTTTCCTTAGGCACTTAAAAAAGCCAATAACATCATCTCTGAGATCCGGGAGACCCATCTGTGGTAGCCAGAGGAAATAACCAAGTCTGTTAGACAGAAAACAGCTTTGAGAGTATGAGAGTGTGTATGTGTTTACTGTAGAGAAAGTGTGTGTGGCAGTACCACAGTTTTCTCATGGACCAATGACCATAGCACCTTTTAGATCTCTTGTCAGCTGTTGCCCTGCTGAGCACACCGGGGCTGCTGCTTTCCACTGTGAGTGTCGTATAGTGAGAAAGATTGTTCAGACACTTAGAACAAAAGTGCTGTTGCAACTGAAAATGTGAAAAAAACGCAGCCGAGAACAAAATCTTTTTGCATAATGTTGTGAGAAAGTCTTTGTTGGATTATAAGATATTTGCTATCATTGTGAATTTACTGTATATCATACGGATTATTTAAGCACTCCTGCAGGGAGTTTTTGATCAACATGTGTTCACACTGTACAGTTCAAAATGTTCCAAAAGCCGGGCTTCCTCCAAGCCTCTTTTAAGCAGGTGCTGAAGTCATGTTGGGTTTAATTTCTACTTTAATTTTCTTTTGTCAGCAGAGATAGAAGTATAGTCGAAATCCAGCTCTCAGTGCTGACATCAAAGAAACACTGAAGACACACTGCGGTCATTTTCAGAAATTACTGGATGACTACAGATTGCTTTTCCAGCTCTGTAGTGCTGATTACTCTCAGGTTTATTTTCCAGTAACTTTAGCATATTACTCCATTTTTGCTGTTGCAAAGCATTGTGGTCGTGCGTGTAGTCATTTACAAGAGGACCAGACATTCCGAGGACTCACATTGACGTGGACAACTGTAGATAGCTCTATGTAAATAGAGGATTAGTGAATTGTTTGGGCTGAAATGTCTTAAAAAAACAGAAATATAAAAGAAATGTCTGATTTTAGATCCAGATAGTAACATTTCCATTGTTTCCAATGGTTACAAGATTTGAGCTTTTTCCATGTTGTCCCTTTTCAGTCATACAAGCTCCCCATACGTATGCCAGATTCAGCATGTAGGTACTTTCTGCAAGCAGGTTTTGATTTTGTATTCCTAGCTCTAAATTAATGTTTTAACTTTGCCAGAATTATTTGCCACTGTGCCAGCCATCTCCTGATTTTTATGTTGCTTGATGTGTAAAAATCTGCATGTGTATCCATCTTTCCACTTATTATTCATGGCTTTATACCTTCTCATAACCATATTAAGTAATAATCTTAAGAATTAGGGTTTCTCAGGAAGATCTGTTTTTACGGAACCATCAAAGAGTAGCTCTGATTTCTGTCCTCAGTCAGTTTGTCTCTAAAACCCTGTTTAAGGTTGCACGTGTGTTCAGTATGCATGTGTTGAGCTGTGAATGAATCTATGGTATATTTTGTATTATTTAAATGTATATTATCATGTGTCAACTGCCTCTAAGTTCTTGCCTGCCAATATTTGTGATACATGTTTGTTAACTGAAGTCTGATGAGATCAGAGAGGTTCATTAAACTTTAACCAAGGACGCTGTAAAGTTGAGAGTCTGGGTGTTATTTAAAATCTGTGGCTTAAGAGTTGGTCAATATTCATAAAATTCTTTTTTTTTTTAAACCCACATTGGCGCAGCAGTAAAGTGATGAGACTCAGTTTATTGATTACAAGTCTGTTTGGGCGAGATAGATTAGTCACTTTGACATTATCAGGATGAAGACTGAGTGTCCTCAAGGGGATTAAAAGACCAAAAAAATAAGTAGAAAGTTCCCAGAGTCACAAGCGCCAGTGTTCAAACCTCTGTTTTGTTCTAGGACTTGATGCTGCACCAACTTCTGCAGAAACATTGAAGCCTCACTTATGAGTTATCCACTCTGAATTATATGATCAGTTATTACCTTTTGATGTTGAGACAAATCAAGTTGAACAGAGGTTGAGAGGTGAGGTGATGGATGTGTATTAGAAGGAATAGAGAGCCGGTCATTAATGCTAAATGAGATAAATCAATAAAGGCACTATAGTCCAGGAGAATTCATTTTTTTTGTCACAGCAAACCTAACATGACGAGTCAAATTAGTCCTGAATTTACAGCTCCCATAATGTTATCAGTGGTGCAGTAGTCAGCAAGCATTTACAGCAGAGGAGCAGATGGAGCAGCTTCATTTCATCTGATGCCAGAGCCCAAAGTGGATTTGAAATTAAAGCTAATAAACCCATATCGGGTTATTATTTTAAATTGCCTACACATTTTTCTCCCACTGTAGCCAGTTATTCTGATCACCCTGTTATAACACCCCACCAACTGAGACTGGACTAGACCATACCAACTCCCAAAAAATTGGAGGGGGCTCAGCTGCAGCCTTGATACAACTGCATCATTCTGATCATCTGTAATGAACTGACTCATGACGGATTCCCTCTTTGTGATATTTCTATAAAGGTATATAATCCATTCTTGTTCCTTGGCCTGTCATCACTGGTGTGCAGAGGATTTGGACCTACGTTTCCCTCCTTTCCTTTCGTACACTATTGAACCATTCAGCCAAGCAGGCTGAACAAAGCCACAGGAGAGAGAGCGAGAGAGAGAGAGAGAGAGGGGAGCTTCAGGGAAGACATGTCTCTCACTGACTCTGTCGCCTCGACAACCGGGTAAGAAAGGAAGGGAGGGAGCATCAGAGAGGGAGAGAAAAGACTGGGGAACATAAAGAAGAAAACAACATAATATGGACTGCTGAGATTAGAGGATTCCTGCAGGCTGAGAAGGGAAAGTGGATTAGATTTTTTTTTTTCATTCTCATGTGAAGGCTCCCTGGATGTATCGCTCTCCTGATTACTTATTAACAATGACAACAAAGCAGTAACTGATTATATTCCCTCGCATCAGTGCATGGAGCAGATGAAACTGCAGAGCACAAGTTCAGCACAGTTAAAGTGGACTAAGTAGGCCTGAACGCTCCACCTGTAATTCTTCTTTCATCAGCTGCAGGTAAGTCTTTCCTTAATCTTACAAATGATTTAACAGGGGTGATTTTGTCTTATTGATTAAATGTGCTGATTACTGAAGGAATTCAATTTTGCAGTTATCTACAAAATTAATTTACACAAATTGTTGAATAAATTGAAAAAAAGTTTCAAAATTTGGCTTCATGCTGCCAACACGAAGAAAAAATGCAATGTCTTCTATTTAATTTTTCATGTTTTTTTTTTTTCACTCTATTTTTTCAGGACTGAGATAAGTGAATGCTGCTATATTATCAGCATGCTTCACTCACTGTGCACAGAACCGTGCTGTTCTTCCAGTGTAAGCAAGAATTAATCAACAATAAGAAAAATGAACACCTCTGTTAGGTGTAATTGAATCTTAAGAGTTTGACTTGAACCATAGATTCATAGAGTGGAAAAAATATAAGGCTCATTCACTATAAACATCGTGCTGGGTATTCAAGCATAAGAAATATATTCATAGCGCACTGGTGGTGAAATCAATGCCCCTTTAAATGGGGTGCTATTCTAGCTGAGTTTACATCAGGCTGAGTGTGTGTGGGGCAGAAGGCAGTATGTGATATCCATATTGGATGAGATGGAGAAGGGATAAACTGACAAAGGTGGAGGCAGTTATTTTTAGCTGCTGTCAGTAGTGAAGGTTACAAATCTCTCACCTTTGTGGAAAAGACAGAGATGTGGAGAAAAGGTGGGAAGATTGAAGGGTGGAAAAGGGTAAGAGTGTGAGACAGAGAGCAAATGGAGGGCTGAGAAAGATGCTGAGAGGAACCATAATGGGTGAAAGGTTCAAGCTCCCACCTCATTTACAACAGGCAAGGCAAGGCAGTTTATTTGTATAGCACATTTCATGTACAGGACAATTCAAAGTGCTTTACATAAAACAAAGGCATTACAGATATTTAGAAATAGTAAAAGGCATCAACATATAATCACAATAAAATAATAAATCACATTAAAATGATTAAAAGCAAGATAAGTAAAAAAAAAAAAAGTTAACATGCAGATTTCATGCATAGGCGCATGAGAAAAGAAATGTTTTTAACCTGGATTTAAAAATGTCTACATTTGGTGAAAGTTTAATCTCCACTGGCAGTTTGTTCCACTTGTTTGTAGCATAACAGCTAAATGCTGCTTCTCCATGTTTAGTCTGGACTCTGGTCTGGACTAGTTGAGTCTTTGGATCTAAGAGCTCTGCTAGGTTTATATTCTCTGAACATATCACAGATGTATTCTGGGCCTAAACCATTCTGGGATTTGTAAACAATCAGAAGGGTTTTAAAATCTATTCTGTGACGGACTGGAAGCCAGTGTAAAGATTTCAAAACTGGTGTGATGTGTTCAGATCTCTTAGTCCTGGTTTAAACTCTAGCAGCAGCGTTTTGGATGAGCTGCAGATGTTTAATGCTCTTTTTAGGAAGTCCTGTTAAAAGACCATTACAGTAATCCAGCCTACTGCAGATGAATGCATGGATGAGTTTCTCTTAGTCTTTCTGGGAGACTAAACTTTTAATTCTGTTGATGTTTCTGAGCTGGTAAAAAGCTTCTTAGTAACAGCTTTGATGTGGCTGCTGATACACAAACTTCAAGATGTATAGCTAATAACAAGAAAGACTGACTCCTCTGTGTTTTTTTTTGTTGTTGTGTCTGTGTAACTGTACGTAGATGGCATAGAAATGCAAGGTTTCAAATGTATGAAATGCATCAATAGTAGAAGTTTAGTGTAAGAATTTCAGTTTAGTAGTTTGTATGTGTGTCTTCTAAATCAATTTTATATAAGGAAACCCTTATTTAATTGGACAATAGCACCTTGACTAGAAGTTAGGCCATCATATATAGAATATTTATCTTGGTGTCAAATGTCTACCAAATGCTTTAAAGGTCATGAGGATTTCTGAAGTCTTTTTTTTTTTTTTTTTGGCTTGTGGTCAGCTGTGAATTGTAACCAAGCTTGAAGGTGTTGATTTGAAATGTTTTTGATCAGCAACTTCTCAGTCTGTGGCGACGTTAAACTTCCCTGACTGGAGAAAGTGGCAATGATATCACTGAGGATGTTGCCAGGTTGTCCCTCCTTATCCAAACCAATTTTCCACCAGTAAAAGATAATAACTTATGTCCTATTTCATAACACAAAGTTGTGTCAGTCCTAATAATTTGTACTTGTGTGCAGTTAATTGATGATCTCGACCCGTGCAGCTATTTGAAATGGCTCTAAAATACCTTCCTGACCTCTGTAAATCTACATTCCTTTTCCTTAGATCTGAACTCAGCTTGACCTTTCCAATTGTACTTTGTACTTATTCATTTTTACATGCTTGCTTCCTGTTTGTATGTTGTACAGTCATCCTGCCCTTGAATATAGACCGGTTCAAGGGAAAAACTAAACAACACATGACATTCATGTTTGTTATGAGTGTAAACATTTGTCCTGGACTGTACATATTGGAAAAACATGGCAAGTGTGATTTATGGCTCAGCATCTTTTTGTTTGCCTCTAAGTACAGCTCCATTCTGCACAACACAAATCCCATCACATACAGCTGCTGTCCTTCCAACAAGCAGGCAGGTAGAGCATAACCATCTGAGCTGCACTTGTTTAATAAATAAATATGGAAACAAAGCTACAGTGGAAATTCCCAACTGAATCCAACATGATGCAAGGCAAGGTTACTCACTATACATTATACAAGAGCAGGTTCAGTTTTCACTGGATTAATACAAGTGTTCATATTTCAGAAACTGCACACAGATTTAGTCCAGCCCACTATCTGCATGTTGGTCATTCTTGAGTATGTAACTGTATTATAGGCAAAAAAATGCTTATTGATAAGAGCAATGCAGATTTGGTACAGATCAAGCCATATGGCAGATAGTATTCATTCCAAAAAAATGCACATCACAGGATGCCAAATTACACTCTATTTTTAAATCTACACCTGTTCAAGCATTGAATCGACTGTGCTCTCCTAATCTGCACAAAAAATAGCAATGTTGAACAACTCAGGTGGCTAGTAAACATATTTGTTATACCAGGCTCTGCACTACTTGTGGTGCTTTGTAGCTATAATAATTTTTGTGCATGAGATGTAATGTTCTTGAATGTGAAACAGCGTCATAGTCATCAAGAAGAGAGGAAAGGATGTGTCCCTGAGGCCATGCATCATTGTAGTTACCTCTGCTCCACTGTACTAGCAAGCTGTCAATTCAAAGATACACCTTAACAGACAAGAGCTGTGACTAATGACTATTTAGCACTAAAATCTGCCCTTCAGTCTTTACTGCCTCATTTGTTTAGTCAATTTTAAGATCTGCACCACTATTCAGCCTATGTTGATGTGTAAGTGGGGACAGAAAAACAGCAGTGAAGATGTACCTGAAGTCCTCTCATTTAATTTTCACTTGATTAAAACAGAACAGCAGAAAAGCACAAGTTTTTTTCACTGATGTTTTTGTCGCATGTTGCTTGTTTGTATTGATAATGGCTGTGATGTGTGTGTACAATATTGTCAGCCATAGCCAAAGCTTTTTCCTCTTCCCCTCTTTTCTTCTCATCATATTGTTGCACGTCTGTGCGCCTTTCCTCGTCTTCTGCTGATTAGAGTACCATTACCGAAACAAGGCAGAGGCAGAGATTTAACATAACGTGATTAAAGAAATTCAATTACTGAAATAAGCAAATGTGTTCAGTTTAGTTGACTGCAAATATAGCACATTTTTCTAGATAGATCATATAATTCATCTTTCCTGTCATGAGGACAGAAATATTGAAAGAGCTTTTTGTACTGCAACATTTAAAAGATGTGTTTCCAGCAAAGGGGATTATGTATTAGAAATATATGGTACTGTAATCCAGAGGATGCTGAAAATTACTGGATGGCTAATGGAATAATTGCATTTTTTGTTATTGATGTTATGTTATTACATGATTAACAAATTTGTCCTCTTAGGGTGCAGGTAGTTGACATTCATACTGCTGCTGCACTGCTCCTCTCATTAAAAGCTTGTTGGTGTCCTTGCCTTGGATGATATGCTCATAAGTGAAACCGTTTCTTAAACCACAACAGTCCAAAATTCACCTTCTTTAGAGAATATTAAATTATATGTGGAGCTCCATAGGCTTTTCCCCCCATTTGGATGGGGAAAAATCCAGCATAAAAAAAAAGCACAAGCACGTCTTTGTGGACATATGTCATTAAAAGTTTCTCTCAGGAAGTGAAGAGTAAAGGCTTTTAATGATGGAGTCATTACACACATCCGTGAGCTGCTTCATTATCAGTGAACTGCAGTGTGACTCTTGCTCAGTTACCACACTCTTTAACTCTGCTGCAAACTTGAGTACATTCTCTGCTTCGGCACTATCAATCTCACTCAGGTATAGGAGCATGAACTTAAAATCCATAAATCCTGATATCCATTTTATGCTTCAGGGTTTGTCTCTCAAGAGTCTCTACTTTCTAAAGGGAGAAATTTTAATCACTTTTAAAATATTGATTGAACAGTGTAAATCACAAATTCAGTTTTTTTTTTTTTTTTTTTTTTTTTTTTTTTTGCTTTATCTAGAGAGCTGAGTGCAGCTATCTTTCATACATAATCATGATTCACTGTCTTACCTGGCCGACCTAAAAGCTCTGTTCTAATGAGACTAGACAAATTGCTGCAGTTAGCACCCTTACTACCACCTGAATGCAAACTGTTTGCAGTATCATGTGCATTTAAGATCAGAAAAAAGTAGCAGCTATTGATACTATTAGCTAAAGTCTGCCCATCACAGGAGATAAACTTATTCTGCAATGCTTCCTAACACCCAACTCGCTCTTCTTGTCTGTAATTAGACAAGCGTGATAATTTAATTTGGTGCAAAACAGATAAAGCTGCACCTTGAGGCTTGATGTGTAGACAGCCACCAGTGGAATCTTTCCAGGTGATAAAGGCTGACAGAGAGACGAATAGAATTACAGCTTTTAGCCTGTCACACCCTAAGCCCTTGTGAGCAGCATCTTAAAGCAGAAGCCTGCCAACCATTTTCTCTTCGAAGCCCTTGAAATCCCCCTCCTTTTAATATGCCTGCCAGTGGAGGGCCTTTGTCAACAGCTGCTTGAGGACAGACTTAATTCTTTCGTGCCCTTGCTTGCTTAGTCCAACTTTAGAAGTTAACCTGTCCTTCATTTTCACTAGTGCCTGCTGGCAGTTCAAACATCTATTTTGTGCTCATGAGGAAAAAAAGGCTGAACTTTGGATGATAAAGATTTCATTGTGTCAT
The DNA here is from genome assembly GCF_017639745.1 of Melanotaenia boesemani. Taxonomy (NCBI): domain Eukaryota; kingdom Metazoa; phylum Chordata; class Actinopteri; order Atheriniformes; family Melanotaeniidae; genus Melanotaenia; species Melanotaenia boesemani. The sequence goes on from NC_055692.1 coordinate 23,416,563, forward strand.
CTGTTGATGACAGGCGCCAGCATGGATGTGGAGGATGAACCGCTGCTGTTTCACACCAGCTGGGATGGTGAGGAGGAGGAAGAAGAAGAAGAGGAAGACGATGGAGTGGTCCACACCACAGGACAGCGCTGCTGCTCTGGGAATGTAGGGTTTTGTGGAGTGTGGAGGACACTAGGGTGGATTTACACACAGCCCTGGGTGAGTGGAGTGGTTTTAGGGGTAGCTTTCTTGCTACCATGTGCCCTGTTTGCTTACATGCTACTCTACTGCCCTCCTCTGGACATTGACCTCTCCTACAGTGCCTTTGAGGTTCACAGTCACTTCTCAGCTGAGCGCTTTGACGCTCTCACCATTGCTGTAAAAACTCAGCTGGGGTCCTGGGACAGACGTAGGCGTGACATAGAGTCTGAGGCACTGCAGGAGATTCTGCTTGATAAACTGGTCAGAAAGGGAGTGTTCAACTGGACAGACAGTAAGAGGATGAGATCCTCTACTTCAAAAAACAGTGTTTTACAAGGAGATGATCAGAGCAGAGTTGCAGCACATGGAGATGTAAGGACAGAACCTGATTTCAGTCAGGGGGACATGAAGAAGCACAACAGCTCAAATCCCAGAACAGGGAAGGAAACGGGGAGATTTTGGGATAAAAATTCCACTTTTCCACTGATTAGGAAGCGCAGGTTTGCTCCCAATTACTACATGCAGAGCCAGGCTCAGTGGAGGATTGAGCTGGTGTTTGTGGCTCAGGGGCAAGGCGATCGCAACATCTTCACCCCAGAGCGTCTACAGACAATTCACCATGTTGAGCGTCTGCTCATGCAACACCCACAGTTTCATCAGTTCTGCTGGAAACCTCTGGAATTATTGAGGGATCTGCCACTGGGGCCATCTTACTGCTCCCCACCAAACTCGCTTCTGTCTTACCTTTATCCCAGCGAGAGAGGGGGGAAGATATACTACGATGGCATGGGCCCTGACCTGGCTGATATCCAAGGTAGATCAACAGATATTCCAGTTCAAGCATCAGTGACTTCCAGTGACAGTCTAACCCACCTGTGCTGATTTGACCTGTTATGTGCTGCTTTGCAGGTTCTCTGGGACTGGCCATCACCCACCCACAGTTCTACTGGTATGTGGATGAGAGTTTGTCCCCTGAGCATCTTTCCTCCTCTCTCCTACGTAGTGAGATACACTTCGGGGCTCCTCTGCCATCCTACTATTCCCTGCAGGACCGAGCAGATGAGCAAAGAACTCGATTCAAAAACTTTGTGGTTCAGTATGCAGACATACTGGCAAATCAATCCACCAGGTCAGGCACAACATCAGCTCTTCGTTGCACTGCAATCCACGTTATTTTACTACAGAGTGTTTACAGCCACTGCACATTGTTGCATGGCTTAATGGTTTGTATCTGCATCCTGTGTGTTAGTCAGGTGAAGGTGCTGTATGGGGGAACAGAGCTGTTTGATAATGAAGTGAGGAAAACCTTCTACAATGATATGATGCTGGCAGTCATCAGTGGAGCCTGCATCACTGTGCTTGTCTTCATTCTTACCTCATTTTCTGGTACATTATGACCTGTTCCCTTTTTCTCTTTCACTTGTGTACAAATGGCTTTTTTTTTGTTTTTTTGAAGTGTCAGAATTAGTTTGGATGCACATGAATGCTAATGGGCTCTTTTCTTGTCTCTTTGAAGTCTTTCTGACTTTCTTTGGACTCTCTGGCATTGGACTGAGCTGTTTAATGGCTCTTTTCTTATACCACGTTGTCTTCGGTGTGAGGTATCTGGGCATTCTCAACGGAGTTGCAGCATTTGTTATTATTGGCATTGGTAAGTTATTGAAGACAGCTCAATATTTTTTTTTTGTTTTCTTGTGGCGATATATCAAAGAGGTTTAGTGTCTCTCGGGTTTGTACAGAAGATATGAAACTAGATTAAATATATTTGCTTAATTAAGCATGAAGACATGACTCAAAGGGAAACTCAAAGGGAAAGCATTAACGTGACTGTCCAAAGCTGTAAACATGTCTTATGACTTAGGACAGCATGCAAAATTATTTTTGTTAAAGGAATTATGAAATGCTTACATGAACATGTTCACTTATCTACTTATGTGCAACAATTTATTATTACTTCTTGGATGGATAATATGACTTACTGGTGTCTTGTTATCTGTGAGGTAAAATGCTTTAGGAAGTTTCCACATCTTGCAAAGCAATACTAGGACAAAAGCTCCTACAAAGCTAACACATAATATTCTTTAAAGATGATGGAATGTCGATTCCTATGGTCCAGAATTAGTTTTGCCCTATAATGGTCTAGATTCACCAGACCAGAAGTATCTAGGCCAAAGAAAGTTATGAATGATGGCCCAGAGTCAATTGAAATGCAGGACTCGCTATGAGTCCAGGTGCACAAACTGAACCATATCTGTAACTTGCTTAAATTCAGGTCAACACATACAACATAAAATTGGTCAAATTTGGCTAAAGCGCTCAGCTCAGATTGGCCCTAAAACAACCAAATCAACCAAAACTGGATAGAATTGGTAACCCCGCCCACACAGCTTTCAGGGCAAACTTATGATGCTACCTTGTTTGTGTTTGTTGTTCCTTTCTCTTTGCCTCTGACAGAGCCTGCCTATTGGGTTTCAACCTGATTCCAGGCTTTATGCTAAGCTAAGCTAACCAGTTTGGTGTAAATTATTAGTGCTAAGATTTTTTTTATTATTTTAATTCTGAGCAAGGAAATAAAAACAGTTTTTATAGTTGAAAAAAATCCACACATTTTTACAGTCTATTAATAACTGGATGTGCTTCTACACTTTTCTTTTCTATTTTTTATCTCTCAGGAGTGGACGATGTGTTTGTGTTCATCAGCACCTTTAGGCAAGCCTCTCATCTGCATCAGCCACAAGAGCGAATGATCTACACAATGAAAACAGCTGGCAGGGCTACATTCCTCACCTCCTTTACAACTGCAGCTGCCTATGCCGCTAACACTTTCTCTCAGGTAATAATAAAAGAAACGTGGCATATAACAGGATCTGTACAGGAAGTGTAAATGGCTCCTTTGCTGCAGATGAATAGAAGTGCCTCTCTCAGCAGACAGCTATTTTCACACGATAAGCACAAATTGAATGTTTTAAGGTCCTTTACACTGTGCTACATTTAATTAACACTCAGATCCCAGCCGTGCATGACTTTGGCCTATTCATGGCCCTCATTGTCAGCTGCTGCTGGCTTTGGGTATCTGTCCTGATGCCAGCCGCCCTGTGTATCTGGACTCAGCATGTGGAGCCTCATGAGCACGTCTGGTTGAATTGGTGAGCTTTTTCATTTCCTTACATTTTGTGAGATGTTATTGGAGGACTTTGTGCGACAGCTCAGTTGACATGTAATCCCTCCAGCTGTCTCTCACCCTAAACTCTTCTCCCTCTGAAGCCTGAAGTTGTTTTCGGGCCTGTCAGCAAGCCACAGCCCTCTGTCAGATGAGGATGATGATGTGGCACTTCTATCTGTGGAGATGGAGCCAGGTGAGATGTTATCTCTTTACCCTGAATGGATGACAGGGTGGAGAATTGGAAAGGAATGAGTCCAGGCTGTAAAACGCAGCTGTTCAGGCACCACTAAAGGCCCTTTTCTTTGTCTTGGCCAGGCTCCTGTGACACAGACAGCGATACAGCCATTCTGTCCCTGTCAGTGGAGACACCTTTGTCCCCTCAAGGGCAGCAGCATGTGGGTGTGGTGAGCACTAAACTCCAGTGGGCTTTAAAGCACTTAGTGGCTGAACCAGTAGTGAAGCGACGAAAAGCTGTTCTATGTGAGTTTTATAACGAACTCATTAAGATTTTTTACACAGCTAAGATTACTTTATAGGCTCAAATACAATAAAATAATAAAGGGGAATTCTGTTGTTTTTCTCCCCAGTTTACAGAGCTCTTTGTTTATGGTTCCATGTTAAAAATACTGCAATTTTTTATGTTAACCCTGATAAAGGAAATGCCAGCATCTCACATGGAGTATTTACCCATACTCTTCAGGTGTAATTGATCATTCCTCCTGACATAACCGTCACCTGCTCTATCAGTGCCATCAGATTCTCCTCTCTGCTGTTGTTTAGCATTATCTTCCTCCCAACACAGGCGTCTTTCTCCTGGTTCTTCTCTTATCTGCTGGCTGCTGCTGTCTCCTGAGGCCAGCCACTCATGCGCCTCTTCTTTTTCGCCAAGACACAAACCTCCAGACCCTGCTAGCTCTGCGGAGCAACCTTAGTGGACAAGGAATCTCCTGCCCCATGTGCTCAGGTGAGACTGCAGCTGAAAGAATCATGAATTTAACCTCAAAGATCAGAGGCAAATTTCTCAAAGGCATGTTTTATCCTGCAGGTGTTTTTATGGAAAAACCCCACCTATTGAACGCACATACTTCCTCATCAGGTTTTAGGTTTTCTACACATCAGCACAACTCAAGGACAACAACTTCCACTACTTCTCAGAGCTCAGTAAAACCTAACTCAAGCACCAGCCAAACAGGTAAACAATCAGCACATCTTCCGTTTCCTTATTTAAAATGTATGTCATGATTGTGATGCATTTTGCTTTGGTTTTAAGCTTCCTTGCTCACAGTGTACCTATCAAAGTTGGACCATGAAGCCTCTACAACAATATATCGTTTCTCACTCAACAACAGCATCCCATCTCCATGGAAAATGTGCAGCACAGGGGATGAGGAGGTGTCATCATTTCAGGTTGGGAAGTGACAGAAGTGAATTTGATATTTATTTATTTATTTTTAAATTTGCTCTTTGACATGTGGCAGTGAAGCAGCATGAAACTGATTATATATATGTATTTTTTTTTTTTTTTTATCTAAATAGGCTTTTGGTCAGCCCCATGCTAATTACACGGCCAGAATGATGGTTTGTGTTTCCCGTGTGTATCGGCCATACCCCAGCTGGATGATCACATCAAGCTCATGTGATCCCCATCATGGCTGGACTCCAGAGTTTTCCTTTTATGTAGCCTTGTCTCCACAGCAGGACAGCAGGTTAAACGATAATAGAAAAAATAAAATTGGAACTCAAATATAGTCTCATGTGGTTTTAGTAGCAAATCTGTCTTTTCAACTCTCCTATCTCTCCTTAGGAGGCTGTACTTTGCTCAATGTCGCCTGAGACCTCATGCTAGCCGAGTATGTGTTAGCCCTCCCGGTTGTGGCTTCAGTTCTGGGACTGATGGACCTTCACAGGGAATGTTTTATACCCCTCTTCCATTTGGTGAGCGAGCAAGCATTTCTGTCTAACATAAAGACAGTTTGTTTGCCCATTAGGAAAAGTGTCACCTAATGCATTTTTATGTCATTTATTCTTACAGTAAATCTTTCCAGCAAAGAGAACGCTGTGATATGACAGCTTCTCCAAAAATAGTTTCTTAACGTGGCATTTTGTGAACCCACTGAAGGATTTTTCCACTGTACTCCAGTTGTACAGATATTTTTACTTTGTATAAGCAAACACAGATCAGACATGTCCCTCTTGTTATATTTTTAAAGATCCCTCATCTGCTGCCAGAACAAAAACATCCAAAACATCAGGCTTTAACCCGTGCAGTGGCGGTGTGTGTGGCCACCCAGCGGTGCGTCCTCTGGTTGACACTGGGGCCATGGTTTTTGTTGTGTTTGGGATCCTGGGAATCAACCGAACTGAACCCAGGGATAATCATGTAATTGGAGATATGGTGAGATTCACTCATCATATACATCAATTTACTACCAGATACTTGCCTGTGATGTGCCTTATGAGTATGTGAGTGGATGAATGTGACTTAAAGTGGAAAGTAATTTGTGTGGTCAAGTAGGCTTGAAAAATAATAGAAAAAAAAATCCTGACCATTTATTATCTCAGTAAACCTAGCTGAATTTATTTTAGTGATTCTTTGGTTATGCTAACATATTTCATTTTCTTTACAGGGGAGCATTATATTGGATCCTGACTTTGATATTTTCCAGGAGATGGGACATCTCTGCAAAATCTGTAAAGCTGTTGGCGCAAACAAACAACTTGTGAAGCCAGGGGGAGCTCAGTGCTTGCCTTCAGGTGACATTCATTTAGCTATGGAGTCTTGAATACAAGTATTGTCAAAACATATCATTTTTCAGAACAGCTGAGAAAATATTTATGTACAAATCATCTGACTTGTTTGGGGTTTGGAAAATTATTTGTATTTTCCACTTTTGTCCAAATGTTCAGTCTTAAAATCAGAGTTACATAACAAAACATTGATCAAAAAGTGCATAACAGCAAAAAGGACACAACTCTAAACTACAGCCTTAAAGTCTAAATATAGGGGAGAATGTACTTCAAAATGGTAATGGTCTTTCTTTTGTTCCCTTCAGGCAACAAGTTGTCTTCATTTCTGCCTCTTTTCCATTCTGACTGCCACTCTTTGCCTGAACCCAACCTGCTCCCAGGGCAGCTCTCCCATGGAGCAGTGGGAATGCACGGAGGCAAGGTCCGCTGGCTGTCCATGGCCTTTGAGTCTGTAAGTACCTTCATCTTTCAGCTTTTCTTCTGTGTGCATCCAAAGCTGTTCATCCAACCATCCCTAATGCTCAGTGTCTCCTCTTCCAAGACCACATACAAAGGGAAATCTTCCTTCCAGACTTATTCTGACTTCCTTCAGTGGGAGAACTTTATCCAGGAGCAACTCGCTAGCCTTCCACAGTCTTCTGCTTTGCAGCGAGGTTTCCAGACATGTGAGCACTGGAAACAGATCTTCATGGAAATCATAGGCAAGCGAGAGGTGGAATGGATGTGAGAATTTTTAGCAGCAGGGAATGAGTGCATAAATGTAATTAAATCTGATGGTTTGTAGGTGTGGAGAGTGCTCTCTGGAGCCTTCTACTGTCATTGGCCATCTGTGTGGCAGCTGTGTCTGTGTTTACTGCACATCCCCTGCTGCTGCTACCAGTACTCATTACCATTATAGGTAATATATGAAGAATTTACATCCAGGTTTGGAAGAGTTGTGTGCCGTTATATTCAGGTCTGGCTTTTTGTTTTTAACAGGCGTGATCTGTCTGGTCGTGGCTGTCATGTATTGGCTGGGATGGGAGATGGGAGCAGTGGAGGCGATTTCTTTGTCGATACTTGTTGGATCTTCAGTGGATTACTGTCTACACCTGGTGGAGGGATACCTTCTGGCTGGGGAAACAATTCCCTCTACTCCTGATCTTAACTTAGTATGGGGATGTACATTTCTCCCACTGTAACAGCTCTGATCGTCATTTTTTTTTAGTTAATTACTATTTATTTGGATGTTAAAAGGCAGAAAGCCCCTTCAAGTCTCATGAATAAATAATATTAATTAAGGGTAAATGTTGGTGGTCTGTTAATATGTTTTGAAATCGACATTTTAATCTGTGTTTTGTTTTCAGGAGCCTCCAGCTGAGAGGCAGAGACGAACTCTGGAAGCAGTGAACCATGTGGGCGTTGCCATAGTGTCCAGTGCCGTCACCACAGCGATCTCCACAGTCCCTCTTTTCTTCTGTGTCATTGTGCCTTTTGCCAAGTTTGGCCAGATCGTTGCCATTAACACAGCTGTCTCTATTTTCTTCACGCTGACGGTGACAGTGGCCTTGTTGGCCTGCATGGCCCCTGCCCGCTTTAGCAGACGCCCTGGGGCTGTGCTAAAGGCCAGTTTGGCAGTGACGGCAGCTGCAGCCTTGGGAGCAGCTCTGTGCTGGTTGGGAAGACAGCTAGGATTGTCAACCTGGCAGTCAATCAGCACAGAAACGCTGCTGTCTGTCAACTCACACTGATGTCACATGGAGGTGATCCTCTGTTTACAAACTGAGAATTGTTCAGGGGGAAGTGATCTTGTACTTCATAGCACAATGATGTCATAACAGAATACATGTATTTAACTTACGTTGATCAGTGGATTGTGAGCATGAGGATCAAATTCACACCTGCTGGATAGTTCCTCTAAAATAAAGTGTAACTATGTGACACATTAGTGGGCTGACTTTTCTGGGTTGACATGTTTGTTTTTTTTTTTTGTTGTTGTTTGTTTTTGTTTGTTTTTATCTGGTTTTACCTTCAGCCTTGGTGATTAAGTGATCTCTCTGAAACAGTGGCTGAGCCACAGCTTTCATCAGTATAACTTATTAAGTTGTGAAGAGCTGCTGACTATTCTGTGATCTGTTGTTGTGAACACTGACTGGACAAAGTGCTCTGATGTCCATGATGATTTAGTGTTGCTGGTTCTCACAATTTCATGGTCATCTTGTGAAACATCATGTTTGTTTAATACTTTGTGTTCTCTTTATTGTGCACTGAATGTGATTTTCCAACCATGGCAGATTAAGATGTCCTGCTGTGCTGATTTAAAAATCGTTTGAACCAAATTTATACTGTTTCGTTAAATGTAAAGTGTAAAAAGTGTAAATGTTTGAGCTCTTACTTACTGAACTGAACTCTGATGCTGCCAGCACACACGTGCTTCTAAAACCTGTGAATACCACTACTTTGCACAAGTTGAAATCTTTTTCTTTCCCCCCCCGATTTATTAATTTTATTGCTACAATTTGTAGCTGCTTCAAGGTCTCTGTTTTTGTAATCACCACAAATTGAAAGAAACCTCTTTTCACCTCCTCAGGTGTACCCTCTGACTCACTTAAGAGGACCAACTGTAACACACTGCACTCACAATTTAAAGCACCACTCAAACATCAGTCAGTTGCTGCTCTGGTCTGCCCCACAGTGAAGGTGAGGGCCATTTGTCAAACCTCATAACATATTAATGGTTGCGGAGAGGGACAGACTTGTTGGCAGCAAGAGCACTAAATTTCTGTTTTATGTGTGTTATTTGTTAATGTCAAATAAAGCAGGTGCATTAAGCCTTTGGTCTTTTTTGTGAAAGCACAGCATGATTTTTTTTTCTGCATTGTTACACAATGGAGCAGTCGAGCAGAATGAAGAGCTGTCACTGTTTGCTTACACTCACATAATTACTGAAAGAGAGCTACAATGGCCCATCTCTGGGTAGCTATTAACTATTCATGTGAAAGGGCTCAGATTTAAGTGAATTGCAATGCATAAATGTTTCATGTTGGTTAAACTAAAGGAAGCTAAGATGTTCTTTAGAAAGTGTCATTTCTGGTCATGATGATGGAACGTTTGATGGTGTATTGTTCTAAAGCATCCTAAGGCAAACAGATTGTACTGCAACAGAAAAAGAAGTCATGTTTTTTTTAACCTTATCCTGTCCAGCATCGTATAAGGGTCCTCTTAATAATTTAAATATTATTCTTTATTATTAGATTTGTCTATTGCTAAATTTACACATTAATGCTAGACCTGACGCGGGGGGTGGGGGAAAAAGAAAGGGGAGAGTAAACAGAAGAGAAAAAGAGAGTGAAAAAAGAGACACCAGATAGAAAGTTTAGATTGAACAGCATCAGATGTTCAATCAAAACAGGAACAACCAGACAACCAGCTGCTACATCTGTAAAGAAACAGAAAACCACCTGCAACATCTGCCAGAAAACAAAGCTGACAATCATCGCTAGCACCTATAAAAAGACAAACAGGCTGAAAAAAAATCATGAATCACAACAACAAAAACAGCAACACAAAGAAAAAAATGACTGTAGTTGTTGGTGATTAAACTCATAAGACAACACAGTGACTGTCAGCAAGCAGGTTAATAAATGTGGGGGCAAAATAGCAGCCATGATTAGGGATCAGTGATCATGCAAATGCAACCAGGCCACTGCGAAGATCATAGGCAAACCAGGGGAACCCCAGGACCCCAGCCGCCACCCCAGAGCACGAATCCCAGCCAGCCCGCTACAGAGTCAAACATGCATTCGCCCAGAGGGCAGCAGAGGAAGGCCCCAGCCAGAGTGCCCCACGAACATGAAGCACAGGTCCCAAGAGGCCAGGGATGGCAGCTGCCACCCCTGCTAGGCGCTGGCCACCCAGAGGCGGGCTAAGTGCAGGGCCCAGGGCCCCAGAAGCTCTAAAGCAACCCCCTCCAAGGCAGAGCCCACCCATGAGTTAAGGTCCCAGCATCCGCCATGCAGCAGTTTTCTGTGCTGGCTGAGTTGCAAATCAAGTTCTCTTAAAATCGAATGCATTTTGATTGCACTCAGTCAGTACACTCTAGAAAAATAGTTTCACAACAATGGTACTGAAGACATGTGCAGGTCTGAATTAGTCCTGTGAATAAAAGTCAGACATCAAACCAGTGTCCGACTGAAAGTTTACACAACACTGTGTCAAATAATAAATAAATAAATGGAGAAAAAGAGTGAGTGAGCAACAAAGTATATTCAACATAGACCAGTGGCTACACATTAGAAGGCAATTAGAGGGCTAATTTCAACAGTACCTTTCCACCTTTACATTATACTGTATATGTAATCACTAGAACAATAAATACCCAGGCTCATTTAGTTCTTGAGAAATACTTCATTGTACCAAGAAATGGTATTTTTTCTGGAGAGAAAATACTGAACATCAGAGCTGTAAATCAACACTGAAACATAAGTCATATCTTTATTTTACCCCATGTTAAAGGGTGCACACAATGTTCAAGTATGCCTGAGGAACTATATGGATTAATTAAAAAAAGAGATAAAATGCATTTAAAAATAAGTGAACTGACATTGCATTTCACAAAATTTCATAAGCTCATGATTTTGGAACAATTCACTGTAAAGTGCTAACTGGTTCGAGCTGAGAAAAGCACATGTTCCCTTTGAAAGATCAAACACATTACTTTATACATGGAGGTACAGTAACAGCCAGTCATCAGGTGAGCAATTACAACCAGAAGACATGGACCACATTTCATTTATTAGTCCTTTAATAAGATAACTGCTTCCTTAATTTTCTTGTTATTGGTAACAACGGGAATCTTGCCATTGGTTGCCAGGACAATGCCAATTACAAATGCTGCTGTTGTCACTGTACAGTTTTCCTTCTTTCCTTGTAATTACATGCAATTGACTGACATACAGTATCAAAATCTCAAGTCGAGTCCTTTTAATCCGCTTACGGACAGGAATCCTTTACCGAAGGGATGCGAGTATGAGAAGAGGAGAGCAATTATTGAGGAGTGCAGGACTCCTCCTCCTCTTCCTCTCCTCCCCCTAGATGTGGTGGGCCGGCCCGACAAAAGCAGGGATCTGTCCAGCTGATGCCTGCCTTCCTACAGGTCCTGAGAATCCACTGTTTTCCTTTGTACCTCTTATTAAGAGGTATGTTTATAAAAAAAAATAAAATAAAATAAAAAAAGGAAAAAAAAATCTGGAGGGGACTGGGTCAATAAATTTTCCCCTACAGTCTGCCTAAAGCTGACGTTCACCCTCCCACCCCTAACCATAAAAAGGTAAAAACAAGGTGTACTGCAGAATGGCTTTACTCCTCACAGTCTGTGGGGGGAGCTAGAGCCCCTAGGAGCTGAGGTGCGGTTGGTGGTCTTGCGGCTGTTCTGTCGAGTCTGATTCATCTTGGTGGCCGAAGGTTTCCGAGCGTCAGGCTGGCGCCTTCCCTGGGGACCCCTCCGCTTGTCCCTTTGCCCTGCACGGCTCCTTCCGGCCCCCGCTGGTCACTTGCGTGAGTGCAGTGTGTCCTGGAACTTGGTGCTGGTGTAGCGGACATGAAAACCTTTTTTGTTGATTGTGTCATCAGAGCGAAACTTGATCACAATGGAGTCACCAGCTGAGTAGATCTCCTCTGGTGGCTATGGGGAGGGACAAAAAAAGAATAGTCAGGGGTGGTTGTGGCTTTCTGCTTCTTAGACATCCCTTCAATTAAAACTCAAGTCTCCTTACATGCCGAAACTGAGGTCAAACTGGTGACTGTGACAGCGTGTTCTGTCACCAGAGCCATGCAGAGGTCAGCATTTAGACTGGCATCTTTACAGCTTTACTCTGAGTCAGGATTTGGCAAATACTCAAGTGAGGATTAAAAAAATACCATAATGATTAGGGCCAGGTGTATTACTGCAGAGAGTTCTGAGCAGAGCCCAATGACACACAGCATCTCATATATTCAACACTATCTCCAGAATGTCAGCCAAATTGTTTCCAGTAAAGCAAAAGGGGAGTTAACTGCTTCATGTGTACATGAAAAATATCCAACTTGAACTTACTCTGTCAGAATAACACATGAATATTAATTGAAAACATCACTTTGAAAAATAATTAGTTGGTTAAGGTGCTCAGAAACTGCATTGTGGCTATGAGAAAGACGAGCACTGTAAAGTCTGAGCAGGCAAAAGCTGCTGATAATTAAAGATGCCATTCAACATGAATAATACACTGTATCTGCAACAGCCCATAACTCTTGGCAAAGAGATTTAAAAGACAAAGAGAGAGCAGCCAAGTGTTATTGTAGACTCAGAAATGGTCTCCTGTCTTACGGAGAAAAGCCCTCAGGCCAAAGCCTTCTCACCACCATAATGAGTTTCACCCCACTTTGGACTGAACAGTGACAGTTTATTTCAACCTGTTTTATAAAAGGAAACTTGATTGAGGAGCTGATCTCCGGGGCATTGAGGGTGCTATATCTCCTCTAGTGGATGATTCAACAGGCTTGAATGAGAGGCCAGATCGTGTTATTAAAGTCTGAAAATGAAATCAAGCTGTTCTTTGACCTGATGATACTTGTGTTTCTAATCCCTGTCGGCATTATTGTTCTAGACTCCAGCTGCTGTAACAGCACTGGCTAACTGTTTTGCTGTTATAATCCAGTGCCAGAGACTGATGGTCTTTCCACAACAAGGAAGTTACTGCTTGTGTTGACCTACAGCCATTTCCAACCCAACATTTTCAAACTCAGAGGAACTTTAAGTGATTAAACTCCAGATGAACTGGAATCAAAAGCTCTAGGGTGGTTCATAAAGTCACTCAATTACAATCTGACTCCAAAACAATCATCTGAACACTCCTGTAACACTGTAAAAGCAAATAAAAGGCTGAGATTAGTTGGCTGTATTGTCACAACAACTTAGAACAGTGACTAAAAGAAAATTATTTTTACCCCGGAGCCACAGTAACGTCCCAGCCGTGGAGACTTTGTGTCAGCTCCATCAAAAAGCTCCATGTAGTCATAGCCGCAGTCTGCCTCCTCCTCAATCTCAAACGTCTGAAAGATGAGCTCCACGCCATAGCCTTTCTCTGCTGAAATCACCCACTGGCAGTCGGAGGCTCCAGGATAGTTATTGTCCCCAAACTGGGCATGTGAGAACAGGTCCTTTGTTTTGACCTCAGCCTTTAGACGACCTCCACACTCTGGACAGCAAAATAGTGTCCAAATAGAGATAAAAAAAAAAAATAAAATATGTGTTAATTGGCAGTCTAAGAGATATAAAGAATTTTTAACATACATTGACTTTAAATAAGGCTCACTCAAGACCTTTAAATGTGTGTGTTCAATATTTTTACCTGCAGAGTGAGAAGCCTCAAAGCCTTTTTTCTGCACAGAGCTATCAGAAAAAAAACGGATAAACAACTTGTTGCTGTTCGATATGATGGGAGGGGGTTTCTTGGTGCCACAGAAGCGGCCGAGGGAGGTTGCTTTTGCATCTCGCCCGTCATAAATCTCTATGTGGTCATAGGCACATTCCAGGTGGGCCTCCATGTCGATCTCATTGAAGGCCTGTCACAAAACAAAATGACTGAGATTAAATTAAATGGGTGGATAATAAAACATTATTTTTTTAGATCAGATTACTTTGGTTGCAATGTTGTAATAGTTGGTTGTAATTTCATGAAGTCCTTAAGATTTTGAATTCTGTTAGAAACAGATATTTGCATTACTTGTATGTTAATAAGATTTCTAATCTATATCTGCAGTAGAGAGAACAAAAATGCAAATGAGAACAGAAAGGGGAACCACATATCATCAACAGGATTATTATAACAGTTTCTGACATGAGTGCAGTAAAACACAGATGCCCCCAGTAAATTTACCACTTCAAATACACTGAAGAGCCACACATAAAGGTGAGTGGTGAGTAAAAATTAAGTATTGGAGTAGGAGGAAATGGCACATACGATTTTGATACGATGACCTGGAGTGGTGGTGAGAGCCCAGGTGCAGGTTTTCTTGCTGGGATATTTATCCGGCCAATTTGGACTGGTAATAATACCACTCACACTATTCACAGTATGATCACAGCCAGCTATTAAAAAAAAAAAAAAAGTTAGTCATGGAGTCAGCGCAGCGCTGCATCAGACTAATACCAAACAGCCCAACAGTCACACCGAGCTCAAATTTCATCATATCAAAGAAATAAAGATCTGTTGTGGAATACCTTCTTTACAGTCGTGTTTGTTCTCATGAAGCACAAATCCACTCCTACACTGGCAGCTGTAGCTCCCGAAGGTGTTGACACACTCATGCTGACAGCCGCCGTTCTCCTTAGAGCACTCATCTTTGTCTGAGGAAGAACGGAGGACATGACGCCAGTTTTCAGAGTGAAAACTCACAAACTGCTGCTCAAAGTGACTGAGAGAAAACAGTACTGCCAGGAGGACTCACCTGAGAAGAATTGTGCTTTAAAGCCTTTTTTGGATACTGTATTGTCTGATTTGAACTCAATGCGCATGTTGTTGTACTGAGAAGTAATAGCTTCTGGTTTCTCTGCCCCACAGAACTTCCCGTGCAGCCTCGAGTCCGCTGAAAGTCCACTGCGTACCTCTACATAGTCATACTTGCAAACCTGAGCAGAAAAACAAAACGTGCAGATGCTGCAACTTTTTGTTTGGTTTTAATTATGAAGCACAAAGAGGAGAGGAAAGATATTTGCTATGACAGGGGAGAGATATAGTGGAATGACTGAGAGCACAGAACAAACCCACCCCGTGTCGTCTCATAATAACCCCAATGCTCACGTCATTGCCCTCAGTCTCGAAGACGTCAAAGAGCAGAGTGATGCGGTACTGTGTGGGGGCAACAAGCTGCCAAATGCAGTTTTTATTTGGAGGGTACTCTCTGGGCCACCCTGGACTGGTGATGGAGCCATTCAGCTTGGTAATGAAGCCTCCACAGGCAGCTGGACAGAACACATAAGATGAGTGAAAACAAGGACAAATCGTTAGCCAGACACAGACAAAGATGTGTGCATAAAAAAAAAAAAAAAAAAAAAAGATATCCACATTTGTTTCAACAGGACATTCTAAATGTTATATTGTCCTCTGAAATATATCTGAAATATATTTTCTGTAACCTGAAAAACAACAAACATAACTGATGACTGACTGCCCATCCAGCCGAGGCGAGCTTTTCATCAGTTGCACAATGCACGCTGTGTTTGGTTAGGCTGCGTTAAGTACTGGCACTACAGTCCCTCACCTGACTTATCTTAGTGGAAATAAATGTGCACTGTTGATCCTTGGTGACTACAACAAATGCTGTGTTGATACACAGAATCAGTTATTACATGTATACAGTGGTGAGATACTGGAGCCATAAAAATCACAATATCTGGTAGCTATTTTTAAGATATGTAAGAAACTGCATTTCTACCAATTTTATTTTTAACACATGTAAACAGTTCTAAATAAAAAAAAAACTTTTTTGTTATGTTAATGACAAATATTTTAACTCTACTGATACCATAACCTTTAAGTACTTTAGTGTGTGAGAAAATGAGTTTATATACAGTTTATCTACCGTTTATTTGTATTATTGATAACATGACATCAGTCAAAATTTTAAGCCTTTTTCTGGGACTTTAATTTTTCAAACTTATCTACGATAAAAATATGTGACATCTTCTAGGGGCAGACATGGGATAAGCAGTTATATGACCCATCTTGTAAACTAGCATTTAGGTCTTAAAGGACAACCTATAATTTGAGACAAAAATAAAAGCTAACACAAATCTCTAAAAGACAGTGCCGGGCCAGCACAGCCATCAACGTTGGCATCTTTTCAGGCTTTTATGAATGACTGTACTTATTGTATTTGGGTGGCTAAGTGTATAAAGTGCTTTAGGATGTAAATGACATGGTGAGCAGGGTTGCTGACTGTCCCCCCTGTACTTACCCTCACAGCTGCGCTTGTCAGCAGCCAGCTCATAGCCTGGGTCACAAGCACACTTGTAGCTGCCTAGTGTGTTGACACAGCGTTGCTCACAGCGACCGTTGTCCGGCTTGGAGCACTCATCCATTTCTGAAAACACAAAGATATGTTAGGGCCCTTTTAGTAGGCCCCCTGGCTCAATAGCTTACAAGAGAAACTCTCCAAAGCAACCACAGAGCCAGACAAATCTGGTCACACAGAACGCAAAGGTGCTAGTAAAACAAGTATGTGACAGTTTCATGGAATACGTCAGATATACAGATGTTAACATTTTTCCTAGAGGTTTACAGCCCTTAACCTCTCACCTTTGAAGAAGTTGGCAGCAAAACCGGCTTTGTTGACTGATCCATCTGAAACAAATTTCATCCACAGATGGTTGGAGCTGGTTTTAATGTCATCTGGTTTGTCGTAGCCACAGAAGCGTCCCAGCAGAGGGCTGTTTTCAGAGATCCCATCACGCACCTCTAAGTAGTCATATGCACAACTGTCATGTCTCTCAATCTGAAGGAAGGCACAGGGTTTGGAATTAAAGAAATAAAAAAGCTTAACAAAAAGGAAACCAACATGATTTATGTAAACAAAATATGATGGTGTCATACCTCAAAAGACTGGAAGGTAAGGCCCACATGGTAGCCCTGAGTGACAGAAATCTTCCATATGCATACTTTGTTTGGTCTGTAGTCATCAGGGTAGTTGGGGGATTGAATCTGACCATTGTCCTTCTTCACTTCCCCGCCACAGATGGCTGCACAAGATAGTAAAAACAAAAGAAAAATAACACTGCATTACCTTTGTAGCAATACCATTAGTACACATCTCTGAAAAAAACGTCCTAACAGTTGATTCACTGATTTACTCAAATGGCAGGACACATATATATACACATCATTCTTTGCACGGTCTGGAAAGAATGAAGTTGAATGTGAGGGCCAGCCAACATCTGATTAATGCAGCATAAAGCGCTTGACACATCGACAGTGGGAGAGCCAAAAACTCTGCATATTGCTTCACCGTCTAGGCACATTGTTAGATGTGTGACTGGCTGTGAATTCAGTCAGCCGAGCAACATTCTGGGACAGGGTGCAGCGAGGGCAGGCTGTGGGTGCTTACCCTCATAAACAGCAGAGAAACCCTTTCCCACCCAGTTACTGCTGCTGCGAAACTCAATCCACAGTCGGCTGTCAGTGGAGATGATTGGCTCAGGCAGCTTATCGCCACAGAAACGACCTGAATCACAGGTGAAGACACACAACAAGGATTAGATCATCATGACACCTACAGTAACCCTGAAATTCCTCTACACACTTACAGAAACTACTTATGAGATAATAAAAAAAGAAGCAGTGTCCAATAAGACAAAAAAAATCTACACTTCCAATATTTTAGCATTTAATTTTTTTGTGAAATTTATGTACTGTATGTTTCAGGTTTGAACCTTAAATTGTGCCACTCTTTACCTCTAACACCCACCAAACAAAGTTTGTCTACATCTGTCACTTCTGTAAATCCTTGTATCGGATAAGAAATTAACACGGAATCTGAAAAATGTGCTGGTTATCTAACAATAAACTACAATAATCCTGCAAGTGTGACCCACAAGTTAGACAAAATAATACACTTGAGAGTCATCTTTTAAAGATGAGTTAATCAAGAAAATTCTCATTCAAATCTAATGATCATTATTTGCTTTTCCAGATCAGCCTTCTGTAGTGAAAACTGACCTTTGAGTGGTGCCTTCCTCCAGTATCCATCTCGGATCTCCACATGGTCATACCAACATAAATGACTCCTGTACAAATCCATGGAGGTGAAGTTCAAAATGATCTTCAAAACCAAGAGAGTATGATTATTGACACATCACAGGCCAATGGTCACATTCTAACAATGCTCAGATAACTATAAATACATGACAACTCAGTCAAAACTTAATAAAACATAATAAAAATACTTTTTAAAATTAGTTTACCTTTTCTTGTATCTGTTTGTCAATACAGTATTCTTATAGAGCATTAATATAGAGTAGTATTAATATAGTTAATTTCTGAATGCTTTTCTCTACAATATCCATAAGTCTTGTTAAATCTGGCTCCAAATATTTGGCTGAAAAATGTCGTCTCTGGGGTTCACTAGTATATTTTTACTACAAAGATTATTTTAAAATTCTTAAGTTTTATAAAGCTTTTATATATTAGAAACAAAAAATAAATTCTATAAAAAATATTAACATCTTCTGCAAGAAAGTAAAAATTTGTTCAAATAAACAAATTTTACTCAAATGCTGTAATCATAATTCAGTTTTAAATATATATATATATATATATATATATATATATATGTGTGTGTGTGTGTGTGTGTGTGTGTGTGTGTGTGTGTGTGTGTGTGTGTGTATTGGTGTAGCAGGTGAAGCTGCAGAAATTAAGCCCAGAGGGCCAAACTTCAATATCATAACTATAAAAAAAAGGGTATTTATAAGAGTTTTAGGATTTTTAAATTTTATTCTAATGAAAACGTAGAACATGAACTGTGAGGTCTTGTTGGAAAGTTATGAAAGAACCCATAAAGTAAGAAATACAGCAGAACCACAAAAGCAGTCAGTGATTCTTGCTTTCCATATGATCATACCTTTTCCCCCGGTGTGACTGATATTCTCCAGATGCAGTGCATGTAGGCTGAATATCCATTAGGGAAGCCAGGAGAGGAGAAGTTCCCGCTGCTGTCCTGCAGACTGTCCCCACATCCTGTGCGCAGACACAAACACAAACAGATCTGCATATTAGGCCTGAGCCCTGATGCACTCGCAACTAGTCTCTGCCTGAAGAGACCTTTTCAAGTTCAAACATAAACGTCTTCAAACCTCATTGCAAAGACAGATGCTGAATGCTGGAATTATAACGCTGGGTGTGAAACAAAAGGCAGATCTTTTATGTTCAAATGCACATCTGCTGATAATATTACCCACAACCCTGCATCTCACCCACCCCCTCCCCCACTGACTCCAGATGATGATCACACAAAAGGAGTAGATAGTGTGAGACACTTTCTCTGAGCATCCTCTGAAAATAAACCTGGCCCTCTATAAATAACTCAGCCCAAAGGAGGATGTGATGCATTATGTACGTGTTGCCAGCCCTTAGTTTGTCTGAGAAAACGTAAGTGTTTAAGTGTGCAAGGACTCATTCCAAACTCAATACACCACTTGATGCTGGGACAGAGAGAGGCTCCAGCCAAGTGGGGAAAGATGTGTTTAATAAAGTCACAGAGGAAATATTAGAGAGCACTCTGGTATCTTCAGTTTTTCACCTGAAGAACTGATTATGCACTTGCAATTACCTCTGTTATTTTTACCT
Source organism: Melanotaenia boesemani (assembly GCF_017639745.1). Lineage (NCBI taxonomy): Eukaryota > Metazoa > Chordata > Actinopteri > Atheriniformes > Melanotaeniidae > Melanotaenia > Melanotaenia boesemani. The sequence goes on from NC_055692.1 coordinate 23,436,012, forward strand.
CGAGCTGCACTTACCAGAAGTTAAAACAAAATAGCTTCTTTTTAGGATTGTGAGTGAGCAGCAAAGTGATGAGCCCTGAGTTACTAGATGTGTGTGATAGTGCTTGGCAGAAGACTGCCAATAACCAGCACTCAGGCACACACCGGGGATGACAAAAGCTCCCAGGAATGCTGCATGAGTGGGAGATCTGTGGCTCTTTAAGGATTTTTTTTCCCTACAACACGTGGAGAGACTGACTGCCTCATCCCCTACAATGTGCGCCACATCATCCACTCTTCCTCAGGAGGCTAAGTTAGTCACGATTAAAAAGACAGAAGGCTGGCACTGACACACAACAAACCACCTTTTACCTTTAAAACTTCTAGTTTTACTCTAAAACCATGCTGGCTGGTACACCTTTGATAACAAATCACAGTCTATTCATTCAGTTTTAATGTGGGGTTAGCAGCTTTCACGGAATGACTTATACTACTTGAGATCAGATATATTCAGCAGAAGACTATTTTTTAATGTACATCTGTTAATGCTGCTAATTCTGTTTACCTCAACAGTTTTAAATCCCCTCCATCTCCTCTCTGGAAACATAAACTGTATGGTTCAGAAAAGTGCCATGTTTAGAACACAACTACACACTTGTGTAGTTTCCCAAAATTCGCTTTAACCATTGTCTTCGCAAGACAAGCTGTTCTTTTGCATCTATCTGGGAAAGAGTGATGAAAACTTCCTGTCCTTGGGTTGTGTTTACACTCCTCCCTGCTTGGGAAACTCTGACGCTGTAGCCAGGGAACCACACCACATCAATAGTCGATGTAAACAGCGTGAGCTGCATCTGGGGAAGGCAGGAGGAGCTACCGACCTCTCTCTTAGGGTTATGTTGTGCACACATGCAAAAATAGACAGAAAAAACCCATAGCAGACAGGATCTGTTATTTTGGACTTACTGGAGCATTTGTAGAGTTTGCGTGCCTGTGCAATATCCCCTTTGCTAAGTCTGGTTCTCTGGCCAATAGGTGGTCGCACTCCATTCACATCGTAGCGTGGCAGGATGGTGTCTAGGAAGATGCCTCTGTAATTCAGAAAGAAAGACTAGTGTTAATGTTGCATGAACCCACGATTTCACACAATTTTGCAAGCCATTCCAACAAGCACCCACAAATACAAAACACGTGTGCTCAAGCATTAAATGATTTACCATCAGTTCAGTCAGGTCAACCACTGTCATCATGAAAATCAACAATGTCAGTCTCAACAAAGCCAAACTGAATGTGGTTTGTTGAAAAATTCAGTCAATGCAACAACCACACCAAGGGCATGGAGAGCACATTCTCATATTCATTTTGGATTTACATTAAAAAAAAAGCTTCAAAATGCTGATAAACATTTTACTATAGTCTAAATACTCAATGTGTGTTCAGCGAGTACTGAAATTAGATGATACATCTTCCAGTTACAGGATAACACTTGTGATGAGCTTGTGATACCATTTAAACTGGATGTTGGCAGTCAAACCTATCGTTAATGCACGCAAACAGAGACTCTTCCAGTGTACAATTTTCATTTAATCTAATAATCAATCTAGTTAATAACTCTGTGATTCTTTCAGAGCTACACATCTGCTACTGAAATGCAGATGACCAGCTAAAGTCACTAATAACAGTCTTCCTTTGAGGTGTAATGGTGAGTGCCATAGGTTAAGTCAGAGGTTATCTTTCTTCACACACGTCTGCCCTCCACGTTGACCCAAACCTCTCTAGAGTCACTGAACTATCACAATGAGTTGCATCATCTGTGAACACTAGACACACTCTTGTTCAAAATGAAAACTAAAAAAAGTGATCAGATAAGGTGTCTGACAGATTTGAAAATGGCAGAGCATAACAGAAGAAAAAGGCTCTTTCTCCACAGTGCTTCTTCACTTGACACTTTGCTAGTTTATCATGTTCATTTTTCAAAGTATTGGCGAAGAACGGCCTGGCTCCATGGCCGTTCCCATGGTGACATGCCTATCAATGGCAGGCATGTGCAAACAGAGCAGGCTGAGTTAACAGTTTAGACTCTGCCTGCCTGTCTGTCTGTGAGCTTCCAGGAGCCGTATGCTGGCTGCTGGTAGAAAAAAAAAAATGCCACTCAAGTTGGTGTCAGAGCAGACAAAGGGCACACTGGCAGGTCTCTATTTGAGTTGGCACTGTGCCGTGCACCCTTCTTGAAAAATATCTAGAGATAAAAAAATAAAAAAGGGGGTGGGTGGGGGGTTGGACTCAGCCTAGACAAAACGCATTGGATCAATCCTGCTCGTCCCCAGGAGACACAGTAAAACATCAAGACAAGCCATGAAATCTTCCGAGCAACACCCGCAGCAAAGGCCCTGGCTTCCCACGGTGATTTACTGTAACACACAGTGCAAATAGTCTGGCTAACAATGAGGCAGCAAAGAACGACACTGGCACAGGTAAATCAGCCAATCAGCACTAAAGAAAAAGTTCTTGGAATCACTTGTGAAAAGCTAACAGGAGCCTCTCTTCTGCTAATACAGCTGTGTGAAACATTCTCCAACAGTGGCAGCCATTCTCCTCCCTAAGCAGGTTTATTGATCAGCACAGTTCCAAGAATTAGGACAGGAACAGAGTGGGACTGAAAACAGAGCAGGGTGGATTACCCCACAAAAAGGACTGGACTGCGCTATTGTGCAGCGAGCTGTAAAGCATACTGAAGAAACTAAAAGATTAAAAGGTTAAGCCCAGATCTTCAACTATGAGTGACAACAGCTACAAGCATCGAACTGCCTAAAATCCAATATGAGGACAAATCTTTCTCTAAAATACTCCCCTTAAAACAACAGTGGATCAGGTGCAGTGCAGTGTAATGTTTCACAGTCTATCTAAACCAGATGTTACTATATTTCCTTTGTTTCATCCTCCTGTGCAGAAATCAACACTATAATTAGACAAAAATCTGCCTCTACAAAAAAAAAAGAGCTTATTTTAGAACATTTCTATGTGAACTAAATAATATTAACCTGCAGTTTGGATGCATGGGCCCAGACAGGAATTACTGTGTACTGGCCTATATCCAGACTCTTCCTTCATTTACACAAAGATTCCCCCTCTGCTTCCCAGAATCTGTTTGCCACCAGAGCATGCAGTAGATCTGGGAAGAGGCCACTACAGTGAGAGGGTAAACCAGGAGAGCAGTGGTGTGGAATATTTATATATATAAATATATATATACAGCTGACAGAGAGGGCCAAGTAAGAACAGCCAACAGCTGGTTCTTATATCACACTGTGATAGTAATGATCATGTCTGGGCTTACTGGTTTTCTGCTTCGACTTTTGTGTATCCAGAGATCACATTACACCCACTTTCCTGAGTGATGCCACAGCCTTAACTTCCATAGGCAGAACAGTGCAAAGCTGAAGAGACTGCTCCGGCAGCTGCCACTGCTCATTTAGGCAACAGAGGCAAAAGGAAAAGGGCTGATTTAATACAATAAACTCAAGTGTTGCTGGTAACTATAATACTCATTTGAAGTTCAGGTATTGCAGCTTGTATATGGCCAAGTTGTCAAGTAGATACTTTACAGTGAGTGCAGTGAAGCTTGTGTCATTCCAGTTGTGAATCAGAAGGTGAATTAGACTTAACTTCTCACTAGAGATCCATTTTTGACTTTGCCGTCACTCAGCTGGTGACACAGCTTTATATGACGAGTTAACAACTGTAATTGGGAGGTATTTTCCAGGAAGGTCCTTCATCTAACAACTCCCCTATGTGGTGGTCGTGAATGACAGCACCATGTCTGGCTGGGCTTCTTGCAACAAAAAGGATGGTTCCTGACTATTGTGCCATTTCAAGTGTGACACAAACACTTCTGCTTTTAAAAGCAGAAGCTTTCTAACATGCTTTACTGTTTAACTCTGAATACTTACCTACATTTTTATGCCTTCTGATGCACAAGTTTGGAATAATGTGAATATATTTATGGAGTGTGTTGAAAATTGGAAGAAATACAGAATCTTCTTCCACTAAACACCAATTCGTGTCCACTACTTTGTTTCTTACATGTGTAGATGATCATTTTAGGTTTGTAAATTGTGCAAGGTGTGCTAAACACATTTATCAGAATGCAGTCATTATAACACTTAAGTGCTATGAAGGTGCTAAAATGCTTTAGAGGACATACCTCAGAAATAAGTCCCTGCAGTAGCCTCAGGTGACATCAACTCATAATCAAAGCTGCTTCCAGGACTATAATAAGGTGTTTTATGGCCCAGCTTTTACAAGGAGTGGCATGAAGTGGCTTGAAGAAATTTTGCTCTTATTAAGCAGGGCTACTGTTTCTAGGCCAGTTCAGATACCAGAAGCAACACTGCATTACTGGGACAGGAACTGAGGAGATGAGCTTTAATTTGAACATTATGTGGGAAGGAGCTGATACATCCCAGAAAAAAAAAAAATCACTGTGGCTGTTAAGACCAACTTTCACTCAAACTAAAATCATATAATACAATATAAATTTCATGTTTAAACCAAAATTCTCTAACGAAAAAACGCTTGATTAACATTTTAAATTAGCATTACAATTTTTTTTCCTACAATATTTAATGTTAACCATGAAAAGTGTAAAGGGTGTTGCTAAACCACAAGTCAAACTACTAAAAACCAAGACCATAGATCACTTTACAGACATCCATTTAGGGTCTGGCAGAAAGCCGCTAAACTGATCCAGATGCATCCAATTTCTTGTTAAAACTTACTTCATGCACCAAGTATATTATCTTCTGACCCTCTATAATCCCAAAGGAGAAATAAGAAACTTAACCTAGCCTAAATATTACATAAATCACAATGGTGCTTCTCAGATTTCCCTATAACTTCATTGTAATAGATTTTTTTTGTTGTTGGGGGGCAAAAAAAAAGATGTACCAAATGAAGTCACAAAAGAGGTTAAGCAGTTTGTGTCTTTTTGCACCTAAAGTCAAACAGTTTTGATGATTTATAAAAACATGAAAAACAGAGTTCCATTGTTTCCTTTGTCCATGATTTGGGAATGAAGCCAGGTTACTAAGCAGTGGTGCATGGATGCAGACTCAGCATTACATATCAAGACTCCCACTCATATTATGAGCAGAAATGGCAAACAATGTGATGGGTTAAAAGGGCTTAGCAAAGAGGGAAGCAGCTTGTTCTGACTTGATTTAAGCCTGCCATTCATGTTTGAGGCATGCAGAGGAGAATTTGGCTTGGTGCCTACCTGGAGAATGTATTTCTGGCATAGTGCATGATACTATCAAAGTCATACACTTCTCCCAAAGAATCCACCTCCCCCGGCTCCATCTTCAGAAAGTTATATTCCTGTCCTGAAAGGAGAAGAAAAAGGAAAAAGCACAATTGAAATATGAAGCTGAGTCATACTGGGAACCCTTATGTGTGTCAAAGGTGAAAAAAGACTGTCATGATTAGTTTTACGCAGTTCAACAGATTTTAAAACACTTTAGTAAAGGCTGAAAATGACTTTATGCCCAACTAGTGTTTTTTTTTTTCCCCCACAATCCTTACCCAGAATCTGTGTGCAAATAAATATGTAACAGTTATTTTGGCTCTAAGAGTAAACTGTATTTCTCACACATTATTGCTAAGGGATTGCTGTGTGGGCTGTGCGCCTACCCGGTTGAATGTTGTCTCTGATGATGCTGACATGCTCATCTCGGTCAGGCCGCGTGTGTTCGTGCCAGAAGCCAATAACGTGGCCCAGCTCATGCACCACTATACCAAATTTGTCACAGTTTTTGCCGATGGATATGGCTTGGGGGCCCCCTCCACGACGACCCACATAAGAACAGCACCTGTGAATCAGCAGGCACAGGTGGAAACAGAGAAAGCATTGTTTGAAACAATCAAGAAGGAAAGTGAAAACATCAGAAATGTCAAAATACTGTTTATGCATATAATAAAATCAACAACCTCTGCTTTGTTAAGCAAGGCGACCCATCATCCACACAGGAGTGACATTCATTCATATGTGTGCCAGTGCAAATTCTGTGATGCTAAGAGCTAGCTGCAGCAATCCACCTCAGTGTGACATGAAAGGTTTAGTGTGGGAATCTGCAGGACGGGCACACACATAATGGCCCAATGGACCAAACAGCCGCTCTCTAATTACTGCGAGCCAAGCCAGGCTCTCTTGAGACACGCCTTGAACTTTGCACAGGACAGATGGGGGCCTGCTAAATATGCAGTAGAGTCAAGCTTTCCCACTGCTAACCACTGCTGCCTGTGGATAATGTCATCCTTGTTGCTCTAGCGGCCACTCACCAGGCTAAAAATGGCTATTAACAGTCAACTTGTAAAACTACAGTTTCATTAGTTGCATCCACTTTTTGTTAGGCTGTGTGCCGCTAATGATACAAATAAGTCAAATAGGTAAATTGTGTAATAACATAATGGCATTTGGCTTTTGTGTACTAAATCTGTCTGAGGCTGGTGTGTTACAGCTATCCAGCTACAGTTCTGGCCACTTTTTCTGAAAATCTCAAATTAATAGGTTGCACTAATGTGTTCCCAAGAGCACCAAATGTTTTTAAATTATAAAATATTTCATTGTGAAATTAAAAAAATAAATAAATAAAAAGGCCTCACACGCCCAAACAGATTGTCAATAGTCGCTTAGCAACAACATGAGCCTTAACCAGCACTTCTCCTGAGAATCTGTTTAAAGAGAAATGCTGAGTGGACACTCAGCCTAACTTCAGCAAAAGTGCAGTAAACAGGGCTGCAGGGAGGCTAGAAAAATATCACCCTTCTGTGTTGTCCTGTGCACCATGTATGACACATGAATTCAGAGACTGACGCAGTGTGACGGTGAGGGACAGGAAATTACTGCTGCTTCCAGAACTGGTAGGGGCTAAATAACACCTCAGTGACTGCAGAGAGACTGCAAACAGAATGGATGAACAATGGTGAAGGGCTGCTGAGCAGGAGACAAGGAAGAGTACTCAAACACTAAATAATCAGGTCTGGATAATGAAAGCCCAGCACAGTCTGGCTATTGTTTAATTCCTACATGTGGGGGCAAGAAACCCCACTGACTCACCCACATGGTCGGTAAGTGAAGACAATATAGCTCTCTTCCTGGGTTCTCTCTATAAAGGTCACACAGGTGTGCTTCTCCCAGTGTCGCATGGCTTGGCGGAATATAGCCCGCTGGCTGCCTGAATGGGATGTCAGAAAGGGCAGGAAAACACACTCAGGCACAGAATTTACACAAAGTAGATTGGCAGAGAAGTGCACGATTGACAAAAGCTTAATACTTTTCCCTTGTATTATGAGTTGCTGGAGTTCAGGTTTTTTAAAAAGCTGCTAAAAAGTTATGTGCATTAGACACATTCACTTGAACTTGTTTAAAGCAAATAAACTAGGATGCAGTGTCCTTAGTTTAACAGCTGGTTGCTAACGGATGTAAATTCAGTAAAAGTTGTGGTTATCCTCAAATGAAATTAGGCATGCGCCATGCAAAGAAAATGGGGGATATGTGATATCATTATTGAATACTGCAACAATGATATGACTTGGCCTAAATAAACAAATACTTCTGCATATGGTGTTCAGCTCCATTGCATTAGAACAGGGTTCATTCCTTTGTACACCTGTGCATACTGGTTAGTTGTACAACATGTGCAAAAGGAATACTTTCTTTAAGTAGAATGCAGACTAAAATACACCTGCGCTTGTCCTATTATTCCAGTGTCTGCTAAGAGAAAGGTCTATAGCAGGGATATCAAACTTCAGTCCTTAAGGGCCGCTGTCCTTTCCCTGTCCGTTTCCCTGCTTCAATACACCTGGATTAAATTAATGGACCATTACTAGACTTTTGCAGAACTTATCAATTTTTTGAGGAGCTCCATTTAACTTGGACTGGAGTTTGATGTCCAGGTCTGTGGCCTACAATTTACTGCAGTCAAGCAGCCTTTTGCAATACTGACATTGCTTATGTTGATGTAATGACAACATGAAAATTTCACTTTATTGTGCAGCCCAACTTGATACAAATCTCAAGGAGGGAGAACAACAACTGCAATTATCTTTCAAAAGAGAAACATGGAGAGAGCTACTCCTCAGGAATGTCTTTCCTATGTGGGAATATCTGGGATATTATATCATATCTGGGAAGAAGCTGGTCAGTCACATTCATTGTTTGCTAGCTTAGACAGGAAACAGCTGGTGAGTTGCATCATTTTAACCATTACTGGGTCAGATGCAACACACAAAATTCCTCTACCCTCTAATGTTTATCAAGGCCTCTTCAAAAGCAACAAAACCCACCTCAAGCAATACTTGCTGATTGATGAAAGTTTATTAGTTTCTCCATTATAAATGTGAATTATAAACTCGGCAATGGAAACAACGTACCAGAGCCATTTATTTCCTACTAAAAATAATCCCTTTTCATTTAAATTACTGCAACTCTCAGAAACAAGACCCAATCAGGACACCGTGGTCCTAATCTCTAAGCGTTATTTACTGGTGAGAATTTGTGATCTTTGATTTGATATAGGCATGCTACATTATGTTGAATACAGTAGATTAGGCGTAAATTCATGTTACCTACCACTGAAGTTACCGCTGATAACATAGGGAATTACGCCTTCAGGCCAAACACGCTCAGGTCTGGAGGTGGCAGCCCTTTTCCTGCGCTGTAAACCTCGTCTGCTTTGAATTCTGCCATTGGCAGAGGCTGAGAAATTAAAAAAAAAAAAAAGACAAAGACAACAAAAGACAACAAAGATGATTCAGTTCATTTCATGAAAACAAAGGAACTGTTTCTCCAAAATTTGCAAGAGGAGAGAATAGCTCTTAGTAGTTACATGAGTGACAAATGAATACTTAGTTTAACACCAGTGGACTGCCTTTAAAGTCTGACACCTTTCAAAAATCATCATTATTTCTCATTAAAGAAATTGCATTTGCCCTTTCAGAGAGACATTTCTTCAAATAAAAGTTTCATTCCATTTGTGCAATAAAGGGGTTTTGTGGAAGATGATTACTTTCTTCTTTCAAATTAATTTCAGCATTTTACTGTCACTCAACCATGCATAAATGTTACTATGGAGACTGAGCCCCCACCTAAACCTGGTGATAAAAATAACCATATGTGAACCACACAATGCACAATCACCTGACTATACTTAATTATTCTGCAGAACAGTAGATGATAACATAGGTGGATGTGAAAAGTCAGTGTTTCAATCATTTTAAATAAAAATAAAATAAAAACTATTTGGTTTATTGCTTCTCAGATGTTTTAGTTGATTTAATAAACTATTTATCTATGACAGGGGTGTCCAGCTCTGGTCCTCAAGGGCTGCTTTCCTGCCAGGTTTCAATGTGTCCCTGCTCAACACATTTGACTCAAATTAGTGAGCCATTGTGCAGAACTTCATAGGCTGTTGGATCCATTTACAGGATGGTGGCCCACAAGGACCAAATCTGGATATCCCTGATCTATGTGAAAAACAAAAATAAGTCTTTTATCTAAAGTGATATAGAAACTGCAGAACTATGATGTCTAGTAGAGCAACAATCAAATAAAACTATCAAAGCTGACAATGATATTATAGTATTTTGTCAAACAAAATATGTTTTTCCAGCTTTCTACTCCCAGACGCAACCAAAATCTCCAGCCTCGTCAGGAAATCCAAGATATCAGCCTGATCTCTTCCCCATATCTTTGGTCAAATCCTGCCTCTCCTCTCCTCTCTGCTCCACCTCATTTCTGCCATTATCCATTCTTCACTCACCACTGGAACTGTTCCATAACTTTTCAACACTGCAACTGTTACTCCAAAATTAAAAAACAGAATAAAGATCCCTGCAACTACAATAGCTCTGCTCCATCTCTAACTTACCCCTTATCAAAAAATTCTTAAAACACTGTTGCTTCCCGATTACACTCTCACTTTACTCAAAACCCCTTTTATAAGCTTTTCCAGTCAGGCTTCTGCCACCGTCATAGCACCAAAAACACTCTCCTAAAGATTTCACACCATTTCACACTCCATCCTTTTCAATAGACCCCCCCCCCCCCATTGTTCCATTCTTATCTCACAGGCCACACTCGGTTAATACAGCTCAAATCTTGTAGATCCAATCTCTTCCCAGTCACTACAGGTATAGTACAGGGCTCTGTCCTGGGGCTCTTTCTCTTCATCACCTATCTCCTACCCCTCTGCAAGAATTTTTGCAGATATCCACCTCCACTGCTTTGAGGATGACACCCAGCTCTATCTTACCAGTAAACCAAACTCCACAATCCCACCCTCTTCCCTCACCTCCTGCTTATCTGAAATCAATACCTGGTTCTTTCAAACTTTCTGAAATTTAACAGTAAAAAAACTGAACTCCTCCTCATTGGCACAAAATCATCATTATCCAAACTCTACAGCTTCTCTCTTACCATCAACAGCTTCTCAGTCGCCCCCTCCCCTGAGTCAGGGTGTCATCCTCAACAGCATACTGCCATTCTATTCCCAAATCAACAACATCACCCAGTCTGCTTACTTCCACCTTCACTCCACTCCTCCCTCACTGCCTCTATCCTTGTCCACAGTCTTGTCATCTCCTGCATTGATTATTGCAACTCCCTCCTCTTTGGTGTCCCCCAGAGATCCCTCTACAAGCTCCAACTGGTCAATTTATCTGCTGCCTGTGTCATAACAAGAGCTCCATCATCCCATTACATCAACCCCATCCTGCAGCAGCTCCAATGGCAACCGAGTCAGCCGAACAACAGATTACAAACTCCTCTTGTTCACTTTTAAGCCCATCCATAACCCTGCCCCACCATATTTGTCTCCAGCGCGCTCCCACAGATCCTCCTCCTCCATCCACCTCAGTGTGCCCTCTGTCCGCCTCAGTGCCATGGGTAGTAAAGCTTTCAGCCACTCTGCTCCAAAACTCTTTAACACCTGACATCCGCAACATTGACTCTTTTCCCATCTTTAAATCAAGACTCAAGACTCACCTTTAAGACTGCCTACTCACTTTAAGCCCAACTACACTGTCCTCTATTTCTTTTATATATGCTGACTTAATCCACTGATGTTTGATCCGTTTGTTGTAGTGTCATTGGGTTTCATGAGAGGTGCTGTTATATAAAATGTATTATGATTATCTTATTCATTCATATATTTATAGAGTGAGAGCTCAGTTTTTTAAATCTTAACATGTAACATGCAAGTAAGTCTGACAGTGGTTTTACTCCCTTTATTTAAAAACTGGATAACCACTATAATATTCTGATGCATATCTCATTTCTTCAGGACTTCAATTTGTAACATTAACTCAACACTAAGGATTGTGTTTGCTGTAGGAATAGTAAAGTGGGGATTTCTGGCACAACTTCAGCTACTTTCAGCTTGTATGAAGATGTCAAATATAAACACCATAACAAGACTTGAAGCAGTAACTGTGAGCTTATAAGCTTATTTTAATTACATTTCATTAACGTGCACAGTTTGCAGAGAGGGGCTGAATTTTGCTGTGTGATGTGTTCTGTTGAAGATCAGTCTGCAGGAGTAAATGTTAGAAGCCTGACAGAACAATTTGCACGTACACTTGTGCATGCGTTGTGGAAAAATGCTGATAACAGCCAAATCTGCTCAGTAAACTGATAAGAAATGCTGGAGAGACTAAAACTCAAAGAATATTTGTTAATTGCAAGCGTATGATTAAATCTACCATATTCACTCATAGACAGACAGGGGATTTTGTTTTTGTTTTAAAGGAAAAATATTTTATTGCTTGCCAATATTTACTCTGATTGTAGTACATATTTAACTAACCAAAGGTCCCTGCCTTTTCCTGTTTGTCAGGCTATGGAGTGGATATGAAGAAATTACCTTAACTTTACCTGCAGTGGTTAGATTTGTAGTAAGTGAGAAAAGTTTTATTTTCAAAGAGAAAAGGTAACACACTAAAGTTGTGCTGAAATGTTTGGGTCAGTTTATTGATGCAATACACAAGATTTCTATTATGTCCTGCACTATAAAAGAGTACCACTAGAACTTCTGAGGCATAAAAACAAAATTACTAGGAATAAATGCTGCACTCAGGTTTGATGTGTTTTATAAAGCAGTCTTATGTAATACAACTGCTGATAGGGGTACTCATTTTACACGCTAGAGTAGCTTTCCCACTACATAACAATTAAATGTGAGGTTACTAACTTGTTCAAGTGGATAAACAGATATTCAACGCTGAGTGTGTACACACTGTCTCTGTTGCAATCACATACCTAAGAGATCCTTATTTAGTCTATACAGTGTACGTTTAATCCTCTGAAGTGTATTTTTTCTACTATGTGCTTATTAACTAAATAAAAAAGAGCAGCTAACTGGCACTGCTCAAGCACAGACAGATTCATGCACATACTTGTTGGTTACTGCTCACCTATAGTTTCCAGGATTGTGAGAACATTTGTCTGTGCTGACTCACAGCTGCTGGTTAAACAGTGCTTTTGAATTTAAGTACAACATTATGCCTGACAAAGGTAAGCAATGTTACTTTTAAACACAGCATTAGCAACATGTACTGATAAAACAGTCATAGAAATATGCATTTAAAGAGGGCTCATGAAAATCACAAAGCTGCCATTTAATTCCCAGGTGGAGAGGAAGTGAGTGGCTTCACAGTTGTGGTGTATATAATGTCCTTGTATGTAACAATGTACAAAGCTAAAAAACAAAAGAAAACAAAACACATTTATAAGGGAATCATTACATGTCATTTAGTAAAACAATTCAAAATACCCTGCCTTTGTTATTAATTGATAAATAGTTACCTCAACTTAGTATCTTTGGAGCACTGGTTTCTGTTGTTACCTGTATCGGTGTGATTTATAGTCTGGACGGTTCTCTGAGCCAAATCTATTATTCTGTCCACTTTAAAGGATCGAAGGTCCTCCTCATCCAGGGCAATGTCTCCCAGAAAGGCGACTGAGAGAGACAAACAGAGAGAGCATATGTCAGACGGCATGCACAACAGTTCCACAGTAGGAAGTGGCTCTACACTCTAGCCTCAAGCTTTTCCTGGTGCTCAGACAGAGTAGGCTGCTTAGAGGCCCATCAAAGCACTTGTGGCAGATCTTGAGTATTTAACACATATATGAAAATATATACTGGTACTCTCCTTCATTTGACTTTGCTCTGTTTACCATTTCCTTGCAGTGAAATAAAAATAAGAGCTGCGGAGCACAATTATGTCGATTTCATGCCAACCATGTTTAATTCAGTTACATGATAGAAAAGACACAAATGCATTACATCTGGCCTCTTAAGGTCCATACAGTGCTGATACTAGATCAACTTAGCATACTGTTGCCATAATTAATTAAAGCTTAAACATACATGAACCAAATAAGAAAAGCACCAACAATAAAACACACATATGTTTTAACACCTTTGGATAGCAAATGAGAACTAACAGATATGGCACAATGAGATGCTGACACTGACTCCAAGTAATATGGGGCACCTTGAACAAGTAATAGCCCTTTAATGAGGCCAAGGAGATGGAAAATAACCAAACAGTCCCACTTTATGAGGAATGTGCTTTATTAGATTTCTGGCTAAATGCCCCTTTGCTAGAAGTCAGTGCTGCAGAGACAGGGTGCTCAGTTTTACCGGCTTTTAACACCAGCACGTTTCCAGAATTTATGGCCCAGCTTGGATGCAGGAATTTTTTTTGGGGGGTTACACCGTAATTCATCCCTGAACAGCAGATGACAACAAGAAAGGAAAGAGACATATCCCCTCTGCAGTTGCAGTTCAGAATAAAAAAGGCAGATGTGGAGCAGAAAGAAAATGACAGCCCCTCTGCATGTGTGTTTTGTAGGTTAGTGAGGTGGACAGGGGGCAGGCCAAAAAGCCAGGGGGGCTATTAAAATGTGGGATAATGAGCTGCTACACAGAAGCTGTGTTCATCATTTTCAGTGTGTCCCCCTGCTTCAAGTTGTCCTTACTGCAAATCATGCAAAGAATTAATTTTGTTTAATTAGTTTTGAGGCAGCTCATATTTTGTTACAGCAATTTTCCCTTATCATCTCCACTTGCATGAATGTTTCACAGAAGTCTATTACAAAAAAGAAAAAAAATGAAAGAAGGAATGAGAAGCACAATAGAAACAAAGAAAAAAAATTGGCTCAGGCCCTTGTTCTCCAGAGGAGTATGATTAAAACATTCTGGAGCTGGCTTTGGTAAATGCAGGTCAGTTTTCCACCCAGCAGATTGGAGAGGATGTACAACAGAGTGACCAGATTAGAGGCTAATGACAGCAATAAGTAAAGGTGTAGATCTGTGCTGGCAAGACCGGGCATGCACTGAGGACAGGTTTAAATTCCAGAGGTCAAACAGGTCCTCTCATTTCTGCTTGAATAAACACTGACTTTGACCAAACCTGAGACACAAAACAGACAACTTGCAGCCAGCACACATACAGCGACAGCGATTGGCAAAAACATTACTGACATGGAGAAGCTACCAGATGTTATTCTGTTTGAGATAGACAGACTCGCTACGAAATGACATTTTTTGCTTTTATCTTCTCGTTTTTATTTGATTCCTCGAAGTGCTCAAAAGAACAGACAACACTTGAACTGTATGTGCTGAGGAAAAGTCACAAAACACTTCTTGGAAGACATCTTCCTTGCATGTTAACTGATGACAATTAAATAACTAAAGGGTGTTTCTTTATAAATGAAATGTTACTGCCTATCAGCAGCGTTATGTGCAAGCCGTGACCAAATAACAAGGTGCAGGCTTTCTCTCATCCCCATGAGGTCCACGGAGGGCTGCGCTCTCTCCACCACAGTTCTGGAGAGAGGCTGGTTAATCCATAGCGTCATTGTTCTCAGACAACAGAGGAGGCTGAAGTGAGCAAATGCATAGCCCGATGGCATTAGGACCCATTTCCCCCAGGCGCAGCAGTTGTCCTGGAGACTCTGTTGCAGGTTTATGGAAAAAAAACTCACAGGGATTTTGAATTAATCCCCATGTCTCCTGGCTTTAATTATCCACAGACACACAGTTTTAAGCATCTTTTGTATATAACACAGGGCTGGGATTGAGGCCAAGCTATGGAAAGCAGTGATAAACTAGACACAGAGTGCTGTAATAAGGTGAAGTGCAAACATAGTGGCACTGGTGTGTTATACAGTAGATTATAGCCTAGTAAATGTGGCAGATGGCAAGTGATCACCACAGAGTGCAATGCTGTAGCTCTTTCCAAGCACTATTCATCACCTAGATGACAACAGCTGTAGCTATAATAATAATAATATCTGTGCAGAATAGTTAGGCAACAGCAAAAAGGTTTAAGTTCAAATTTTTTTTCTCTTTTTAGGTAGAGAAATTATCTAAATGTAGGGATTAACTACATGGGCTTTCTTCCTGAATCCATTCTATTTATTAAATAAAAATTATATGACTGTGATCTTTGTTGAAATGTTGAATTGAATAAATGACACTTGGTTCCCCAAAGGTGATTTTATCATTTTTTAAGTTAACCTAAACCATCATAATCCTTTTAATCTCAATCTGACCCCTGTCAACCATATCCAGTCAGATTAAATATGAGACCTCAATCATATTAATCCCATTGATTTGTGTGATGTCCTACTCTCGACCTCTGAGGTCTCAAATACGCCTGGACTATTCCCATAAATCTCCTTCTGTGAATCCTAGGCCATGACATCTGCCACTGAAACCTGCACCAACATCAATACTAAGCCTATGAAGACACTAACATCAGCCTATATTTAGACAGCCAGCTCTGCAGGGAGGCCACAGTTTACTCCTCACTGTGCTTATAGAGACATTTAAACAGCCTTTTTCTTGTATGTGACCTAATGATGAGGGACGAAAGAACCTGGCTGCTAAGGAAGCCTGGAATGCATCACAATAGAGGTACCCTTGGCACCGCCTTTCACAGCCTATGTTTGGTAACAAACGCTGCAATTTGAATTCCAATAGAGGCCAATAGTGTATTGCATTAAGGTGACTACCATCTGATGACAGTGAGAGTACCAGTCCTTTCTGCCAAATTCAAGCCTCTGATCCTTTAGATACTGTGCAAAGCTTTACTGAACTAGCAGAACTGCAAAGTCTACATAGCAAGAATATAAAGACAACGTGTTCAAGAAGGGGAAAAAAGGCATAATTTTAACTTGGGAATGATAAATTACATTATGCATAGAAACTGTTGTGTTAATATGGTACCTTGCTCCTTTGTAAAAATAACACCAGCTGTTATTTTTTTCAACAAATGCTTACACTGACACTCCCCAACACTGCAACTTGCGCCTCGGTCTTAAGATGAGAAAAAATCTGCATATCTGCTCATTTTAAAAATGTACGTATGGTATAATTAGAAGAGAAGTTCTGGCAAAGTCCCAAACAACAGCTTGAGTGAAGTAATTATTCTTCAATAAAAGCCTGACATCTCATCACCCACAGCTGGGATCAGGAGTGTGTTACTGTCAGCACGGTACAGCTTCTATCTTTATTGACAAAATGAGACCGGCTTTTGCTGCAAAGGGCACACAGCAAGACACCACATCACCTTTAACATTTCACACTCCATCAAGCCCATTAGCAGATTGGATTTTCCAGTTCATCTGTGGCACTGATTAGTGATATATCCTACTACCAGTCAAAGTCCTAATGATTCATCAGCTCACCAACAGTTTTTCTTCTTTTTTTAATGTTGCACAATCTGAAAGGATATTCATTTTTCAAACTTATTTGGACTGTTTCTTGTTGAGAAAGTAGGCTAACATGTATTTGCACAGTCTGATGCAAGTGAAGAGCAAGTTTTTTTCCAAAAAGTCGTCCAATGTAAAGTATAAATCTGGAAGTTATCTCGAACTCTAAAACACATTCCACAAATAATAGCTGAAAAGAGACCTTAAGCATTAGATACAGAAGGAGAAAAGAAGAAATCTTCCACATAAGCAGCAGAGTGCAGATGTATTACACAATGATAAAACTGCTGTTAATCTAATCATTGCTGCAGTTCAGCATCGTCAAAGCCATTTCAACAAGCGCTTGCAAAGTAACCATCACTTCATCCCCATAACCAAGCTTTGTATTAATATAATGCAAGATTAGGTATTACTTCGCTCTGACGACAAACACTTTGTCCCCACTAATGCACCAAGATCATGCCAATACATCAGCTCCCTAATCAGCTGAACCCTGCAGAGAGAGAAGTGGCAGGGGTCCTATAATGTAAAAACAACACCCAGTGTGGGCTCGGCTACACAGTCTGCATTCCATGATAAAAGAAAAGCATTTGCCTAAGTGTTGCTTAAAGGCCCAATTCTGAACACACAGCCCAATCACAGTGCCAGAGCAGGATTGAGGGATGGAGATGGATAATGAGCTGCATTTGTTTTGAATTACAGATATTTAAACAGCCACATAAGATGGATGCAGGATCTCAGCTTAATCCAAAGAGTTAAAAAACTTCCACTTTAATTTTTCCATCTTTACTTTTGTTTTACATCTTAATATCAGATGTCACAATCAAACTAAATCTTAAATACATGTATGACTACAAAATCAGGTTAGTAATTATAATGTAGTAGGTTAGCCATTTCACAATATAAAGACTTAAATAGTGTTAGACAATTTTCTAATATAACCAAAGTGTGGTCAATGACAAGCAGTGAGAGGTGACAGGAATGACACAGGTCCCTGTTGATTGTTTAAGCTGCCCACAGTCAGTGGCTAAACCTACCACTCTTTCCCATGAATGGCCAGCACTCACCTCACCTGAGTTGGCATGGGAGTATGTGTGACTGGTCTGCCCCAGATCCTCCAGCCGTGCATTCCCTTGGCACAAGGTGAATGACTGAGTCTGTGTGAAATGTTTGAACCTCATACAGAATCCAGTTGCATAAGACAGGATCAGAGAGGGGTCCAGAGGTTGGCCTGTCTGCTGAGGCCAGAGAAGCTCAAGCATGTATTCAAAGCTTCAATGTGCACAATAGACGGCACAGTCAGACAGCATCGTCAAAGGAGTTTTAAGTAGATTATGATGTCTGTGCCTTGAATGGAGGCATAAGTCAAACTGGTGATGACTTTTGTGATTATCATTTGAGCAGAGAAGACATGCAGTGAGCAAGTCTGATTCTCATTCATTTTTTATTGTGAAAATGAGTGGGTTAATTCTGCGAGACTTCTCAGAGTCTTAAATCACTTCCTGGGATGCTGCCAAGTTTGGAGTTGTGCAAACTGAGGAATTTTCCAATGGTTAACTCCCAAAAAGATTGAATTAGTTCAGTCTTGTTGCACCACTTGTTTTAATCAGTGCACATCTCTATCACATCTGATGTGGTGATCAGTTATTTAGTTCAACTGTTGTAAATGTACATATGTTGTTTTTTTGTAGTTTTAACTATGAGGATTGACCCATGTATGGAATTTTCCAAGTGAACTTAAGAAATATGAGAAAACTAATGGAATTATCTGAAGCTAGGTAATAACTTTAACTGTCACCTAAATGGGAGCCATTATGCTCACTTTGAAGAGGACAACAGCTATACAATTTCACACACAGAATCAATAATTATTATTTCGTTACAACAGGCAAAATTCCAGATACTGGAGAAGTGTGTTAAAATCAGGGCAGACCAGCAGAGGACAAGCATAAAATGCTCTCCATTGTTGGATTTGCCTCCACAAGGCTGTAAGCATTTTTCCTGAGCGGAAGCAATGAGATATAAAAATGCTGACCTCCAGGCACAGAAAGTGATCACATACACTCAGTGCAGTGATATGCTTGACAAATGAGAAGAAAACGAGAGAAAAATCAATAATTCAAGAATCATCAACCCTACAGTAGCCCCTGCAGAAACTGGTCTGAAGGTGACTACAATGAAAAAAATATCTCATCCTGAGTGGAGCAGGAGTGAGGAGGGAAAGGGAGAGCGGAGATGTTTTTGGACATTTTTGTTGCATAGTAGGAAGGACAAAAGCAGGTGAGTTTTTAGAAGAAATGGAAGTTGAAATATTGTGCTTTCTGACCATCTTCCAAAGCCCTGTCTGCACACTCCCCCAAGAGGAAGCCATAAACAAAACAGCACTCTGCTGAAATGACCGTTTGGACAAACTTGCCTACTAATAATGATAACATTCTTGCCAACATAAACACTGCTTTTGCCTTATGATCATAAAACAACAAATTCCCCTGCTGAGACATGATTGTTGATTATCAACAATTTCTTGAAAACCACGTCAGAAAATCACTTGGCATCATCAGTTATTAGTCAGCTCCAGTGTAAAGGTAGTCGCAAGTGTCCATTTAAGATGTACTGTGACTATTTGAATGACTCAACATAAACATTGAAAAATAAACAGGAAGCAACATCTTAGAGCCTTGTACATGACACGCTTCTTATTGGCAACTTGACCTTTGTCATGTTTACACATAGTCGCAACATTCTAAAAGCTTTATTTGTTCAGGAATCACAGGAAAGACGAGGAAAACAGACAGTAGGGTGAAAGAGCTGGTGGACTGAAACATGATCTATAACAGGCTGACACATCAGAAAATGTCAAACTGGGAAGCACTTCCAGGACTTTAGAGGTCATTTGGACAAAAGCTAGCTCTCTGTATCTGTAACCTGAATACTTTTACCAGATGGAAAATGCAATCTGTTTAAATTCTGCCAGAGGGTTTTGGAAGGACAGTGAGTTCAGATTAAAGCTTACAATGAAAACTCAAATAGTCTTTGGCCAAAATAATTGAAACAATGCAGGTTTCGCCACAGAACAGGAAAAACAGACTCTTTGACCCATACCAGCCAACAGAATTATGAACGCATAATTTCAAAGCTCCACTGTACTCTTTTCTCTCCCCTCCTCCACTTGTTTTAGTGGTTGCGTGAACAGCCGGTGAGGAAAAAAAAAAAGAGAATATTTGTGCAGTGACCAAAAAACCTACCAGAACGGAAGGAGGACTCTTAATGTAAAACTACAGAAATCCCCAACTTTCCCAAGAGTATTTAATGATACACAGTAGACACACCACAGGATGTAGAGGAATTAGTGTGGGGGAAAAAAAGAAAAGAAAGAAAGAAAGAAAAAAAGAAAAAAAAAAAAAACAGGAACTTCTCAACTAGCACTGAAGTCCAAACTTTTCATGTCTGGAGAAATGTATTTTGAATCCTCTTCATCCCATCTACATCCTTGCAGCCGATCTCCGATTTAGGTTGTCCAAGGCGACGGATGTGTGCTTCAAATGTTTCAAACTGCAGAAACTATGTCACTTACAAAACAATTGCACACAATGTTCTCTCAAGCCTTTTAAAAACTACATCCAGTGCTGTCATCCCTCTAAAAGCGCCTCTGTGTGAGAGCTGCACGGATTCGTGGCATGTTTCCACCTCCACATAAATGAAGTAAATCACACAGCGTACTACAAAAACAAGGGGGGAAATCTCACCAGCTTTACAGGGATCCTTGTAGTCGATCGCCTCTGATGTGGCAGTGGGCTCCACATAGTAGCCTGGATCAATTGCATCTAAATCGATCGCCAATATCACGCCAAGACATGATAGAAGAAACAAACACCTCGCCGATAAATCCATGTTTGTGGTGGGGGGAGACGGCGAAAGGCGAGGGATAAAGGTAAAGGAAGAGAGGGACAGAGGGAAAGACAGAGAGAGAAGAGTGAGTGAGAAAGAGAAACAGTGAGAGAGAAAATGGGAGGTTTTTTTCTTCCTTTTTCTTTCTTTTTTTTTTTTTTAGTGGGGGAACGAGATCCCGCCGGAGGGCGGGTTTTAAATCTAGCCTCTCTCCGGTATCTTCTTGGCTCTGGGGGCAGTGATTTCTCTCCTCCAACTGAAGCTCCGGGCTTGTGCAGAGTAGGTTACTGCCTGAGAAACTTTGATGATATGGCAGCTCCACTGGGGCGGTGAAAATGCCCTTTCAGTCGCTGATGCCAGCGTGCATCTTTATTGCTCCGTTGTCGGTCCATCAGTTATCCTTGCAGAGTGCATAAAGGACTGAAATTCGGGTGACTGGATTTTATAACTTGGTAAAGAATTATATGAGCTTCTCTATGCTGCTTGCAGAAACCTTTAATTGTCGTCATATTTAGCTACCAGGAACAAAAGCTTCTTTAAACAAAGCGCCGTGGCTCCAGCTTTGGTTCTTATATGGTCTGTAAAAGTCCGTAAAATCCAAAAGTTCAGCTGCACTTACATGACACGTTCATTTAAGTCTCTTTGTTACACTTGGACTGAAGTTATGAATGAATTCTCCGCTTCACTTTCTTTGTTTACTTCAAGGCACGAGCTCACAACACAGCTTGGAAAAGAAGCGCACTCTTCACGCACGCATACAATTATTTACACGTGCGTACTGGACTCCGTCAGCCACTGTCACGCACGCGCGCGCAGACTGAATATCCCTAACAAACATTACGATGCAAGCTTTACTGAAGAGTCACGATCACGCTGACGCGATTTGCGCGACACCTGTTGGTGTTTTGCGGAACATTCCACCATCACTTTCTTTAAAAGTCTTTTCTCATTTTTGATTTCAGTTAATTATGTTTCGATGGTTTGTTGTATATTTGGATGTTTTTTTTCTTTGACTTTATTCAACTTATTGGGCATTGATGCAAACACAGTATAGGCTATAGCTTATATTTAAATTTACATTAATCATTTAAAAAATTATATTAATATTTATATTTATATTTATTTGTTGCAATATAATGAATATTGCCAAAAAATAATCCAGAACTATACACTTCAGTTGCATCTGACTGCACAGTTTCCAGTTTTATTCCAGTTTGAAAGAAAAAAAAAATAATGGAAACAAATGATTTACAATTGTTAGTATATATTTGTTATGTCTGCTGTGGTTACTTATGCAAATTTGGACGTACAGGTGCCTGGCCATGCTCACTGCTCTTCAGGGATTGGATTTCTATGGAAAAGGCCTGTATGGGCAAAGAAGTAACTCATCTTCTTCTCCCAACCAGCCACAGCTTATCCAAAATACAGCAGTTCACTTGTCTGGTTTTTAGGAGTTTGGAGGGGTAGGCTGCCGTCTTCTTCCAGTTTTGCCCTTTGAGATCAGTGGTGGGTATGACTCAACCAGAACGTTGTCAACATTGCCACAGTTCAGACTCCTTTTTTTTGTTTGTTTGGATTTTTGGGGGGTTAATCACCTTGTTATGCAATAAGTAGTTAAACATTGAACAGACATACATGTCAAATGAAGTTCACCTATAGAGGTTATTGTGCATTTAGGTAGATTCTGACATTGTACAAAAAACAGAATATCTCTAGTTATGTGTGTGTGTATATATATATATATATATATATATATATATATATATATATATATATATATATATATATAGAGAGAGAGAGAGAGAGAGAGAGAGAGAGAGAGAGAGAGAGTATCTCACAAAAGTGAGTACACCCCTTACATTTCTGCCAATGTTTAATTCTATCTTTTCATAGCACGGCACTGCAGAAATGAAACTTGTAAAGTAGTCTGTGTACAGTTTGTTTAATAGACTAAATTTACTTTCCCCTCAATATAACTCAGCACACAGCCATTAATGTATAAACTGCTGGCACAAAAGTGAGTACACCCCTAAGTGAAAATGTCCAAATTGGGCCCAAAGTGTCAATATTTTGTGTGGCCACCATTATTTCCCAGCTCTGCTTTAACCCTCCTGGGCATGGAGTTCACCAGAGCTTCACAGGTTGCCACTGGAATCCTCTTCCACTCCTCCATGATGGCATCACGTATGTCAGTTCCCCCACCTTCAGTTTGAGGATGCCCCTTAGATGCTCAGTAGGGTTCAGGTCTGGAGACATGCTTGGCCAGTCAATCACTTTTACCCACAGCTTCTTTAGCAAGGCAGTGGTTGTCTTGGAGGTGTATTTGGGATTGTTATGATGTTGGAATACTGCTCTGCAGCCCAGTTTCTGAAGGCAAGGGATCATGCTCTGCTTCAGTATGTCACAGTACATGCTTCATGATTCCTTCAGTGAACTGTAGCTCCGCAGTGCCAACAGCGCTCATGCAGCCCCAGACCATGACATTCTTGACCATGCTTGACTGTAGGCAAGACACACTTGTCTTTGTACGGCTCACCTGGTTGCCACACACACATGACACCACCTGAACCGTATAAGTTTATCTTGGTCTCATCAGACCATAGGACATGGGTCCAGTAATCCTTGTCCATAGTCTGCTTGTCTTTAGTAAACAGTTTGTGGGCTTTCCTGTGAATCATCTTTAGAAGAGGCTTCCTTCTGGGATGACAGCCATGCAGACCTATTTGATGCAATGTGCAGCGTATGGTCTGAGCACTGACAGGCTGGCCCCCCACCCCTTCAACCCCTATAGCAATGCTGGCAGCTCTCACATGTCTATTTTCCAAAAAAAACACCTCTGGATATGACACTGAGCAAGTGCCCTCAGTTTCTTTGGTCTACCATGGCAAGGTCGGTTCTGAGTAGAGCCTGTCCTGTTAAACCTCTGGCCACCATGCTGCAGCTCGGTTTCAGGGTGCTGGCAATCTTCTAGTCCATCTTTATACAGAGCAACTATTCTTTTTCAGATCTTCAGAGAGTTCTTTGCCATGAGTTGCCATGTTGAACTTCCAGTGACCAGTATGAGAAAGTCTGAGAGAGATACCACCAAATTTAACACGCCTGCTCCCCATTAACACCTGAGAACTTGTAACACTAACGAGTCACATGACACTGGGGAGGTAAATGGCTAACTGGGCCCAATTTGGACATTTTCACTTAGGGGTGTACTCACTTTTGTTGCCAGCAGTTTAGACATTAATGGCTGTGTGTTGAGTTATATTGAGGGGAAGGTAGATTTACTGATTAAACGAGCTGTACACAGACTTCTTTACATTGGGTCAAAGTGTCATTTCTGCAGCGTCGTCCCATGAAAAGACATAATTAAATATTTGCAGAAATGTGAGGGGTGTACTCACTTTTGTGACACAAAATAAGTATGTAGCATTAAAAAAAAAGAAATTGATAGAAAAAGAAATTGATGCTATTTTTTGATTTGATAAGAAACTAGCTGAAGATCAAGCAAACTAACTACTTTCTGGACCTAACACACATAAAACTGTTTTATTGTCTACAACAAAAGCTGAAGTGTTGAAGAAATTAGGTGGAGAAGCTTCAAACTGATTGAATTGTTAGTGGTGCTGGATGAATTGGTGATGGAAAGAAATGCCAGCAGCTCTTATGCCCTCTAACTGACAGACATCAGTTTTTCTACCACTGTTTATTACATTACTTGGCTTATGTAAGAAGGATAAGACATACTTTTATCTTATCTGACTGCTGCTGCTGTGTGGAATTTCAGACAGGAAGTCTGCTGCAATTATTGGGCTGTATTTATATTACTGCTATACACAGCAATGTACCTATCCTGCAAGATAAACAACCTCATATTTTGAAAAAGTGGTTTCTCAGCTTGCTACAAGTGTTGGACAAACAAGTACAACTGTTTAGATTAGCTAAGCGACTGTCTACAGGCAGATCAATTTACTTTAAATAAAAAGCCCATATACAAGGTATGCAATTGCAGTGTACAGATGAGATATATTGCTCTCAACAGTGGTTTAGTCTATGGAATGGCTCCTATCTTGGACTTTTATGAGGTCACAATGTGCATTATTCAATTCTTAGCATTACACTGGTGCATCTTTTTTTTTATATATAAATTACAGCTTCAGCTATTACAAGGTTATAATCAATAATGTCATTAAGTTCGAAATTTACATTTCAACCACATTTTGGAAAAGTAAAGACAAACATGCAGAAAGGAGAATTCTGAGGACTTACTGAATTAATGTGAATGAATACTGTACTGTGGTTAATAAAGCAATACTCGGGCTGAAACTTAGCTAAATGATATACATGGAGATATTCAGAAATAACTCCACAGACAGGCTGAGATCATTCTCACTAATCAAATCTAGCCTTATAAAATGTGACATTATAACAGAGATAACAACTTAATATAAACTCAGAAAATGTTTTTTTTTTTTTTTGTCTTTAGTTATGATGTAAGGTTCAGAACAGCTCTAAATGTTGAATCTTTGTCCTGTTATAGGTTTTTCCAGAGCCATTTGACTACAGTCCAGGTAGTTTGTGGTTTCCTCTCATAGTAAAAGTTCCTTTACATTGTAGCAGCTCAGCCATAGCCATCAGTGACTATCTGGCATCAACTCAACACGGGAGCCCTCTGGAGGACACGAAGCTGCTTTTCTGCATGCTGTGTAGTTGTGTCCATTGCTGCAGGGAGGGGACAGTCTCATCAGCAGGCTGTTGCTCCAAGATGCTTCTTAGCACAGCATCATGTTATAGTGAGCCAAGACTTTCACTGCTGTAAAAAGGCACAGTGAAATTTAACAATAAACCTATTTATACTAAATATTTGAGAGCCAATTAAACATTTGAACTTTACTAAGTTGACTATATGAGTACCTGAGAACAATTTTGGAGTGCATATCAGAATATTTTGATAGGACTACTTAATTGCAAACAGATTCAATATTTTAAATAACTATGGTAACCATGGCAACAAAGACACTCTTGCTCAACCCCAAAGATATTTCCATGTTAACAACAATAAACACAATAGAGACAATACAAGAACCAATTAGAAGTTGATATGTTTCATTAGGCTGGAGATAACAAGAAATGAAAAGCTCCAAGTAAAATGTGTCTGTTAGATGCGGATGACACACCTTGGGCTCATGCATACCAGCTTCCGCCTGAATTTCACCAGCTTGGCTGAGAGATCCCGCTCTATTCGGCTGTGCTCCTCGAAGGGTCACTGTTATAGAAGTTGGGGCTTTTTGCCCTCCTGACAAAACAAACAAAAAATGCAAAACAATAACAAGCTAATCACGCTAGACCATAAATACACTCGAATGGACCAGAGCATTTTACTTTTCCAGAAACTTGTGATGAAAGAGTGCCCTTTATGGTTTTTAAATCTGAATTAAAATAAAAGAATGTTAAATGGTAAATATGAACATTTTAAAGTTCAGGAAGACCCCCCCCCCCCCAAAAAAGAAAGAAAAAAAATTCACACAATAAACAAACAAACAGGAACAATGAAAACATGAGTTTGATTCCAGCCTTTATTGTGACAACAAGAACAAAGCTTAGGCAATGCCATGAGTCAATGCCATCACACACCAACACAACGCTCCAGGATTTCTGCATTCATATTCATGGATATTATAAGCAGGCAGATTAATGGAAGGTTTTACAACATGTTAGAAGATGAAGAGGCAAAACTAAAGAAACATAACATAACAAAAAAATGAAAATGAACACAGAAAACAGGCTGGATCAAACATCTGGATCTCTTTTTAACTTGGTCACTGCTTTCAAAAACCCTTTTTACTTAACAATTCTTTAGAAGTAAATCAGTTTTTGTCCAACTAAAAAGAGATATCAAGAAGAGACTTTACATGAACGTACACGGCTCTTCATGAACATGAAAGCAAACATGCATGTACCACTAAACTGGCTTAGAATGCTACACAGCTGCTCATCTGACTCTGTAAACTTTACACCAGTCATATTTTACCGACAAACTATCTCCGCACGTGTCCTCTGAGCTGTCCACTATGCTTCCTCTAACTTGGTAATCTTCCCTGGCCTACAGATGTCCTGAAATACTTTTACCAAAACAAAGGATGAATGAACTCTGGGTGTTCAACGTGGTCGTTGTGTTTTGGCACTTCGACACATACCAGTGGTCTGATTTGTGATGTGTGCCAAGCCAGGCAGGCTGCTTGCCAGTTTGGCCAGCCCACCATTGGTGAGCAGCTGATGGATGGCAGTAGTTTTAGCTACTCCTCCTGTGGTGACCACTGGTACTGCCCGGAGCAGAGTACTGCTGCTGGTACCAACGGAGCTCAGGACTGGACCCTGGGACTTGCTGCAAAGTACCTATGAGGGGAGGAACAGAAAAAACATAGCTCAAGATTTTCTCATAGACATGTCTAACAGCACGCAACATAAAGAACATTAACTCAGGACTTCTTTTTATACTCAGTAAATCTGTTGACCTAAGATATTTACATTTTTGTTCAAACCCTTTTTCTTTCAGTGAAAGCTAGAGTTGAGGCAGATCCATCTGATCAGGGCATAATTCAGCTTTGGAGATTTTTTGAGCTGATGATACAGTGGGTGAGTCCTCCTCAGGCAGTGGAACCAACCTACCAGAGCAGACCATGCTTCATGTTTTACTGGTTTGTGTAAAACACTTTGGAGGCTTTGGGTGTATAAATGTGCTATAGAAATAAACTTGACATTGACCAGAACAGAAAGACATGTCCCACTTCTGTCTTTACAGGAAATAAGTACCTGTTGAAGCTAGAAACACTCTACAAACAGTTTAAAAGGAACCTGAATCATTCCAACTCTGCTGCAATGTGTTTATATCACCATACACAACACTTAGAGGTTCATACTGGTGGATTTTCCATGGTCTAGCTAACCAACTACAAATATAAGAATATGGATTCTTAAATATTGAGAAAATATCTGTCAGTATTGTGAAAGGTGTTTATATCTGTAAAAAAAAAATTCATGAGCTTTCAAACTTGTAGAAACAGTCCTGGGTACCTGGGTGCTGCCTGTGTTTGCTGCTGCAGAGGGCAAGTTAGGAGCTTTGGTGACGATCTCCTGCAGACTGAAACTTAGGCCTTGTAGAAGACTGCTGGCGGAAGGAGCTGCACAGAAGCAAAAAGATGAGGAATCAGTGAAGCTGCAGCTTGGGGGAAATCAATGTCAAACAAATATCAGCACAAACTTGTACTTTTACAAAATGCTCCTTCGTTCAATACCCCCACAGGCCTCAGCTAAATAGACACGCGCACACACACACACACACACACACAAACACATTATGACAGTAATGTCCAAAGGGTAAAGTTTGGATCGGTTCAAACAGCAATGGCGCAAGAGGTGATCAATGATGATGTTTGCAAATAAATATGTTGTTCTCACACACTGTTCCCATCATCCAGTGTTCAGAACTCGAATGCAATTCAAATAAGGCCGAAAGAACTGCTTTGTGTGTTAAGGTTACAGTACTGAGATTATTTGCACGGTTGAGTGCAAAAAAAGCGTGCAAAGCAGGACAAGACAGTGATACCTTGGGCGGCAGCTGGAGCTTGCACCTGGGTTGGTGTGGAGGACCCTGACACCATGCAAGGCTGCACGCTGTTGAATGAGCTGGAGCCTGGGGACAGGGCACCAGACACCTCTGAGAGACTACCAGACCTGCAGTGACACACATAACCACCGATCTACTCAGGAGCTACCCCAGAAAGTGCTGTCTGGCCATCACTCAGCTCCCAAAGTCCAATTACCACTCCTCATCACCTCTGCACCACACATTTTTGTCCATTAGGGGGGGAGTGGATGTGGGTATAGGCATGTACAGGGTTTAGTAGGCTCTACACTCAAAGAGCCTGTGTGTGTAGCATCACTGGCAAGCTTACCGCTGGCCCGTCAGAAGTCCAGAGAGTTCCTTTGCACCAGCCACAGTCTGACCCACTGCCACAGTTAAGGGTTTCCCAGAGACACCCACTGCATAAAAGAGTAGGATGTTAATGTAGTAATTTATTTAGCATTGGGGCTGACAATAATGAAATAAATATTTAAAATGATATCTGGAAAGAGGCAGTTCCCCTCACAGTTACCAAACACAAATGTCTTAAGGATTTACACTGCCTGGCCCCAAAAAAGGTCCCCACTTAGATTTAACTTTAGATTTAGATTTAACTAAGCAAATAGGTTTGATCCTCCTATTGGATAATAACTGAATAGACAATTATCTTTCAACTGGCAACAAGTTATTTTACCCCAACTGACGCAATGAGTAGCTTCTTATTTCTTAAACAACCATATGGAAAGACATCTCGACGTTCAGAAAAAGATGTTAATCTGTTTAAGAAGAGTCAAACCACTGCCACACATCAAGCAGAGAAAACTTCTAAGGAGATTGCAGAAACTTCTAAAATTGGGTTAATAACTGTCCAACGCATTATTAAAAGCTGGAAGATAGTGGAGAACCATCATTTTTGAGGAAGAAATGCAGTCCTGAATGATGGTGATAGGTTTTCGCTGAAACTTTTGAATGTTTGACGTTATGAAGTGATGCATCCATCATGCTCTGTCTTCTGGACAAGTTTGTGGGGCAGTGCTATGATCTGGGGTTGCTGCAGGTGGTCAGGTCCAGGTTCAGCAACATTATATGCCCAAAGAATGAGGTATTTTGTATTCCCTGATGACATGGGCATATTCCAAGATGACAAAGTCAGGATTCATGGCGCTCAAATTGTGAAAGAGTGGATCAGGGAGCAGGAAACATCATTTTCACACATTGATTGGGCACCACAGAGTCCAGACCTCAACTCCATTGAGAATCTTTGGGATGTGGTGAAGAGAGCTTCATGCAGTGGTTGGACTCTCCCATCATCAATACAAGAGCTTGATGAAAAATTAATGCAACACTGGATGGAAATAAACCTTGTGACATTGCAGAAGCTTACTGAAACACCACCACAACAAATGCTGCTGTAATCAAAAGCTAAAGGCAGTCCAACACCTGCTTGCTGGTGATTTCATAAATCTGCAAAAAATATCAATTTATTTTCTCATACTAACCTAAAGACAACTCAAAAGTTTTTCTAGTGCACAGAGAGAATCATCCAAGTATGTCTCAGCAAGATGGAGAATCTGATACTTGGGTAAGTCAATGCCAAAATACTGATATTTATTTTTCCTGTAGTACGAAAAGTTCCCAAAGATATCATAATAAACCCTGTCAGTATATAATCTGGAATAAAGGGGTAAGTGTAGCAACAGTTCCACTGTTATTATGCATTTATTGATAAGAAAACATTGTTAAAAATTCAATAAAAAAAAAAAACGTTTTCCACAATCTTTCAACAGAAGTATAAAATTCAAACTTTATATTTCAAATACAATTTCTGTTTTTAATTTTAATTTCTGTGTTACTTTTTGTTCATTATTACATCCGCATTTGGGGCCTGTAATAAAAAGGACATTTTTTTCCTTTCATGATCGAGCTTAACAAATCTCAGCAACCACAATCCCACCAAACAGTAACACAATGCTTGTTGTCAACCCCAAGTCAATGCAGGCTTTGAGGCTCCAGTTAAGAACTTGGAATAAAATTACACTTTTTCATGTTTTATGAAACCGTTGCTAAGCCTTCACAGCAATAAATGAGACTATATACAGAAAGCAAGCAAGTAAATAAATAAATAAGGGCTTAAAGTTAAATTTGACAAATCCCCAAGAGCCAGGGTAATTTCAAATGGTGTCAAACAATTCACGGTTGCCATGGTTACACGACTGCGCCTACATGATAGTCCCCTCTGCAGGAAAGGTCATTGGAAGCAGGGCTAAATCATAGCAAGCCAAGTCCACATCTTAAAGGTTACAGAGTTTTGTGTTAAAGATTTAAACACTGAATACATGCAGCACACTGGCAGCAGGAATATGTTAAATTTACAGGCCATTATCACCATGACAGCATTATCACACAGGAAGATCTGACTGGGATTACAAATGTGTTTTCCATCAGTTGTGTTGCAAACATGTCCATTTGGCTTGTAAGAGAACTTCTATTTGCAGCAATTCTGGTAGTGATAAATATTCCAAGAAGCAAGTAAACAGTCATCATATAAAACATCATTCAATATTAAAACCAGTTGAGGGAGGTTTAAATTCAGACTCATCAGGCTTAAAAAATGAGATTCACTGGAATAAACATTTCATATTTGAATGGTTTTCATAGAATATTTAAACTTAAAGCAAAAACAAAAAAAGGTTTATACAGTTATTCCAATCATTAAAGATAAAAAAGGGTATGAGACCAAAAAAAAGTGTTAAAAAATCCTCCATAAATCTAAACTGTTTCTGAAAAACTTGACAGATTTGTTCATATTTGGCAAAAAAGCTTTATTTCCATGTCTCTGAGCCAGAGGGAATTATGAGCTTATAAACATAAGCGTTTAGCTTTAATGCAAATTATTTAATTTGCCCTTGAGAAAAAAACTAACCAGCAGAATCCTGCAACTCGCAGCAAGTGCCACCTCAAGCACACACACAGGAAGCATCCAGATGTTATGCATCCCCATACAAGATGCCAGTTTTCAATTAATACGTTGAAAAAAGGTATGTTTTGATCGGTGACATATCTTAAAAGCAGCAGGACAGGACTAGCAGTCACCACAATACATAGTTCTTTCACGACTCCATCACGCATAAACACGCTACAATATTCCTGTAATTTACGCCTTTCTAGTTAAGAGACATTGCATGTAGCCTACCGGTTTACGACAGCAAGTGGTACAGTTGTACTATTAAGTGAGATTTATCATGAAATATGAAATATTTACCATCAAATTGTTCTCTTCTCAGTGACACAGGCAATTTAAAGCTCTGGTTATTTCTCAATGCAAGTCACAAAAAAAAAAAAAAAATCTCTGCATCCATTTCACATATACATTTAAATATTTTATATATATTTATATATATATATATATATATATATATATATTTAAGAGTTACAAAAAAACATACAAAAACAGAAACTATGGAAAAGTAGACAGAACATACTTGTGAGGAACGCATTTCAAGAGGTTGCTGAAATGCCTAAAATTATGTTATAGAAGAATAATGGGAAAATATCATTAAGGAAGAAATGTTTGGGAAAAATCTTGAATGATAGTGACTGGCAATCGCTTCAACGTTCAGTAAAATCAAATCATAAAAAAACATCAGTAAAACTCACGGCGATGTTTAATAGTGAAAGTAATAGCATTTGCAAATGAAACCCAAGGGACTGGGGCTAAACAGCTGTGTAGCCTTAAGAAAACCACTAAACATTGAGGCTAAATCAGAGAAAAAGGCTTCAATTTGTTGGAGAGCATAACGATTGGACTCTGGAGCAATGGAAGACATTCAAGTGGTCTGATGAGACCAGATTTACCCTGTTCCAGCGTGATGGACGTAAGAAGAGAGGCGGATGAAGTGATGCATCTAACTCTCCCATAATCACTACCACTAGACAAAATGAATGTAACTTTGTGCAGAAATAAATGTTACACCGCAGAAGCTTATTGAAACTACCACAGCAAATGAATGCCCTAATGAAAGCTAAGGCCTGGTACACACATAACGATTTTTTTATTCTTATGAGATTTTTTTATCTGGTCGAGACCTCACATGTGAAGATAAAAAAAATCAGTTTTGTGTGGTGTGCTCTGAAAATGTAATCACAGAACAACACACACGACAATGCTGTCCAGCAACTCATCTACAATCTAGTCCTCCAAGCCGGACAAACATCGAAACATAGAAGAAGAACCACCATAGCAACAACCAGCAAAAAACAAAGAAGAAACACAGCAACAACCTGAAAACACAACACCCAGCATGGAAGGAGACATATAGGACGAGAGAATGATGGT
Source organism: Melanotaenia boesemani (assembly GCF_017639745.1). NCBI lineage: Eukaryota > Metazoa > Chordata > Actinopteri > Atheriniformes > Melanotaeniidae > Melanotaenia > Melanotaenia boesemani. Next base: position 23,468,603 of record NC_055692.1, read on the forward strand.
GGTCTTGGGACTATTGTTAAAAAGCCAGAACTGAAAAAAATAACAGACTGGAGACGGCGTGAACACAGACTTTATTTACTTCCTTGTTCCCCTGCCAGCTCGCTCTCTGATTGGCTACATTCCGTGCCACGTCACCATCCACGCAGTCACAATGCACGAGTTGTCAGCGTTCCTCAAAAATCGGCACTGAAATATTAAACATGTTCAGTGTTCCCAATTGTCGGCTACGACCCGTTTCGGAGCACCACAGACCAAATGATGATTAGACAGGGAAATCTCACAATGATCGGGCGTTTGCCATCCGAGGTTGGGAAGAGGCAAATTCGGGACAAAAACAGCCCAAAAATTGTTGTGTGTGTACCAGGCCTAAAGGTGGTTCAATTAGATATTATAGTGTGTGACTTTCTTTACGAATGGACAGAGTAATTTAAATAGCTTGTAATTATTTTTGTAAATTATGAAATTATGTAAAGCTTGTTCTTATTGCATCATGATTGAAAGAGAGAAACATATAAATGTAGCTCCTAATCTACAAGAGATACAGTGATGTACATTTTAAACCAGTCTTTATGGGTTTCTGTTTCAGACTGGGAGTTCTCTAGGATGAGATGTGCTATATACAGTGGCTTAAAAAAAGAGGATTCATACCCCTTGAACTTTTTCACATTTTGTCAGCTTACAATCACAAACTTGAATATATTTTGTTGCGATTTTATGTGATAGACCAACACACAAAGTCAGTATCTAGATGTGGAAAGCCGGTGGAAACATACCTCAAAAGACTGGCTCTACAAAGTATTGATGCAGGGAGGCTTAATACCGATGCTCACCACACTTTTCAGATTTTATTTGCTTAAAATTTAAAACTATGTATCATTTCCATTCCACTTTACAATTATGTGCTACTTTATGTTGGTCGATTACATAAAATCTGAATTAAAACAAAAAATTTACATTTGTGGTTGTAAAGTGGCAAATGTGAAAAAGTTCAAGGGGTATAAATACTTTTTCAGGGCACTGTAAATGTCTGGCAAATGCAAAGGGTTAACACAGAAAAGAGCCGCTCAACGTCCCTCACTAAAGAATTGAAAGACTCTTCCCGTTTCTGGACACAGAAGCTAAATTCATCAAAGCTTCTTGCACTCAAAATGTGAGGAGGCTGCTGTTTAACAGGAGAAAAAAAACATTAACTTGATTAACATTTCGTTTTCAAACAAGTCCTGGAATTTCAGGATATACTGGTGCCAGCTACAAATTATTGTGACATCCAGATTTAAATCTTTAGTTTCTAACATTTCATGTGTTGGTTTGTGAAACTAGCAGTTTTTTTTTGTTGTCATGTTTGTCTTTTTACCTTCAGCAGGGTTGATGGTACCTCCAGATGACTCGCTCTGAGAAACAATGGTGACCTTAATCTTGGCCCTCTTGGATGCTTTGGTTGGTATTGGACTAGGTGTCTGTCTCCTCTTGCCATGAGATCGCAGTTCATCCCTGTCTAGGCCTTCCATCTGATCACTGGTCACTGGCACTGCATCACATAAAGACACATATATACATACACTGAAAAATAAATGCTGACATTACTTAGCCTCTGGTAATTTTAGTCCCATGTAGCATACAATTAATAATAAAATAACATTTTTGCCAAACTTTTTATCTGTAATGTAGACTTTCCTGAAATTGTGGTACATTATGTATTAATACATTCAGAATCCAAAATCATGACAATGGGAGTTTTAGTGCAGGACAGTTATTTAAAATGCAACATTCAAATGAAATTAAATTAGTGAAAACAAAGAAGAGTGGAAAAGATAGAGGAAAGAAAGAAAGGAAGAGGGATAGACACTTACCAAAAATACAAGGAGGGGTGCCAGGAGGAAGATTTTTCCTCACAAGCATGTTTTGTTTCATAAAAGCAGCAAACTGAGCTGGAATGAATCAGGAAAAAGCCAGAAAGGAAAGTTGTAGAAGAAGAGACAAGAGGATGAAAGGAAAGTATTTCAGTCACGTTCCATCTCATCAGATGTCGTGACGTGATATTCTCTTTAAAAAAAAAAACATGTAAAATCATTTTCACATCGCACATAGCACCACGTTCACTCAGCTTCCACAGCTTGAGCAGAATTCAGAAGTTGAGGTGAATGATTCATTGCAGTATGTTCAACAAACAAATGGGACAAATATGGGAGCTGTTTACCCACAGATAGGGAGAATCAACACACACCAGTGGCTGAACATGATGCTTGTAGAGCGTTTGACACATTTAATTCAGCAATGCTTTGAACTAACCTTGTGCCTGCTTGTGAGTGAGCATTGTGCCAGAGCGCTGCATGTGAGTCTTGAGGATCTGCGTGGCTGTGATCAGAGTGGACTTCTGTGCTGGAGAGAGACCAGATGTCTTGGGTTTGGGGCTTGATGTGGGACTGCTACAGACACTGGAGAGATCCTGAGGATCAAAAAAAAAAAAGAGTGCCTGATAAGCTATGATTTATTACTGTTAGATGTTAGTGGAAAGAGCCTCGAAACAGTTTCAGTGATAGAAAGATGAGTGAGCAGATATGTATGAAAGTCAAGTATCAGCAATTTTCTCTCTGTCAGGGATAGTGCTCACTCTGACTGATCAGCACAGCAATTTAGTGCACAAGAAGGCAGCCAGCAGTGATGACAGAAACTTAATGGCTGACTTTAATGTGCCATGCACCACCTTCTCTCTTTTTGTTATTTTCTTTCCTCCAAAGACCTTTCACAACATGACCATAAATCGATGTGACTGGTAGCATGGAAATAGTTTCCTAACCTCAGAACCTGAAGGTGAAATGGGGACTCTAAGCGCAGGGGAGGAAGGTCGCCCTCTCTCCATGTCAAAGGGAAGATCCCGTCGAGGCCTTTTTTTCTTCTCTGTGTCCAAGTCCCTCATCTCCCCTGAGCCATGACCGTGGCCCTCTGCTCGTGCAAGGACACCTGACAAAAAGTCAGCTATCTCATCCTGAAGACGAGAGGGAGGATTAATAAAAGGAAAAAGAAAAGTGTAAACATGTACTTTGGATAAATTCTGAACAGAAAAGTGGAAACTTAGTATTTCCAGTTTTAAACACCAACCTGAACGCAGCGGTCCACCATTGTCTGCGTCAGTCCTTCTGATTTCATCTTTGCTGAATTAATTCTGTGGAGAGATTTAGTGTTACAACTCAAAAATTAATCTACTGTATTAATTTATTTTTGGGCTCCGAATCAGACAAACCTGAGATTGTCATCTGCCCCTCCCACCACCACCATGCTGTTGTCTGCCCTCAGCTTCTCTCTAAACTCCTCCATGCCTTCGATGCCACACTGTAGGGCATTTTGTCCTACCACAAACAACACTGGGGTTTTCATGTCCAGCAGTGGATCATCCACATCCTGAAAACCAGTTATACATCAACAGTCATCACTAAAAAAAAAAACAAAGTTAAAGTTCCTGTATAAAGTGAAATAACATTAGTATTAACAAACTCAGTAGGACATTAAAAGAGAAAAAGTCCTTTAGGTCTTACCCCTCTTGGCCCATTGACTGTTAGTAGGGGGAAGCCAAGACACACCACCGCTGTCAGATATTCCATAAGCGATACCTACAATTTAACATAGACAAATTAAGAACATCTTTGGCAACCATTTGGCCTAAAACATGAAGTCTCAGATCATCATCACATAAAAAGTCTTACATGACAGGCAATAAGAGCACCAGCATTCCAGCCAACCAGGATAATGGGCTTGTGGGGGAAATGACTATGAACCTGTTGGCAGAATTCATAACATAATATCATTATGGCTGCACCTCACATATAAAATCAATCTTAACATGGTGTGGTATACACAATCTATTCTTTTATGTAGCCAAATCTCATCTAAAAAAAAACAGCAAACTGCAACTACACAAATATAATAAACAATGCAACAACTACAGAAATAAGCACAACATCCTACCTCCATGACCTTGGCCCTGACTGTCCCCAGCATGTGCTCCAAACACTGTGTGATGCCAATATTGGCCCCACTGTTCACATGAGTGTGCACTGGGATGACCTGACAACAAAACAGATGTTATAGATTCTTATCTAAACGGAGAAAAGAAAAAAAATTCTTGACAAAGACTTAATTAGGATAGATTTCAAGACCTTTCCCAAGCAGGCGAGCTGCGTTTGCCAGAATCTCATTCGCCGGGAGGTGGAGAGGGCAGGATTAGTTGGGCTTGATGGTGCCATGAGGATGAGAGGCGATCCAGGAAGCTTGCTCTGAAACATGCAAGACGACAGACAATGATTTGATGTTTGCAAGTGTCACATTTTTTAGAGCTGAATACAAAAAAAATGATAATGTTTTTTCTACTTATTAGTAACTAAAGGTGAAGACTTTTACCGGTTTATTTTGAGCCAAAACTCCAACAGCTGGATCCCAGGGGCGTTTCAGAAGCAGCGACAGAGCCTCTGCACTTGGAGCTGCTGTCTTTGCAGATGGCAGCAACATTCTGTCGATCAGCGAGGGCAGCTTGCCAGATGCAGAGAGAATGAATTAAGAATCTAAGCCCTAAGACTTACAGGTATGTGACAGAAAATATACACTTCTTATTGGTGTTTACTGAATCACTGAGGTCATACCTTGCTCTTCAGAGTTTGCAGCACATCCAGGTAAGCAGCAAGCATGGTGAGACTTAGAGATTCGATCATGGTGGTGTGTAACCACTGTGTCAGTTTGGTGTCCCAGTTCACGCTGGCGAGTGCATGTCGCACTTTCCTGGCACACTTGTCCACAGCTATCCTTCGCAAAATTGGTTCGTTAGAAGCCTGCGAGAAAAAAAAGAAAAGAAAGATCACATCAGCAAAATTTCATCATTCACATTTTAAATCAATAAATATTCACACTTTGTTGTAATTTCATTTAAAATTGTGAAAAAAGCCAAACTTTTTTGTTTTTATATTTTTAAAAAGCATTAGAAGACAATACATCTGGATTTATCAATTATCTTCTAAATGTAGTTTCTTTAAAAAGTCAAATATGAACTGGAGGAAGTATTTAATACAGAAATCTGAACATTATACTAGATTTAAGTACAGAAATGGCTCTTGATGTTTAAGACGCCACTATTGTTGCATGCCCTAAGATTATAACATCTATTATAGAGTAACACATAGAGCTTTTAAATAAAGTGGACAGGCAGCCTTTTCTTTTTCACGTTTGTTATCATATACTCTTAAATATTGTGTCATCTAATTATATAATAACCATTTGCTTGTTAATTCACTTTATTTATATATACTGGCCTCCGTCAGGAATGTCAACAGTGCTTAAAACATGTCAAAATTAATCTAAATTGCCTTTGATGACCCACAAAACAAAATTGCCAGGTGGGATGAAGCAAGTTGTACAGTTTAGTTTGTTATTTCTGTCTAATAAAACAAGTTAATAAATAAAACACCACACCTCCTATTTCAATGAGCTAAGTCCATACAAAACCTACAAAATAACAATATTACAAAACATTGCATTACATTTTCATTGGCCAGACGGGCTAATCTTTCGGCCTGTAGAGCTTTAAGGACTTTGTTGAACAACTTGTTTTGAGCCACGGACCATCCTGTCCTGTAACAGAATGAAAATAATGTCAAAACAGTTCATTACAACCGGCATGTGTTATTCTATAAAACAAATTAGCCCATGTATTTAGTTACTTGTTTATATGTTCCTCCCAGTCATCAGGAGGTGGTGGACTCTCAGTAACTGTTCGAGCAAGCAGGACATGTCGCTCGCACTCCCTCATCACACTAAGAGCTTTCTGGTTATCATATAGAGGCACAGGTGTTGGTGTGACCGTTTCCACATCTATTAGGGAATCAGAGTCTCTGCAAAAAGTAAAGAACATGAAATTAATGTGGGACAAAAAAAACGTTTGGTGATTAAACTACCATAAATGCACGTTTACTAAACCTAAAACAAAGTGGGAGGTTAAAGATACTTGAAAAACTTTTAAACTCACGACAAAGCTTCAGGCTGGCGGCGAGTGTTAACAAACAGCGTCCTTGTTGGTCGAGCACTGCTGGCATCTGGGTGAGCATTCCATGGTTTGGCATAGCTGTGGTCCAGAAATACCAAATCTAGCTCTCTTTCATGAGCGGACAACTGGAAAAGTAAGGATGTACCCATTTTGCGTTGTGAAGACTGCAAGTCCTTATCCCCACGATGCATCCTCTTCCTGGGCCCCAAAGGGCCCTAAGTATGGCCTTAGAAACTTGTGCAGATCCAGACCAAACTGACTGGGAAGAGAAGGAGATGCTTTCTATAGATAGACCAAAGGAGAGGAAAAAACAAACAAACAAAAAATTAATACTTTTTCTCTTTTTCCAACAAACTTAATGTTAAAACATCACATCTGATCATACCCATAAAGACACATTTACTCCTAATATTTACTTCCAGTTAATATTTAATCTTTAGGTTAACAACGTACATAAACATGAGATAACAATTTCCCGGTTGAACTAAAACATGAACTCTAGCCTAATTTAAATTAATTTAGTTTTGTTATTTGCTTGCTAACCCAGTACTTTTCCGATTTTACAACATTTTTCTCATATTTCTGGGCATCTGTCGTCATAACATATTTAGACACATAGTTTGTGTTGTGTCTACTCTCTGACCTTACAGTGGGCTGATACTTAAATCATTAGGAAGAAGAAGAAGAAAATATTATATAAATATTATATATATAAAATATTATATATACAGAAATTTCGTTTAAAAATGTTTACGTTGAAGACACACTGCCGTTCAAACACATATGTCTGTTCAATCCTTTATCATGCAGGATAATAAACATTGTAAAGCCCAATTAATCGTTTCTTAGTTGAGTGTAATACTGAACCAAACATGAACACGTCCACTGATCTCTATAACATTCCCACGCCCGACATTTGAAAATTATATGAACACTTCGTCTACGCGACTGTGGGCGGTGGGCTGGCCTAGCATGCTAATGTTAGCATTGTAAGCTAAAAGCTAAAATAATAGCGTTTTAGATGTTTTCTGAAAATTACCTCTACGTCTGTTTATTTCATTTTCACTGTGACGACTTCAGCGCTTCTCCTGAGCTACGAAAAACCCAAAGAACCACCTTGTTCTTGATAAATTCCAGAGGTTATGTAAAAACATAGATAATTTGTGCGTTTTAGGCCTCACTTCCTTTTGTTGTGTGATTTGTTGCCATGTCATTCCAGACATCCCCCATTTTCCAGCCAAAGACAAGCAATTTACTGTTTTCACCAAACTGGCAACCCTGTTTGTGGCGCGTCAGGGAGTGACGCAAAATACGGACTGGATTCTTGCGTTTTTGTGAATGAACCGACACTAACTACTAAATACACTGTACAGACTTGAGTAGTATTTTGTTTGTTAGAACTTCTTTTTTATACTTTTGTTTATATTTTTAAAAATGTTATTTAATTGTTTTTGGTATAAGCAAAGAATTGACAAAGTTAAAAACAAAACAATGATTTGTTTTTCCTTTATACAATTTGAGAGTGGAAAAAAAGTATTTAAGCATCATGCAAAAGTTTGGCAACTCATAGGAACTTTAAACTCATACAATTTCTAATATTTATAACCCTTTTAGGTTCTTGGTAGTCATATCTTCTTTGCTGTGGTGTGCTGGGATATCAAAGCAGGCACACAAACTGAACAAACTCATCAGAAAGGCAGAGTCTGTCATCGGGATGAAGCTTCCCACTCTGGAGGAGATGGTTAGGGAGAGATAGCTTGCAAAACTGCTGGCAATCATGAACAATACCTCCCACCCCCCTCATCGGTCTGCCCGCTTTCTTCACATTGCACCATTTATGTCTTCTAGTACTGCTAAAGCAGCCATTGGTTTTAATTGTGTTTTTTTGCACCATGTTGTGTATGCTTTTATGTAATTGCAGACATGTGGGTTTGTTAATTGCTCATCAGTTTTAATTGTTGATATGTCTCCAATGTGCACATTACTCAGTCTGAGGAGGAACTCTTTTCACATTTATTATAACAGTTTCCCAGCATCACCTCTAAGTGTTGCCAAAGCATCAACAGCTGTAGAAATGTGCGTACAGCAGCTATGAAGTTGGTGTGACGGTGATTTCACTGTTGATACATCTGGACTTTGCCGCGATAAAGAGCGTACACCACATTTTTATGCATACGCACCCTTTGTGTATTTAAGACCTGCAGGATAGTGTGCCTTGACGACCAGGGTTAGGGATCTCTGCATTAGGCCAGGCGATGGAAACGTTCCCTCTTTTTTTTTTTTTTTTGTAACCATGCAAATCCTTTTCTACACATTCGCAGTCTTAAATTTTTCAGGAAGATGTTTTTCTGCTGGATAACGAAACCCAATTAATACATGCAAACTTTGAAATTATTTGTAAACATTAATTTACAGCTGCAAAATCTTAATGGCTTAATATTAATCCCATATAATTACTGCCAGGCAGTACTACTTTTATAAAAGGTGACAAGATGCTTTGTTGGAAAAAAGTTGGAAACTTTTAGAAAGATTTGCTGTTGAGTTGTTGTGCACTGTTTTACTGATCAGCATTACATTAAGGAAGAACTATTAGAAGAAATCATCAACACCAAATTCTCTGTCACAAGGTTGAGCGTATATAAAGCTGATGTATTTCAGAAACAAGTCCTGTGGTCTGATAAAGATACATTTCACTTTTGGTTGCAATATTACGGCCATACCATAAAAAAAAAAAAAAAACACAATTTCATTAAAGAGTATTTCTCCAATTATTAAGCTCAGAGGTGGATCAAAAGCAAAAGGAGAGAAGTGCACACATAAATAAATAAATAAATAAATAAATAAATAAATAAATAAATAAATAAAGTCTAATTGCTAATTTTTGTTCTCTTCTTTTTTAAAAAAATCTGGTTTGGGACATTGACCTCTTCCAGTAAGAGTGTTGACCAATCCTTCTGTCTCACCTGATGTTTGATTCCAAAGGTTTCCTGCACACACACTATTTAGGTGAAAACAGCTTAAATGAAAATACAACTTAACGTGACTCTCTTAACTGGACACTGTTAAATATCTGACTGCCACAATGGTGAGTTTTACTGTTGTTCAATTAAGACAAAGCGTTAACGGTTGTTTGTCTTTTTTCTGTTTACAACAGAATAAATGCAATAATAATCATTTTATAAAAGTGATTTTATTTGTGAGTCAACATTTGTCTATTTTTCTTTTGAAAGAAATATTTGGCTCTGGCTTTGCTGATCTATGGTTTGGTGTCGCTGTCAAACGCTCAATGCTTTGTTAAGCCTGTAACATCTGGTAAAATTATTTAAATGCATGCACACTTGAACATACACATCTAGATGCAAACACAATACAATTATTGTGTACAAACATAGAATTTTTTCCTGTTATGAATATCTGTTGATCTCATTCAGGAATTCTTGTTGTAGCTTCAGACAAAATGACCCATTGTCAGGACCATGTGGATGGCACATGGCATGAAGTAGGGTCCACATGGAGAAACAGTGCATGTCAGAAATGCTCTTGCAGCAGCTGCTGTTATGCGTAAGTACCCATGTCACTGTGTTACTGCTTTAATATGGAAAAAGTCAAATGTTCTTTGTTTGGACATATTCTAAGGTAAACTGTCAACAATGGTGTTTTTTGTGTAATTACAGATATTCAACTCCAAAAAGTTTCCCTGATGACTGTGTGTCAGTGTTTGACCAAAAGGCATGTACATACATTGTGCACAAGAGAGACAATCCAGCTGAGCACTGTCCAATTTTTGTCGCAGTAGGGAAGTAATGGAGTCATCATCATGCATGGTCTAAACTTTAAAACGTGGGTACTATAGGGCTGGGTACTATAGACAAAACATATTTGTAATAGTTTCTCTTTTTTCCATGTCAGTAATCACCACAATGTTCTTTTAAGGCACAGAGGAAGAAGGAAGCCCATTCAGCCTGTTGTTAGACACGAAGTATTGACAAGTGGCATTAAATGCAGTAACAGTTTGTTTACTAAATTGGATTTTTTCTTATTATAAATTCAGAGGCTGTCCTCACATTCAGTCTGAAATAAATCCTAAATAAAAAAGAAAAGGGAAGTTGTGTTGTGGTGTGGTTCATTCTAATTTATGTTAGAATAGTTTTCTTCTCATCTACACTGAAAATTTAATGTACACTACCTGTGCAACAACTTGTAGTTTCAATGGGCTATACAAGACCATACAAAACCTACAAAAAGCATATTAAAAACAATATTACAGAACATTGCATTACATCTTCATTGGCCAGACGGGCTAATCTTTCAGCTTGTAGAGCACTCCTTCAACACAAAGGGAGCTTTCTGGTTATCATATAGCGAAACGAGTGTTGATGTGACAGTTTCCACATCAGTCTTTGCTAAAAGTTAAAAACATGACAATAATGTGAGACATACAAAAACTAACTAACTAAATAAAAGGTGATTAAACTACTGTAGGAGCACATTTACTAAACCTAAGAAACAAAGTGAGAGACTGAAGATTCTTTAGATTATATTCAAAAGCTTTTCCTTTATTTCATTTATCAATCAGGCTTTAAAAAAAACAAAACAACAACAGACAAAACAGACAAAAAACACATGGAAAACTACAACACAAAACAAAATTTGGCTCACATATATATTGATAGAAAAATGAAAATTTACAAGCAAGGTTAAGTTAGAGGAAAGAGATAAATATCCAGACCAATAGAGGATAGAAAAGGCTCCCATGTTCTATACAACTTAGAGTTTAATAAAAATGTTAAATAATCCAAAGACAGATACTCTACAATGGTCCTCTGTCACTGAGCTATAGATGGAGCCTTTTCTGTTATCCATTTAATGAATGTACATTTTTTTGCATAGAATGTTAGCAGTCCATACAGATTGCTTTAGTATTTATCACCATTTGCACTATTTGGTATAACAAGCAACATGCATTTTGGGATATTCTCCAGATTAACAGCTATAATATTTATTTCCTGCTCTGGCCTTTGTAATTTCCAACACAACCACAAACAATGAGCCAAATTGTTCTTCTGTTTTGCACTAGAGGCAAAGGGGTGAAATTCTGGGATCAAATTCATGATTTATCATTTTTGTTTTAAATGATTACTACTCGCAGTCTCATGATTTTTCACAATCTAATAATGCAAGCTTGTTCGATTGTCACTTCACGTTTTAAAAAGCAAACTCTCCGTGTTTATCTTTCATTCAAACACAGTAATTAGAGTATGATCCAGAGGTGTCATGTACCTTTATTCTAAAAAAAAGACTGTAGTGTTGGTATGTTGTTGTTTTTTATCACATGTATCACTTATCTATGCTCAGCATTTTTTTTTATTCACTTGGTGGATTTATTAAGTTCAGAATCTAAAAATGTAGCTCAATGGCTAAAAGGATTAGGATTGATTATTTAAAAGACACAACAATACTAACAAATAAATAATTAAACAATAATAAAACTAATCAGAACTTAAATTGTAGTTTGTGTTGAAACAATCAACAAATTATTGATAATTTATTGATGTTGAATCATCAGAAACGAAAATGCTAAATTCAGTTTGAAATTAAGGAGTGAAAAGCAGTAGCATAGGCTATTAATAAATTCAGCCGAACCTAAATGTAAGTTAAATAAACTATAAAAGAGCTTAGTCTATGACTCATGATATAATAACATGTGAATAACTGAGATCTACTGTGAGTCTGGAACCAGAGCATATCTGGCAGATTTGCAATTTGTCAAATAGAATTTTCCTGTTTGGTCTCATGCTGCTCGGAAAACGAGCTTTTCCTGAAGGCTGCACCCTTCCACAGAACTCGGCAACGTCATAGTTCACTTCATTTTATTGATTTGTTAGTGAAGAGGGCACTTTAGTTTGTGGTGATGATGAGGAGAATGATTAATTTTTTCTTTCTGATACTTAAGCCTACTTCTCTGAATTGTTACATCTGTCTATTAGGAAATAACAGATGTTTTGATAAAGACCAGAGACCAGTCAAATAGATACCAACAATACATACAATAGATACTGCTTGTTGGAGGATCTCTGCAAATTCAATAAAAACAATGGTAGCACTTTACATAATGGCACCATGATAAGATAGTACTGAATGCTCACATGATAATACAGAGAGTAATACAGAAGTAATAACTGGAGTTAATCACTGGGTAATACCTGATAAATACCAAAGTAAAAACCAGGCTATACCATGGTAATAACACTGGATACATCATGGTAAAAATAAAAAGGGACCTGGAACATACAGCAACGAGAGGGAAACAAATTTAACAAAGAGGTAAGACTGTTTGGTAGTAGTACGATAATCTAGTATTTATGTCATAACTACCTAGAAATGTCTACAACAGGTAAAAATAGATTTAAGAAAAAAAATAATATGTTGACAAAAATGTCATAATAACCTAAAAATAACTATTTAAATGCAATAACCACAAACCGGGGCTGCAAAATGATCAGTTATATGATTCCATTTTTTAATGGTAATATTACATTAACCCCACTGTAATATGACAGAATATATATCCTTGAAGTAAACATTCTTTGTGACAATAAAGCTGGCAAAAGGTAGGCAAAGATCCAGCCATATGATAAAGGAAATACAGGAAGAACAACTTTAAGACCCAACATGAAAACAAGAGGAGTTTAAACTTGTGAATGACTGGAAAACCTGAATGCAGAGACTACGTTTACACAATCTGTTAACTGAATAAAGGAAAGGAGGGTGTGTTGACTGGATGATTGAACGCAGGTGATGCACAAAACCGGGGATGTAGTAAACAGAGAAATTTGGTAGAAACAACCCAAGTTGCATGAACATAAGTGAATCTAAAATTAAACAGGAAATGACAGGACCAAAACCTGAAAAAAATTGGAACTAAAGTAGGATTATACTGAAGATGTATCCGCCAACTTCCCAAAGTACAAAGGATTGGTTGCACAGTATCTGTTACACATCATATTTTTCATGAAGAATTAGCTGATTCAGGTTATGTAATTAATATATTCAACAGACAGGTTAGTGGAATAAAACTCTTTCTTTTCAAATCCATTGCAATGCATCAAAGAAGCTCTTTAGAAAAGTGACTCAGATTGGTCTCAGGTCTTGTATTTGTTCCAAGTTGTTCAGGGTTCTTCGGTATTTGATGTCACTATTTCTTGACACTAGAAAAGGAGCCTTTTATCACCACTAGGTGGCAGGAAGAGTCAGAAGATTCTGATGTTTTCACTTCATGGCCTTAATCACTCTTTATACTCAGCGAGTGAGAGAGAAAGAGAGAGAGAAAGAATTTAAAACACAAGGAAAGTTTAGCACAGACATCCTGGGTTTGAGGATTTTTCTGTTGCATGGTCTTGACATAAACAAAAAGCAGGATTAGAGGAAGGGTGGGGGGCTCCTCTCATCTTTGTGCATACTATGTTGGACTCAGAGATGTGAAGGTGTCTTCAGCACTGTCTCACTCCTCCCTTTCAAATCCAGAGTCCCACTCAGCTCTACCAAGGATTACTGCTTTTCTTTCAGCTGAAAACATCTGATGAAGATTGCAATACGAATCTGCAAGGAAGACCAACTTATGTTCATACATCTTCACTTTAAAGTGATCGTTTTCATCGTGTGATTGATCTGAGACCTGTTTTAATTGGAGTAATGCCTCTGTGCTGGAGTAGAAGCTTCTGGTTTCCATTGATGTTTGGTGCCATGCTGGTTGGTCTCACTTCTGTTTACGCTGGACCAAACCAGGACAGGAGGCCGGCTCAGTCATCCTCATGCTTTGGAGGCTTTGATCTCTACTTTGTTTTGGACAAGTAAGTTATTTAACATACATAAGCGGACACTATTCCAGGTAATGGATGTCTATGAAGGTTTTTGTTGACATGTGAAAGCTATTTATGGTCAAAAAAATGTTATCTTAATTTTATACATGTTATCTTTGATTTCTGAACATTACTTGTACATTCCACTAACTTGTAACCAGTTGATAGTATTATATTAAGATTATATTGAGGTCATTATAAGGGCACCATGACTACATGCTTTTTGCATCATCATGAAAGCATATATTTATATTACATATAAATATATTTATTTAATGCTTCTCCCAGCTAGCACCCTGTTAACATGTTAACTTGTTTTAATGTTTTAATGATGCCATCATCTATTCTGTTATAATAGCTCCTCTGTTGTCAAGTGATGCAGAAACAAAGGCTTGGTGATGCAAGACTCTAATATGCTCTTTTTAAATAATATTATGGCATGTGTCTACATATGGTAATGATTAGTGGTGTATTGGCACTCTCCCCATTCATCAGTCAGCTGCAGGCTGCACAGACTGTAAGCATTGCTGTTGACTGCTGTGTTGCTGTTGAATCGGGCATTAAGTATTTAATTAATACTTTTACAGAAGATTTGCTCATATTCTTTGACCTTCAACATAGTCTGTGCATCTTGTGCAGGAGCAAAGATAAGTCATTGGGTTGCTTTGATCATTTATCCATGAATCCAATTTAGAGTTGAGTCATCTTTTTGCTTTCTTTTGGCAATGAAACAAAGCATTTGTTCATATGTTGGCTACTGCTTTGTTTAGAGGGTTTACTTGACCAAGTTATTATGTCATTTTCTCTGTGGAGGGGGTTTGATACGGCTTCTAATTTCTTGTTGCAAATCTGAGCAGGGAATACACAAGACACTTAAGAGTAAACTTAAATTTTCATGCTTTACAAAACAAGAAGTGAGCAATCGCTTTTGTTATACAGTCTCGTGTAGCATTAAAGAGGTAAGTCAGGCTTTTATTTTTGGACGGAGCCCTTACCTTTTGACATTTTTGTAAAAGTTTGCTTGAGTTACAATCCCTGGCTTCCTCAGACCAAAAATAAAAGCTTCATTGGGAGGGTCGGTGACCCCTTTGATGTGCCCACCAGTGAGAACTGTTGTGTGAATTTGTATGTGAATTGAGTGAATGAGGAAAACATTTCTTGATCTCATGAAATTACTAATTTTGCTGGGAGTGGAGGGATGTGATCGAAAGATTTTTCTATGGCTCAACTGTTTAGAGAGCTTGTAAATTTTCCAGTTGTCCTGCAGCACATGTCTATGCCAACTGCAGGCACACTGCTGTTTCTGGGAGGAATAATCAAACACATCTGTGTAATAGAGAAACTGTTTATGTAAGCTGTGTTTGACCCAGATTTATGTGTCATGACAGCCTTTATTATCAAGCATCAGTTTACTGCTTAACCTGCTCCTTTTACTTTACTGTATTGTCTTTTCTTCAGAGAGGACTTTTTGTGGCCTTTTAGCTGCAATATCCTTCACCTGTCCCTGCTGTCCTCTTGCAGTATCTGCCTACTCTCTCCTTGTCTCTTTATGTCTGCACTGCCTCTCTCCATTTGGTCCAGATGTTTCAATGTTTCAATGTTTCTTGGCTGAGCTGCTTGTGCTGGGACTTGTGTCATGGTAACAATGGAAAATATGTGTTTGAGAAGTAAGAGACACATAAAAACAGTCTAAATGAAAGGTGTTTTGATAAGAATCAGCAGTGACACACACACACGACATACAAGCTTGCAGTTTTTCTCCCAGCAAAGCAGGAAACAGTGACCTTTGTCGCCATTGCAATGTAGCCGAGTAAAACATCAAGTTAAAATGTGACAAGCAGAAAGTGAGATGGAAGAGTGTGAGTCAATTAATATCCACTCTGACAGAGATGTGATTACACAGCTGGCTGCATGAAAGTTTAATGAGAGTACAGTTTGAGTAAAATAATTGTGAAATATTTCAGGTGCATTAAGAAAATATCAACAGTAATCCAAGGAGCATGACATCATTGCTACACCTTGGAGTAAACCAGCTGTGACGCATTTAACCAAACAAAACTATTCTGTAGGTCATTTCTGTTCAGCTGCTCTTTTTATAGGTAATCTATTTCAATGAATCATTGAATAGCCCAACTGGAAACAGCTGCAGACACCAGAAGTCCAGGGAAATGACAACATAAAGAAACTAAATAAGTAGGTGATGGATAAATAATCATTTAATTATCTATTACAACAATGGTTTCTGATCAGTGTATCTGCTTCTAATGTTTCTTGTGATTTCCTTGTTGAGTGTAAATGTATATGTTGTGTGCGAATGGTTGTTTTTATTTTATTAAATTTTTCATTATGATTTTGACTTATTTTTATTCTTTATGTGAATGAATCATTGTATAGATTGCCTTTTTGCCACCTCCCCTTGACTAGGTCATTGTTGCAAATGAGAAATGGTTCCCAACCAACTTCCCTGGTTAAACAAAGGTGTAAATAAAAACAAATGTAAATAAATTAAACTCCTGCAAAAAGATGTAACCCAACACAGCTACCCACTATGCACTCAGAAACAAGGGTACAGTAGGAGTACATTTCTGTAAGAAAGAAAGGTTGTGCAGTGCATAAAGGTCATATGGTTGTGCAGTGTTGAGGAAAGAAGAGCAAGTTTATATGTAAATTTAGATTTGTGCATTTCATTTTTTTATTTTGATTTAACACACACTTATTTTTATTTTACTTGTGTCAGATTATCTTCATTTTTTTCATCAGCCTGACTGTAGCTCACAAGGAAGTGTAGTTGTCTGCTAGTGAGAAGGTTGGATGTTTGAGCCCCAACCCCCAGATGTTGAAGTTTCTGTGGGCAAGACATTGAACCCCACATTACCTCAGATGTATTCACTGGCATATAAATGTATGTGTAATGGAGAAAAACCATCGTCTTTCTTTTCTGCTATGATAGGAGACATGTTCTACTTTTAATTTAGCGTACAAAACGGTCACCAGAGGTACAATACTGGTCTTTAAAAGGAACAAACAACAACAGTATCTTTGAGGGTATTACCCGGTGACAAGCCTTACCCCTAAAAGGTACAATTAGGTACTTTTTTCCCAGTGAGTGCTCTGTTTTGTGTCTTTTTCAAACTGTTCCTATATAGAAGGGATGACGACTACATTATCTGTGCTCCTCTGTCATTAAACATGCTCCTGTTGTTTAGACACACAGCAGTGGTTGAAACAGCCATGCTTAATTTAATTTGTCCTTTCACTTCTTAGATCTGGGAGTGTACAGAACCACTGGAATGAAATCTACCACTTTGTTGAACATCTAGCACATAAATTTATAAGGTAAACACCAGATGTCAGTGGGAAATGATGTATCAAAACCTGATTACTGATCTAACAGAGTGCATTTGTCTCCTCTCTTTTCCCAGCCCACAGTTGCGGATGTCCTTCATTGTATTCTCCACTGAGGGACAGACCTTGATGAGCTTGACAGAAGACAGGTGGATGCAGATCCTTTCAAAATGCATTTAATCCTTTGCTTCTGCATCATACAGCTGAAAGAAATGAGTGTAATAGCAGATTTGGACAGAGGTCACACTCAGTTATGATCTACGATTTTGTATGGCCAAGCAGAGAATCCAGACAGATACTTTCCCTTGCTGTGATCTGTCTAAAGTGTAATCCGTCTGGACAACTACTTAATCGCAAGACTTGACATATTGTGAGCAGTTTATGGAACTGTCTTTCCTGAGAAAAATCTTTTCGCAAGTTCAATGTGTCTGTCAAATGTTTTTCTACAAATGACTCGTTTCCTATCTGTGTAACGGTGCTGCAAGCCAGTATACTTTAAAACTGTTTAACTGTATTAATTTGTTACACGTTGCTTCCATTTTTTAATGGAAACTTTTTGTATATGTTACCATATCTCAGTGGGTCTGGTTTTGATTTAAAAAATGATCACAAATGCATCTGATAAAGTAAAATTTCAACCTGATAACATTATCAAAACTTTTCTTCTTTATGCCTGTACAGGGAACGTATTCGTAAAGGTCTGGAGGAGCTCTATGCAGTTCGACCAGGAGGAGACACTTTCATGCATGAGGGCATCCAGAGGGTAAGCCGACAGCATCAAACTCTAAGCTGGCACCTGGTCTACCTGCTCTGGCTCCAGAACATGCACCATACAAATCAAAACATTAAATGCTTGTTGTATTAGAGGAGAGAGGAATTCCTTCATTCACTGCATGCCACTGGGCTGATTGTTTCAATCCAGCTCCTCTTTCTTCACAGGCTAGTGAGCAGATTTACTATGGAAACACAGAAGGTGTGTATTCCCTGCATCATTACATTGCATTACAACATTACCTGCATTTTGTCTGTACCTGGGTGTTTGCATTAAAGGTGCAGTGTGTAACAAAATCAAAGGTCAATGACAGAAAAATGTGATATATCATTAAAAACAGTGTTTCTATTAGTATCCAACCACTTAAATAAAATAACTGTTATGTTTTTATTTTCTTAGAATGAGTCAATTATATCTACTTGCTGTGGGTCCACATGCATGGCAGCTGCCATATTTGTGCCACCACTTTTACTGTCATGTCTCTGAATGGACAAACATCTCTGTGTGTTGAATGAGAACCCTCTGAGCTTTAAAACTGCAGTACCAGCTTTTTTTGACAAATGAAAGAGCACTATTTTGGATAGGTAACACCTTAAAATTGACATAGAAGAAGACAGTACACATATAAACAATCCTGAAGTTCACTGTAGTGCTGTCATCACTGCACCTGAGGCCACTAGATCCACTCACAGATGGAAACAAGTTTATGTCTGGAATGCCACTGTTCATTCTTTCACTCATTTCTTACACACCATACCTTGAAATCAGTTCTTAGCGTGGAGGACACCCAAAATTTGGGGGAAGAGGATCTGCATCATACAACATTTCAGCTCTATGAAGAAGCTTTCTGTCCTTTTTCTGTTTGTAAAGTCAAGAAGTTATCCACATTAAACCACCTGACCAACAAGTTGTTGACAAACGGTTACAGCACTGTGCAGAATTATAAGAACACCCAGTTACAGTTTCTGCCCTTGTGGACATTAAAAAAAAACAACAACAAAATAAAAACAAACAAACAAAAAACAAAACAAAACAAGATGAACTTGTCTCTGTAACAAAAACTGAAGATAACTGAAGATAAGTTTTATTTAAAGGGGCAAAAAGCAAAATTGTTTCACAGCAAGGTTTGCTGTTGTGCGCTGCCAGTAGACCAACATGTGCCACACCTCCCTCTACCTCGAATGTCGAATCCTGGTCGTCTGCTGGTGAATGTTTTGTTCCGCTCTCAGCCATTTCGCTTCAAAAATACGTACAACCATTGCTCACTTGTTGTAGGGAGGAAGAGGCGAGTGCTCCGAGAGGAGTGAGGAGGTGATGATTCATATATAACGTATATGGGCCCTGACCGGCTAGTAAACATGGAGCTGGAGATCAACACAGAAAGACGGTGTGTGACGTCATGCTATACTCCAGATGAAATTACACCTCTAGTTCTTCACATAGCCATTTTTTAATTCCTTCTATCTGGAAATGATGAATTTCCGCTTAGTGCCCCATTTAACATTTTAAGCATGATTGTTTTATTTTTGTACAATAGTGTAAAAATTTGAAACACACACCATAAGAGAAATGAACCTCTGGGCCTAATTAGCTTATTTGTACTGTTGTGTAAAATCTCTGACTCATCAAACTTTTTTCCAATAATGAACAACCACAGGCTCTTCCAAGCATCTGTCAAGCTGATAGTTACATCCTTCCAAGCCAACAAAGCAGGAGAAGGTTATATAAAGATAATAACGTATTTTAAGTTACCCATTTCCCAAAAATGTTATGTTATTACCAAACAGCAGTGAGGTAGAGCTGACATCTGAGAAACCCAGGAAAACTTCCTTGGTTTTGATAGAAACTTGTTAATCAAGCCTAAGAAGATCAAATTAAAACCCATGTTTGACTGCAATTAGCCTTCAGGAGGATTAAGCAGACTGAAGTACAGAGGGGGTCCACTGTTTTACTGTGCAACTATGTCTCCATAAAGCTTCAGCAAACAGCTCTCATGGATGGGTCATCAGGAAGAAACAAGCTTGATGCTCTATGAAAACAATTTATGCAGACTTATATGTGGAAAGAAAGAATTTTGTCCACATTCATTGACCATGTATTTGAAGGATGAAAGAGAATCTTAAAATATTCCACTGTAAAAAAATTGTGGTGGACTCATCATTCTTAGAGCTTGTGATGCAGTCACACTGAAAAGGTTTGCATCATGTAACACTAAATTTCAGTTTTCTTGATATGTTGCTGTAACCAAATTCCTTCTATTTGTAGGTTATCGCACAGCCAGTGTTATCATAGCTCTGACAGATGGAGAGCTGCATGAGGATCTTTTCTTCTATGCTGAGAGGGAGGTGAGTGAAAAAAAAACAAAAAACAAAAAAAAAAACTATGAAAGAACTATGACCAGGTGAAACACATGACTGAACATCTGATGGACCAGATGAAATACTGTCACGCGATACATCATCACTTTGATCTTAAAGGAAGAATGTCTGCAGCTGGAATCTATTCATTTATCCGCCATCCTGACCATTCAAGCACTGAATGCTCAGTTCTGAATGCCCTCAGACATTTGTTGACAGCAGAGTTTAAGAGGGGCTGAGGTTCTCAGTAGCTAGAAATGTTCTTGGGAAATGTCTGAAGTCTTGTGCCATTCAGCATGAACAACATAGTTAACTTGGAAATTAAGATCTCATATATTCTGTTTGGCACTCAGACATCTGTGTGACATTCTATTGTAATATGACATGTGAATAACATTATTCAGTTAAAACAAATTATTGCCCAATTTCTCATAAAACCTCATCAGAGGTCAGACAAACATGCTCCTTTTTTGCTTTGGATGATGTTTGTGGAAGGCAGAGGTATAATTGGACCCAGGCGCTGAGCTTCTTCCTGTTTTTTGCTTTGAATCTGTGGGCATACCTGACAGGCCAACCGCTCCAGAAGTCTGGGTGCCTCGGTTTACTGTGTAGGGGTGAAGGACTTCAATGAGACACAGGTGGGTGTTTTTAAAGTTTTATTCTCATAACACCTAAGCTTGAGAGCAAAAATAGTTCTGTAAATGTAAATGAAATTGATTTGGTTCAGACTAACTTATCACTTTGTAGTGCCACTTATCGCTTGTGATTGTAATAATTTGTTTCCTTTCTAGCTGGCAAAAATAGCTGATAGCAAAGACCACGTCTTTCCTGTAAATGATGGATTTGAGGCTTTGCAAGGGGTCATCGATTCAGTAAGCATTCATTTGTGCCTACACACATTTACAAAGCACAAATTATGCTGCCAGGAGATTAGGTGTCATTTTGATTGAAATGACTTCTTTATAATCTCTCCAGTCTATCATTATGTTAATCCACTGAAATGCTTAACAAAAATCATGCAAGAAATTGGGTAAAGTGGAGCTCTGCCCTACTTCTTGTATGGGTTTTGTTATGAAATAGAGCACAATGGAGCTCAGGGATGTGAGGTCTGTTGAAAAGAAATGAAGGTCGGCATCTGGAACTGATTAAGAGCAAACTGTAAGCTGTTGCTTCTTACTCATGTGAGTATGGTTGTGGGTCATGAATCAGTCTTCCTGCTTTTTAGGGTCAGAAAAAGTGTCTTCCTAGACAGCAACATATACTCAGCACAACACATTTGCATGATTAAACATTAATAAAGATAAATGTGTATCATAGCTGATCCTGATCATTCAAAGTGGATGAAATAAAGTGTAACAGGGCAGCATTATTTCCATTATTACATCAACCATGATGCTTTTCTCATTGTCTCCTCAGATCCTGAAGAAGTCCTGTATTGAGATTCTGGCAGCAGAGCCCTCCAGCATCTGTGCAGGAGGTACAACAAGAAAGATCTCCTTTTGTTCAGCTTCTACTCAGTCAACTGAATCTGACACATCTTAACCGATACAACCTCCCATATAAATTTTTTTTGTCTGACATATT
The DNA here is from genome assembly GCF_017639745.1 of Melanotaenia boesemani. NCBI lineage: Eukaryota > Metazoa > Chordata > Actinopteri > Atheriniformes > Melanotaeniidae > Melanotaenia > Melanotaenia boesemani. Next base: position 23,490,548 of record NC_055692.1, read on the forward strand.
TAGATGTTTTTTTTTTCTAAGACTATTAAAATCCTCCAATTCAAACTGTTACTTCTCCATTTCTCATAATTGGAGCCTGTGGGTTTGTTGTTTGTTCAAAATAACATAAAAATAAAATTAAAAAGGACATAAATAATGTTCCTCTGGTCACAGGGAATATATCTCAGCAAATAGACTGATGTCATTCATGCATCAATTAAACCATAAAGCTCTAATTTAGTGAATTTAGTGTGTGAATGTGTGTGTGAATGGGTGAATGTGCTGTATACTGTAAAGCGCTTTGGGTATCCTGGTACAGAAAAGCGCTATATAAATACGGACCATTTACCATTTACCATTTAATTTATCCTAAAGTCAAATTAAATTCCTTTTATTTTTGGTTAATTACAACATTCAGTCTTTAGTAATATTTACCAGCATATTAGTCACTTTAGTAAGCTATCAGTTTTCAAGGGTTGAACACTGAAGTACATCTGTATGAAACAAAATCAGACTGATAAATTCAGATGACAATAATGGCAGTTGGGTTAGTTTTGCATTGGGTAGGTGTGGAGCTATGTGTTACTTTGGAAAGAAAGACCTCATAATAACCTTACATGTAGATATCACAGTGAGATAACAGTCTATGTGTTTGTCTTTCTCCAACCAGAGTCCTTCCAGGTGGTGGTGAGGGGAAATGGATTCCTCCACGCCCGAAATGTTGACAAAGTCTTGTGCAGCTACCGAATCAATGACACCTTAACTAAGAGTAAGTGAACATCAAACTGACAAAGTATTTTCAAAGGCATCAATATCTTTGCTCAGTACACACTGACTCAGTAATTTTAGAATGAAATAATCAGAAATAATTGTAAATAATCTGTTGAGTGAACGGCTTCTGCTGCACAACAGGAATCTTCTTTCATCAAACATGCTGCTGGTATCGTGGCTTTTTTAAACCTGGTATTGTATCCTTTTTATAGCCTTAATAAAGGGCAAAAGGAAGAGATAAAAGAGAGGCAGCACCACACATAAGGCAGTGAGAGACAAAAGTTCTTAACACAGCCAGATTCCCTCTGCTCTTTACAAGCATCTCACTGTAAAAGTTAAAAAAATCTTTCCACTCCGCAGCTTCAGAGGCTGCAGAAGATACTTACCAGCACCAAGGCACAATAAAATGTCAGCTTCTCTGAACTAAAATGAAAAATTACGTTTCTTTTTTAATGTTATTCTATCTAAATGAGTTAAATTTGTAGTGCATATATCTTTTTTTTATCTTGTGAATGAGATTTTCTTTATTTGAATGTTTGTCACCATGCCCCACGATGATGAAGATTTAGAAACAATACGGCTAAAAACAAACAACAAAAAAAAGCTCTCTTGAAAAGTTTTTATATCATTCAGGTTTTAAAAAAATTACCACCTTCCATAGTTGCGTGTTCTCAGGGCAGGTGAGCCTGAACCAAGTCAAGAGAAATTCCTTTAATGTCTACAGTGCTCCAAATGAGAGACTCGGATCCTTTGAGTCTGCAGTTAACGAAGGACCATTCAAAAATGTTAAATGTGCTAATTCTGTGCTATGATGTGCTTTATAACCAGACTGAAATATTTCAGTGACAACAATTTATGTTCAAGAAGCTTGTGAAAAGCTTGTGAAAATGACTTTCTCCAGCGCCTTGAAAAGAAAATTCAGTTTAGAAAAAGGTCTAAAATTAGACAGAACATATCGATCAAGGCTGTTAAATGATTTATTGCATGTTTAAAATCAGCTGGAGCAGTCCCAGTCAGAAGACTGATGGTAATGATGGACAGCACATGGGGAGAAACAGTATCAAAAACCACTTTAAAGGCACAGGTGGGAATAATGTTCCAAGGGGGCGCATACTGGGCTTCAGATGGCTGACCACTTCAGCCAAAACAGAAAATGAAACAAGATCAGAGAAACAGAAAACAGTGGGATACGAAGGGTTTTTGGTGGAGAGAGTGATGTTAGACCTGATACCAGCAGTCTCATCAACAAACAACTGGTTCTACTGTCTCAGGTTTTCCAATCCACAATCATATGTATGTTTAACTTTGTGATTGTGGTGTCCAGGGAGGTGATTTCCTTCATTTTCTTCCTGGTTCCCTGGAGATGAACATCTATACAGAAAAACAATTCTTTGATAATCCGTCCTTATGTGCCCAAGCCAACTCCTGCAGATACAATGAACTGGTAAAAAGGAAAACAGTCTGATGCAAGTACATGTGTTAAGCAGATGAATTAATGTTTGAGTTTGTGTCTCCAGGAAAAAGTAGCTGCAAATACATTCAGGCGCACAGGGATTTGGCAGGTCTTGTCTTGAGCTATTTGCTGTTATGTGACAGATGTTGCAGTGGATAACTCTGTGTTATTGCTGCAAGGCAAGCCTTTAGGTGCATAAGATAACAACTCTGAGACTCTTTTGACTATATAATGAATATGAATGTCAAAACCTTCATAACTTAGGTAACTGTTATGTTATAGCATGTTTGCTTTAAGTATGAAATGGAATGTTTCTCTGTGAGGATGCATACTACAGTTTCTTCAGAATCTATTTCACTTGGAAACTGCTGATGGCACATTCCAATAGTCTCTCAAAATTTGTATATTTGCTTTCTTTTGTAACAATTATTTAAACTAAGTCACTACTCGAAGCAGACCGCTGGATACTTATCTACCTCTCAAAGTAAAACATAACCAATTTTGTTGGTTGAGGAGTAAACGGCTCCATAAAATAACATGACTTGGACTTAGGTTGTTGGCCAGTATCTTTATCCTCAAGGGATCTTGTGGAAATATGCAAACTGCAGCAGTTTAGGTCCTTCCATCTCTTTACTGGGCTTTTCTCCAGTTTGTCCTTAGCTTTGAATATGTATTTTAGGAGAATGGTGCAGAGACACACTCTGATTTTTGGCCTTGTTTGTTGTGACGTGTAGGTGTTTTTTGGCAGCGCTGGTCACCTCCACCCCTCTCCCTTCCATTTTATTTCTCCAGTAAAGGGCAGCCACTTGTGCTGATTTCCTAAGTTCTTGGGTATTCTTTCCTCCTGCCAGGATAAGCACTGGCCTTAAGTGACGATGCTCGTTAGAGCCACTTTTCCAACAGGCAGCTGGACTTGAAGAAGACCTTCATTATGCCTCTAAAACAGAAACTGTGGGGAAATGGTTTGTACAATTATTCCTATGAGGGGTACAGATGTCTTCAGATGACACACAGCAAAGCTTCTTCTTCATAGACAGTTTGCTAATGTAGTTAGAGAGAACAATAGGGGGTCGTTCTGTGATCATGTACTTTGCTTCCCCTGAATACTAAATATTTGTTTTCAGTTTCTACGAATTGAAATGGAGTCATGTGGTACCAAAGTTTTACAAAACTAGCTGTAAACTATGGCATATTTTAAAAGATGACTAATTATGACTGTTGACTGTTATTAGGAAGCGTGTTGAGAAAGCTTTAACTCCTTTCATTCCACTTCTCTAGTGATGAAGCCTTTGATCGTGGAAGATACTTACCTTCTCTGCCCTGCACCGGTGCTCCAGGATGAGGGGATGTAAGTCCTAGCATTTATGAAAGGGTTCACATTTTTTTACAATCTTTACTTTCCAAAAGGACTGCTTAAAGTAAATGACAGAGATCTTTTTCCTGTTCCAGGGCAGCAAACCTCTTTGTCAGTATGAATGAAGGTCTCAGTTTCATCTCTAGTTCAGTCACCATCACCACTGTGAGCTGTGTGAGTACAAAATGTTGAAGTAGCATGACGGGGGTGGGTACTGGGGTGTGTTTAAAATCTAAAACAACTAGCAACTAACAACAGATTTTTTTAAAGAGAAGGAAAAATCAACAAGAATCACTAATCCAAACAGTGCAATTCATGCTGAAGAGGTTTAAGTGATAATTGCAAAGGCATTTAAGTATTTCAGCAGAATCACAGCTTTAAAGTACCAACTCCATGGAAGACAAAACTTAAAAAGCTTCTTCCCGGTAAAAACCATTAAACCAAGAGAAGTGGTTTACATTTAGCATCCTACATATGCAGAGTTTGTGTTGATCATATTGTCTTTGTTAAAGTCTGATGGAACCATCCTGGCTATAGCTCTGCTCATCCTCATGCTGCTCCTGGTCTTGGCTCTCCTCTGGTGGTTCTGGCCGCTCTGCTGCACCGTGGTGAGTTTTCTAAAGAACTGTACTGCAATATTTTGTTTATGTTCTTGAATCAAAGGTTGTGACAAGACAGGATTTTGTCTAATTCTTTGTAATAATTCTATAAATCCAAAAAATACTTAGACCTAAAATATAATACCAATCAGGCATGAACATGAACAAGAACCTTCATGGGGAAAAAATATGAATATAATTAACATTAGACTGTTTATTTACTTAGAGTTGGACAATCATTTCTCCGACTGAAGGTCCTTAAATACGCAAATAAGCAATGATTACATTGCTTATTTGCGATCATAATAAATGTACAATAAACTACATGTAGTACAATGAACACCTAAATATGTAATGTGGATATTTTTGAACATGTCTCATAAGAAGCGTGCACATGCTGCAGATTGCTTCAAGTGATGCAGTGATGTTGTTTCCAAACTGTACAATAGAGAGACGTCTTTTCAGGTCCTTATAATTCCCCCTCTAGGCATTTTATGGACTTTTACAACTCTCCCATGGTTCGAAGGTGTTGGTCTGTGACTCCATAAGGGTCCTAGAAGCTAAATTTAGTCGTCAGCCAGAGGAGGTCAAGGTCAACTGGTGACCAGGTGTTTAAGTAATTATTATGCTGTTGAAGTAATTTGGGTTTTAAAGGTCACAATGGATGACCTCCCAGTTTTACTTCCTTCTTTGTATTCACTAGAGGAGCTAAGACAAGTTCTTCCATCAACTTCACTAAATAATTAGCTTCACCAGCTGTGAAAATAAGAATTCTGTTGTTTTTGTTGTTTGATATATTTCTAAATCATCAAAGTTTCATAAGAAGTATGAATGCAACCTGCTCTAGATGCTTTTGTAAAAACATGTCTGCCATTATTTATACAATATACAATTCTTTATGTATATATATATATATATATATATATATACACACACACACACATAAAGAAAAAACAAATAAGAAACCTCCCTCTTTACCCTGAAGCCCACTGTCAAAATTCCTCCTTTTTAAGTAAAGAGCATGATTCTCCTTCAAAATGCACTCCAATATTTCCAGTACAACAAACTGGGAAATTTAGAATTGCCAGTGAAAATGTCAGCTTTTACAACAAGTTTGTTTGGGAAAATGATGCTAGGTTACTAAAGAGAATCACTATGTGATCCAGGATTTAGTGTGTTTAGTGTGTTTAGTGTGCGTGTGTGTGTGTGTGTGTATGTGTGTGTATGTGTGTATGTGTGTGTAAGAGGGGCGGTTAATAGTCATATTGGAAGATTTGAGTTGATTTTAAATAATAATTTGATTGATTTAACTGCATTTAGTTTAAATATGACTCATTGTATTACACTGGATAAAACATGATGATAATAGAGCTTTATGGATGAAGTGTTTGCAGCAGATAATTAGGACAACCAGAAGGAAAAGATTTAATACTATTTTATGAGTAACATTCCTTTGCATAAAGGCACATAATACTGTATTTATGAACCTGCTAATCAACAACTTCGGGACAAAAAATCTGGATAGCAGGTTTCTAGGTCAGTCCATTGCACTTGTAAGTGGTTAAGAGGAAAAACAATTACTCAGCCATGTGTTGATGTGTAACCATCTTGTTGCACATCTAGGACCCAAAGCTCTGACATGCATGTTATATAGAAAACATACCTTTGAAAAAATGCTGTCTTCTTTTGATGTGTAACAACACTTACCTTCATTTTGAGATGTGATTTTTGCCTCCCACAGATCATCCATGAGCCGCCACCCCCAGCTGTGGAGGACAGTTCGGTAGGAGCTACACATGCTGTTTCTTACGGCTTAAAAAAAATAAACAAAGAGTGCTCATGATTTAGGATTTCAGCAGCTGCTGGCGTTTAAGTCGTGTAATTCCTGAGTTTGCTTTGACAGTTTAAATCTAAATGACCATCCAGCATCATTCACTCAACCCTTGGCTTAAAACTCTCTTCGCTTATTTGGTAATTCATCTAAATGGGGTGTAAGTTAACACCCTTTGACAGTATTTTCTCTCTCATTTTTCAGTTGAAAATTTATTGCGTTTTTCAAGTTGTGGATCCTTGAAATTCTAATTAATGTAAAATTTATTTGGATTAACAAGATTTATGACATTTGATGATTAAATTAAAATAATTTAGGTCGATTTTTATTTATTTCCCTAAGACATAAAAGCATAAAGTCTAAACCAAGGCTGTGAAGCACAATACTGCATTTATTTGCACTAAATTAAACAGAAAATTAGGTTACAAGGCCTCAAAGAAAACCTTCAGACTTCATTACATTTTCCACCATATGACATCCTGGTGGATTAAGAGTCAGACAGGCTGGATTATAGAGTTGAAACATCATAAGTCTGGCCAGTGGGTTTAGTAGTTTCCTCTGATAGGACAATGCCAGCAGAGGGGACCAAATAAGGGTTGTGGAGTGAGGTGAAAAATTTGCTTTAAATTAATAGCCAGATTTCCTTTTGATGGTTTGACATTTATTAATTATATATATATATATATATATATATATATATATATATATATATATATATATATATATATATATATAAATGCTTTATTATCAAAATTATCCCTCAGGATGATGAGGAATTTGAAGTCCCTAAGAAGAAATGGCCAACTGTTGATGCCTCTTACTATGGAGGAAGAGGAGTGGGGGGAATCAAAAGGATGGAGGTGAGTTGCTTTTAAGATGTCAGAAATTTACCACTGGCACTGTTGAAAATGTCTCACTAAAGGCTCCATTTTCCAATAATATTAAACAAACCAAATCATGTTGTTAGGTTCGCTGGGGTGAGAAAGGCTCCACTGAAGAAGGAGCTAAGCTGGAGAAGGCTAAAAATGCCAAAGTGAAGATGCCTGAGCAGGAATTTGTGCTGCCTCCGACTCGGGTTCTCAACAATGGCATGCGCAAACCCCCAGAGCCACGCAAGTGGTACTCACCCATCAAGGTACCAAAGCAAACAGCCAGGAGCAAATTGTCTGGAGCAGGGATCTCCAACTCCAATGATTGTGAGCTACTGTCCTGCAGGTTTTAGATGTCTCTTACTACAACACATCTCTGCACAAGCCTGTTAATGACCAAGTTATTTGAGTCAGGTGTGTTGCATCAGGGAAAAATCCAAAACCTGCAGGACGGTAGCTCACAAGGACATGAGTTGGAGATCCCTGGTCTGGAGTATTGGATTAATCTGCACATGCTGTGTTGACTGCAAATAAAAACACCATAACATGTAGGAATGATGACTTTTTGAAAATAAACATAAAAACTCTTGGAGAATTTGGGAGTTATTTACTTAAGAAATTTATGAATATGCCTAAATTATTATTTAATTAACAAAAGCATTCATGACTGTGAAGTAGCACTACAGGAAGAAAGACTTTTAGTTGCTTGCATGTGTGCTGCATAATGTGCAACATCTGTTGTAAATTACCTGATACGTACCTGAACATGGACATGCAGGCAATTGTATTATTAACATTTTGCACCGAAAGTGGCAGGAGATGTGTAAAGGCAATAATACTTAGGTAATAGGGTAATAATGCATATAGAGCCTTCCTCTAAGGCCAGCATGGGGTTAAAGGAGAGATGCCTTTCTAGTCAGTGGGGGATGTTTAATAGAAGCCAGACTCCTGTTAGACTGACCTCCTGGGAGTTGGGCTGCGCAGCCAGAAGTTAGTAAGGAATAACAGCTGTTTTTTTAACTGTTGTTAAAAACTATGAAGAGTCAATTTACAATGAACTCAAGGCACTTCTGTAATTTGAAATAACTGTAATAATGAGATAAAATTGTGTATTTTATTGCAGCTGAAGTTATGTGTGTATGAGAGTGGCGTGGGGGAAAACACAAACAGAAAGCTGTTATTTTGTTGATTTTTTTTCTTCTAACTTAAGAAGGTCAGAAATGACCTCCTTTTAGTATTTAGTATTTCTTGTTTGAGTAATATTTTTAATTTCCATTTCCACAGAGCAAATTGGAAGCATTGTGGGTGCTTTTAAGAAAAGGCTATGACCGTGTATCTGTGATGAGACCTCATCCGGGTGATAAGGTAAGACCATGAAAGCTAAACATGAAATAAGCCTGTGTTTCCTCAACTGACTGTCCATGTGGCAAATGACAATTAGCATTTAGAGTTTTTTTTCTCATCTGAAAATGTTGAGAAAATGGACCAGCTGCAAGCAATGAAGTGTGAAAAGAGAGCCTCATGGGAAAACCTGTGGTCAGTGAGGATTTAGAGCACAGTGTCTGGCTATGGAGCAGAGCAATGCAAAGATGTCTGGTAAAGTCTTATAAAGAGGCCAATGGTAATTCCGTTAAGGCCAGCTGTAGGTGAAAGTGCAGGGAACTCTGCAGTTAGTAGGTGATTTGTAGTCCAAGGCTGTCATCTACAATAGAAAAAAATTGTATTGTATTGTTTAAATAATGATTCACATTTCAATGCAAGACAGATAACAGTGTAGATCTAAGACTAAACTATTAGACTACTGTAAATTCACTCCTCCAGTTTGTTATTTCAACATAAAGAGTGTTATAGGATAATTTCCAAATCAGGTAATTTTACTGTTTTTGTATAATCTGTAAGACAGTAACTCAAATTCAGCTGAGGATGTACCAACAACTAAGACAGAGACTGCTGCCTAAATACAAACCCTAAAAGACTGACAGAGAGATGCATAGGATAGCACACAGCTGTATTGACAGTTAAGTCTTTGAAGAATATACAGCTGACTATACAGATGTAATAATGCCCATGTGACCATAACTCAAGGATAAGATCATCTCAAGTACTGCTGCTGTTGGAAAAGAAATACTAGGAGCCCAGTTTGCAGGTGTGCTTTATTTAAAAATGGTTTTGAAGATGGCAGTTGCAGTATGTCTGGCTGATTGTGTATTAAATTATGCAACAATCGCAGTAAAATTGGTTCCATCTGATGTGACACTTCAGCCATAAATATCATAGAGCTATAAACTGTTTTAGTTTGCTCTAAAAGTTTAATTTCCAGATTAGTTGACAATCCATCTCATTAATAGTTTATATAGAGTTAGATTAAACACACACACACACACATATACTGAATATATATTTATATATAGTGTGTATAACTTTAGCTAACTATGACAAAACTAATTAATAAAAATCCAAAGTAAATGAGCTTCTATTGGTTGTTTCAAAACAAGCTGAATTCATGGAGTTCTAGGTTTCCATGGATATCCATACCCTGACACCACTTTAAAACCTATTACCTCTAACAAATTAGGCAGTAACTTTTAATGCTGTGGCTGATTAGAAAGAATGTGCATAATAGATTTAATCTTGCCAACAAGTAGTGTAGTTGGTCTAGTAGTGCAGTGTAGTTATACAGCACTCACCGGGGAGTGCACTGGGAGTCCAGCAGCTTATGGAGAAGTGAATGGGTGTTTCTGCATCTGAGGCCTGCAGAAAAACGATCAACCTTAAAAGCAAAAACATGGCAACCTTAAAGAGAAAAGTTGCAAGTCCCTTCTGTTCTCCATCTACTCTGCTGCAACTCTGTTTCTTCCTTGCAGAGGAGGTTATCATACATGTGCAAGCTAGTAACCATAGTAACTGCAGAAGTAGCAGTGTTTAGCACAGATCAGGCATGGTGGATACTTGGATTAGAAGCAGTAGGGTGAGCCAGAGGAATTCTCTTTCTTTTCCCACAGATAGTCTTGTGTATTGATAACAGTGACAGGAAAATAACAAATGTTTTAATTTATTTAAAATGACCAAGTTCTGCTTTATGTTGATGGCCAAGTTTGACTAGCTTGCCTTATTACACTTGCAGTCAAACTGTGTAATGTTCCCTGCTGTTTCCTTTACAACCAACCCACAACTTTAATTACAAATGTACAAGTGACTCATCCTCACTATAAACGCTGTTCATTAGGGCACTGACAAAAACCCACTTGGTTCTAGTTTCCTGAAACAGTAAATAAGCTAGTTCTTATTGCAATAAGAAATCTATCATCTCACTTTTGCAACTTGCCCTAACAAATGTAGTGAAGGGAGGGAGGATCCCAGTTTTTCCATAAGTCTGCCAAAGAAAAACCCAAGCCAGAATTTTGTGGATTACTGAGGACTAGAAGAGCAGTGTGTTTTTAGAGTTTAGTTTGAATTAAACACATAGCATAAGAAAGTTATTGTGTGTACATTATCTTCAGCTCTGATTGTGAATTTAACTGTGTGGTGTACGAGACTTTAGAATCTGTGATATCCATGTCCTTTGATCATTAAAAAGGACCAAATTAATTTTATTTTCTTTTTAATTTTTGCAACTTATATGACCACAACTAATTTTATTTCAGAATTAATTTTAACCTGGAGCATACTGTGAGGCAAAACTGTCATTCCTTTGCCCATTGAAACACCCAGGTCTACTTTAGGGGTTAGCTTAATCTGGTCTTGTTTGAAAGGGTAAAGAGATAAGGATGGAGGATGGGGGGCTGTTAACTTGTGCAGCTAAGTGGCTGTATATTGGCTTGTAATGGAGAATTATGTTTAGTCTAGTTTCAAGCAATAAGAGAAGCATTAAATGAGAGTCATTATCATCTGCTGACAAAGCAGCACAGGACATTTTATTTTGTTTGCTCATTTTGTTTTTTAAGAAAAGTGAAGCGGTTGAGAAAAACAAAGGGCCTCACTTTCCCAGGTGCAGTAATCTAGTGTCACAATTTCATTGAACTGTCTCATTTGTTTTACCCAAAACAGCACTAAAAAGCATCACTGTCTGATGATAAAACCTGATCTGTTTTTCATTTTCAGGGAAGATGTATGAACTTCACCCGCATCAAATCTCCCCCTCCCCGCTACCCACACTTCAATCATCAATCTTCTCCCATCTACAATCCTCCTAGTGGGAGTCCTCCTCCACCACAGGGTACCCTTCCCCCAACTCCCAGCAGCCCACTATCATTTTCCTTCTCCACGCTTCCATCGCTTCCTCCAACACCTCCTCCCATTTCCACCACTCCTTCCCCTCCCATCACTCCTCCTCCTTACACACCACCTCCCAACCGGGCTCTTCCTCCGACCACCATGCACATACCTGCTCCACCAGCGTTGCCACCCACCCCTCCACTTTGTTCCTCTCCAGTTGGCCCTCTGCCTCCTCCGCCACTGGGACCTCCCCCTGGAAGAGCCCCTCCACCTGCCCGACCACCACCTCACCCTGGCCTGTAAAGCTTGAGCAGGAGACATTAGTGCCACACAAAACTGATAAAGGCAGCACAGAATGTCAGCAGCGTTAAGCTTGTAGCCATTGTTGACTGTGGCTGTCATTGAGGAACAGTTAGTGCCTTCTGTCATGCTCAGTGACCTGTGGCTTTTTCATATTGTGAAGAGGAGTAATGAGAACTTCTTTTGCTATTTGTCTACAGTGACTTGTACACATCTAGCCCAACAGTGCAATTACAAAGATGCTTGAACTACACTCCACAGACATTCCATGTAAAAGAGGTCATGCAGACCAGCTCCAAAACATTTGTGTCCATGTTTCTCAGAGGTGCCAGAGGCCCTATTGACCCCTTCATGCCACTCAAGATTGGATGAACCAAGCAGGGGATCAGCAGCTTGTACTAATGCACAGAAGCACATCTGTATTCAGAATGGTCATGACCCAAAAATACACTTTCATTCACTTCCAATGTAACAATCCTGATAAAGGATGGGACTTCTGCTGCAAATGTTCACCATAAATTACATTTAAAGTTTTTATTTTTATTTTTGAATGTTAAACAACTGCATGCAATAATGCTTGAGAGTTTTTTTCCCCCTTTTTATATCAAATTTTTATACTGTTTCATATAATGTAAATACACTTATTTGTAATTTTTATTTTTGGGTATACTATTTTTTGCAGACAGAAAGTGGCACAAACGCAACATGCAATGTGAAACTAATCTTTTGTTCTAAAAACATTATCTTAAAACGTTTACCTGCACAAAGGGGCATATATTAATTTAGTATGCAATCCAATGCTCCTTACACCGAGCTTATTAAATTAATTCTTTTTGGGTTCTAATGAGACCAAGTACTTACTCCTATACTTTCCTAATTTAGCCACTTGATAGCTGAGGGCACATTTGGTACATGTTGCAGCCACGCTGGTGCAATACCTGCAGAATGTGGTTTTGTAATGCATTTCTGAAATAAGCAACAAGCAGTCATCTGGATGGCAGCATATGGTGCTTCAAAACCTATTCAGTATTGTTCAATATTAATGGTGCATTCACAGATGGGCAAGCTATAGTACACATGCCATGTTCAAAAATGTACAGGCTTTTAAACTGCACAGACAAGATGGTTCCTCTCAACTTTAGCCAAGAGTATGCAAAACCCATGTTTTGGTTTGTTTTTTATTTACATTTTTCCTTTTGCAGGTAGACTTTTAACTTGCATTTGTACAGCAATGAGTTGTGTTATTCCCAAAATACTCAACACAGAGTCTGTTCTTGACAAGCTGATCAAATTAATTTGATGTTTCATCAAGTGTTTATTTAATTTTTTTTAAAAAGATTATAAACTTTTTTTTAACCAAAAAATGTGTCTAAATTTGAACTATATTTTCAATCTGCCATAAGTTTATATTGTTTTGCAAATCACTGCAGTCCTTTTTAAAAAACTTCATTATTATTATTGACAGTGTTTCAACTTTTTTTGAAAATAAGATTGTAGGTTTGAAGTTTTAAATAGATTTGCTGACAAAGATATGCACACTAAGACAGCAGTGGAAAAAAAAGTCTGACCTGTATATCATATTCCACCACCCTAATGAATCATAACTGCCCTTTTCTCTGAGTAAACAATGAATTATGATGTTTGGCTTTATTCAGATGCAGATAAATGTCTCAGAATCAGGGAAATGCTTTGCACACTATTTGTCTCACCCATCCACAGCTTCTAGTAAAGTTTCATGTAAATGTTTTAACACTGTGTGTTTAGGTATGCAAGTGCTTGTGAGTTACAGAAAATAAATGAGTCTAGTGTTATGTCATGACAGCAGATCTTACAGTTTCCAGCTAAATGCAAGGAAAGAATTTGTAGAAACTAAAATGATTATTTCTCAAGTCTCCAGAGTGTTCATCTTAAGTGTATTTTATGTCATTATGTTAGGATATATCCATCCAGGGTGAATCATGACTCTTGAAGGCAGCCAGGGTAGGCTCCAGCCCCCATGACTCTTAATAGGATAAAAGAGAATATAGAAAATGGATGGATGGATGTTTGGATATAATAAGAATCTGTATCCACCGAATTGAATACAAAACCATCCTATTTATTTTATTTAACATACAAAAATGACATTGCCTTGGACTCTTTTAGTGAAGAAAAGCTGTTTGCAAAAAAGCACAGGGTCATTCTTTGGGTTGGGTAAAACAGAAAGAGAGAGAAAAAAAATATGCAGTGCATGTTTAACCAATTCCAGATGTCAATATGTTGCATTATGTCACATCCAAGAATGGAGTGATCTATGTTGGAAAATATTAGACACTATCTAATCCTCAGGAAATGTGGACAAGCTGCAAAAAAGGCGTGCTGATACTGATTATTAATGACATAATTCAGGGACAGCTGAGGCAACAGAAAGAAATGCTACACTATTGTTTTGCACTTGGTAATTTTTTTTTAAACATTTTGCTTCAAAATCATCAGAAACATCTTCGCTCTGGACTATTTTCAGTTGTTTTCCGACATCACAGGAATTACAAGATGTCTTGACTGACAACAGCTTGTGTTTCTACTTGAGAGCACAGATGTTTAACATATACAAATACTGCATCACATATTCATATTATGCAGAAATCTATAAAACAAATAGCCATAATAATTTATTTTTGTCTAAATTTATCATAAACTATTATTTCATGAACTCAAAGTCTGCAACTAAGGACTAACAGTCATATTGTGTAGTTTTGGTTTATTCCAGCACAAATTAATGTCTGCGCCAAACCAACCTTCACTCTGACTGGGTGAGATAATTGGAAACAGGTTGATTCATTCAGTTAAATGTTACACACTGATTTTATCCCACTCAAGGCACCTTGATTAAAGCTGTTGCAGCTCGATTGCTGGCAGCTGCTAGAGGTGTGATTGCTGCAGAGAGAATAGCACCTGAAATACTTAACATGATTCTCTTTTTATAAAAGAAAAACAGTCATGGCGCTCCCCTTACTTGGCAAAATTAGGTTGCTCATGTTAAGCGCCATGGCCATCTTCAGTAATTACTCTGCAGCTGCGTGTAAGGCCATAATTGTAGTGAGTGTGTGCAATGAAATTCTCCTGAAAACTGCACTTGTTCTCACCAACAACTTAGCTGCTTACCTTTCAGTCATGTTGAAGCTGAATGCATTCCCCAGGCTGATGCTGGCAGGTGTGCTCTCCTCACAAGAGGTGTTGGACCAACAAGTGTTCTCAAGCTGCTCCACCTGGCCTTCATCACAAACTTCCAGAAACAACAGCTGCTCATGTCTTTGCTGTGGAGGAAGAAGAGCTGTGCAGAGGTTGAAGTCGGTCCAAGCAGTGCTGTGCATCCTGCCTGCAATCTTCCAGCATTCGCTGTTGGTTTGTGTGACCACCCTGGCCATCATCCACTTTGCACTGTCAGTCCTGACAGCTCTTTACAGCAACATCAGGCCCATCGTCTCCACGTTTATGGTTTTAGGGGTCTGCGCCAGACCATCAGTGTCAATCTTCCAGACACTTGGTACTGTTTCCAATCTTTGGACAATTTAATCACCCCCTGTATATGTGTACTTAAATTCTCAAGCATATATTTTATGGTAAAAAGAAACAAAACCTAAAAGAACTTTTAATGGTAGCTCAAATGTATATGTTAGAATAAATTTCAACTGTTTATCTAAATAAAATGATGAAACCAACATTTAAGTATTTGTTTCTATCGATAATCCAATAACCTTGGACACTTCAGGAGAGCTGCATTTCACACTTTATTGCATCAGAAGAACTCATAGCATCCTACTCCTGGTAACTTAACAGCTTCAAACATATGGTACAAGTATTTGGTGTCCTGTTCTTTCTCAATGCATCCAGTTGAAATAGGAAAAACAGAGCTGAAGATTATGGGTTACAGAAGTACCTGTGACAACATTATCCATTTTTACATCCCTTTCACTGGCTCAGAAGCAGCTTAATGGGGAAAAGGGTAGTTTAAAGAAAAGATCCAGGCTTGATTGAAAAAGCAATTAAAAATCTTCAAAAACAGGCTGTGAACTTGTTCTATAAAGTAAAGGCTCCTACTTCATTGATCATTTCAAGTGTGTGCACATTATTTTTTCCCTGGTTTTTAACAAAGACACCTGGGATTGCAGACACACAGATGGCACTGAATTTTTTCCCCCCAGTAAACGCATAAGTATGGAGTAAGTATGTCCCCTCTGGGCCTCAAAATGCCTTCATACATCCCAATTTACCCAGCATTTACACAGTTTGGCTACAAAAACCAACAATGGAGAAAACATGTACAAAATATGCATGTTTTGGTTTACAACTGTCAAAGCCATTGGAGAGATTTTTTTGGTTTGGCAAAAATGACAATAACATTCACTTTTCAAAAGAAATAAGTAACTTCTATCATATAAATTCCATTTAAAAAATTAAAGCAGGATATTGTAACAAGCTAAAATGGTCCCACTAATGTAATGGCAGCAGTCATGGTTTTAGGGTGAGGGCTAGCAGCTGAGTTCAACTGAGGTGCTACTTCATGTTAGTAACTTTTTTCCTTACTTCTTTTATTTTAGGTAGTTGTTTAAAACTCAGAAATACACAACCAGGACTTCATTCAGTAACTAGTCAAAATGTGATAGTACAAATAAGATGCAGCCAAGGCAGAAGAACAAGGATTGGAAGGAAGATTTTACACAGTAACAGATTTGAAAACTTTTTTTATGACCCGACTTGTGATGCTTCTTCTGCGGTACGCTGCATGTCCTCAGAACTAAGTTTGAGATGGGAACAGTCAAAACTGGCAAATTGAGCTGCAGTTATAAAGAAGTATTGACCTGTGGCTTGGAATGATTCAGGACTGTGGTTTACTTCAACTGTGTAGTAAAAACTCTTTAAATTATTAGCTGCCAAAGAAAAGAAAAACAAAAAAATCCCAACTAACCTACAAATCATTGCACTAAAAGAGGAAATGAGCCAGTGGGGTTTTCAAAATGTAACTTCTCTCAGTCAGCAGCTTTAACTTCCACTGCCTCAGAAATCAAACTGCATAAACAAACATGGAAAGTTTGCGTACATGTAACATGTGTTGAGCAAGATTGTAAATAAGCCTATATGGGTTCACAAGCCTACGGAAACATCTTAAACAAGAAAAAAAAAAGGCAATAAAGATGCCAGCCCCAGTCCCTGCCACCACAGATAAACTACAATAATAATAAAAACAATGATGCAACATGTTTCAGAGAAATGAAACAGTGAGAAGCAGATAATATGCAACAGTGATATACACACATTTTGACTGAAAGATTGCATTTAAAAGAGCAACAACACAAGACATCCAAACAGGACAGTGTCTTCTCTTGTTCATACAGGTGCTCCTTTGACGTCCATGTTTATGAGTCTGCCAGGCTTTTGTTGTCACATGATGAATGGTGTCGTTTACTCGACGGTCACAGACTTGGCCAGGTTTCTTGGACAGTCCACCTGAATTTAAATAACAAAGCAGCCGTACAAAATACACATCAAATAAAATAGCTGTTGACTAAATGCTCCCAAATAAATTATTATGCATGATTTAATAAAATCCCCAACAAAAACACTTTACAGTGACAGTCGTCAATACCACAGCTTCTCAGTACTACTCTCATGATTTCTAATTTACTTGGGAGAGCACTTAAGAGGGTAGATGTGTGTGGGAGCTGTGTCACATAAATGTTTGCTTCTACAGGGATGCGTCGCCCAGACATCCCTCTTAAGTCCTCTAAAAGCAGTGTCAACACAGACTGTATTTATGCTCTTTATGTTTACTTTGACCTTTAGTGTTCTATACAACAAATTCAGTCAATTACACCAAAGCTGAAATTTCTAATTCAATCCTGTCTAACCAATAAGCAGAAGATAGAAAAATTATCACCATTCACACAATTAATAGTAGCAACCTCAAGACATGTCTTAAAGGTGAGCAAAGCTAAGGAGATGGTTGTGGACCCTAGATCAGCGGGGAATCACTGTCCTTACATGATGGATGCACTGATCAAGCCTGCTCATGCAAATACTTCATGTCCATTCAGAAAACATAAGCTGCGTCTTTTAAGCTGACTTTTTCAAGTTTTAAGATGACTCCTATGACCTGTGACACTCGGATTTTCATCTTGGTGACAACTGAAGTTATTAGCTAGGATAATGACTACAGAATAAATGTTTGTTTTTGTCTTCAGATACAGATGAAAGCAGTAACTCGAGTCTCGA
Organism: Melanotaenia boesemani; assembly: GCF_017639745.1. Taxonomy (NCBI): domain Eukaryota; kingdom Metazoa; phylum Chordata; class Actinopteri; order Atheriniformes; family Melanotaeniidae; genus Melanotaenia; species Melanotaenia boesemani. The sequence goes on from NC_055692.1 coordinate 23,508,171, forward strand.
CCAGCAAACACTTTGCTGGTTAGACTGAAGGAGCAGTACTTACGTCGTAACCTCTGAGAACAGCCAGGTGGAAGGACAGCAGCTGCAGAGGGATAACGCTCAGGATGCCCTGCAGGCAGTCCACACAGTGAGGCACTTTGATGGTGCGGCAGGAATTTTTGATAGTCTCATGGTCATCTCTGTCACAAATCACAATGGGACGGCCCTGTAAATCAAACAGACTTTAAATGTCATCTAAATATGTGTCCCAAAAAGCTTAAAAATGTTTGGCTTTTCCCCAGATGATTTTCACATATTTTAAACCCACATCTGCAACAGATTACAGAGAGCGCTGATGTCACGCTGAAGCAGCCCTTCCCTTGTATTAGCTAAAGTGAAGGAGCAGAGGTGCAGCACAGACAAGACTGAGAAAATGTGCTGTGGTCACCAAATGCTCAGGATTGTTGAAATTAACCATTTATATAATGCAGGTTTGAACTTCACATGTTCTTAAAGGTCCCATATTATGCAAAATTCACTTTTTAATGGTTTTGGAACAGTCATACTGGCCCCCCCGCATGTGTAGGAGACCCGTAAGTGTGAAACTCTTTCTGGCGCTCTCTCTCCCCCCTGCTCCACCTCTAGGGAAGTAAGCGCTGAAATGAGCTTGTTTGAAAGCGTGTACGTTATGACGTCATAAGGGACAATAACCACTCCCCACTGAGCGATGGACCCGTCTACCGGCTCTCAAAGCCCGCCCTCTAAAAATCACCTAGCGCCCAGTGTTTTTCTCTCTTCGGCAACCCTCGTTAGCGGACATGGCTAAGCGACAGAAGCACTGTTCTGTTTGTGGCTGCATAAATGAACACGAAAACGTTTTTTTACTTCCATCCACTGAACCCACAAGGACTGAGTGGATTAATTTTATTTTTGGAGGAAATGTACCCGGAAAACTTCCAAAGGTTTTGCATGTCTGTGGCCAGCATTTCAAAGAGGACTGTTTCCACAACATGGGGGCATGGAAAGCAGGCTTCGCCAACCGTTTGAAGCTGAAGCCAGGTTCAATACCAACTGTCCGTGACACAGCTGGAGAGGTAAGAGCTGGCAGTTATTTTATCGTTTCGGCCTTATTAGTCTGATAGCTTGAAAATATATTAACCTGTCAATCACCTCATGACGGGCGATGCAATGGGCGGAGCCAACAGCTGAGCTGCTCCACCAGGGTTCCGCCCACCATAAACGGCACATTTCTGAAGCTGCTAAAAAGAGGGAGGTGAAGAGAAGCCGCTGCACTCAAACTGAGGGTCGATTTGTCCATACCATGGCGGAAATATTTCATTTAGATATTAATGAATGGTCTCAGATTGGGAATAAAGTGTATAATATGGGACCTTTAAGTTTTCAATGAACAGAGTGCGTTCTTATTTTGAAATGGTTGGCTTCTAGATTTCCAACAGAGGTCAACATCTGACGTGTGTGTTTCTACCTGGCGGGCAACAACTTGCTGCAGGGCGTTCTGACATTTAATGTAGGTGTGGTCTCTCATGATGATCATGATAACCGGCATGAGTTTATCCACCAGAGCCAGTGGACCGTGTTTCAGCTCTCCTGCCAGGATGCCCTCTGAGTGCATGTATGTGATTTCCTTGATTTTCTACAAAGGATGAAAATCAGGTACAGATTAAGAAAATAAGTGCTGACATTTTTATTATTTTCAAACATTAAACCTCACTCCAGCTCTGCAGAAACACTGTTTCTCTAAAATTGTTATTAGCTTTATTTCAGTGTTTCCAGCACTCCTGCTGCAGATAAAGAGAAACATAAATGGGAGATACCTACAATAGAAGGGAAAAAAGAGAAACAACCAGATAAATCAGCTTGTAAATAAGGTGGTATTTGCTTACCAGCGCTCCTTCCAAGCAGGTTGCATAATGGTAGCCTCTGCCCATGATCAGTACACTCTTCTGCTGATATAACTCTGTTGCCAACTTCTGGATTTCATCATCCAAACTGAGAACCTCCTTGATGAGATCTAATAAGTAACAGAAAATCATTTTGTTTTTCTTTTTTTTAGTGAGTGAAGGTTGACTGTAACCAAGTTTTAAACATCCCATGCATGACTTAAAATAAAATGTATGGCTGATTCTGCTGCTGATGGCACATGCTGTACTTGTACACCACCACATGAGGGACACGTGAGTACAAAGTGTAGATAGCCATGTGACATACTGTTACAAAGAACTCAATTAGCTTATTATGTTGGGCAGCAACTGAGAGTAGAAAGCCCTTCCTCACTAATTAGGAGCACGCCATCATAGGCTTTAGATCCAGGGATGCACGGAATGGCCCACAGTCAAAAAATGACAGCCTAGTCGTCTGATCCCTCTCTTGTTCCACAGCTTTTTCATCCAAGAAGCTTGTTTAAAACAACAATAATAATAATAATAATAATAATAATAATAATAATAATAATCTTATTACTTGCATATTCTTGATTTTGGTCTGATAGCTGGCAGTTCCATCTTTTTGCATTTCATTTTCACATGGTCTCAGAATTTCACTGACTGAACCAGATTACTTGTTGCTTGATTTACCTGGAAGCACTCTCAGACCTTGGATAATCTCCCGCCGTCTAGGCTGCACTGAAATTCTGTCATCGCACATCAAGAGTGCAAACATGATCAGGGCCACAAACTGACTGGTGTACGCCTGCAGGGAAAGAGGGAGAAGAGCTAATCAGTGATGTAAACTAATGTTTAAAAAACTTAATAAATGAAAGAATTTGGACCACCGCTGGACAATGAAACACTGCTTGCAGATTCTTGATTACAAAACATGCACCGTTTTGCAGCACCACACTAAACCCAAGGAGTATCAACAAGATCTTGACCTGGGCCTTTGGCACGGTTTGTGTGGCTCTGTGCTTCATGTTTGGGTAGTGTACTTACTAAAAATCCATACCAGGTAAGAAATAGAAAGAGAAGTGGATTTTTTTGATCCACTAAGCAGGTTTAACATAAATACAACTGAGCCTAGTTAAACCAAAGTTGCTATTCCAAGAACCCTCTGGGAGCAAATAAGATCACATTTAATAGCAATCTGATCAATCTGGAAATGTCACCACTCATACCCTCCAACAACCTCGACACTCTATGCCTGTCATCTTCATCATCAACATCAGCATTATAATCACTTACTGTCTTTGCTCCTTCTGGAGACTTTCCATGCCCATTTGGGTGATTTAATCTGTGTTTAAGTGAAGCCAAGTCAGTTAACAGCCCCCTTTAGACTAAGAAATACCAACACGTAGGGCCAGGAAAACAGCAGTAAAAATCTTTACACTATTTTATTCTCCAGATTGCATGTTACCTACAATCCTTTAGAACTTTGACAGTCCTCACAGTGGGCCCAAATGTAACACTATAACCATATATAGCTCAGCTGGCAGGGCATCTGTCTCCAATGCAGAAAACCAGAGTCTGAATCCCACAATGGACAAATATTAACACCTTCCTAAAGACCGTGGGTCTTTAGGCAAGACCCTTAACGATACTGCCTAACCATGTAAGTCGTTTTGGAGAAAAGCGTCTGCTACATGACTGTAGAATAGAATAGACACAAATGTCTCACACAGGCTAAGTTGTGAACTGGAAAACAAACTCTGTAACCCTACAAATTCCTTACGGATCTTGTTATGTAATTCATAAAGCTGATTTTTTCCAACTACTGTAATCTCATCTTCCAATAAAAAACGCCTTCACAAGATCACAATATATTGTCTTTATGCATCAACTTATTTCCTTATATCTGGAATAAGCTTGCAAAAACTTAAAACAACAAAAGAAAGAAAATAGACCCCAAGCAGATGAATTTAAGATTATTCAGCAGTTGAAATCAGCAGTGACACTCACTCTCCACTGATCTGATGAGAAAGGCTGGAAGTGTGTAGTGTTTGGTGAAGGTGGGTGTGGGTGTGTGGCCCAGTCAGCCAAGCTGTAAACGATGGCGTCTCTGAGACGTGCTTTGGGGCTTTGGAGCAGCGCAAGAGTCACTGAGCCAAGCCCAGACTGTGGAGTTGGGAAGGACCTGCTCTGTACTTGCTCTCTTTCTCTCTCTCTATACACACAAGCTGAGCCTTCTACTTCTCTGCTCCAAGTCCCAGCTGGAAAATGGTTTTTAGGGTGAGAAGTGGGAGAGGCAAGAGTTCCAGCTTTTACATGAGTCAAGATGACAAAATCAGGCTTCTTCAACTCCCTGTAGGATTACAGTTGAGGACAATGTCAGCTTCCAAAATGCAGGACCAGACTCACGATGGAGTTTTCATCTGGGTTTCAGTCAGTGTCAGTGGGCATTGAGTTCATCTGTGAGATGACAAATGGGTGTAGTTTCTTCAAGTCGAGAAAAAAAGGAGTCAGTTCATTCAAAATTATGAAATCATGTTTCTTCCATGCAAACATGTTTTGGTGTGGTTAAAAATGAGGAACACGTCCTAAGTCATAGAGAAACGTTGACGCTCTCATGGACACAGGAAAAGAAATGAACAGACTCCCACTCTCAAATAGGCAACAGCTTTCAAACAGAACTGTAACTAAGTGGTTATTTGGTCATTTACTGGTATGTTTTATGCAATGGTACAAGGAGTTACTAGCAAAGATGTATCAGTATTGGGTCAGATATTGGGAAGAAGTGTCAATTAACATTTGTATTGCAGCTTTATTTTTGTTTTCTAAGTGAATCTCTCTCTATTTTTTTTTTTTTTTGTAACTACATCACTGTATCTGATAAAAATGGTTTGTGGTGAAAACATTTCTATAAAATACAAAAACAAAAGTCCTTCAGTTGCAGAGAGGTGGATTACCTTGGTGCTGGCAACTCCAACCTCTGGTCCAGCATTGATATGGACTCCACAGTCAGTCTCCCTGGAGATGGAGCTGCCCACTGTGTTGGTGATGCCCACGGTCAGAGCCCCTCTCTCCTTGCTATAGCGCAAGGCCATGAGGCTGTCGGCAGTCTCTCCTGCAGTGTTAGCAGAAAAACATTGATAGGAAAACTGTTTTTGCAAATATGGGAGTCTGATTTGAGATTCAAAGAAAGACTGCAAGGCACACCAGAAAAAAAAGGATAAAGCCACACACCTGACTGGCTGATAAAGAAGCAGACATCGTCTCGGAAGACTGGTGTATTCCTGTCCAGGAAGTCGCTGGCCAACTCCACCATGACAGGCAGCTCAGTTAGTTCCTCCAGGACCTGACGGGTCTGGGAAGTGACAGAAGACAGCTTAGCACTGCTCTATTAAAATGAGCCTGCCCAGCTTAGAGCAGAGAATGTGCCAGGACTTAAACCTCTTATTTGCACCATTATACAGAGCTCACATTTCACATTAGTCAATCAATTGACAGCAGAGAGGAGGCGGTAAGGACTACTTACTGCTACTCCAGCATGGTAACTGGTGCCACAGGCAATAAGAATAAGTCTCCGACACCTCTGGATTTCTTTAATGTGGTCCTTTAGTCCACCAAGTGTCACTGAAAAGCAAAACAAGCAACTAATCAACCATCAGTCATTCAGAAATACCACCAAGATGCCAGACAATGACCAATGAGATACTCTACATGTGCTAATTTAGCTTGATTTCATGAATCTTCTCCCTCCTGGTAGGTGAAAGATTTAAGCATTCCGAATAAGAATAAAGTCACTCTTTGAACTTTTTTTTTTTTTACTTTGAAATTAAAATGGAGTGGTATGCAGAATAAAGATATGCCTCCATCAGGGTTCCTTTTGTAAAATGTGAGCATATCTGAGTGATAAACTAAATCTTGTTGATGAAAAGGGTACACAAAGAGAACTGATAAAATGTTTCTTTAACCTGAGTTGTTGTCAAAGTTGACTCTTCCTCTCATGGTGTTCACCACAGACTCTGGCTGCTCGAAGATCTCCTTCTGCATGAAGGAGCTGTAGTTGCCTGAGACACAAGGGTCAGATATCAGTGGAAAACCGCCAACACTAGTAAAATAGGCAAAAGCCTCTTAAGAACATGGTGAGGGACTTTATTTTTTATAAAGTGTGAGCCAACATGAGGTCACTTGAGAGAGGTCTTGTTGACACACATTAAGCTTCTGAAAACCACAATCCTCCAGGAGGAGCAGGAAAACATTTCACAGTGTTTAACTGATAGTCTGGCTTTACTGGAAAATGTAGGGAGTTCAGTCTAATTCTTGCTTCATGCAAATATTTGGAGCCACAGGACAACTCATCCACCAAACTGAATAAAACAAACACAAGACATCAGAGAGATACTGTTGTGCTATCAATAACAACTGTGGCAGTCTAAAATGTATGTGTTTTTCAGCCTGCCTCTGACAGCAATTTGGGTCACACAAATTAGGTTATTCAGCAGAAAGGCTCCAGAAAATGAGACGTGGAAAGAGGCTGAGTAATGACAGGACCACAAAGGAATGTCAAGGGAAGCCAGCTTTAGTTTCCCTCTGCCCTCTGCTGGACTACAGGGGAAAAGAGTTTGACAAGAAATGCCCCATTCAAAGCAGTGACATTTAGCAGAGCGTAGCAAAAAGTTACTTAATCTTGGGAATTGATTGCCTTTTTTCTTTGAAATAAAAAGCAAAAAATCTGCTGGATTGAGCTTCTAAAAAAAAAAAAAAAAAGGATTTACCACAAGATTTCAGAAACTAAATTGACTATCAACCTGTCTTAAAAAAACCCAAAAACATTTGACTCTCTCCTGGAACACAGTGAGGGCAGAATATGTAAACTGAGGATCGGAGGGGGAATGTGAAGGTGATAAGGTTCAGAAACTCAGGGCTCGTTTTAACAACAAGGATGACTTTCCTGGGGGGTGCAACTGATCCTGCAGGTTTGTAAGCACTTGGATGATAACAAAGATAACCCCAGGGAAAGCTGTAAAAAGCAAGCTGACCTCCATTAGCAGCTAGTCTCTCATTACTACTTACATGGGATAATAGGAGGGTTTGAGGCAAAATTACAAGGTTGCTTACAAGTGATTTATTTGCAAATATGAATTGTAGCAATAAATAATTAGGAGAAAATGCAACACAAAAGCCCGACTCTCTGCTCACCCTTCATGATCTGCTGCAGTTCCATTTGCAGGGTCTGAATGGCGCGGGCTGGGTAGTCTCCTGCCCTGCGCTTTATCCTGTGGATGGACAGCCGACCATCCATCACGGCAGCCACATCGTCGTCCTCCAGGAAGATTACCCGGTTTGTGTGTTCAATCACAGCACTGTCATGATATGACAGACATCAGTCAGAATCCACATTGAAATTGTGACTTATGTCCCATAGATAAAGCTAAGACAACTTGAGCTGGGTATCTGCAGTGCAGTATCTACTTACCTAGCATCAGAGGCAAAGTAGTACTCTACAGCTTTCTCATCTACAGGGAACAAGCAGGTGTCCTGGTCAGTCCTGGGAAGGGCGCTGCAGCTCTTCTTGTCTTTTCCAGCTTGGAAATAAAGGAAACAGGGACTTAGTCACATACAATGAAACATGGATAAATTAGAATAGGTACAGAAACGTTCAAGTACAGGAGCGGTAGAGCACAGGAATGTGATCTGTGGACAGCTTGTGATCACTGCGCACTCCAATCAGTAGAGGACTCCCTCTCCTTCAAAAACACAAAAGAAGATTTTGTACATTATATCTTATTTGAAGTGGCAAAGAAATGAGTTATCGTATTATTTCATGCAGTATATGTACTGACCTGTGTGTTCACATTTTAATAAACTTAAGACATTACTCAACAAAAATGATGTCTAATATCTCACTTTGACTACAGCCACATGAGCATACCTTGTGCCAACTGCCTCTCCAGGATAGTGGACACTCTTGAAGACCAGGGCAAATGCTCCCTCCTGGTAGGTGGAAGAACAACCGAGTTAGATTTTTTTTTTTCTTCTCCTATTACCTCTGTAGCACTGGTGGTCATTGGTATGTCCTTACCAGCTGTTGAGTCACACGTTCAACCAGTGTGGCAAAATTAATGTCATCATTCTCTCGGTTGTCATACATATACTTCACCAGCTTGGCAATGGTCTCTGTATCAGTGTCTGATTCAAAATCATAGCCTTTGCTCTCCTGTGAACATAAAAATGATAAATCCTGATTATATACCAGAAGGGATGAAATTAAGTGTACAATTAAAAAAAAGAAAGAAGAAAGAAAAAAACAAAGCATTTGCTCACCAAGAATTTCCTCAGGTCTTTGTAGTTGGTAATAATTCCATTGTGAATCACAATGAACTCTGCAAACCAAAAGGATTATTGTAAACTTTCAAATATCTGGATGGAGGCACACTGGTTAAAAACAAATTAGTTTAGCATCTTTAACCCAACCGACCATTGCTCTTGTCAGATCTCTGTGGGTGACTGTTAACTGGGCTGGGCACGCCGTGAGTGGCCCAGCGGGTGTGAGCAATGCCAAGGTGAACATCAAACTCCACATCCAAGTCGATATCCTGCTGTTCTAAAGATAAAACAAACAAAACCCAACGTATTTAGTTTACAAACTCTACCATAGCACAAACAATAAGAAATCAAACAAAAGTTGTTTTTTTATTATTATTATTAATTTTTGAAAAGTGAGAAACTTCCATTTCTGCTTACTGTGGATTTCTTCATCAAGAGCCTTCACTTTTCCACGCTGCTTGATCAGTTGGATAGTCTTGGCATTTGACTCCCACTCCTTGCCGTTGCCTCCATCAATTCCCACACCTAACAAGATCATAAAACTGAGTAATTACAGAAGAATATACACAGATCATCAGGTGTGACTGTTAAAAAATTTCCTGCTAAATGGACTACATTTAAATAAACTTTTGCTTACAAGTTCAACTGTTGTACATCAGAAAATTAGAGAACTTTTTAAAACATGTATTGAGCACATATCTTTTTCATAGACCCTCATACAATGAAGATACATCAGGGGCATTTGTAGGTTTCTTGACACTGAAACATGGACTGGAAAAGATGGGGACTGAACCACTTACAAGAACATGACTGCTCTCACTTCTGAACCATATCCAAACAAAATATTTCTACAATACATCATACAACACAGTCAAATCACTATCTACTGAGGGGTATTATCCAAATAAGTGGAGATAATTTTGGGGTTTATATGTATATAAAAAAATAATAATAATAAAAAAAAAGGTAGAGCATGATCTTATTCCTTATTTCTCACCAGCGGAGTCATAGCCTCTGTATTCCAGACGTCTCAGACCTTTAAGAAGGATCTCAAGGATGTCACGGCGAGTCCTTGGCACATGATAGTTGAGATAGGCAAAGATTCCTGGGGGAAAAATAAAACAACAATTTGACTAATTTAAGTGAAATACCAAGATAGTCTGTGCCCTACTGAATACATCAGAATACAACAACATTACAAATTCTTGTGTAGATTTTACTAAAATCCATACAAAGCAATTTTCATTGAATTTGGAGAGGCATTATTTGGTGAAGAAATCCTATTCTATTCTATTTATAATCCACTGTCAAAAAGTGGATGAGTACTAGTTGAGAAACCAGTCTTACACGAAAGGTTGTTTGCAGCAAGCCCTTACAAACTGTCTGTGTTGGGTAGGGGTGTGATTGCAGCCATAACAATAGACCAACAACAACAACCAAAAAGTTGCTCACTGTGTTATTTCCAATCACACTGATAGATGTTTGAGTAATATTACTAGATTAAATTAAAGTAATTGTGTTTCTATCATAAATCAAGACATGAGTCTTTCATTTTCACTTTCATAAATAATTATTACTTCTCGCAAACATCTGGCACCCTGTTCAATAGATAGCAGACACACTTAAGTAACAGGCAACATAAAAGACCAGAAGCAACCATGAAATACAGCTTGTTAAACAGCCAAGCGCTGCCAGATAAATGCAAATAAAGAACCTGTAGACCGCCAACAAATAGGACATTTATTCAGAGCAAGTGGCAGAGGGAGGCAGTGTGGGGCAAACGAAAAACACTGAACAGGGTAGACCTTTAATTCATAAGGAAGTTTAACAAGAGTAAATGTTAACTTGATCAAAGTGACAGTAGATACTAACAGTAAAGAATACAAACAGGCTTATCTGGTCTGATTGGTATAATGAGATTATGAACCGTAATGGTATCAGAAGTGAGTTACATACGCTTAAGAAACATCGCAACTCATTTCCAAGAAAGACATTAATCATATACGAAATTAAAGCTTAATCTCAAGTCTAAGGAAGCATTACACGAGTGTTACAACCTGAAATGACTTCTAGTTCAATTTTCTTCTCAGTACTGCAATTTAAGCATTCGGAGAATATAGGGTTGTGGCTGCACCCTTCACACAACAATAATAATAATAATTAAAAACAAAATCTGTGTAAAATAGATTTAGCTAGTGGAAAGTTCAGTAATGAGCGTACAGTAACCGCAGGTTTCATTAGCTCCATGACGTTAGCATAAAGAAAGGGGTGATTTTCCTCTGCCTTTCATATATTTTCTTACTGCCTGAATCACGCAAAAATCACCCACGGTCTGTAAAACAGAACAGGTAATAAAAGGCGCTGTTTTAAATTTAGCTGACTATCAGCATTAACAACACAAGCTCATGTTCGCTCACCAGACTCTGGTTAGCCACCATAGCTAGCCTTTAGCCTAAAACGACAATATACCAGCAATATTCCACTTTAATTTACCTTTTTACTTTAACTTAAAGAAAGCAATATATATTTATCTTAAAAAATATAAACGCAGAATAAATACATCACTCACCACACATGTCTACAGCTCAGTTGCCTGATTCCACTACTCAGATGTCGAGTAGCCGGGGACGTCTGTCAATATACCTCACCCCTTAGTTCACTGAGCCAACCGCGTTCCTCAAAGGCACCATCTGATTGGTCGAGCGGCCTGTCAATCGGATTGCACCCCCCAAACGCAACACTTCTGACGTGGCACCAGGATGCGATCCATGGGGCAGGGCAGCCCCTACATCCTGCTAGTGTCCATTCAGTAAGCCGTGAAATAACATCGCCACACAATGACTGACCTGTATTCCCTGCAATCCACCAGTGGATAAGAAATATGATATGGTAGTGCAGAAGTGAGTCATGGGGAAACAACTGTACAATATTTCTCATATATCCATTCTAAGTATATAATGGTGACATTTCTGTGAAATCCGGTGAAACCTTATACACTTATACACACATCAAAGATGCACATACCAAGAAAACATTTTGAAAATATTTCAACAATCTTTATTTATACAGTATACAGTATTTTTAACCTAAAGGCTGTTTTGCTGACTGATTCAGAACATGTGTAAATACAATATGAAAGAATAAATACAGTTTATTTCCACTGCACAATCTGTATACAACTGAGCAATTTTGTCTTACATTTTGTAAAAAGCTGCTAATAACAGAACACAGATACCAAAATCAATGATAACATCTGGATGAGTAATGATGTTTCACACAGCTGTGATATACAACTGATTATTTTATTGCATATATGATTGAAATAAAGCAGGTGGTTTGGGGGGGAAGAGGAACGTCTATATGTGGTTCTGCTAGTTTCAGTAGTTCACACTTGAGCTGCCTCCTCTTCCTCTTCATCCTTCACCTGTAAAAAAAGTTAAAAAAAATTTTTTTTTTAAATATTTTCCTCAAAATTTTAACACATTAAAATGCTTCAGTGGATTACTTTTTTATTTTAAGAAATAAACAGAAACCCACATTAGGCAGACATTAGAAAGAGCTGTTTTTCTTTCAAAGTTAATTCAACCAATATTAAATTAATTTAATCCGTACATAGTGATTACAAAGTTTCAATTAAAAAAGTTATTAGTCAGATGCAGTGACATACAGTGAGGAAAATAAGTATTTGAACATCCTGCTATTTTGCAAGTACTCCCACTTAGAAATCATGGAGGGGTCTGAAATTTTCATCGTAGGTGCATGTCCACTGTGAGAGACATAATCTAAAAAAAAATCCTGAAATCACAATGTATGATTTTTTAATAAATTATTTGTATGATACAGCTACAAATAACTATTTGAACACCTGTCAATCAGCTAGAATTCTGACCCTCAAAGATCTGTTAGTCCGCCTTTAAAAAGTCCACCTCCACTCCACTTATTATCCTAAATTTAGAAGCACCTGTTTGAGGTTGATAGCTGCATAAAGACACCTGTTCACCCCATACAATCAGTAAGACTCCAACTACTAACATAGCCAAGACCAAAGAGCTGTCCAAAAACACCAGAGACAAAATTGTAGACCTCCACAAGGCTGGAAAGGGCTACGGGGCAATTGCCAAGCAGCTTGGTGAAAAAAGATCCACTGTTGGAGCAATCATTAGAAAATGGAAGAAGCTAAACATGACTGTCAATCTCCCTCGTACTGGGGCTCCATGCAAGATCTCACCTCGTGGGGTCTCAGTGATCCTAAGAAAGGTGAGGAATCAGCCCAGAACTACACGGGAGGAGCTGGTCAATGACCTGAAAAGAGCTGGGACCACCGTTTCCAAGGTTACTGTTGGTAAAACACTAAGACGTCATGGTTTCAAATCATGCATGGCACCGAAGGTTCCCCTGCTTAAACCAGCACATGTCAAGGCCCGTCTTAAGTTTGCCAATGACCATTTGGATGATCCAGAGGAGTCATGGGAGAAAGTCATGTGGTCAGATGAGACCAAAATAGATTTTTTTGGTCTTAATTCCACTCACTGTGTTTGGAGGAAGAAGAATGATGAGTACCATCCCAAGAACACCATCCCTACTGTGAAGCATGGGGGTGGTAGCATCATGCTTTGGGGGTGTTTTTCTGCACATGGGACAGGGCGACTGCACTGTATTAAGGAGGGGATAACCAGGGCCATGTATTGCGAGATTTTGGGGAACAGCCTCCTTCCCTCAGTTCTCAGTGAAGATGGGTCGTAGCTGGGTCTTCCAACATGACAATGGCCCGAAGCACACAGCCAAGATAACCAAGGAGTGGCTCCGTAAGAAGCATATCAAGGTTCTGGAGTGGCCTAGCCAGTCTCCAGACCTAAACCAATAGAAAATCTTTGGAGGAAGCTGAAACTCCCTGTTTCTCAGCGACAGCCCAGAAACCTGACTGATCTAGAGAAGATCTGTGTGGAGGAGTGGGCCAAAATATCTCCTGCAGTGTGTGCAAACCTGGTGGAAAAACTACAGGAAATGTTTGACCTCTGTAATTGCAAACAAAGGCTACTGTACCAAATATGAACACTGATTTTCTCAGCTGTTCAAATACTTATTTGCAGCTGTAACATACAAATAAATTGTTAAAAAATCATACATTGTGATTTCAGGATTTTTTTTAGATTATGTCTCTCACAGTGGACATGCACGATGAAAATTTCAGACCCCTCCATGATTTCTAAGTGGGAGTACTTGCAAAATAGCAGGGTGTTCAGATACTTATTTTCCTCACTGTAACTAAATATCTTTTTTAAAGGGAACAAACCTGTTCGACTGATTCAACCTCAGGTACATAAAACTGAAGCATGTTTTGAATTCCATTCTTCAAGGTAACAATTGAACTGGGGCAACTGGTGCAAGAGCCCTGCAGTTTCAGTTTAACTACGCCATCTTCGAATCCCCGATACAGAACGTCTCCTCCGTCCTCCTGCACTGTCGGCCTGAGGAAACAAGACCATTCACAGGAGTGACACGAGGACAGAAAAAACTGCAATTAATTGCCACAGCCTCTGACGTCAGTGTGAGTTTTCATAAGCTTTTACCTTATTCGAGTATCCAGCAACTCTTTGATCATAGCCACTACTTCATCATCATCATCTGATGGGGCTGAAGAGAGACATGGAGACTGAAGATCTTTGGTCTATAACAGCATTATTCGCAATTTCAGTCCTGCTTGTCGAATTGAAGTCTTTACCTGTATCTGCACTTGGCTTGCTGTCCTCATTTACAATGGGAAGTCCAGAAGTAAAGAAGTCCATGATAGTAGCAAATACATCAGGTTTGATTACTTTCCATTCCATAGTTGCATCAGACTAAAAAAAATGTAGAAAGTTATTCCAAGCAACAATGTCCCACAGTGTTAGAGTACGAGATTTGAACATGTTGGACCTTGTTTTACCTTAGTGATGGTGATGAAATCGGGGCCCAGGAAGACACTCTTGACTCCATCAATCCTAAACAGCTGTCTGGAGACAACACACAATATTATTAAGGTTTAAGACATTGGCAACTAACTGCAAAGTTAATCTTAAATTAATTTTTTTTAAATTAGGGTTTTCAACAATATGTTACAATGTTGTTAAATGGGTATTTTGCCTAAAAAAAAAAACCAAAAATGTTTTTACAGTATAGCTGTGGCATTTCATAGTTTCATAAAATATTTTATCTGATACACCTCAATTAGACATTAAAAAAGCAGATTAAGCAGCAGATTTAGAAACTTGGCTTTAAGAACACCTTCAAGTGAAAACAGAAGCCAGAAGACTATAAATTTTTTACTTAGATTTCATAAAAAAAAAGAAAAAAAAAAGAAAAAAAAGAAGTGGCTTACAAAACACAAGTTTAATAGTTAGTAAAATCGACAGTCCACAGTGGGGAAACAGGGGAACAAGGTCAGAAAAAGTAAAACCCTATGTATGAACTGTTCTTTTATAGATCCCTCCTGTGGCATGCTATACTGAGATTAGTTAGGTTGTAACTAAGATGTCACAAACCTTGCTAAGGGTGAGCAGTGTGCATCACGTGGGCCTGCAAAATTCATGGTTCCCTCTTCGAGAACTGTCCGACCAGGAAGAAACTTCAGACTGTTTGGATTTGGTGTGTCCTGTGTCTGCACAAACATGTTCCTTCCTAAACACAAAGAACAAAAATTTAACACCAGGTGTTAGATAACATCAAGGATGTTTTTTGTTACTGGTTGACATGTACAGATAAAAGATTTTCTCACAACATGCTCTTTTCTTGTGCAATAATCATCATATTGTACAATACTATGACCAGTCATGTACTATTGTGTCATTTCTTAGTATTATGGTGTCTAATTTAGGAAAAGATGCTTATACTGCTATGTAAATACTTTACAATGTAAATACTTTCCCATATTTTGCTACATATCTTTTGATATTGTATTCTTTATTTTCCTTCATTTGCACGGCTTCCAAAGCCACTCAGATGGAATTTCATTCTGTTGTTCACGTCCAGTCTAAGTCTTTAATTTACTGAAACTGTGGCCTGCATCCGTTCAGGAGAAAAACTGATTCACCACATTGTAGAAGCACCTACACATATAATACACTGAGCACCTGTTCTGTGTCTGTACCACTGTATTCAGAGTGCCCTTCGAGACTATCAGTTCTGTATGAAGTACAGGATGGTACTAGAACACAAACCAGGAACAACCCAGAAGGGGTTTTGTGGCCATCTGTTGGGGACTCCTGTAGGATGTGAAAGTAAGTGGAGTCCAGTGCTCTGACATCCACTGCCAGCAAGACTGAAAGAGTACATATAAAAAATTAAAAGGGTTACTACATCATGGGCAACCACATCATGCTTTTTTATTTACGTTCCCAATTTAAGGATGTGTCAGCAATGAGGTCAAAACTTGTAAACTATCTGTGATTGATCTTTTACAAATATTTTGTGCATGCTAATAGAATAACATGATATTCTTCTGTAACAGAACTAAATTGATTCACTAGGTTTTAAGAAAAAGTAGCACAGTATAGTCATAATCCATCTGAAGATAATACACTTGTAATGAACAGTTTTTATCTCATAAAATGTAGTAGGTTAACAGGTACTTTAAATATTTAGATAATGAAAAGACTGCAAATCTATGTGCACTATCTCCACTCTCAGCAGCTCATGTTACTTGAACTGGAAACTATATATATCTTAGAAAATACAGACTACAATAACAATAATAATAATAATATCTTAGTAACATATAGAACAAGACATTGGGATGGAACTATTCCAAGGTCATAAATGCAAGTTTGTAAGTTACCAGGTTGACTGACCTAGAAACACTTAATCCAGTTATATAATTAATTTATTCAGAAACAAAGGTCAATCGAATCGGGAATTCTGAGCAGGATTTCTTTTTTAGTTCTATTCCTGCAAAAGCCTTTAAAGTTATGCAGAAAATGAAGTATAATACATCACAATGTTCCGTAGGTGATTTCACATAAAGTTAACAAATGGATTGAAACCTAAAATGGGGCGTGTTTATCTGCATATTTAACTTGTTTAAGCTTGTACAAATTTGCTTGGCTTGAATTCTGAGGGCCATTTCAAAGGACCTACAGCGGTAAATTAACAGATTATAGAGGTAATTATTAAGTAATACGCATATCCCCCCTCATAATATGTGGTTGACAAGAGAGTCTGCGCCATTCCACAGTTTAGCAAGCATGCTAACATGCCAGTTAGCCACATTCATATCAGTACCCTGGTTCTTTAGAGGCTAATGTAATACTAATTACAATAAATGGGTGGTGGAAGACCAGCGCATGCTCATCTCTTGCAATGAATTAAACTTACGGACGCAAAAGTCTTGCTGAAATACCCAACAACCTGCCGACCTGTGCGTAAGTCGCCATGATTGTTATGGTTACCCAAAGAGAAAGGAAGGGATTTTTGCACATGCGGAAGTGACGAACTATTTTTGTACGTTTCTTAAAGTTTTCCCCAAACAAGTAGCTAGCGTAAAGTGTGATATTTGCGAGCGCTCAGAAATATTAATTAAACGATTTCAAAGATGCCGTGTGGCAAAAACTTTAGGCGGAGGCGGGACTCGTCAAATGACGAGGAAGAGGTTGAAACAACGGAAGAAGTCAGGTAATTTAACGGCATGTTTAGACTAACGTGTTAGCTAGCGAGCTGACGCCGTGCATCAAAATAAAGACGTTTTCACATCGATATAATAAGCTGAGTAATCATTGTGGTTTAATTAGGGGTTTATGTTTTTGTTGTTTAGATCGAAAGTAGAGGAGGCAAAGGAGCTTCAGAGTTTGAGGAAACGACAGAGCGGTGTGAGGTAACGTGAATGTGCTTTCCTTAGGGTTGGGCACAGAATGGTGAAACAGATGAGATGCCCTCAAATATTCAGTTATCTTTTTTCCCCCCAATCAGTGTGACCGCTTTATTGGTTGGAGAAAAGCTGCCGCCAGAAGTTGAAATCGATGTAAGTCACGAGTTTGAACCAAAATAAGTGCGTTCGAGTGACGTCTTTAAACTTTGTCTTAATAAAATGTAATCTACTGACAGAATGATCCCTTCAAACTGAAGACTGGGGGTGTTGTCGACATGAAGAAGGTGAAAGATAGGAATAGAGACATGTGAGTCTAGAACTGATTCTGATACAATATCATTTTCAGTCTGTGTACCTTAATATATAATTATAAGACGCAATAAAACACCTCTTGTGAAAAATTGATCCCCAAACAGGACAGAAGATGACACAGACCTCAACCTTGGCACGTCATTCTCGGCTGAGACCAACAGAAGAGATGAGGATGCAGACATGTATGTATGGGGGTTTTATTTTGTTTTTAGTTACATAAATATATTCACAGAAAAACACTTTAGCATCATTTGCCTTTCTGAAGGTGCTGACACATCTTCAGGAGCACATGATCATATTTAAAGACTCCATTTTGATTTAATAGGAGTTACTTGTTACAGCAGTACTTGCTCTGAAATGCTTGTGTCACTTCTGATTTGTTAGCTGATTCAACAAAAAATGGATAATGGTAGCTACTAATTTTTATTCAACACGAGACAAAGCCATGCAGTGCTTACCTGACATGATGCATGAGGGATACGTATTCTGACTGACTCAATTTGACAGGAAGATCTTTAGGGGCCGGTTGCTCAGAAAATTTAATCTGGATAAAAGCCTTCCACATTTGGGAATCCCATTTTTCAGGATGGAGGATCACGTAATCCAGTTTATTTTTACCCCAGTTGTTCAAAGCAACGCTGGGTTGGATCACCCTGATCCAGAATCCTGTTTTTCAGGGTTTCCAAATCTGGATTTCCAGCATTTAAAACAATGTGGGCTTCTGGCTATGTGAAGAACAACAAGTAGAAGGGTATGGGGTACTTTTCACTGTGTGACAACACACAGGAAATCATGAACATCCACTTCTATGTATAATTTTATGACTTCTCGTCGGAGCTACAACAAATATAAAACTAATTAAATTAACAACTACATTGTGGATGTTTCATCTTAAAAAGCGCAATGTCCCTCTCTGTGACAGTGTTATTGATACACCTGAGCCTCATGGTAAAGAACCGGACCAACCTTTGGTATTCTGTCAGAATGAGGGACTGACTGGACGTGTAGTAAGGGATGCAGTTGTTAGACATTATTCGTGACAGGTTCTTCCCTAAATATGTAGTGATGAATGACAGGAAATTGGATTATTATATTTGTTTTTGTTGTTGACATATTATGTTTTATTGTTGCTGTATATTATGCTGACAGTCTTAATAGGTAGCCTATGCCTACTTTATTTACTTTATCCCTATGATGGTTAAACAAGTCAGGTGCAACATAAAATAATATCAGATAAATAAAACCATATGCACTGACTTAAAAGATACTATTATTTGTTTGAATTTGAGGTTTGCTCCTGAAATCCGCCTTGTAATCCTACCCTCTTTTGGGATCAGGGTAATCTTGTTTTCTTGGATCAAAGTTATCTAGATCCTGCTCAGAAGTTTTGAAAAACCCAAACTTATCCAGATAACAACCAGGATTGGGTTACGTGATCCAATCCAATTTCAGAAACCAGCGTTCCCATTTGAACAACCCATTTTCAAGATTTGATCCTATCCGATTGGATTACATTGGAACAACTGGCTTTAGAATGTTTTAGAAGAAAACTTTATTTGATCAAGACAGCACACAGACAAAATGAGCATGGAACTTGCTGTCTTTCATGTTCACTACCTTGACATTTTCTCTTTGACGTAACAGCCCTCTTAGCTTCTTGTCTAGAATAAAATACGTACAACACATCCTGATAACATGGTAACATGCCAACCCAAAACCTCAACCAGCTGACTTATGTCCTTTGCATTCATAATTTAAATCTAAACTAAAATATGAACTAAATATAAACATACATGTAAATGGAAAATTACAACACCTGTTTAGTCAATGTCCATACTTTGTTTGCGTTCGCCATTTTAGATCTAAATATTATTTGTTTTAGGACATTTAAATAACAAAACTTAAGAATGTACTCTGCAGCATTTTGTAGTCACTGAATGAATTGCTTCAGTAATAATTCCCCTTTTCTTTTCTCCTCACAGGATGAAATATATTGAAACTGAATTAAAAAAGAAGAAGGGCATGGTGGAGGCTGAGGAACAAAAAGTTAAGGTGAAGAATGCAGAGGACCACCTGTACGAACTGCCTGAAAGCATTCGAGTCAACTCTGCCAAGAAGACAGAAGAGATGTTGTCCAATCAGATGCTAAGTGGGATTCCTGAAGTCGATCTGGGCATCGAGTATGTCCAGAAGATTATCTAAATTTCCTTATTTATTTATTATTACATGTGTCTTTTTAAAGGAATGGCAGTTTGCATTGAAATGTGGTAGTAAAACTGATATCTTGTTGATGTGATTTCTGTCCAGTGCAAAGATAAAAAATATTATCCAGACAGAGGAGGCAAAAGCCAAACTTCTGGCTGAACAGAGGAACAAGAAAAAAGACCACGGAACATCATTTGTTCCCACAAACATTGCTGTGAATTATGTTCAACACAACCGCTGTGAGTTCATATTGGGGTGTAAACATTAGTTAATTTAAAAAATTTATCACATTAGGCATGGATGTTTAGCTGATTGTGGCATTACTTTTTTTTTTTTTTAAAGTCTATCACGAGGATGTAAATGCACCTCAGAGGCACCACAGACACAGAGAAGAGCCCAAAGCAAGACCACTACGCGTGGGCGACACAGAGAAACCAGGACCAGAAGGTACGAGTCTTCTCTCTGCCACACACAGTCTACCACACTGTTCTGTATCAAGCTGTTTCAACAGACCCGATGATTGTTCAAGTCGGGCTATTATAGCCAAACTGTTTGATACTGTTTGTATTTTAGGTACCTTTTTGAAACATAACTAAATATTTTTGCTATTTGGATAAGTGAACTAAATAAATAATTATTTTAGATATTATATATAAATACTACTTGAAATATTCTGAATGAGCTTTATGATATTTTTTATCACAGCCCCTTCACCGCCCAACTACCGCAAACGTCCAAACAACGAAAAGGCCACAGACGACTACCACTACGAGAAGTTCAAGAAAATGAATCGAAGATATTAATCTTTAAACGTTATGTCTTAGTTTTCCTTACTCAATTTGTCATCTTTGTAAACAGCTATATAGAATTTTGGGGGAGTTTAAAAATGGCAGTTACTATGACAGTGATGCAACTTGTAATTGCTGTATAAAGCTTCCAGTGGTTGTACTCTGCATTTGCAATGTAATGTGTCATGTTCAGTAATCTGACTGATGATTTAAATGTAGTTTCAAACATTGGACAAAAATGCGGAAAGACTGCAGGGAGTAGATGGCAAATGTCAAGAGGTTGGTGCTAGACTGTATTGGCCAGAGAGATGCTCTTCTGTGATTGGTTGTCATGATATGAGCTCCTGAATTAACACTTATGAGAATATTAAATAGTCACATTTCAGGTAAAAGGCCTGTGAATTTTTCTTTTAATCATTTCCAACTTTTTAAATGTGCAAATTATTGAAATAAGAAAGTTCAAATCAATTAGGATTAGACAGCAAGAGAAAGCAGCAACAGCTGCTACTAAAAAGGTGATTAATGCAAGTCTACAACTCTTCCATTTAGCAACTGTGTATGATTTTTAATGCTCAAAACAACGTGCCTAACAACAAAACAACCAATCACAACAGAGATTGCCCCTCAGATTGATCCAATGCAGTACCAACTGTGGTTGGATGTTTGGCTTTTAATCCTGTTACTCTGGGCATTTGGCTGTAGATTTCTTTTATAAGCGTTTTCAGAAATGAACGTCATTAAAAACAAAACACTGATTTTTTTGTTTGTTTGTTTGTTTAATTTGACCTTGTAAATACAAAAGCAGGAATTACATTTACAAAAGCAAAACGTACAAATAAAACTAGATTTATACACTTAATATTTATGCAAAGTATATAAAATTGTACAAATGTTTATATTTCAGTGCTTCAGAAATGAACTAAAAACATGAAGTTGTGTGCATTAAATTTCCTAAATAATGGTAATGCAGTCTTAGTATGTTATTCTAAGAGTTAAACAGAAGGGAATGTGACGTAGCATTAGGTGTCAGGTTGCTATTCTAATGAGGTTTTTGTTCATTTGAGTTCATTAAACTCTTCACTTATAACTGTAAATATAGAATAAATCCTAAATTCAAAGTTTGAGTCCAGTTTCAAGTCCAAGCAAAATAAATCTAATGAAACACAACTTCACAAAGTGTAATTAAAACAAAATTATCCAAACCACACCGAGCACTTATGTTCATTCGGTGTTCTAGTCAGTATCCCCGCCCTCCTCTCATGGTTTCTCTAGGGTGCCAGTCCCATGTCCATTGGGGTGGTGTTGGGTGGTTGTCTCCTGTGAGGGCGATCCCTCTGTGTTCTCTCGGTCATCTTGGTTAGAACTGCAGCTGCTGTCTGGAGAGGCCCAGCTTTCGCGTTGTCGGTAGGCCTCACACAGAGGCAGGTCAGTGCTGTCCCACTGACTGTAGCTTTGCGTAGCAGAAACCAGTAGGAGGCAAAGAATCAGTGCAGCGCAGAAAGAGAGGAGCACACAACAGCAGCAGGTCAGAATAAACACGCTCATACACAGAGGAGCACATGAAAGCACACATTTAATAGAAGCATGGAGGTTATGCAGAAGCACTGGAAACAATCAACACATAAAACTGGCTTTAATTTTCTACTTTCTACAGGTATGACCAGCAAATTGTTTAAGATCAGCAAAAGAATGGGATTAGTTGCTGATGGGAGAAAGCAGAGTGAGTGCAGTGAGGAAGGCAGGTCCACAGCTAGTAAGCTCCAAGCACGGCTCAGAGACATTCTTTTATGCTTTCTTAAAGAAAACAAGACAAACTACGCCAGCATTTTGTCTCTGCTTTATTTCTCAATCATCCTGGGTTTACTGAAACAGCCGACACAAACGTACAACTGCACCATGCGTGACTGACTCCACTTTCATGGTTACAGGTTGCGTTTTTTTTTTCGGACGGAAAGAACAAAATTAAGTCAACTTTACAGAAAACTACTTTCAAAACTCTTAGCAGCTTTAGATTTGTTACATAACAAATAAATAACAGCAAAAAGTTGAATTATACAATCTTTTCCTAAAATCTTTTATAAAGCCCATTATATTTCGTGTTTAAATGTTACATATGGTCTTGATAACATTATACATGAGAAATTATTCTAATAGTTTTAAATTATGTTTTTTGTTTCATGCAAATCTTTGTGTTGTAATTCTTAGAAACAGTCAGCCATAATTAAAACAGCCAATTGATTAAAGTTCATTATTATTATTTACATGTAAAAACTTGCTGTTGTAAACAGACAAGGAGGCAACATTTCTGACATTTCATTAAAACATGAATCTCTGCCATGTACCTATTGTTAAAATATCTAATGTTCATTGGTTGCTGCAGAGCAGAAAACTAATGGCCTGCTCACCATTGAGATAAAAACCTTCAGTAAAGTCACATCAATGCCTTTGGTTCAAAGTTTAGAAAATGAATCCTAGTTAACAAAAAAAAACCTACATACTGCAACAGTAAACTGCATTTTATTCCCCAAATTGCACGTTGACTTGTAATTCAAAAGCTGCATGCACCGACACAGCAGATATTTACTGGTATGGTCCTTTTAATATTTTTGCTTTGACCAATTGTGAAGAAAGAATGCAGCAGGAAAAAGTCAAGGCACTTGTAAAACTGTAGCAATGTAAAAGCATTTAGTAAACTGAGGGCCATCACAATGACTTTCTGCAACAGTTTGTGTTGATGCACAGTTCTGTTTGATTGAGACCATGAAATACAAAAAAAATTGTCAGGTTTAGATGCGGCAGCTAGACCCCTTCCTCATTTCAGCTGTGAAAAATAAAATGTGATACAGTACACAAGTGCTGGGCATGGGAGAACAGAAGAGTAGTGGGATGGGGGCAGGTATGAGCCTACTTGTACCTGGAGGAGTAATATTCTTCCTCAAGCTCATACAAGTCGACGGCGATCTCATCCCGGAGCGACGTGAGCTTTTTGTCACACTCCTCTTGCAGTGCCCGGAGCTGCTGGTTCTGGAGACTAATGGCATCGTTCACAGATGGAAAGTCGTTGAGAATAAGGAACTGTTTCAAATCTGAAACCAGTTTCATGAGGGATTCACCAGCACGAACCTAAAACAACAACATAGAGGAGAGGCAGCTGGTTTAGAAATGAAGGACAGTACCTTTTTTTACCCCTTTGTTTTCTGGAATAAAGACACTTTCAGAGTTTACAAATTTCATAAAACAAAGCAGGCAAAATGCAGATTGTGGTTTCATTTTCTAAAATAATGCCAATTTCCAAAATGATTTATTTTACTACAAAAAGTAATTAGTGACAGTGTATTTACACTGACTTATAAAGGAAAATTAACAGCTCATGAGTTTTGTTTCACACTTACAATGTTGGCTGCTCTTACGTGCATCTCATAATGGTCCTGCTCTGCTTGGGCTGCTCGGGAAACCTGAGTCTCATCCTCTATCTAGACAAAGAAAAATGAAAAGAAGAAAAACCAGTGTAAAAAGAAGTGTACGGCAGTGCTGTTTGATCGATAATTATGATCGATTTTACTGTCACGAAAATAAGAGAAAGTATTAGCGTATCTTATAAACTTTAGTTAAGTCAACTTAGTTGCATTACCTTTGCTGTTTTGATCATTTCTGTGAAGTTGTCCATGATGGACTTGATGTCGTCTTTTAGCCTCTTGTTGTAGTTCTGCAGCAGAGTCTCTTTGCTCTGAGGGAGTGCTCTCTGAGCAGCCATGATGCTCAGAAAGGCAAACAGCTCGAGTTACTTGTTCCTAGTTTAGAAAGAGGACTATTCAGCTGACGATATTCATACTACAGCCACAACATTCAAACATTTTCGATGTGAGCTATCAGCTAGCATGAAAAGGCGCGTGCAGTCTGAAAAAAAAACAGACAATAAACTAAGTGTAAAGACACCACTTTTCATGTATGTTATACGGTATTTATTACTTACTTGTTATAACATATCTTGTGAAGAATATGGTGGTGATATATAAAAATAAATAGAAACCCTAGACCGTTAACCTTCTTTTTCTTCTTCTTCTTCGTTGTCTGCTTCTTCTGTTGGTGATTATTGGCGGTTGGAAAACAATGCTTAGCGTAATACCGCCACCAGCTGGCGAGGAGTTTTATAAGCTTCTTCTTCTTCTTCTTCTTCTTCTTCTTCTTCTTGAAAATAAAGACTTGTATTGTGTCCTGCCGCCCTCTAGCGATGACCTCTTCTCTCGCTCTCTCTATACAAAACTGCAAACTACGTCCGGTGAGTTTAGCTTTCAATTACACATATGCTGCTTTAGTAAAACAAATCTGCTACGACAGTTTACTTCTAAAGTCTGTTTATTTCTAATGTGCTCTACAGGCTTTTCTTGGTTTTAAGGATGAGAAGTCCCCAAGTAGCGTTATAACTTGTTTGGCTTCATTCTGTCAGATGCTGATATCATTAAACATACAACACACTGTGGTCTCTCTTCTTAACCCACCATTGACCATTACCTGGTCAAGCCTGAGGCAAGATATGCCTCATCATATTATTATGTTTTTTTTTGTTGTTTGTTTTGGTAGTCATCATCGTTTGCCCATTGGTACTTTAACACATTTGTCCATGTTTGCAGTGAAAAATCCAGAAGTTTTATTTAGCCTTGCTGGGCTCTCCAGTTTGGGATCCGCTGTTTTAATCCAAGGTGGCGTATTATTTTTTTTATATTGATCTGGTCAAAAATGAAAACTATATACAATGTATTAGTCATAAGGATTGAAATGGTGTTTGTATTGCTATACTTAAAACTTTTCCAGTAAACATTTTACAGAAGTACAACTGTTCATTAAAAACGTTTCGCTTACAGTGGACTGTAATTCTTCTAGACCAAATACTTTTTCCACCACTGTTGTTATTTCCCCAACCATATTTTTGAGTAACACATAAATCCAAAAACTCATAAAAGTTCCAATTTCCTCAAATTTGAAGAATCCACATGGAAGTTTTTGGAGCAGCATAAAATGCAAAATATTAAAGTTTTATTACACAGCAACATGGTATATAGTAGTGTGTCACAGACACCATTAATATTGAGTGCATTAACATTTACACAGTACTCAACTGTTGTAGTTGATCCAGGCAAGGCTGGTTATTATTACTTCAGTACCTAAGTACATACAAAGATTCACCATTGACATGCAGTGAACAAGAAAACGAAACCTCTTTGCAGAACTTGATTTACATTGATTTAATAGTTTTTTTTTTATTATTATTATTATTACATGTGTGAAGGACAGGCTGTGCAGCAGAACAAGTATTTTGAGTGCTTTCTTGTCCAACATTGTCATCTACTGCTGTTCCTCTGAACATTTCCTGCACAACAGCGCTCAAAATACATTTTACAGCTGACAAAACACAAATATTTAGGAGAACCTTGACTCTGTGTCAGTCTATGTGCAATCTTCATGTTTGCAGACTGGGTGAGAAAAGAGGACATATTTTAAAAGATTGTACACTTTCCCAAGAAAGGAAAACACAAGTTCTACCATTGCAGCAGAGAAATACAAAGTTTAAACTTTGGGTTGAAACAGATTGCATCTCCCTTCCTAAAAGTGCCATGGTGGGAACCGATTAGTGTTCCATGATTTAACAAAGTACAAAGAATAAAATGGCAAATGGAAATAAATTCAAAAGATATGTCATTCATCAGACATCATTCATGATCTCCTATGAAGCGACTATTAGAATCCCTGACTGGAACTGCTAATTGTAAGTACTGTAGACATACAATTCAGTATATCTCCACTTCAGCTATTCTCACAGTTTGTGCACAGTTGGAATTCACAGAGACGTTTGCAACAGAGATGCAGTATGGTGGCAAGTGTGCACTGCAGATAGCAAACATATTTAGTGTCAAATGCAAGTGCAATTAAATTATGTAAATGCAGCAGTTCTGTCAGGAGGGCACAAAAGGCAAAATATTTTTTCATATATATATATATATATATATATATATATACATACATATACATATATATACATATATATATATACATATGTATTAGTACATTACTTGGAACAAACGGAGATTCCATTTTCATTTGAGGACACTGACCACAATCATGATATACATGAAACAAACATTTTAGATGGAAACAAAATTTAAATTTCATGTCAAAATTCTTATCCTTGAAATGTCTACAAATGTTATCCAGCATCTGCTTCATAACAATCTGTCAAACAAAATGACCACACGACCCAAAACTAGCGAATTATGTGCTTTAAACATTTTTTTTTTTATTTAGCAAAATCCAAATAACCAGACCATTTCACTCCCCAACGGTGTTTTTTCAGTCTTTCTATGATTCAAGCTTCAACGAGATTAGGTCCTTTCTGCAAACTGTCACAGTGGAGGAATGAGGTGTCGCCAGATTACAGTTTCACAGTTAAGCTTATATGAAGAGGAGTTTCTACTAAAGCTTCTGCTAACCTGCTGTATGAACTCCCTCACAAAGAGAAGCTGAGGTAGGCAGAAAACAATCATTTGCTTGACCACCACACTGTCTTGGTGTGCATGTATACTATAAGTATTAAGAGCATCTAAATGTTTAGAAACTAAAGTAAAACAAGTGGAGTAGAAATTATGACCTAGGACTATCAGATCTAATTTGAACGAGTTAAGAATGAGATCCATGCAGGTCTGCAGTCCAGCTGCAGCGCTGGTGACAGCATGCAGTGCGCCTGTTGCAGTTTGCATAATTAAGTGGTGTTGATTCCCACTACCTTGTCTTCGGAGTGGGTGTTCAAGGCTTGTCCTGTGGGGCCTTTAAGTGAAAGGGTGCAGAGACAAAGGGATCTACAGCATTCATGTCTGAGGACCATGAGTGAAGAGGTCCAACAGGGACTGATGCCCCACCAGCTTGCCTACTTACATTGGACGCTACGCTATGAGCTGCTTCAGGCTGCTGGGGCACTGGTCCCTCAAAGTGTCGGGAATATTTGGCCAAAGCTTGAGGGCGGAATGGTTGCTGGGCAACTTGTCCCAGGACTGCTTGATCAGAGGTTAGAGCCTGAGCTCCTGCTGCTTGAGTGTACGAAGTCTTTGGATGAGCTGCAGTGGACTCCTTCTTTTTTCCAAAGGGAGCCTGTGAGAACACGTCGAACTGTGGCTGAGCTACGAGGGGGGCACGGGGAAATGGAGCATTAGCAAACACATCAGCTGAGTCCTCCTGCGCAATCGGAAAGGGGGCTTTAGAGAAAACATCTGGAGTGACGTCTTCTCCCTTAGCTGACTCGGGTGGATATGAAGAATTATTCTGAGCAAAGGTGCTTGGTGTAGGCTGATGGAAGGTGGCAGGCGGTTGTATAGGTACTGTGTTGGGGTGGAGGGCTAACTGAGATCCATGGTCTTCTTCATCCTCAGAGTCCAACAGCAGAGGTCTAGAGCCGCTGCAGTCATGGGCTGCTACATTGCTCTCATCTGCTCCCACCTCCTGCTGCTCATCCTTATGGACTCCTTTGTTCTCATCTTCATCACTGGAGTGCTCATAGCCCTCATTGTTCAGAGACTTTTCCTCAACTGCTTCAGTCTCTTGTCCCTCCTCAAGCACAGAGTAGCCATTACTCTCCCCTTGCAGATCTGTACAAGAGAGCAGAGACAAACGTATAAACAAATCCCCTTAACAGTACAAATTTGACAGTCAAAAAAGTCTCAGTCATCTGTGGGTTCATTTGCCTACTAGACCATCATTTTTCAGTCTCACATGAGACATATCCATGACCAATAGATCCATCTCTAATGTCTTTAAACCGTAGATCTATGAGAACAACCCAACAATGAGAAACCAGAACAAGACTGCAACAATACAAACATTAACTTGAAAAGAAGAAGAAAAAAAAAAACAATTACAAAGGACAGACAGGACTATTATTTCTACAACCACAACATCAAACAGCCTTGTTTCCACAACTTAGCTGAAGCTGAAGTGTTCTCAACTCTTCAAAAGTAGTGCCTGGTGTTGGGGGAAGCGGTGATAGGAGTTAACATTTGGTTAGAATTGATTTAAAGGTAAGGGAGTTTAGTGAAAGTCAGTGGTTCTGTGGAAACAAGGGGAAAGCTCTTCACTCCATTAAGTGAAAATAAAAGGGACAGGTTTTGCACGGATAAGCAGACAGATCAGTCTTACCTCAGCGGCGTTGACAGCAGCTGTTAGCTGGCAGCTCTTGCAGGGATGTTAGTTGAAGCCAAATAAAAGTAAAACACCATTTTTTGACGGTGTTTTTGTTTTATTTTACTTCTCAGGTAAGTACCCAAAATCATGTTTATTTCATTTTGCCAACAGCTTATTTTTTTGTAAAACACACCTCCATGTGATTACAGCCAGTTAATTAAATAAAAAAAACTAGCTACAGATGATGCTGTTCAAAGACGATTACCAAAATACAACACAGTATGACCACTCATGTAATTGCAATAATTGGAATAACAGCAATTCATTTCTCAGTAGATTAAAAGATTTTGGCCTTGAATCACATCAGGTAGCAATAGTTTTAAAACTGATGCCTACTGATGTGCAGGAAGCATACAGTAAAAAGAGCATGACAAGGATAAGGACTAACTTTAAAAAAAAAAATCTTTAAATGTTTAGATTTCAGGGGGAAAAAAGGTGCTAAATGTCTAATAAAACTTGCAGGATGTAAAAAAATGTGAGCTAAAAATAATTTAAAAAGTGAAGTCTGAGAAGGAAATACCAGAGTGGCTTAGTGTTTGCATTTTAATTTCTTAAGGACAATATGTGGTCAGCTAACGAAGTCAGTCAAAATTAAATATGAGCCAAAGACAATTCATTTACATTCACAGCTGTTTGTTTTAAACTCTTAATTTATAAAATAAATAAATGCTAATGCTCTGACATAAACATCTGCTGCCAAATCCAACATCTGGACATTACTGAAGTAATTATTTCACCTGCCTCTACTGCAAAGGCTACAACCCTTCAGCATACAGCAGTGCAGTGTCTGATAAGAACATGAGACTGCATAGATGAATGCAAATTAATTCACTGAACATTATTGCAGATGGAGAGGAAAATAGGTACAATTTACCCATGCCAATTCTTACTGTACTGCTTATTTTACATACAGGTGGATGGGGAAAAATTATTTCTGTACCAACAACTAAAGCATCAACTGTTTACTGCAGCAGTCATGGCAAGAAGGAAATGTTCAGTCCTATATATATATGCAAAAAGTAGACTTGTGACTATGAGCAGCACCCTCCCTGGTAAAATTAAAGCCAAAATGCGAAGAAATACTTGGTGGGATTTTGACATTTAACATGAAGCACAAAGTTACCTGCAGTGATGTTGATCAAACGTAAATCAATTTTTACACAATGGTCATTCAAACCTTATTTACTCATCATCTCATTAAATGATAGAGGACAATAAGATGTGAAAGGTATTTCAGAGTTATCAAGAAATAAATTCTTTCATGAGCTCTCACTGTCAAAGTTATTTACATTTAACCACATGGTGTAAGAACTGCAACAGAGTGCTACAAATACAGTCCTGCCAGAAAGCTCACAATCACTTTTGATTTATGTAATGAAAGAAAACAAAAGGTCTGGCTGAATCACTGACATGAACAGAGAGAAAAAGATAGTGAGACTGTGGACAGAGGAAATCGACATTTACACTTTTAAATACAGCTTTATACACCATCAACTATAGGTCCTTATAAATTTTGTACATATTCCATTACGGTACTCCATTTATACATTCACTGTAAATAGTAGTTATCTTTAGTCATATCATGACAAATTAAATACCTTTAAATATTACACATAAAAAAATCTACATTTACTAGTGCTGACAAGATCAAAACTGAGAAAAAAATTTAGGTTGATTTTATGTACATCAGAGGCGTTTTATTATTTTTTGTTGTTTTTTTTTTTATCACCCCACCCCCCCTCTAGCTAAAATTAATCTAACATTCGCTGGCTGATATCAAGTTATATAATAGGAAGGGATTGGCTAGATAAGAAAAGACACATCAAGATTAACATTTCCAACTTGAAATAAGTCAGTAGCATCTACACTGTACCGTCTCAGGGTAATGGTGGTGTGCTATGAAAAATCTGCTCATTTTTACTGACCCTGAGAGCCGAACAACACATAGCAAACAGTGTGGTTACAAGATGTCCCTTAGCTTTGGCATTGCTCGAGATGAAATAATTAACTTTCCCTGTGCTCATCTTGACAGCAGGTAAAGCATATGGAATTTCATGAGTGCTTAAAAGATGTAATTAACTCTTAATTTTGTGAAGGGAAGTGGATAATGCTAGCCAGCTGGGTTCCAGGATGTGATCATGACTGACTGAGTTACAGGTGCAGTTTTAAAGATGAAAACCTGCTTCAGAAAGAAGTATGAAGAAGTCATAAAGCTAATAAGCATACTCTGTTGCTGATCTATATGGAAAAGCTTTCACAGACTTGAACACATTTAACTTCCAGACTATATGTGCATCATGATTATATACATTTTTAAAAGACAGCTCTCCTTCTACAACAGTAAACCATCTCAAATGAGGAAATCTGCCATGCTTGCCCAAAGCTAACATTTTGTCTTCATTGGTCCACAAACAGGTTCCATCAATGCAGCAGGACAGCTGAGTGTTTCATTCAGGTTGCATCTTTGTTTGGTCAGTAGTTTAGTTTAAAGCTTTGTGCATCAAATAACCCAGGAGGTCTACATTATTTTCAGTCCAGTTTATCAGACCCCTTGACACAAGTGACCATGCCTGAGGGTGGCATGTTTTATCATAGCTTCGACCCTGAACAAGTACACAAAGTGAACACGATGTAGCTGTGATCAAGCAGCGCACATGATGAGGGACGATCACCATGGGCATGTACGTAATGTGAGATATTAATGCAAGTATGAGGAAAGCATAAGGAGAACCATGGTGTAGCCAGGACAGAAGCAGACGATATGCTCAGGCATAAATTAAAAGACTTTTTAACAGCATGGAAATATCAACAGCCAGCAGAGATGCATGAAACCAGCTTATCAGGCTACTAGAGATGGAGTTGAGGCCAAGGAGGCACATAAAGTGAACAGTTCCACTGAACCAATCCATGCTGGCTTATCTGTTGTCATAAGGTGCTACATTAAGTGCCTCTGCTTAAACATCTCTATCCTTTCACCCTCCCCCCACCCTATATTAGGATTGCACACTGCCCCTTCGACCTCTCCCACCCCCTCTAGAGGTCGATGAGCTGATCCACCAGCAGAAGGGAGCGGGCCAAGTTGGGGATGCTGGACTCTGAACTGCCACTGTTGCTGCGCGAGTGACCACCTGAAACGTGGCAGAAAGAAAGAGAGAAAGAGATAGAGATGGACATGGAGGACCCAAGGGAGATGGTGAAAGACAAGCAAAAGAATAAGTCATATTAACAGGGATTGTATGGAGAAATTAAGAGTGAAGAGATCATGAGGATGAGGGAAATGATGGCAGAGCAGAAAGATGTATGAACAGGGGCAGAAAGACAAAGAGGCAGAGAGTGAGCTGGGATAGTTTTTGTACAGCTGCATCATTATAGGGAGAGCAAGGGAATGCCATTCTACAAGACTGCTCACATCAGCAATCACAGAAACACGATATGGTGACTAAACTAGGAGCTAAGTCAATCATCTCTGTGGCTCAGAGTCTGGGCTTCAGCAGGGGGGAATGCTCATCCCGGAATTCTCTCAGCCTTACCTTGATTTGAGTTTTTGGAGATGAGTACAGGAATAGGATCAAACTCGTCATCATTGCCCTTCTCCCCACAGGACATGAGGAAAGCAGAGTCTGTGGTGAAGGAAGAGGAAGTGAAGTAACGATGGAAGGTGGAAGAAGTTAACTCAGCCAAAGAAAAGAGCAAAAAAGAAAGGAGGATGCGAGCAGATTAAGAACAGGTGGAGCCAGGGCAGCCACAGAATTTAAAAGCCATTAATGTTACATGGCTTTTGGCTATTGTACAGATGGGTCAAGGGTCTGTTGGTCATTTACAGTCTCATTCAATTTCCTTATCACATGTGTAAATAACCGTTTTCCCTCTTCAAACAGGCCCTCCTGTTTTGAGATTGGTCTTTGGTCTGTAATTGTGTGGCCAAAACACTCAGCACACATAAAGGAGAGGTCTTACCAGAAGAAGCTTGAACAGGTGGCAGCTCCTCCAGACAGGATCCAGAGCCACAGCCAGGGAGAGCAGAGGCGTAGGAAGAAGAGGAGGAGAGAGCAGAAACAGACTGGTTTCCATGAGAAGTGTGACAAAGCAGATCGCAACCCAGCAGAGAGTCCTCCCCAGTGAGAGAGTCTGAGACAGAATGAAGCATAGTCAGAGGGACAAGTGGTCACAGTAAAAATAAAACTTAGTGCAAGAGGCACAAGAAGAGGCGCTATGGTTAGTAGGACAACGGCTCATAGTATTACATGTACAAGCTCATCTACAAGGAGCTACAGGCTTACATGACGGCAATCAGTACTGAAGAATGCAGAATATGAGAAGCTTTGGGGCAAGACCTGAGACTTTGAAATAAAGTCTCAAGTCTTCACAGATAACTTTACATCTTAAGAAACCTTGAAACATTATCTACTGTTCCAGTCAGAGCTAAATGCTAAAAGACCTTCAACTACAATCTTATCTTTAACTGGAGCAGTATAATCAATCAAAGAGACCATAACTTGGCCTATAATCAGTCAAGTCCTATAAGGAGGTGTGATAAAATTTCCTATTCTATGGACCACGATGCTGACCTGGAATGATGGCATGGATGAGCTCTGGCTGGCCTGAATGTTGCTGGGCCTGCAGAGCTTCCAGTCCAGGAATCAGTGAATCCACACACACTTCTGCTTTTGCTATATAGAAACAGAGAGCGGAAAAGCACAACGATTGTTTAGTAGCATGAAAAAATGTCCCTTTGGTGGGACTAAAAGTGATGAGGGCCATCTTTGCTCCACAATCACACAATGTGTCTGACTTCCTGACCAGGTGAGAGGGGAAATGAAAAAAAAAAAAAAAAGTCAGGAATAGATTATTATTAGGGCTCTCTGCAGAACCAGAGGTTAGCAGTGGTTAAGGGGTCAGGAAAAAGCAAATGGATTTTAGTAGACATTAGTCGTTCAATGAGGGAACCATAGAAAGAAAAAAGAAACTAGCAATGCAATATAAACAGATGGCAACAGATGGAGCGAAAAGACCAAGGAGGAACTGTTCTTCCAATCAAATTCCAAAAGGAACACAAAAGCTAAAGCAATATGAAATCATAATTATGATATGTAATAACAAAATCAACAAGCACAAATACAGATAACACCTGTGTTAATGTACAATTTTAATTAATGACAAAGATAAAGCCCTCATACTACCAACCACTGTTGGCTTTGACAACATGACAGATACAGTGTTATGTGTAGAAATGTTAGCAAACATGAAAAGCTGTTTCTTTAAAAAATAAAGAGCCTCCCTCGTGTATTTTAGAAAATATATCACAACAAAGTTTTTCTATTAGAGCTGCTCCTGCTCCATTTATTACAATACTTTCAGTACTGTCTGCAGTACATAGCAGGGTATTTGTGTCAGATGAGCAAATACTCCTGTAGAATTTACTGAATATTACTAATTACTTTGACAGTTAATCAATACCTACATCTTTTTCAATGTAATACTAGAACACTGTACTATTACATAAAAAAATCAGTTCTATTAGAAATATTCATAATCCAGCACAAATCTAGTCTTATACATAAACATGTTTATATGGATAGATCTTTTGTAGCATGAAAGGAAAAATAAAGTAATTGTTGCACAATTTGTTAGTTAATTCATTTCTGTCCAACACATTCACACACTCTAAGAACAATCAGTCGCATGACATCTCATGCATTAAAACCACAACACTGGCCTTTACCAGCAGAAAACCATTAATCAAGCTTGGTAAGTAAAAACACTGACCATTTAGTTTCACAAATCACTTCATGGCAACCAGTGCAACTCTTCACAGCAGTCTCTGTAAACAACCTTTGTTAATTTGTCTTTACTGTAATTCATCATAAAACCGTCATCATTTTATTAAATGCAGTACCACTGTTATCACCAAGAAAAAAATATTGACTTTGAAATACACTCCATGCACAAATTAAGCAACTACTGACTGCTGCTCATACTTACAAGAAAAATGCTTTGGGGTAAAATGGGAGGTGGAGGGGATCTTATACAAGGAATGTGCTGGCTCAAAACATGGCAAAGCAGATGTGACCTCTTGCCCTCTTCACTACAGGAAAGAGGCCAGAACTGATGAACACTTTTCACAAGCTTTAGATAAAAAAAACAAAAAGAAAAAAGAAAGCTATTTCTCCCAGTTAATATCAAACTTTATGGAAGATTAATATGTGTTAGAGTATAATATGTTTAAGTTAATTACAATAAGGCATCCCTTGTGCTGATAAGTGGGGATTTCCTGCTCCAATAGCAAAGGTCAAGACTTTAGTTCCTTTTGTGCATCCCATTTAAGTGAGTGACACAGGGTGAGTCCAACAGAGCTTAGGCAGGATAGGGAAGATTAGCACCTTTTACAAAAATAACCTCAAGATTTTTATCCTTTCAGAATAGACCATAAATTTTAGCTATACAAAGTAGGTTCCACTACTAAAAGCATACACTTAAGCAAAGGCTGTCATCTGAGAAGAACACTAAAAGCTAGGTCATCATTTTAACAAGACAGCATGCCTAACTCTTTCATTCTTAGTGGCACTGGTAATCAGGCTCTCCCAGCGGTAAAGCAATCCAATTAACAAAGGAGAATTTGTCCTTTGCGTTACCAGGCAACAGCAAAAGCACTGATCTGTAAATGAGATGCCATCTTTCTGAAGTTAAGGTGTTTATTCATAGATGCTGACAAGAAGCCACTGTGAGGCTGCTCGCTATGTCAACAAGACTGGCTGCGTACAAACTCAAACCACACAACTGGTACTCATTAAAGGACATCCAGATAGTCTGAGATCCAGGAAAATACCTCAGCAAATACTGAACAGACTCATAGGTTTTAAGGACATGTTTAGTGTACACTTGTAAGTCCAAGGCCTAGAACAGTCGAATGCTTAGCTTATTCTGAATTATAATGTCACAAGAAAATTACCTGGTGCATTAGAAAGCGAGAGGGCATTAAAAGTGTCCGGGACGGTCAACAATGTTGAACCTGTGCTCAAGATGTCTGCAGTTCTTTCTGTTTAACATTGTACAGTAAATAGAAATAGAAGAAAACAAATGAAGGAATGTGAGAGCATGAGCTAAATAAAAAGAAAGTGGGTAGTACTTGAGAATGAAGAACATAGTAAAAACTAATAATTCATGAAGACAGCAACACACAAAGAGCATACAATCAAGGAAAATGGCTAAACGTCACTTCTCCAATTATGGAATCGTTACACCGAGATACTGAGAGATACATCTACATAAAGACCAGCTGTATCGTGTCATTCAAGACCCTGAAGAATTATAATATGCAAAGCAATTAAACAGCCTACTGAGGAGAATGAAACAAAGCCTTACCTGGAAAAGCACTGAGCTCTGGAATCAGACTTTCACTGGATCCTGTGACTTTTTCTCCTACTGCATCAGCTGTGCACAAAATATTGATTGTATTAGATCACACACCTACACCTGTGATCTACTACTACAATCTACTAATTCTGTTTGTGTAAATATGTAGTGGACAACTTACTCTCAGCTAGCTTTGCAAAGTCTTTGTTGAGTAGCTCTTCTGCCGTCAGTTTAGAGAAGTTATCATCTCCAAAGGGATTCCAGCTGGGCTGAGTGTTGGATGCAGTAAATCCAGATGAGGTGTCAGCACCACCTGGATGATACACACTCTGCTGGGATGAGCAGGGGGAGCCAGAAGGAGTGGTGCTTGCTGATCTGCGGTAGAAACAGAGGAAGAAACTAAGAAGAAAGGAATGGATAAAGGTCTTCCTGTACTAGCCTACCAATGTATGCAAATGAGAGCGAGTAAGTAGTTATTTAAAGACTGAACTGATTGATTATTCTTAAGTTGGTCCTTTGGGATATCAAAGAGCCATTTGTCCTCTTTCTTCATTCTATCATATGAATGGACTATCTATTGGCCTTCCGGCTTTACTCTGTGCTATGAAAGGACAGCTGATTCGCAGATCACTGAAAGGAGTTAATTCTCCTCACTTGGACTTGTTGAGGCTGGCCTCAGCTGCGGCTGCCTGTAGTAGCTGGGTGGACTTGCTGACTGGAACCCCGAACACAGCACTGTGGGTGACGTCGCTCAGGATTCGTCTGTGGCCACTCTTTGGAGCCATCTTTGGTGACGAGGGGGGTGTCAAGGAGCCAGCTTTGTGAATCACTCTGCCTGCAGTCTGTAATGAGAAAACAAATGAGGAGAGATTGAAGAAATGCAGGGCTAATGAAAGAATGTGTGCCATACACAAACATCATCCCCAATAACAGAAAATGAAATATATAAGACCACGTGAAATCAAATGGAAAAGAGTAAATTCAAAAGACTACTTGGTGAAAATATTTAAATCACTTATGGAAAAAGAGAGTGAGTTATTTACTGAAAACACATGCAGCAGAAAGAGAGAAATACAGGCAATGACATTCTTGAAATAAAGAAGAGATAATATCTATCATTTCTAGGTTTTAACATAAATATCCATGGACCATTTCTGTTTTTCCACTGCCCTATAAGAAAAAAAAGGAGTAAAAATCTGGGTGTGATTCGTTAGATGCAAGGTAATAATCATCCCCAACCCAAAGAGCCGCAGACAGCAACGGGAGTACGAAGTTACCACAACCTCTGTGTCAGCTGTCGGACCAATGACTGTGGACTCAGGGATGGGTGTGAGATGGGATGATGCTGTTTCATGGAGTGCATGCTGCTGATGTTGCAGGGTAGCAACTGGATGAACTGGTTTAGCTTGGGACTGCAGCAGAGTAGAGTCTTGAGAAGGTGTTTGTTGGTGGAGGTTCTGTTGTTGATGCTACATTAAAAGTACCACACAGCCAATTATGAGCAAGGCTCAGTGTCAAATTGTGACCCAAGAAAAATTGAATTGCTCGTGAACAGGTGCATGTAACATGTGGAAGCTGCACACGAACCTCAAAAACCTAAAAAAGGTTTTCAACTTGAAAATCATACCATTTAATTGAATCTAAATGTATGTTTAACAAATTTACAAATCAGACTCAGACCAGCCCAGCTTAGGATAAGTTACAAGATAAATAACAAAATAAATTCATTAGTTAAACTTTTGACTGGTACAGTATGATAACTGTTCTATGCGGTACTGTATTCTCCATGACTTAGGTTAACAGTAGCTAAACTGGACAGTGTTATGATGCAAATTTCTATTAAAAAAGGCATTGATGCTGGCTTAAAAATTATACTGTTGTGTCTAAAAAAGATGTCCCCGCATGTTCAGAAAACTATATATATATATATATATATATATATATATATATATATATATATATATATATATATATATATATATGTATGTATTTAAAAAAAAACATATGAGATTTAATAGCAAACAATGCAGCTTATTTTGATTCTAGTTTTGATGCAGGATTCCTACCTGTTGGCCACTCTGTGGGCTTAAGAAGGGTGACACTTGCTGCTGCTTAAAGAGCTGCTGATGCTGAGGTGTATGCTGTGGTTGGATGTTGACCGACTGTGCTGGCTGTGGAGTGGCAGAAGGAACTTGCTGAGCAGGTTGGACAGCAGCTGTAGGTGGGACCCCGATACCAACACCTGGAGGAGAGAAAACACACAATGCTATACTCTACAGAGGTTTTAAAATCATTCTGATGTTGTGAACACAAAGTGTGTCACATAGTATCATGTTGTAGCTCTTTCAAATCTAATTTCCAGAGGAAAAAAGGTATCATATTAAACAGAAGTATGAAGAGATGCTGCTGTGTTTGTAACATTATGCCACAATCTCTTCAGGCATTACAAAACAATAAGAGATGGGTAGGTGTGTCTGAGGCTGGATAGTAAAACTCTTAAAGAATCCATTAAGTCTAATATAGGAGGTGCTTTTGACTACAGTATTGTGGGCATAAATGCCAGTTTTACTAGTTGTACCTAAGGCCAGTGGTGCTCCAGTGGCCACACTGGGCCTCTTGCGTGGGGTAAGAGCTGGTTGGATGGGAAGAATGCCTGATATAGGCTGTGGCTGCGGCTGGCCAGCTTTAGGCCGCTGTCGAGGTGCAATTGAGGTTTCGGTAGTAGGTACTGGGTCTGTGAGTCTAATAGGAGAAAAAGAAAGAACAGCAAAGTAGAAGCACAGTTTCTTCTAAGAACAACTCTCAGCTGGTGTAGATCCTACGTACCTGGCTTTGATTTGACTCTTTTTGGCTACTGCTTCACTGGCTCTGATAGGCTCAGGAAGTTTTGTAGGAATGGGTGAATTCTACAACAGCAGAAACATTTTTAATCCAAAGATGAACAATTTTTTTGTTTTAATTTCTTTTAACTAACAAGAAACAAGTCTCACAGTGACACTCCATTATCAATATGCATCTTCCATGAACACATCATTCATGAACACATCACAAAAGCAAGACTGATCTCTAGTTTCAAAATGTCCTGGATTACTGTTTCTCTGAAAAGAAAACAGACAACTGAAACCACCAAAGGCTAAATGGACTAGCTCCTTTTTACCTTTCTTTTCTTTAAAGATAGAATAACTCAGACAACATGTAAACCCATGACTTACATGTACATTTGGGACTGGACACTCTTTTCGAGCCAGTTTAAAGGCAAAATAGGATACTTGGTAGATGTCTGGTCTCTTATCTGGGTCAGGTTCCAGCATGTATCCTGAGACATGAACAAAGAGGTGATATTCATTTTAAGTCAGACACATGGAAATCCACAGGCAAACTTCAATTCAAATATACAGAGTGGTTTTGTTTTAAGTAGGACAGTGACAAACAAGGTTACTCACTAAGCAGACAGTGCATTTCCTGGGAGTAGCGGGAATTATCTGGGATGGTAAAACTGCCATCACATATAGCCACTTGGCTCTCACCGAAAGGAAGTGTGAAGAAGCACAGCTTATAGAGTAGACAACCTAAGGCCTTTACAAACATAAAAACATGGTAATTCTTACTTCTGAGTCACCAGGACTGTAAATTAATCCAATCCTGCAGTCAAAACACTGTTAAATAACATGCAACATTTCTGAAAACTTAAATCTCACCCAAATATCTGCCTTTGTTGTGATGATTTTTCCACCATACAGGTTGACCATCTCTGGAGCTCGGTACGACAGGGTGGTGTATCTGAAGTTAAGAACACATACATGAGCTTCTGAACTTTACAAAGAAGAGAAGGTATTAAGAGCTCATTTTTAAACCCACTTTTTGATCTCCTCCTCCACAACTGCAACCCCTTCTGTCTGAGGGTTTTGGAAGTGGTTTGTGGCACTTCCAAAGTCACAGAGCACGTAGTGTCCTCGATCGTGCAGAAGAATATTTTCCACCTAAATGAGATAAACAAAAGAAGGCTAATAAGTAATAGTGTCACACTAAATAACAAATAAATAGTCATTTGCACTGAGTAATAGATAAAGAAAAGAAGCCAAAGTCACCTTAAGATCTCGATGGATGATGGGAGTCTTGCACTGATGGAGGCGACTGACAGCTTCACATGTGTCACAAAAGATCTGTAAGACCTCAGCTTCAGTGAAGCCGGTTTGTAACCGTTGATTCATTAAGTTTACAACCTGGCCACCTGTGTAAAACAATTGAGGAAATAAAAGTCAGTGAGAACCAACAAACACAACATCCCCACCTGATCACCACTGAAACAAAGTTCTCAAGAAAAACATTAAAACCACCTATTCTTTTTAAGTACCGGTATTTGTTTGAATCTCTGAGGTACAAATTTGTGGCAATAACACACAACACAAAAGCAAATTTTCCTCTTTTTTTTGTTTTACATCCATGTGCCAATCCACACAACACTTTTGTAAACAGATGAAAAAATGTTTTATTATCTAGAACTTTCACACTGGTGCTGCAGATGTATTAAACTGCTTCAAATTGATTTTCTACTCTTCATTTAAAACACCACTTTGTAAATTCAGTTTTACAGATGCTTTAACAACTACACATCACCATTTGAAATTTAGTAAGGAAAACCAGACCGCAATGTACCAATGCAAACTGAAGTTCTATTGATCACGATAACACATACATTTACCTTAAAACAGCAATCAGGATAATGTGAGAAGCTGAGAGTAATGGAGCTCTAAACTTAGAGGCGGAATTACCTCGACAGAAGTCCATTAAGATTAAGACTTCCCACACATCTCCATTTCCAACTGCAGTTATGCTAGAGTCCAGGAAACCAACTATGTTTTTGTTGCCCACTAGGTCTCTCTGTGTAAATAAGGAAAAAGAAAGCAACAAAGAAAGTAATGAAAAAATATTCACAACTTAGAGTTTGCAAATTATAAACTATATTTACAGAAGTAACTGTTCAGTGTGTTTTTGTCTGTTTAAAGTCTTGAAATAATAGCAACAATCACCCACTATTAGTCATGCAGGGTGTGGCTCCAGGAACTAGACATTTACACAGAGGTGAGGCCCACGGTTAAGAAATGTACAGGGTTCAACATTTGAACCACATTTTGTGTATTAAAAGGGCATTAATTACAATCTAGATCGTGAGCTTTCCTGTTTTATTACTGTGGTAGCCCTATCTGACAACTGACATCTTGTAGTTACATCTAGTTCCTGGTTATCAGTTATGCTCTGATGTAGAAGTATTTTCAGATAACACCAAAAAACAAACCAAGTCATTTGTCAGTTATTTTCCCTCTACCAAGTCAGCTACAAATGCCATAAATCTGCCTCACAAAATAAGAAATGATCCACTTTTAAAAGGCCATTTCCAAAGCAGTTTGTTGTGCTCAGCGGTTATCAGATCTAACTCACCATAATCTGTATCTCAAGTTCGCAGATGTGCAGATCGTGTTCATTGTTGACGTACATTCTTTTCAGTGCACAACGTTGGCCTTGATGAGTCCTCACCAGAAAAACTATAGCAAAACCCCCTGCAAATATAAAGAGATCAAAATTATAGAAACAATTAAATCATTCTTACACAAAATTATCTTAAAACTTGTTTTAATTCATTTTTTAAATCTACTCAGATATATGAATTCAGTAATTAGCTTATTTTATTTAAGTTCATATATTTATGTTATATTATTGTCTGTAAATAAGTAAGGCTTTAAGTGAATTCTGTATGTAACCATTGGACATTTGACTTGCAGGCACACTTTTAAGAAGTGCTTGAAACAGCACTGCATGAGTCAGCTGTTGCAAGAAGGAGGGGAAATAACTACCACAGGAAAGTGACAATTAATCATCCCACCTTAGTTTACAGTGATGCTGACAGAAAAGAAACACTAAAGATGACTGGACACTTCCACAGTAACCAAAACAACCACAGACATAAAAAAAACAACATTTTTCCACAGAACAGGGAAATATAAATAAACTGTGGACTGTATAATAGTCTTCTGCCTGTGAAGTGTCCCAGAGTTCAGTTTAGCTCTTCAAATTTGATGAGAAGTAGAGGGCATGAATCAGCTTTTGTGGTATACACTTTACATTTTGTCGTTACAGCAGCTCTTCAGTTAGCTGTTTTTCTTACGCCGTTTGTGTTAATGCCATGCACCACACTGACTCATCCAGCTGACATCACTAAGCCAAGGACACTTCCATGTAATCAGCCTTGGTTGATGGTGGATGAGAACTACATAGGGCTACATTATTACTGTGATTGATAATACTCTGCAATTTTACTGTTGTCATTAAAAAATATGCCAAAGCTGCAGTCATAAAAAAAGAGAAGAAAGAAATGGTTGAGCTCTGAGCTGAGTAAATATTGATGTCATACTAGTGAGGAAATTAAAACTCAATGAGGAAGCTAAAGCTGACTTAATCAGAATACAGAGCAGAGGGTAACCGCGTGTGTGAGTCATCAGAGTAAGGACAGCTGAGCCACTGTTGTCTTGCACAGCCTAATCTGACATGCATGTGAGAAATTAGAGGGATTATCAGACTTCTTAAGCAACATTTAGCAAAGGTCTACAATCGCAGTAGGCGGTGTGGCCAAATGACTTAGGTACATCTACAAATAGCCACTGCCTCCTGACGTAACTGATTGTCAGGACTGTACCAGTCCAACTTATGCATACACACTTAAGCAAATGCTTATGAAATGGACTTGGATGTAATGTTAA
Organism: Melanotaenia boesemani; assembly: GCF_017639745.1. NCBI lineage: Eukaryota > Metazoa > Chordata > Actinopteri > Atheriniformes > Melanotaeniidae > Melanotaenia > Melanotaenia boesemani. Next base: position 23,550,850 of record NC_055692.1, read on the forward strand.
AAAGCAGTGAATTTTGGCAGTGACAAACCCATAGCTTTTATAACTTATCTTAGAAGTTCTCCATCACAATTGGCTCCATCGTATTTGAACTTACATAATTACAATAGTAGCTTTGGACCAATACACACCACATGTCTTTACAACTACTATTCTGTTTACAAACAAGTGCACAACACTGGAATGACAGCCACAAATAGCACCACAGATTTACTATGCTCAAAATAAAACCAACATGTTCTGTCCAGTCTTAGGATGCTTCATCTTTTTGCCCTTTGCCACAAGGACAATTATTGTTTAAGAAAGAGAGAATGGCAAACACCCACGTGGCAGCAGAAGCTGCATACTAATGTTACCAGCTGTAACTTTATATTGACATAAGAAAACAGATACTATTGATAGAAAAGGAACAAAGCAGTGTCATGGAAATTTTTATAAAATATCTGTTTACTGCAGCCAACAATGGTAGATGTCATAATTAATAGCCCAGTAAATTAACAAAATAATTATTAAAATAGATTAAGTAAGAAAGCATTCTTGTATAATACTATAATATTATTATAATGTTCAACTTGCACCTTCTGAAAAAATCTATAATCATATGAAAATATATACTTTTACTTTATGTCAACAATGCAAACTCTTGTTTATAGGATCATACTTTTTTCATTTGGATAGCACCTCTTAAGTAATCTGCATCTACAGTATGTTTACACGTACAAATTAGCTCATTTTACACAAAGTTTCAACAGACATGTCAGTACATTATATTTCTGAAGCTAAATACATCACTTATTCATAAAACTAGAGCATGGTCAAATAAATGGAGCCCATCCACAGGGTAGTACTGATAAATTAATCAGTCTTTTTTCATTTATTATTTAGTAACATGCCCTCTTGGCTAACAGAGCATGGAAGACTGTCAATGAAAAGACAAATGACCATGGGAAATGTCCTACCCTTCAGCATAGCCTGGTTAACTGTGTTCTGGATGAGACAACTTTTGAAGTTACAAAACATCTGCCAACAAACCACTTTCCAGTGTGGAAACTGTGTAGATAAATAAACATTTAATTAAGAGGCAAGTTTGTTTAAGTTTAAAAAAAAACATGGGGCCACAAATATTGTTTGCAATATTGTCTCTTAATGTGACCATGTCCTCAGGCCATTTTGGAGGCAGCAAATTCATAAAGCAATTCCTTAAATCTGCTCATCAGAACCTCTGAAATCCACAGTGGATTTGTCACGCCCTCTGTACACATCAATGCATTTGACTCAGCAAGACTCCTGTCTTTATAGTGATGTGGAAAATCAAATTATGCCATGTTCTGCCCAGCCTTCAGGTAAAGACTTGAGTAACGAGATAATCTGAACATCTGATATTACTTTAAAACACCTACTTATACATGTTCAAACAATTTTTACTTCATCCCAAGATAGTGAGTTTTTACACAGGGTACATGACAAATGAATGAGCATACAAAAAGAGCTGCGCTGGCTAGTGAAAGCTGATGATAGTCCAATAACTGACCAACGCTATTCCCCTAAAAAACAACAGATAATGTCATGTCAGTACTGTGTAGCATTTCTTCAGCTGGGCCAAAAGCAAAATAAAACCAGGCCCAACCATTAAACTAATGTTAGTCGACATTATATCCTTGTGGAGCACTTAAGGAGATGTGTGACCAGCGTGCAATGCACTGTTAGAGGAGCCAAGTAGTTTACCTTCTGCGACAATTTCCTCGACGGTCACTTGATATCGTCCAATGCTGAAGACCCGTCCGATAAAGCTGCCACCCCCGCCGGAACCGGCGACTCCTCCACCGGCACCAGAACCAGGCCCAGAGCCCGCAAACTCGCGACGAGAATCAAAAAATTTCTTCATTTCCCCCGATGTTGTTTAAAGTAGGGCTAAGTCCAAATTCTGTTAGCGCCGAAACGATTGTAGTTAGTTACAGTTTAGTCTCCCTATCACTGAGGTACTGTGTTGTTGCTTCAGCAATAATTATTACATATGTATATAAAAAACGAATACAAGCAGTAGGGTAGCTTTAAGCTCAAAGCAAGCTAAACTAGTTGGACATCAAAATATCACAAATACTAAATCCAGGCGCTTCTTGACTAACTCATAATTTGAACAGCCGGAGTCAAATGCCACCAAGAAGTCGCCGTTTTCCTCTCTAAACCGAGACAACATTGGCTGACTAAGTTAGCCAGGCAGTAAGCTTAAAAATCTCCTGTTAGCAGTTAGCTTACACAGCTAGCTAGCAAGCTAAGCAGCAAAGTGACAGCTGTCAGTCGACAGACTGGCAGTCAGGTAGGTCCTTGGTGTCCAGTGCAGCTTATTACACATCTCCACTGCTATCTTCTCCTCGAAAATGTTTTGTTTTTCTTTCAATTATCAGGCCTTCTATGTATCGTAGAGATCTCCACTGTTTGAGCGTCCAGCAGGCAGAAAGCGAGTCCACTATAGGTTAACTTAATGACAAGGCTAACGTGGCTACAGGCTAGGGAGATGCTAGTGTGAGAAGAGTCACTTTTTTCCAAGCTCCCCTCAGGATTCCGTCCGGCTGAACAGCTTCCCGTTTGATTGGTCAAGCAAACAATAATAACTCTGTTAGTTTGTGCCTTTTTCTGTACAATTACGCAGATTCATGTCCGCATGCAGTATATATATATATATACACACACACACATAAAGATTTAGAGCAGAATAAAGTTTTGTTTTTTTCTTTATCATTTAAAAGAAACAATAATAATAATTAAAGCAAATAACTATTCTAGTTCATTTCTAAGTTTGTGAAGAGAGTTTTTACATCTATTATTATTATTATTATTATTATTATTATTATTATATTAAGTGGGTCACAGGCAGCATAAAGGGTTTGGAAATAAAATCCTGGTCTGAAGATTTCAGGATTCCCAATATACATAATTTATACATTTATCATGTGATGATCATCAAAATTCCTTTCACAAGACAAAACAAACATAAGTTCAACATAAGTTTATCCAACAGTGGTTATAGTCCTTGGTGGATTCTTACTGCTATGATCATGGCCAAAGTGAGGTAATAGTTCGTGTTCAGGTATTGTTTTTTTTTTTTTCACATCTGACAACTTTAGCCCTGCAAATAATTGCCACAATCTGGAAAACTGTAACAGAAAAATATACATTTACTTGTAGAAAATTATAAAACTTAAGCACAATAGATGTGTAAGAGGTTATCATTAGAAGTACCAATATCAACAGAATTAGGGGGGGAAAAGATGAGGAAGAAGTAGCTGGAGCTGGTAGCCTACAAACAAGCAGGTTGAAAACAGAGAATATAGAAAAAAGAAGAAAATCACAGTTATAACAGCAATGTTGGAAGTTCCAGGTGAGTGGACTTTCCTCCCCAAATCCTCAGCAGCAAAGACATGAGATAACTAACCAAAACTACTTATGAAAGCCAACAGTGACCACTGCTGTAATTATATATGTTTAATGTCCTTATTCTGAAAGCAAAAGTTAATTATTCCATTATCATCAGATCAGGAGGCTTTTTTTCTTGTGATAAGTACATTTTTATAATTCTTTTCACTTTTAATGTTTGAATTGTTTATGTTGTGGATGCAACTTATGTTGTACCATTTTTAAAAAATATTCTTGTGCTTCTAAATTCTCTACTCAGGTTGAAAAGAAATGTTCAAAAACATTTTCATTATGTAGATTAGAAGCTTCCCAAGTCCAGGAAGAGGTTCTGTAGCCTTTTCCATCTGTTTTCTCTGAGATAAAATCCAGAGTTAATATATAGTATTTATTTGTTGTTTACAGAGCAGAAGGGATTTATTTGGAATAGGAGTTTTTGTTTGCTCTACTTTGTTGCTATGTTATTTATTTGTGTTGGCATCGAAATATAAATACATAGAGAACTAGATAAATAAAAATTAAAGGCCAATAAGAAGTGTTCATATGAATTTACGCATTTATGTGTGTGAAATTAATGCATAATAACGACGATAATTGTGAAATGGTGCTTATTCCTTTGACAATAATCATACCAAGAAAATCTATAATTTTGACATACTTAATGCAAGTATTGCGTTTTCAAAAGCATTTGTATGATGTAGGATATTTTCTGCCAAACAGTAATAGAAAAAGCCTTGCATCATTGTCAGGTAAAGCTTAGTAAAGGTAAACCAGGTGTATCGGTTGTCTTCAAGCAAATAAGAAAAACTGTACACTGAATGTTTTGCAGATTCTGTGCTTGAAAGGGATTTCCACAATGTATATATACAAATATGAATAATTTTACAGCATCAGATTTGAGTCTAAGTTTTAAGGTTAAGTCTAAGTTTAGTTATATCTGAACAGATAAAGTGCATTACTTTGTGAACTTTTGTGCTATGCACTCTTTCAGCTGTTATATGATTAGTGAGCTTGATAAGAGTTCATTAAATAAAACCTTTTCATTTTACTGCTTGAGGTCTAATCTACAGACATCACTGGTGTTTTGCAGCTGGCAGTTTGTTAGTAAGGTTAAACTTTATTTGCAGACTGAGGGTTATTTGTTGTTGCCAGTTATTTATTTTACTTGATTTTTTTTATATCTGAATTTTTCAAATAGAATTGAAGCTAGTTTGGGAGAATTTCTCCTCCAGGGGTCACTGTTTCATCAAAAATTAACACAAAACCCTACAGACCATGTTTTTTTTTCTGTCTTACACCTTTTCACAAACTTTACCAACGTTTATTCAAGTATAATATTTTGTATTCATCCCTCATTGCATATGGTAATTCTCGGCTGTTGACAAATTTGACCCAAACCTTTATCAGGAGCCAGTTCTCTTATTCTTACCAACTTGTTTTTGCCATTTCTACTGTAAATGGTTTACATCTTAATGTAATTTGGCACACTTCAACAAAGAACAACACCGCTTAAGTCCTGTTATACTCTCATATTGCTCATTGACAGTGTAAGTATGCACGCCTTTTTGTTTGCATAATGGAAACATTATTTCCAGCCCAGTTGACACACCAGAATTAATTTAGCCAAGCTTTTAAACATGACAATGTAGCTGAAAAATTGAGCCATTAAACCATTTTAGCAGCTGAAGGTAAATTAACTATTTTCTCATATTATATACTCCCCTGAGAACCAACGCATCCTCAGAGTTAAGTGTGTGGATTTAAAGCAGTCATTATGTGTGTATACTAGCAACACAGTCTAATGGTGTCCGTGAGCTGAGCACAGCAGCATTAGAGGAGCTGGACTTGCCTCTGTGAAAAGGGTATCATTAACTTTGACATCTAATGGTTTCTGTGTGGTTGGCTGGATCTTATCTCATATTAAGAAACCTCAGACACTTGAATCTGAAGATTTTGAAATAAGAGAGCATTGCTTAAAGCATACCTAAAATCCCCTCCTTCTTGATAAACTCCTCAATGACTGAAGCTGTGAACTTTTTTATTTTCCAAAAGGAAACATAAATGAATAAATTGATGTCAATGCAATCAGAAAAAAACTCTTAAAAATGATTGGATATGTTATATTTTCAACTCCACTAATTCTAAATATCTAGAATAAATGTTAACTTTACACTTTTAGCTCAGCTTCCCTTGAACTAAATCTCTGAATAACAATTGAATTGATTTAGATCCATTACACTACAAGCTTCAGCTGAACGTTGTTTTCAACAGCACACACACACACACACGCGATGAAACCACTTACCATTAATGACATGGCCTGACCTTTATTATTCCTTGGTACCAGGTAGCCATTCTCATCAAGATGGCCTTTTTGAGCTTGAAATGACCTTTCATTATCTTTTCACTCTTATCTTATGTCTAATTGTAAGTTGTTCATTGTGTGTTGTCTAGCTGTCAAAACTTTAAGTCACAGTTACGTGTTAGTATTGCACAAACTATTTACTTTTGTCCACTTTAATAATTACAGCAGCTAACAGAATATTAAAAGCATGACACCGCCTTGATGTAATACTTCGTGTGTACGTGGAGTTAGATTTAATGGGCATGTGTCTTGCCCATTAAATCCAACAGGAAAGTGCTTCCTAACCTTTGACTTGTACTATATATATATATATATATATATATGTGTGTGTGTGTGTGTGTGTGTCAGAGCTGCCTTAAACAGGAATATATAGCATGTTCATTGTCACTGTAGTTGATCAAAGACTCCAACCAGCAAGTTTTTCCAAGTATTTCATAAAGCTTGATAAAACCACGGTAGTCATGCAGAGAAGTCTGCATGTGAAATCCTAACCAAACTGGTTTTCAGCTGGATTTCAGTTCCTGATATGCAGTAGTTTGTTTTCAAAAAACAAATCTCACATGATTGCAAGAAGAGGTGTTGTCAGATTCCCTCCTGTCTGCTAGCTTGTTTTGGCTGCTGTTATAGAGGGGCTGATTATTAAGCTTTTGGGGTGTGTGAGACAGAATGTAACCACACATGAGAGCTGGAGTGCCCTCTTCCACTAACGCAGCAGAAACACCACACATCTGGATCTCATCCCCTTGTTAACGAAAGCCAATCATCACATACCTGAGCAAATACTCTTGACTTTCTTGGGGCTTAACAATAGGGAGATTCAAGGCTTAATTATTGCACCCATTTGTCAGAGGTATAAAGATTTCCATAGATATGATCCAAATGTAGATATTGTAAAGACTTTTTGGACCACAGAAGCCGTGCTGGTATATTTTTAAAGAAATCTGTCTCCATTATAAATACTGACACTGTGCAGAAACATGCACCATGGCTGTCACAGGGAAAATTTTAAAAGAACAAATGGATCACTTTCTTTATCGTGTTGCCAGGTACAGGCCATGGTTTGTATAACGAAGCATTTACTCATAGCACAGTCATTACACTCCATCTTTCAGACTTCACCCTACAACCTTCCCCAAAGCCACAAGTTTGCTTCAAATCCTTGTTGGTGTTGTAGGAACATTGAATTCTATAACTTAGCTTTAAATATTTCAGCAGCATGGATGGCAGTTTGAGCCCTATAAATATGGGTGTTATAAAACTTTTATCATAATCCTCCCAACCTTTTGCTGATGTTGCTTCTTTCTTGATTTCAGAAAAGAGAGAAAAAAAAGGAAAGTAAGCATGCAGAAAAAGAAAGCATGCTCCTCCCTGAGCTGCCACCTTATCATGGTGGAGGAGTTTGTGCGTCCTGACGATCCTAGCGGCTATGTTGTCGGGGGCTCATGCCCCTGGTAGGGTCACCCATGGCAAACAGGTGTCTAGGGGAGGAACCAGACGTGTGACTCAAATCACCCCTATGATGATGAGGCAAGGTTTCCCTTGCCTGGACGTGGGTCACCGGGGCCCCCCTCTGGAGCCAGGCCTGGAGGTGGGGCACGGACGTGAGTGCCTGGTGGCCAGGCCTTTGCCCATGGGGCCTGGTCGGGCTCAGTCTGAAAGGGTGACATGGGCCTTTCCTCCTGTGGGCTCCCCACCTGCAGGAGGGGCCATAGGGGTCTGGTGCAGTGTGAGCTGGGTGGCTGCCAGAGGCGGGGACCCTGGCGGTCTGATCCTCGGCTGCAAAAGCTAGCTCTAGGGACGTGGAATGTCACCTCTCTGGCGGGGAAGGAGCCTGAGCTGGTACTCGAGGTTGAGCGGTTCCGGCTAGATATAGTTGGACTCACCTCAACGTACGGCTTGGGCTCTGGAACCACTGTTCTTGAGAGGGGCTGGACCCTCTTCCATTCTGGAGTTGCTCCCAGTGAGAGGCGCCGAGCAGGTGTGGGCATGCTTATTGCCCCCCAACTTGGCACCTGTATGTTGGGATTTACTCCAGTGGATGAAAGGGCAGCCTCCCTCCGCCTTCGGGTGGGGGGACAGGTCCTGACCGTTGTTTGTGCTTATGCACCAAATAGCAGTTCAGAGTACCCACCCTTTTTGGAGTCCTTGGAGGGGGTGTTGGAGAGCACACCTTCCGGGGACTCCCTCGTTCTGCTGGGGGACTTCAATGCTCACGTGGGCAATGACAGCGAGACCGGGAGGGGCGTGATTGGGAGGAACAGCCCCCCTAATCTAAATCCAAATGGTGTTTTGTTGTTGGACTTCTGTGCTTGTCATGGACTGTCCATAACGAACACCTTGTTTAGACATAAGAGTGTCCACATGTGCACTTGGCACCAGGACACTCTAGGCCGCAGTTCAATGATCGACTTTGTAGTTGTGTCGTCGGACTTGCGGCCGCATGTTCTGGACAACTGATCACCACCTGGTCGTGAGTCTGCTCAGGTGGTGGGGGAGGATGCCGGTCAGACCTGGCAGACCCAAGCGTGTTGTGAGGGTCTGCTGGGAATGTCTGGCAGAGACCCCTGTCAGAAAGAGTTTCAACTCCCATCTCCGGCAGAGCTTCAACCATGTCCCAGGTGAGGCGGGGGACATTGAGTCCAAATGGGCTGTGTTCCGTGCCTCTATTGTTGAGGTGGCCAGCCGCAGCTGTGGCTGTAAGGTCGTTGGTGCCTGTCATGGCGGTAACCCCCAAACTCGTTGGTGGACACCGACAGTAAGGGATGCCGTCAAGCTGAAGAAGGAGTCCTATCGGGCCTTTTTGGCCTGTGGGATTCTAGAGGCAGCTGATGGGTATCAGCGGGCTAAGCAGAGCGCAGCTTCGGTGGTCGCTAAGGCAAAAACTCGGGCATGGGAGGAGTTTGGAGAGGCCATGGAGAATGACTTCCGGACGGCTTCGAGGAGATTCTGGTCCACCATCCGGCGGCTCAGGAGGGGAAAGCAGTGCTCCATCAACACTGTGTACAGTGGGGATGGGGGGCTGCTGACCTCGACTCTGGACGTTGTGAGGCGGTGGAAGGAATACTTCGAAGACCTTCTCAATCCCACCAACACATCTTCCAATGAGGAAGCAGAGTCTGGGGTAGCTGGTGCTGGCCCAGAGTTCCTTAAGGCTCTGGATGCTGTAGGGCTGTCTTGGCTGACACGCCTCTGCAGCATCGCATGGACATTGGGGACAGTTACCCTGGACTGGCAGACTGGGGTGGTGGTCCCCCTCTTCAAAAAGGGGGACCGGATGGTGTGCTCCAATTACAGGGGGATCACACTCCTCAGCCTCCCTGGTAAGGTCTATTCAGGGGTGCTTGAGAGGAGGGTCCGTCGGATAGTCGAACTTCGGACTGAGGAGGAGCAGTGTGGTTTTCGTCCCGGTCGCGGAACAGTGGGCCAGCTCTACACCCTCTTCAGGGTCTTTGAGGGGGCATGGGAGTTTGCCCAACCAATCTACATGTGTTTTGTGGACTTGGAGAAAGCATTCGACCGTGTCCCCGGGGACTCCTGTGGGGGGTACTCCGAGAGTTTGGAGTGCCGGACTCGCTTGTACGAGCTGTCCGGTCCCTAGGCGCAGCCGAGGTGTTGAGGGGATCCGGTTCGGTGGCCTCAGGATTGGGTCTCTGCTCTTTGCGGATGATGTGGTTCTGTTGGCTTCATCGGGCCGTGATCTTCAGCTCTCACTGGAGCGATTCTTGCCGAGTATGAAGCGGCTGGGATGAGAATCAACACCTCCAAGTCTGAGACCACGGTCCTCAGCCGGAAAAGGGTGGAGTGCTCTCTCCGGGTCTGCAATAGGGTCCTGCCTCAAGTGGAGGAGTTCACGTATCTCGGGGTTTTGTTCACGAGTGAGGGAAGGTTGGAGTGGGAGATCGACAGGCAGATCAGTGCGGCGTCTGCAGTGATGCGGACTCTGCATTGGTCTGTCGTGGTGAAGAAGGAGCTGAGCCAAAAAGGCAAAGCTCTCAATTTACAGGTCGATCTACGTTCCTACCCTCACCTATGGTCATGAACTGTGGGTAGTGACCGAAAGAACAAGATCACGAGTACAAGCGGCCGAAATGTGTTTTCTCCGAAGGGTGGCCAGGCTCTCCCTTAGAGATAGGATGAGAAGCTCAGTGATCCGAGAGGGGCTCAGAGTAGAGCCGCTGCTCCTCCACATCGAGAGGAGCCAGACGAGGTGGCTTGGGCATCTGGTTAGGATGCCTCCTGGCCGCCTCCCTGGTGAGGTGTTCTGGGCACTTCCCTCCAGAAAGAGGCCCCGGGGAAGACCTGGGATGCACTGGACGGACTACATCTCTCGGCTGGCCTGGGAACGCCTCGGGATCCCTCTGGATGAGCTGGTGAATGTGGCCGGGGAGAGGGAAGTCTGGGTTTCCCTGCTTAGGCAGCTGCCCCCTCTGGATAAGCGGCAGGAAATGGATGGATGGATGGAAGCATGTAGAAAATTGAGAACAAATTTTCTTTTTGCATTTTAAGTTTTGCTGTGATACATATAAGCTTCTTGGTAGAAAACATTACCCCATTAAAACTCCTTTAATTGCTTTATCTAATAGAATAAAATCCATGACTAAAGAAGCATCCATTCAATTGTCAGGAAAAAAATAGGCTGAGTGCAAAGACAACTACTTGTTATTACCTCACTTTCCCCCCTAAAATGCAGTTTACATGGATGTCTGTCCAGATTTATTTGATAGACATACATATAAAGATGTAACCATAACAACAGGTAAATGCTTTAAATTTAAATTAAGCTGTTTGTAAAGCAACAAATTCTCACTATACATCTTCAACACAGCTGCACAGAAGATTTTCTACAAGAATTATGCAAACAGGTCAGAATTATAGACAAACACAATTTGATAAAACTAATACCAAACACAGCTGTATTTCTTGTCTGTTTTGAGCATACTGAAATATTTTACAGACTTGGTTGGAAAACTCTCTGAAACTCCTTGGAGTCAAATGCTCTGTTTGAAAATTGAAAGTGTGGGTTGTAGAGTTGTACCTCTACTTAGAAAAATAACAAATTCTGGTTAAAAATAAATTCTGTTCCTCTTAAGAAAGAATAGTTTGTATGAACCTTGCCTTGATCTTATCAAGTTTCTCAGGCTCCTAGAAGAAGCATTTAGATGTGCTCAAAGCTGGACAGCTACATACAAAATCCACAGTAAGACATGCTGTCAAAAAATGGATAAAAATGAGCACAATTGCTGCCTTTCCTCTCTTTCCTCTTGTTTGTCAGATTAAAACGTGTTCTTGGGCAGTGTTGGACCTTCTAAAAAAACCCATCTGATTCATACTTAGCTGTCTTTTCTGATTTAATACCAAGCATGATATCATCTCTGACCTTAACATCTTTAATTCTTACAATATTGGTATAAGTGAAGCATTTATGTTGTCCTTTCACAACCTATTTCTCACATCCAGTACAAAAGGAGGACTTGATTGTTATCGGTTGAATATTTTCTGGGAAACAGAGGAAGCTGGATAGAATATTTAAATATACTGAATTGAAATCTGCATGTCACCTGCTGTACAGCAAAATATTGATTGGATGTGTATCACTGGGATACGCTCCTTCCTAAAGGATGTGATGACAAGCAGCAGCCGTGCCAGAGACAGACAAAGCAGCAGCAGCTTTCACATTGGTTTCACACTGGAGGGGCGGCAGGTGTGCCAACTGTGAGAGGACGGTGTTGATGGCAATGGTGACAAACAACCAACCTGCCTGGAACAATCATGCTATCTGATGGAACTTGTTGCAGCTGGTACAACAGCAGAAAGAAGAAAAAAAAAATCTTTTTAAAGTTGTAGTATCAGTGAGTGTTTATTTGTTAGCCAAGAGCAGGGATGGAGGTCCAGCTGTACTTTGCAACCATGCAAGTTAAAATTTTGACAATATAAAATGTTTTTTTTTTTTTTTTTTTTTTTAAAGAGCCATGCGATAACTCATGTTTGCGAAAATGTTTTGCATCACTTAATGGCTATGGGTCTCCTCTTCTCATTAGCATCTCTTATCAGCCCACCCAGCCAACAGTAATCAGTAAAGATCAGTTGAGGCAGGAAGAGTAAGGGATGAAGGGAAGAGGCAATGGGTAAACTTCCTGTGGAATGTGGCTCATTCTTCAGCGAAGGGTGGAGTGCTTCTTACCGACAGAAGAGGGGAGCATTAAACCCTATTTCTTCTTTTTAATTATTTGTAGTCACAGAACACTAAGAAAGAATGCTTCCTTGTGTTAGTAAACAGAGACAGTCATTTTGTAAGATAAGACTTTTGCTCAGGAATGAGGAAATGACTAAGTGAATCAGTAGGTATGTAACTCCTTTGTAACAACAACAACAAAAAGCATAATGACTTGCCTGTTATGTCAGATGGTTCTTTTCATTCTTAGTTATGTGCTGCAAATGTTTTATAGCTTTAAAATAGAAGTGGGCTACCACCTTAAGCAGCATGAAATGTGCCAATCACAGCTTAATAAGGGATGATAACTTTCTGTTCTGGTCTTTCAATTCTCCTCTAAGATAAGATTTTTTTTTTCTATTCTTACTTTTGCATTACTAAATGTTTATAGTGGCTGCAGTTCTTTCATGGCTGGTGTGTATTTGAACATATGCTGACAGAGACAAGCTCTACATATTTAAAGTTGGCCATATGGATTTAAAAAAAAAAAATTAAAGGAAGATCTGTTTACGATCAAATGTGTCACATGGTGATGTAATTTAGTAAAGGAGGAAAAGTCTGGACCTCAAATGAGGCGTCTCAGACAGTTCCGGAGCAGTGCCTTTGGAGCTGACTTTGGGCTTTGCAACTGTGCAGAACTGAAGGTGAAGAAAAACCTTAAAGAGAATGTCTTCTTTTGTCTAATAAAGATCACAATACAAGTCTTAGCAAAATTTAGAACTTTTCTTTCATTTCAGTTCCATTCACTGTATTTTGTGTGCATGTTTGAGTTGTTTTTACCTATTATGTTAATTCAAATTCATTGCCATTACAGATATAAGCCATTTTCAAATGTGCAGTGTTTGCTTTGATTTTAGTGTCTCATCAGAGGGCCGGTCAAAAACAGCTTACAAGCGGCTTATTTTACTTTAAATCCCTAAGAAGAAATATTCCAATAAAGGCTCCTCAGTCTTTATTGGAGCAAATCTTCTCACACATTGTTATTGAATCTGTATCTACAAACAATCATGGAAGCAAATCAACTAAAAACTGAAAGTCTCCGGATTCCTCTGGATGAGCTGGTGAATGTGGCCGGGGAGAGCGACCCAACTCCGGATAAGTAGCAAATAATGGATGGATGGATGGATGGATGGATGGATGGATGGATGGATGGATGGATGGATGGATGGATGATGGTTATGAACTGCTCTATGAACAGATAGATTTGGTTCTTTGAAAATTCCTTTATTCATGGTTTTAATATTTCTGGTTGGATTTATGCAACTTTTCTAAGCATCAAATCATTGATTTTATGCAGCACAGTTGATTCATCTCCAGTTATTTCTTACAGATGGTTCCAATATTGTAATTATTAGTAACAATAACAAAAAGGAAGCCATAAACTAGTGGCAGTAATCGTAACATAAGCTTTTAAGAATTTTGATTGCACTGGTTTGCTTTTCTGTGGGCAGAAACATCATTCAGCATTTCAAAACTACTTTCTGAAGAAGGAAATAAAGCTGCTTGATCCCTGGAGTGAAGGAAATAGATACCCTTACCACTTTTATCCTCCCTTCTGGCACAACAGGCTGCATTCATCACATACACAACAAAACCCTGGCGGACTGCAGTTCCACACTAAAGACAGTGAGGTCCTGGATGTGATTTCAAACTCTTGTGGGGTCACTAGGTAGAGCAGCATAATGGACAGGACGACATTAACACAGTTCATGATGAGTGGCATGGCAGGTCTGGACAACCAGCTGTCTGTATAATGGATGTTCAAGCAGCAGGTACAAAATATCCAGCACATTATTAAAGTTTCTGTCAGCTCACAGGAAATGCCTGATCAGTTCTAAAAAGAAATGGAATTTGTTCATTTCAAGGTACACAAGCTGTCAATAAAAATAGAAACCAGTCAGCCTCACTCTGGGAGTTTTCTTCAAGTGTGATTTTTAAGTAAGATTTGGCTAAAATAATTAATGGGCTAACCATATATTTTTAAACCTTAAAAAATGTCTCAATTCACATGAGATCAAAACACTATATCATCCCTAACATTTAATGAGAATGTGATAGTTGTATAAATGAGTCTCCAATGACACATTAACTGCTTTAAGCCTAATTAAAGTGACAAAGGAGCAAAAGCATGAAAATACTCCGGAGCTTGCTATTGTGCAGGTTATCACACCGATGCAAATAAACAAAAGAGCAAGGAAACAAAATAAAGTAGTTTTGATAGCTTGAAACTAATATTATTGAAACTTGACTGTATATCTTTAGATTTTCACAAAAATGTATTTTCCCCAAAAGAAATAATACATATATATAATTTCTTGCCACATGTACAAGTCGCTGTATAAAAAGGAGTTGTAAATCATCTAAATGAATAAAAAAGACTTTGATGCCAACAGAAGCAAGGGTGCTTTAAAAAGAAAAATAGGTTTCTCGTTCTGAGAAATGCTGTGAGGAGTAAAAGTACAGGTTTTGGACAAGTTTAGTTTTTTATGAGCAGCAGGCACAATAAAAATCGTCCTTTTGGACCATTAGTGATACTGGATTTCTTTATATGTGTATGGTTAGTGAAAACCTTATGAATAAATAAATGAATAAATATAATATAATATAATATAATATAATATAATATAATAGCAAATCATCTAGCAAAATATAGTACCAGTAGTATCAGAATAAAAAGGAAAGGCTCTCAGATAAAATCACATTTTAAGAAGAGATTTAGATTTTTTAGATATTGACTCTGCTGACCTGATCTCCTCAGGCGGCTCTTTCTAAAGTTTAGGGCTTTTACTGCAAAAGTTCTGTAAATGAAAGTAATTTCTGAGAAACTCTTAATTACTTTAGTTGATACAACAGTAGGAATAAGGTCATTTCTGAGCTATTTCATGACATTTGTCAGCTGGTTTATTGATAGCTGTTTTCAAAAATGTTAAACCTGACACAACAGTTTAGAAGTCTGAGCTTTGTAATCGAGTATCAATGTTCACAAACATTACAAGTGTGCTGAGCAAACAGACCTAAAAGCTGGATTTACTGAGAGCATACATGCACGAGTTAATTCACCCCCAACCACACTGTCCTGGTGACAGCCTGGTTTTGAAAGCTTTGATTTTGTACAAATTCAGTCAAGCTAACAGGTTGACATACATTTTAAACATGTGGTTTTAGTTAGTGTTACTTTTTTAAATAAGTGTCTAATTTGTGTGGCTCAATTTCCATCCATCCATCCATCCATCCATCCATCCATCCATCCATCCATCCATCCATCCATCCATCCATCCATCCATCCATCAATTTTCTATATCTGCTTCCAATGCAGGGTCGGGGGAAGGCCCAAGCTTATCCCAGCAGCCACCAGGAAAGAGGCCTGGACACATCACCAGTCCATCACAGGGCCACCACAGCAACACAGACAACCACTCACACTCACACTCACTCCTAAGGAGAATTAAGAGCGACCTAACATGCATGTCTTTGTATGGAAAGAGGCCAGAGTACCTGGAGGAAACCCATGCATACACGGGAAGAACATGCAAACTCCCCGCAGAATGGCCTTATCTACCCCGCAGCTTCATAGCATACCTGCAGCACCAGCATACAAGCTCACTCTTTAAACTTGTAAAACAAATTCAAGTCTCATACTGCAAGATAACAGGATTGGTTGTTAAGAAATATATCAACTCTGGCTATTCATTTCTATTTTTAATGTTTTATTTAAATAATTTTGAATTATATACTACATGAAAAATGCTGTACAAATAAACTTGCCTTGCCTTACTCTATCTTAATGTTTGTATTTAAAATGCTGTTGGTACAGATTTAAGGTAAAAATGCTCAGCTATGGAGACTCCTTATTTCACTCATAACATTCTTCTAATACGAAAAACCAAAAAAACTAAATAAAACTATAATAATGAAACAGTTTTCACTGAATAGTGTCTTTTAAAAAAGTAGAAAAAATTCTGAAGGTCACAAGATAGATTTAAGTTCACCAATAAACCCACACTGTGGACGTGCAGATCGAAGCTCTCCTGAGATGAGACCCAGCCTAAACTTACTTCATGCTTGGCTGAGGAAACAGGTTGACAAACCTAAGATAAATGACCAGTCACTGTAAAATGAGATGAATGGTGTGAATTTGAGCAAGCATTAGGGGGTTGTCATACGCATCAGCAATGTTTCCTGAGTTTGACATCTCATCACTGGTCACCAAAATAACACACAAGTTTCTGGCAGGCAATAACCACTGAACTACAGAAGGAGGATAATGCTTTCTCCTGCTTTGAGCCTGATTTCAGAACCCTAGACATCCCTTTACATTATCAAAAATATATTTATAATAGATTAATTGCATTTTAGTTGCATAACATGAGCTGCCTCAAAAAGCAACACTTAATTTAAATGGATTTTATTGGATCACTGAATCAAATAATAGACACAGAAAATGCTATTGTAAATTCAGCCTCTAGTAATGCTAGAAAAAAAAATGCATTTAATTAAATTAAAATTCAAAACAGTAGAAAAAGAAATAAGAAATATCCCTGGCCAAAATTGAACATTAAAGTTCCACTTTAAGGACTTGAACCAAGAGATTCAGCTGTGCTCTAATTAAAAGTCTACATGTTTGAGTACTTTTAACGATTTTTAAATGTTTTATTGTTTGGAACCAAACGGCTAATAAATGTGTGTGTGCGTGCGCGCGTGTGTGTGTTTGCTATTAATTAATCGCAATTAACGCGTTGAAGTCCCACCCATAATTTATAACAATGGTGTTTTTACTTTTCTTTTTTGCTTTTGTTTAATATTGTTAAATTACAAATTGTAGCTTGTTTTTGGAAATATGTTGTAATTCTTTGGTAGCGTTGTGTACTCAGGCATCTCAAGATATCAAGAGAGTTATGTAAAATCTTATCTTATTTTACATATAGCTATTTTTAACAAACACTATGCAAGATACCTTGCAAAGCATTTTCCAGGAGATGGAAGAGTCAAGATGTCCTGTTTTCTCCAACACTACAAAGACATAAAACCCAGGGTTACACACAGGGCTGCAGTAACTGCTGTTGTAAAAAAAAAAGAGAAAAAGGTGGCTAAGTGAACATGTTTTCACCACATTTTAATTAATGACTATGAAGTTTTACAATGTAGAATGTAACTGTGCAGCTTTTGTGTAATTTTCTGTAAAGTCAATCAGAACGATTTCACAGAGAAAGTCTGAATCACTGTAATACTACAAGTTTATGCTGTAAACATTAAACATTGTTCCATGCCGGTGCAACTTGATACAGCTGTTTCAATCCTGTTTGTTAAGCTGTCTGATCATTTCATAAAGACAAGATTGAGATCTGAAAGAAGTATGGAAGAACAATTTGTGGCTCTCATAAAAAAAATTACTTAAAAAAATGGAAACTGGGGAAATTTTGTTGCCATATCTGGTGACCCACTCTAATAAATCAAAGTCTCTAATTATTAACTACTGTTCAGGGGGATGTATATCTCCTGTTCAAGTCAATGGATGTGGTCCGAGCATATAGAAAAAATTTCCTTATGTTTTTACTTGGATGTGCTGGGTTATAAATCATAGAACCAGATGGGTGGTGAAATGACAACATTGTGAAATAACCTCTGTTCCAACTGATCATTGGATGTAGCCAGCACAAGGCTGGGAAAGGATTAATGAAGTATGAATTTGGGCTGAGTGCCCAGCACCAACTGGAGAGTTTATAACAGAAGGTTCACTTCAACTTAAAAGACACAGCTCATTTCATCCCAAAGTATCTGCTGCACTCTGATCGGAGGTTTCATCACATGATTAATGGTACTTACCAGGGCACAACAAAAGATTAACCACCTTCAGGTGCTGACAGTGTGAAACACATTACCATCATTACTCCTTCCAAAGCTATTCTGCCTTGATTATAACATGAAACTACTCAGAAAAATCCTTAAAACAAAACACCATTTAGAAATATAATCAGTGGTGTCTAACTTTTCTATAAGTATGCTAATCATCACAACAGAAAAGCTTTGAAGAACGCCTGAGCTTTCTGAAGAGAATGTGTGGAGAATTTTAGAAATGAAAAACGTGGTTACGATAACCTGAGGACATGTTTGCAGTAAAAAGAAAACATGAATTAACTTTGGGTCAAACTTTCAGCAGTGAAATAAAAGTCAAAGCAAGTGTGAGAATCATTGTTTTTTTTTTATTATGTTTTTAATTTATACAATATACGATATATATGTATAGGATTTTTCCATTTTTTGTTAATTTGAGATTTATTTATTTATTTTTAAAGGTGCATAAATAATAACCAGGTAAATTTTCAGCTAGTCTCAAACACAAACACAGCAGTCTGCCGATGTCAGTAATGGCTTAAGAGTCATTAGTGATCACAGGAAAATGAAGTGAAGATTATCATGACATCAGCAGTCAGCAAGACTGTTATTAATTCTCATATCATGAAACAGGCTGAAATAACATTTTTTGTGAGTGTTATTTTAAGTTAATTTCCTTTCATTTAGGTAAAAGTGTCATGAAGTCATGCATTCCTTGTTAGAATAAAAACATTCCTTGTGATAACATTGTATAGGCCAGGGGAAGGCAAGTTTGGTCCTAAAGAGCCACTATACTTCAGGTTTTAGATATTTCCCTGCTCTAACACACCTGATTCAAATTAAATGAATCCAACAGCTTATCAAGTTCTGCTCAGTGACTCAATCAGAGGTGTTGAAACAGAAACAGCTAAAACTTGCAGGGCTGCAGCTCTCAGTGATCAAACTCCCAGCCCTGGTAAAGGCCATGAGTAATTGAAGTAACAATTACACATTCCTCAATTATTTTAATAACTGTAGATACAGCATGTTTTTGTATTTATGTGACTGTATGCTAGATGTAATGACATTCAGGTGACGTGCAATTAATCGTCGATGCCATTCATCCATTTTCTGGCGACAGCTGCTTTGGTTGTCGGGGGACGGCAGGGTCCCCCCGACAACCAACCAACAGGAAAGCCCAGACTTCCCTCTGGCCTCATTTGCCAGCTTGTCCAGGGGGATCCCAAGGCATTCCAGGACCAGTCAAGAGCTGTAGTCCCTCCAGTGTGTCCTGGGTCTTCTCTCCCAGCCTGGAACGCCCCAGCAAGAGGCATCCAGGAGGCATTCTAACCAGATGTTGAGCCACCTCATTTGGTTCCTCTTGATGCAGACTCGGAGCCCCTTTATAGATCACCGAGCTTCTCACCCTCTCTCTAAGGGAGAGCCAGGCCACCCTGCGGAGTAAACTTATTTTGGCTGCTTGTATTTGTAGACTGCTTGGGCAAATTACCATGTCTTCCAGATCCTGATGAGGGTGTAGATCTGGACCCATTGGGACAAAAACCACGCTGCTCTTCCTCAGTCCAAGGTTTGACTATCCAAAGGACCTTCCTCTCCAGGATCCCTGAACAGACCTTACCAGGGAGGCTGAGGAAATCCCCTGTCATGAAGAGCGGGACCACCACCTCAGATATTACAGAAGCTGTGTTTTGCTTAGCCTGTCGATACATATCAGCTGCTTCTAGCGTTCCACAGGCAAAAAAAAAAAGACCTGATAGAACTTGAAACTTTTTCTGACAGAGGGCTCCAGGACTCCACAAAATGCCAAGACACAAAATGCCCATATATAAAAGTTAAATAAAGTTAGGTTTGGGGTGGTGTGAAGCTGGTTTTAACTGAATCTAATTACTTAGATGTGAAATCATAAATATATACTGCAGAAAATGAAACTTTTAAGAAACCAGCTGTAGGTTATTGAACTGTGGAGCTTAGATTCCAGGAGTGGACGTGTCCCGTCATGATGTAACTAAGTGTTCAGCCAATGTAAGCATGTGAGTGGGTGAAGGATAGCATCATAATGGCTATGATTAACTGTGCCACTGGCGCATCCATTAATCCCAGCTGTCTCTGGTTAACGTCTGTAAAACTAGGTGAAAAATTAGGTTAGTGTTGGCACTGATACTTAACGCCATCACAGTGGTTCTGCACAAAATCCATGTGATAATTACTCCTCTAACAGTTGGTTCTATGAGTGACTGCATAGCCCTTAACACTTCACGACTGAAACCACAATTTGTTACTCATAAATAGCATGTATTACTCCATAGCCTAGTCTATATACAGTTAGTAATAACTGGGACAGATTGATTACTTGACCCTTCAATCCCCCAAGCACATATCAGATTCTCTGAGCTGGTGTGTAACTAGTCCAACATTTGCAGTGACACATTTAACTGCTCTTCGTGGCAAACTGAGTCCCAGCTCAATTTCTGAAAACAGTGGAATCCAATAAAGATAATATTTGTCAATCAAGCCAAAAGCTAGATCTTAGAGGCACAACTAAAAGATGTGGTTGGAAAGTTTAAGGCAAAAACTATTAACTATTAATTGGTATACGTTTGCCTCTAAATTCCACTGGAGTCCTAATTTTAGACCAGCTCTAAAAATTCTGCACAGAAAATTGAATGATAAAGAAAGAAAATCAACACCCGAGCACCACAATACTAGGAGATCATAATTACTTCCTTACCTCTTACTTCTGCAGCAAACTAGTCAGTGGACAGATGTGTCTCAGCTCAGTCTTTTCACTGCACACACAGGACTAGACTAATGACCATTTATCAAATTACTGAATTTAAGGATTTTTTTTCTTACAGTCCAGAAAATTATAATAACTCCAATCAACTTAAAGTGATATAATGTAATTTCCTACTTTACCTAGTATATTTTTTTCAGTTTAGCTGTAAAAGAAGAGTTTAAGACTTAAATTTATGCAGCAACTGTCTCCAAGTCCTCAAGTAAGAAAACCATCAGCGGCACTGTGGCAGGGAACGACCCAGGGGGTGGCCATGTGGAGACCAGCATGAGGGCCTGAGAACAAGAAAGGAATGCCAATGAACCAATTCACAAGCAACTGTAAACTATAATGCTGGGCCTGAAATAAACCCTAGAGGCATCTCAAATAAATATATAGATTTATGTAAGGGCTTCTTCTTTTCCTGTTTTTAACATATACCTTGTGTCTCAATGGGACAAGCTATTGTAGAATGTAAAATCACTGAGGATTCTCATTGGTCTCTGCAAAGTTCCCACAGAGTCCCATTGGGCATGGCTGGCTGTGTGTCTGTGTGTGAGAGAAAGAGATTAATTGTGCTGGTGTAAAGAGACCCAGACATTTCTTAGTTCACAATGTACACCCACCCTTAAGTCGCTCTATCCCCACCCCAAACCCTCATTTCCCATTATCTCCTCCAGTAAAAACACCCTGTGTTATCTCCTGGATTGCTGATAATGCTAGCCTCTCAAATGCAACTCTGTTTGTTCAGTCATTATGAACTAAATTCACCAGAAAATCCTCTGCGTTTTGCAATCACTATCAGAACAAAACTTATTACCCAAGGCTAAAAACAGATCTTAAAAAAAAAAAAAAAAAAAAAAAAATCCATCTGGGCTGCTTCTTGCAGTGGAATGGACATATATTTTGTGTTATGTAACTTTTGTTCTGATAAGCATCTACCTTACAATGTGTCACACTATCTAATAAGCTCATAGTATCACTAATGCAGACTTATTTCTGCTAAACAAGCAGGCTGCAGGTGGATGTGAGGCTGAGGTGAAAGGTGAGATGCAGATTTAGTTCAGGAATGAAAACAAAAAAGAATCTGATCGTCTGATGTAATGCGTCAGGATTTGCGAATAGCGCCTGACTGAAGGGGCATACCATCCTCCAGACCAAGGTCAATTCTAAAATAAAAGAAGAGATGAGACAGCCAGGGAAAAAACATAGTATTGGTTGGGGGTCATAGCCATGTTCTCAGACTACAAACGTTTAGAATGATGCCTGGCATCTTTTTTTTTTTTTTTCAAAGTTCAGTTAAATACATCAACATCAGATGTTTGTGTGATGAGGATCCAATCCATGGGTTTGAATCTTTGGTAAATTGCTGCTTATATTATGACAACCTGTCAGATTGTTCAGTCGGAGAACAGCTGCCGAACAGCCTGCCAACTTCATCACTCATCTACTCTCTTATGAGGATGACAAGGAAAAGTGAAAGAGATATTATACAAAACAGGCTCATCTTTTTATTTTAGGCTTTCATTCACACACAATGAAATATTTGGAGTCAAAATAGGGTCAGATGCAATCCCACCATCTGGGCTTTGCCTGCTCTTGGAGCCACAGATGGAGGTCAAGTTTACACAGCACACACGGAACGCTATTCATTCAACACACTGACATGTAGCTTTGGAAATTTCCTTTGTACCATGATCATATTGAGGGTTAAAATAAGCTCAGTGAGGAAACTTGATTCACTGAGGTTCTGGGAATTGTCGATGTTATACATGAGAGTATGCACCTATTTGGAATGAACACATGGTTTTCTTACTGTGAAATAAACATGAATGAAAAAAACTTTATTAATCCCAGATGGGGAATTATAAATCTCAAATTTATAGATAGCAGATTTTTAAAGTTTCAAGATAGCATGTTAATGCATAAAAGTTGTTTCTGGCCACATACATGGATTATCCTTTTTTAAATGTTTTTCAGAGTACATTAGAGCAGCTTGCTTGTTGTGCATCTGTGATAAAGGATTTAATGGATGCAGTATGCAATCGACAGTTGGATCAAATGTTAAAGAGTGTAAAAAATGCAAGGTGATGTTAGCTGATGGGCTCCCTCATCAGCTCAACCAGGCTGATTTCTGAATAGACACTATAAACTTAAATACATGGAATTAACATCAAAATACATTTTAATTAAATCAGAAACCATTTTGTTGCAGCCCAGGCAGATGATAGAAAGTTGGCCAAATTAAGTAGTTATTTCCAATAAAACTAAAAAGGATTAAAGGAATAATTACATCCTGTGTTGACTTTGTTAAAACTCAGACTTTCTCCCAAGCATCAAGCTCTCTACGGTTTAAGTCTGGGCCTGCCTGACAAGCATCAGGGATCCATCAGTGATGGCGAAGGATAGGGGAACGCTGGAGACAACCAAACAGGCAACAACCCAGGAAACTGAAACTCCATCAGGGAGGCGTGATTTTACTCTTAGATAAATGAGGAATTCAATTAGGAAACATTCTGTGATACAGCAGAAAACTGTAAGACAGAGAGAGAGAGAGAGAGAGAGAGAGACAGAGAGAAAAGAAAGAGAGTTAAGACATGATATATTTGACATGTTTTAAATGTAATAAAAAAAATTAATCCTTCATTGGAAGAGCTTTGACTTCATGGTTATAAACCACCTGTCATCTTGCAGGCTCAATGCTTTGACAGACTAAAATAGGTAACACTAATCAAATCAAATACCATCCAGAGAGCACTGCTTGTTAGAAAAACTCTCATGGTTTTTCCATGGCTCATTGTAGATACTTACATTAAATCTCTGCATGTAGTAAGAAGAGTGGGAATTCCAAAAATGCATGAGAAATTACTGAACCATGTTTAATTAACTTTTTATTTGTGGCATTAACTCCTGTCAAACCCATCTTTTCCAGTGGCCTCTTCCAGAAACATTAGAACACACAGGCTTTATCTTCCACTCTATTAAGACTAAGTGGGTCATGACAATAGGCAGGATAATCAGATAACTTTATTCAATTTTATCGAGTACAGATTCTTGGCAATATATTGTACCTTTGTCTCATGGTGGGAAGGGCCTCTGTGCAAAATCACACAATATCAAGGCTAGTGTGTGTCCTCATTTCTGATTTCTCACTTGGAAAAAATCACTTCCACACTTCATGGAAAGATGGCCCATGTACAAATATTTGTTTTCACTTTAGCAGCTTGCAGCCTTCATTCTGGGGCCTTCACAGACATGTCTCACTTGGCAAACCTGAAGGGAAGCATCATTACAATTGCACATCAGACACAAACACATACAGATAATTTGTACAAATAGACACATGTGCAGAGAGCATGAAATAATGGATAAAACTTCTGTGCATGAATGCACAAGAGATCCTGGTCTGCTGGGCAGCTTAATATTTGACCAGAATACATTTTAGTGGCAACAGTGAACCTTCTGCTCAGGACTGAAGGACAGAAATCCTTTGATAGAAGAGACAAAACATAAAACATGTTAATATGCTTTGATAATTGGATTGTAGTCTTCTGTTCTGACCAAGGCAATTTTCTAATGCTAGGAGAAAGCAATTACTCCCACATTTTAGCAAATAAAATGTGTTTTTGATGAGAACATTACATCTCACAGACACATTCACCCTCTACAATGAAATCTTTAAGTGGGTGCAAGGTCCCGAAACTACATGTTGTGCAAAGATAACCTTAATGTGTAAATTGGACAATAATGTCCACTGCGGATGAAATGGTCCAGTGGTGTTGTGTATGCATCCTTGTTCTCCACCAGTTTGCTTTGCATTTAAGCCTGCTTTGTGAGGAAATTAAACCTAGTTTGACCAGTGTAAGTATTTAGGAAATCTTGAGTGTTGGTGACATACTACCAGGAAAACCATTTCAGACATCACTGCAAGCTCAAAGAGGATTTTTAATGTATAACTTGAATGTAAGTAAGGCATGTTAATATACCTTACTTTAAATCAGAGATTAAATTGTTACAAACTTAGGAAGAACTCATTTTTTTACCACATTTGACTAGTTGTTAAAAAACAATGAGCTAAAATAATATATTTAAAATATTCCTGTAATATATTTAAGCTCATAGTCTTTTCTTTTTTTTTGGAAGCAAAGCTTTTCCATTTTGCCATACACTTAATAAGCAGCAAAGGAGTTTGATGTTTACCTCAGCTGTAAGGGGAAACAGAGGCTAAAAAGAATTTGGGTAGCCAGAAACCAATTGCTGGAAATGAATACTGGTATTATAACTTGTTTCAGCTGCATCAACACAAGCAGTTATAGAAAGGTTAAATAAATATTACAGAACATAAAATATTAGAGCACTTAAATATTTTCCTATGTTCACTATGGAGGATATAGTATGCAATTAGGCAACAGCTGTCGAATAATTTCTGTCATTATTACTAAAAAATGCAAATACATCCAAATGAATCCCATTTATATAGGACTGAACAAATCCAACAAGTTATCTGGGGTGTCACTTCCAAGGATAAGAGTGCTATTTATTACAGATTAAGAGTGATCAGATTACCATCATACATTAATATAATTTCTAACCAGCTACACATCATGGGTTTGAGGTAGTGATGCCCACCTGATCACATCCTCCTTGGTGATTACAGGAGCAATCAAAGTCTCAGTGACATATAATTCTATTAGAAACCTGTCTTGTTCTTCTAAACTGTAATCAACACTGTGTAATCTTGCATCTGACTCCCACCTCCCACCTTTAGCTGACCTTGCTGATGCTCCTTTTTTCAAACTTGACTGACTGGAAATAAGATAACGAAATGAGCTGTACAAACAATTGGAAATATACCCAGAAGAAATGAGAGGTGGAAATCCATGTGGATAAATATAAAAGCTGCCTGATGTTCTACACTTTCTGGATTACTCTGGCTTGAAATGCAGACTGCAAGAGTTGGGCATTTTATGTAAGTGCCTCTAAAAAACATTGACTGCCTGTTATTTTGGCTCAGCTGCAAGAAGTATGTCTAATGAGTTGGGGATAACGAGGCATGTTTCTTAAACCATGTTTCTTTACCCCTCCACTGAAATGTCCTGTTTGCATTTTTGAGCTGGTACTAGACTGGCCTTGTTGCAAAGGAAGAGCCAAACACAGGAGCTGGCTGTTCTATTTAAAAATCTGAAGAACAGGTTTAAGCTTGTCAACTGCCTACATATACCATTAGCAATGTGAGCAATGTTCCAAAGCAAAAGGAAGCTGGCTGAAGAGATGCTATCGCAGAGTGTGCACTCATGTTTTCATGCCATTCATGTCCTACAGCTGTCTCAATCTGCAGCCTAAAATTCTCTGCTAGCTATCTTCTCGTTCAAGCTTATCCCTCTTTCATGCACACATTCTGACATTCACATCTTTCATTTTACTTGTAATCTCTGTCTCGAAAAGTGCAAATCAGATATTAACTGACTGGTCAGGATTTTTCAGAACATACAGCTTCAAAAGACCGTGTTAGTTAGAAAGCGATACTAAGGTGTGTCTTTCTAATCTTAGTCTAACTGGCATCGAGGAGGTGAGCATGTCAAGGGACTTGCGTGCAGTGCAGGAATTTTATAACAAAGGAAGGCAGATGCCGCCTTCCCCCCACTGCCTGCTTGTCATTTTATCTTTAAAGTCCCTTGGGAATCACTAGCAGTACAGTTCAAGAATTAAGCTTAGACTAACTAAAAACACAGACTGTGATTTTATTTTCTGAAGTGTGATCCACAAAAATAAAGTTATAATGGTACAGAGTGTTGTTCTTCTGAATGAGGGATCATTCAGTACTAGAATACACATCCCAGTTCCCCTTCCTCTACATTTCCTTTTCTCAGCTTTATCTTCCATCAGCATGTTAAGCCTTATTATAATATGCTTTCAATGGCGCCAGGGGCTGCGCCTGCTGACACAGTCTTAAAGGTGCAGTCATATTGGGCACCAATGAGTATTTCTTTCATTCCTTTTAACCCCTCACATTATTTACAATGAAAACTTATTTCAGGAAAATGCTGAACTCCTAACCATGTGAAATTTTCTCACCAAGACTATCTTTTGTAATGGACATCTGTGAGTGAGAGTGAATTAGAAAACAGAAAAGATCATTGAAAACATGTGAGATGGATCTTAGATTGTCACATAGCAACCATGTCCAGTGATTTCACAAAGTCCAACATCGACAAATTTATGAAGCAAGACACAGAACATCTACATCATCATCATCCATGTTTTTATATGGTGAAACAATGAACACTGACGTCAAACCACTGGGAGATGTATGCTGCCTTGTCTTGACTAAAACCCATTACACTCTGTGAAAAAGCTATGGGAATATCTTGTGAAGAATGGTAGTGAGAGATGTCAAAAGACCAACACTATAACAGTCTGGCAACCAAAAAAAGATGGATAAATTTACTGTCGGTGTCATAAATTTAGGATGACAGTCATATTGTGTGACTGCTTCTATGGTCAATGTCGACCAACCAACTGATAGAATATAGCTTGAAATGATTGCTAAGATGCTGCCATCATTCTGTAAAACCCAAAACAGAACTGGACAGTACAGATAGAAACAATATTGCACTAGAAAACACACATTGCGATTTATATTCAGGTTTGTTTTTTGTTTTTCAGTAAAAAAAAAAAAAAATGTGTATTTCTAATTTGCTTTGTTATTTTTGCCCACTTGGTTGAAGCAGAGAAAATCTACAAACATATTCATTCAGCGTTTCATCCTTTTGTATTGTTTGTTTCAGTTTTGACCTATTTTAACATTTCATAGCAGCAACGACATCTTCAAAAGATTCATGCACAATTGAATGTGTTTTTGAGCTATAAAACATATGACGAAATGCATCACTTTTTGTGGTAAACTTGTATATATATATATATATATATATTTATATATATAGTTGGTATGAAGAAGGAAATTTAACATCTTCCAATCAGAAGAGAAAAGCTCCTCCAGACTTTGCCCTGCACACAAACAGAGCGAGTTTTCTCAGTGTTCCAGCTTTTGTCTGGACAATGATTGAGTCTTGACCACCAGACTACATTCTTTCCCATCCAATTAAACATGACATTACTGCTCCGGTACTGCCCCTGTCCATGCCTTTGAGCACTGAGAACTAGGCCTGTGGGCATTACAAGGGCTGAAGCCAACTGGTAATCCGGACCATTATGGTCATCTACAGGACTAAACATGCGATGCAGGGTGCTATGGAGGGCGGAAGTTCTGCACATCAAACAAACATGTTGCAGCAGGTTTTTCAACAGAATCTCACTTTTTCATTGTTGAATTGAACAGCTTCTGCTTCACCAACCTCTCTTCCCAACAAACCCTTTTTAATCCCCTGGTGCATGAATTATTACAAAACAGTACCACATTTTTTTAAATAAAATATTTTACTTCTACAGACACGCACATTGATGTTCTCAAATTATTTGGTGGAGTTATATTTTATAAAACGCTGTATTTGTATAAGTTAAGGGTAAAAAACACAGCTTCGAAGTCTTCATCAAATACAGGATTTTATTTGTTTATTTATTTATTTTTTTCGGAATTAAATTTTGAATTGAGACAGAAACTTCCTGCCCTTTGAAAGAGTATCTATGCATTAGTCACCCGTGTATTTATTTTATTTAGGTTAAATAAGAAAAAAAAAGAAACTTTATTATCTATAAGTCTAAGCTGCACTGGAAACAACACTAATAAATAAATCTTAAAACTGTTAAAAATATTAGAAACCAGAGAGGCTACGGTAACTGCAGAGCTGAAAGCAGCTTCTTTGTGGGTCCATCAAGGCTCTTTCATTTAACTTTTCAGGGTATAAAAACAATGTAGAGGTTGCTTTAACGGTCAGCGTTTAATGTGTTTGCCTCCTCTCATGAGCTCAAAGAATCCCAAGTGTTTCTCCACCTCACCATTTTCTTGCAACCTCCTGCAACAGCTAAAAGAGAAAATACAGCTGTATTTTTTCAAGAGTAGAAGGGGGGAAAAAAAGCTAAAAAAAAAACAAAACATCTTTTTCTACTGCACATGCAAATTTAAAAAACAGTGAAGCAGCAGCTGACCAGTTTGTAAAGTTCTGTAGCTGATATTTTAAAATGCATTCCTGATTCTCCATTAATGCAGAAAAAAATAAGACACATGCAAATGCATTATCTAGGTCAACGAAGAAAAACTGTCTAACAAGCAAAACTCCATGTGGTAGAAAAATTAAGACACATGAAGAAAAAGGAAACTGGAAACTGTCTTTAAAGTGGTAAATATGCTGTTGTGATTACTCCTCTATATTGCAATATAGAGGAGTATTCTCAGCTGTATGTTGGACTCTTAAACATGTCCCAGTATGGCACAAAGTCCCCTTGGATCAGAGTGTGGAACCATATCAAAAAGTTCTCATCAGTGCTGATAATAACAGTGTTTTACTTTAAGCTTTTGTTGTTTGATGGGGCAGTGATATGTAGAGGTTAAGCTCTATTATAAGTGAACAGAAAATGCCTTAAAAGGACATGTCGAGGCACTGTACTTTAAAAATGTGAACACAAACAAGCATGAAACTGTAGGTAAAAAGCAAACAAACAAAACGGCAGAGTTCGTTATGAAGGAATGCCTTTTGAAAGTCTTGAACCTATGTTCTAAATAAACTCTCCAGCTATGGGAAGGCTGATATTTACACTTTACAAATGATCCCTTATTTTAAAGTCTGTGAGCATAATCACTGTATTTCCTCAACAAATCTGCTTGACATACAGTGAAAAGCATGGACATACAAAGTTCAGGTTTTTTTCATGTGAGATAAGAACTGCAGCAGCCCCCACCAATCCTATAGGGACTGCAGTCAAACATAAGAAAGCTAAACATCTTGGACACAGTGTAAATATGGAAGTCAATCAGAGGCTGAGAAAGTGGTGCTGATATGTGAATCATATCAGCATATGATATACATGCCTATGAGATTTGGAAAAAGTTGAAAAGGATTCAAACAAGATTTTGTGCTATTATAGAAATCCACATTAAGCCTTTTCTGACTTCAAATGCCAAAATAAAAATTATTACTAAAATAAAATAATGAAAACTGTACAAGAATTCCTTCAGTATCTACTGTGAAAAAATATTCAGTAAATAAATAGATTTTAAGGCAAATTGAAGTCTCTATAATACAGAAATTGGACTTTTTTCTTTTTGTAACTAATCTATGTGCTATAACTCCATGGTTTTTGTTGAGGTGAGGCAGGGGAGAGTATCACTGGAAAGTTGGGTCAATTTGTACGCAGTATCAAATGCACATGTAGTTTTACTCTGCATAGGTCTACTCCAATTACTACCAGCTGACCTAAAAACTTAAGAGCTCTACTGGATTTAGATTCTTCAAAGAGATCAAAAACCTATTTTGCCACAGATTATTGAGTAATATAAATCAGCAGCAACTCCCAGAGTCATAACTCTTGAATAAAGTTAGAGAGTAACTCTCCCTTTGTTGTCTCATCCATATGTAATTGAAGTAAATTACTTTGCATCCCTCTGTTTGCACGATCTATGCTCATAGAATGGTAGAGGCATAAGGGTCAAATTTACAGTGCATCTGGTGGCGACACAGATTTGGCATTAAGATACGACTCACTAAATAGTTGTAGACTTAATTTTACACCTGCAATATATGGGCAATTTGTTTTTGTTGCTGGCACATTTCCATGTGTTTATGAGGAGTTCTCTTTCAGAGCTCAGAATTAAGTAGGAAGTTATTTAAAGGAACAACCTTGTGTATATATTTAGGTTTGTGATCATTTATTACTGATTGTTTCATCATTCATCATAAAATAAAAATAGTTGACAAAACAGGATGCTAAGAATAAGAGCTTTCACTTCTCTCAACACTGTTAAGTGCAAAAGTGCAGACAAGATGATTGATTTGATTGAATAAACAAATTACTCATATGGGAATATATGCGGTTGAAAATAATGGATGAATCATCACATCGTCTACACAACACAGTGAAGAAACAAGAGATTGTCATGTGGTACCAGAGATCCTTCCTGCCAGCAGCCATCACCCTCCGGAACTTCAACAATGTAATTTACCACTGCAATAAATAAATTAGTTTTCATTTCATTTTCATATTTATATATACATGTGGATGGCATGGCTCAGTGAGTAGAGTGATTGTCTTGTTTCCTGAGGGTTGTAGGTTTGATCCTCGGTCTGTCGAGCTCATGTCAAGGTGTCCCTGAGCAAGACACCGGACCCCAAATTGCTCCTGATGAGTTGTGGTTGAGCGCCTTGCATGGCAGCTATAAATATAGATATAGCTTGTTTTATAATGTTCCCATTTAATTTTAACATTTAACAATTTGCAACACTTTAGTTTTTAATTGTTTAAGAATATCATTATTCTTATGATAATTTTGTTTGCCACTGGCTTAAGAAGACTCAATAAGTTGTGCTAAAGCTCTTTTTTTTATCATTTAATAGAGATCTGCTCCGGCTTATTAACAAACAAATAAGTTTTTTTTTTTATAATAGCAGTGATCACATACCTTAAAGGTACAGTGTGTAGGGATCACTGACATGTATTGGTAAAGATGGACATAGAAATTACTTCAAAGGCCAAGCACAGTTGTGAATGGATGGTGCCTGTCAGTGGCCAAAATTCTTCCAGACATAAAGATGTTTTCATCTGTGTCTGGATCCAGTGGCCTCAGGTGCAGCAAAGAGCACTACAGATAACAACTTTAAAACTGTGTACAAGTGTACTGTCCTCTTCTATGACTACTCGCCATCTAGATCTGTTTGTAGAGAAGGTCTTGCATATTTATTTATATCCTGCATCTCTTTACAACAATATGGCTTCACAGAATAAGAGTCCTGCTGTTGGACTGAAATACCTGCAGCCCAGATCTTTCACCAGTTCAAAATATTTACTTACGATGCAGCAAAAATAGTCTGCTCTTAATTTTTTTGTACCGTTTTGCTGCCATCAAATTCAAGATTAACTAATATTTTTTCAATAAAATATTAAAATGTTTGACTTTCAGATACGCTTTCAGTGCTCTACCATGAATAAGATATTACTTCATGATATTTGTGAATCATTTTATCTTGTATTTCTCTACATTTTACCCAGCATGAGAACTTGTTTGGATTTAATATTTTATTTTATATAAAGTAAAACACTAAAGAAAGATTTTGTCCTACAAAGTTTGAGATACATGAGGGTGCGTTTCAGCCTTGTCTAACTACTTACACCAACATGTTCATTGTTGTTTAACTGCTTCTATCAATTTCAAGCTTATTGTTCTGGAGGTCTGTCTTGCATTCCTTTTAATGATGGACAAGCAGCTGACAAGTCTATGCTAGTAAATGAATGTTCTCCTAAGTTTTCCCATTTGGGTTAGAAAAAAGCTTTTGGCACAATCTGTATGACCTTATCAATCTGGTAGTAATGTTTTAAAAACAAACAACATGGCCCAGTGTTGCATGAATGCCGAAACCACTTCTACAGGCTTGTTTTCTCTAATTGTCTTGATTGTATCTTGATATAAAATGCATTTTGTTCTTATGTCAACATAACGTATCATATAATCAGTGTGTAGAAAGACATGGCTGCTGGGGTATTGCAGATTTAATTAAATTTGGTCCGTTAAAACTACATAAACGGTGAGTTGGCATTGCCATGAAAACACTGCTAGCTTAATTTTTGCACTGCATTTTTATTATTTTCCAGCACACTTGCTGCCTGTAATCTATTAAAAATATCACATGAGGCATTGCAGGCTTCATATTGTTGGTTTACCTCCACACGCACTTAGTAAAACCGTATGCAGCTACATGTAATATCTGTCGAATCGCAGAAAGGCATTAGTTTGACAAAAATTTGACACAAAGCAGAAAACTGATGTGCTTGAAAACAGTCAGAAGGAACTTTTAATAGCAGATATTGACAGCAGGTGACTTAACAAACGAGTAAACTTTAAGCATTTGTTTTCATACACTTAAAAAAAACTGCATGCCATGACAATGAACCTCAAACACAGAGGTCAGGCAGGAATGTTTAAATTAAGTTCAGATTCATTACATTATAATCACATAAATTTTACTCAAATTATTAACATTTTGATTAAAGTACAAATGAATGCAGTTTGTAATTAATTTGAATTTAGCTTAATCTTTTAGTTCAATTCAGTTTTACATACTGTGTGGTTGAAGTAAGACAGTAAGTGTAACATATTTACTTGTTTTTAAAAGAAAAAAGTGTAAATTTAAAATAAATGCATGTTTCGTGATGGAAATCAAATATTACAAAATCAGTTTACAAATTTTAAGATTTTATTTAATCTCTATATTGATTAAGAATACTACAAAGACAACAAATCACATGCTTAAAATTAGAATTTTTATTTTATTTTATTTTATTATGAATCATCTAGAGACTTATATGTAATAAAAACTGTTAAATACTGTAGTGCAATATTAAAGAAACTGGTCTGAACTGAAAGTTTGGTTTTTCAGAAAATAAATGAAGGTTTCACAACCCTGAAAAAGTGTGTGGGCAAATATCCAACATAATAACATTTCACTATGTAAATCTGCAAAGAATTCAGAGATTTTATCATTTCGGGTACATATTATTATCAAAAGACTCAGAATGTGAGTCTCTCTAGCTATTAGAGAATGAAGGACAAGACTGAGAAGCGTAAAATGAATGGCTGGGATCTCAAGCCATGATCTGTGATTATATGTTCCGTGTGGCACCGCATTAAGAAAACAGACGTGGTTTTGTAATGAAAATTATTTCCTGGGCTCGGTAACACTTTTTGGGCTTTCCCTGCATCCACAAATACAAGTTAAAACTATCATCAGACAAAGAATATATACAAATAAGTGATAGAGTTTGTGCTAAGTTGCCCAGCCTGCAGTCCTTTCCAACTTCATCTCATAGCTATGTGTATTAAAAGCATGCCACTTTGGGCACTTTTTGCATGTCATTTGCTCCATCATTAAATGCCCAAATAGCCACGGTTAGAGTCAAAGTTCTGCATCATTCTGCAACACTTCACATTGTGAAATGCTACAGTTCAAAGTAACAAAAATGCATAGTATTTACTTGACTTGGCATGTAATAACTACACGTTTTTATGGGTTGTCAGGCTGTCCCGTCAACAACTGAAAACATTTGCCAAAATAAATAAATAAATAAAGAACTGGAAGAAAAGGTGGCCCAGTATTGCTGTGCAGCTGAAATCTCGTGGGAAGGAAAAATAATTCTCATTAAGTGCTCACAGATTGAAAGAATAATTATTGAAACACATTTGTAAATATAGTATGGTCCCATTTTTTAAAACATGTCACTGGTATCAAACTCAAGATATAAAAAATGACATTTTTAAGTTGCAGCTTTTTGTGTGTTTGCATTATTTTCAATGGAATATGAGTTTAAATGAATGGCAAATCATAACACTTTTGTTTTGTTCAGTATCCTAAGTGTTGGACCCATAACTGTATGAAATTTAGAGATAAAATCATTTAAACTCATTTTGATTTTAGTTATAACCCTCCACCCACACATCTGAGATTATCTGCTACACACATTCCATAAAGGTCTTTTTCATTCCCAGTCACCCGTCATATATGCTGAAAGTAATGTTTACACACCAAGTACATATAGCTTTTGTGTGGGAACAGGATGAATGAAAATGGGGGACAGTTGTTTAGGGATACATACTGAGTTTAAGTGATGAAGGTTCAGGTTACAGACTGAAAGTCGGGAATAAATAGAACTAACTATAACATCTGCGTAGTTTCAAGCGACCAAGAATGTATGAGTACTAGCTTGATCATAGGCGTGTTTTTCCCATTTGCTTTATCTGGTGGTACTCCATAGATGATCTGTAAAGCACAATGCACTGACTATGGTCCCTGTGATCTGTGGCTTTGCCTAGAACAGAACAGCTGTTGAGAAAAGCAGCATTATGTGTACCTTCCTTCTGACCACATTTGTAGGCTACTATAGAGATTTGGTCTGTAATGAGAACACTTAATGTGGGTGGTGCAGTTTAATTCAAAATACAACGACTGGCCTTGAAATACTGATTAAAGGCCATGTGCATGGTAAGTTGGTGGAAACATGTGATTGCTACACGAAATGATTGTCAATCAAAAGACATTTTGTGAGCCCAACTAATGACTGTTTATGTCCCATTTACGAAAAAAGGCTCATTGACTGGCATCTGACATCAAATGATCATCAAATGCTAGACTTCATTTAGCCGGAGAATCTGGGTGGTACAGCTTAGGCCCAAACGACTCCATTAAATTGAGCTGGACTTAGACATTTGTCTGGGGAATGAGTGCATACCACCCCCTCTTTCAGTGTGGCTGTATATGCTGTGTAAAGATCATGCCAGCATGTAACTCAAGGAAATGTCTGTAGTGTCTATTTTTCACTATGATTAGAAAATTGGTGCAGAACAATGACAGTTTGATGATGTCAGCTGGTGATACACACCAAAAATGACATACAATATGATATATAAGATAAATGCCTTTCATTGCACAAGCATAAAAAGACAACTTACTGTAAGGGTATTTCAGCAGGACAAAATTTTGAAGGTGCAGCTACGTGATCACTCTTATCTGAACTTGGATAAGCATGACTGGGCAACAAGGTTATTCATAGAACTACCCGTATCTTACAATCTCGAACGCAATGTTCAATCTGTTCAAACCTGTCTCCGTTTTGCAAACAATTACTTGACACAGGTCTCATCATTCAGCAACTGATAATCCAAGCTAAAAGAAAAAAAGTGGTGCCCTTAAGTCTAAGGGACTACATTCACAAACATGCTTTTCTGGTGCTTAATTCTTTCATTTTATTTCTGTATGTATTTTTATTTTAAATGTATTTATTGTTTTAACTGAGCACTTAAATCACTAATGTTGCTCTTGGCTCTGGCTATTAATCCCCCAAAGTCAGAAATGATTGCTAAAATCATCAATCTGCAATAGCAAAATAGAGAGTGGGTTGCCTGTGAAGAGAAACAGTGATTCAGTGGGTAGATCTACTGCTTCATAAAAATAACAAAACAAATAAACAAATAAATAAAAAAAAAGAGAGAAACTTATTTATTTGTTTGTTCACACAATTCAAATTTATGCTATTGGTGGATGTGGACTGTATCTGCATACTGAAATTAACCTCACAACTAACTATATGCATGTTTGTTGCATTAATTATCATTGCTGATTGGAATGGATCAAAATGTGTGCAGAAGTGTTTAATCTTTGCCTCTCGGGGAACAACGTCATGGACTCAGCCCAGGGTTTCATGAAAAACTGACTTTATGACTGTGCTTTAGAACCTGCACTCCCATATTTGCTTTCTGCTATCCTCATACCCCAATTTACTTTCCTATGTCCTAACTTCACTGCTTTGTCTTCTTCTAGACTGAAAAGACTGACATCAAGATTTCCCATATGGCTAAGCTTCATCTGGCACTTGTACCTGACAGATGAATTTACTGGAGGATCTCACCTGGACAGTCATCAATAATTCTGCGAGATCACAGGCAATATCATATAATCTTGATGATTCAAGATGGTCAACATACTCCTGACACTAGTCCCTGATCCCCGTAGGACCAGAAAAAAAGTGAACCAGAGCCCTATTTTTCTCTCCATTGAGTCTATCTCTGGCGCCAGCTCCACTCACCTCTGCCTTTCTCATTCTGTCTGATTCTGAGGATGATAAGAGGCAAACCACTTTTTTTTATTAGGATATAGACCCAGTGTCAACCATTGTCTCTAATTTATTGTTTGCCTTAAAACAATAATGGCAGACCTTGTGGCTGTGTGTATTTTTGATAGCATGTTGTAATGGCAATGGCCAACAGCCTTGTAGATTTACAACCTGCATCGACCTGGTCTCTGTGGCATAAGATCTAACAGTTTGATTACAAGCCAAAGACCAATGTTACATTAGTTTTTGTTATAGTATTTACCAGATCAAAACGCCAGCATGGCTTTCACTGAAGTTGTGTTGTGACAGCGCTTTGTGTTCAAACAAGAAAAACAAGAAGCTTAATTAACCATATAGGTCATGGAAGAACAGATACAAGAGACAACTTGCTTTAAAGAGAAGAACTACCGTTGTAGTCAGGAACAGAAGCAGAACTGTTATCAGCTCTGCACACTGAATGCACAGATGCATGGTAAAACATGTATCCTTATTGATGTGGGATCCAGGCATAAGAAAATGTTTACTAATAAGTCAAGAAATTAAAGGTTACTTTTAACACAATCACCTTTTAGAGTTCCCCCACAACTATAGTAGCATGAAAGAAGAAACAGCTGAATGTATATAATGGAGCCTGGATTGTGTCACTGAGCCAGTGGCTGATGGTGTAATGTGATGAGAAATAGTCTTGAACCTGAAAACTGAAAAACAAGCCCTTTAACGGCGCCTCCCGATCAATTTTAGGGAAACAAACAGCAGCAATGAAAGATAAATAATGACATTTTATGCTTTATTAAGATTTCAAACTGAAATATGTTTAGAGCTGACACAGTTATTACATAATTTTCTCATCAACCATCAAATGATTTATATTATTTCTCATATTCATCATTATCACCTTTGTTCATCAATACAGAAAGAATTGAGTGAAACAAACTATAAATGTTATATTACCATGTCATTTTAGACCGGTGCACTCACAATAACATGGATTGTATCCATAAAAACAGTCTGAATAAAGCTGGGTAAAGAAGGAAACAAGACCATTAAATAAGTCACAACAGAAAAACTCAACAGATTTTTAGATGGCTGTATAACACCGCTGGTAAGCAGACGAACTGGCGCTGAATGAAGCGCAGACACAAGCTTATAAGGTGGAGACAATCAGGACCAGGTGCATCCAAAAATCAGCCACTTGCAGGAAAGCTAGGCGCAAGGAGGAGAGGCAAAAACCAGAAGCCTACAGACCCTAACAGTCGCCCTGGAATTAAAACAACTGCCTTTTGATAAGTAGTTGTTAACATTAATGTTAACGACTTAATTTGGAATCCAAATACCACAGGGCTGGAATGGGAACACTTTGGTTTTAAGCCACCCAATAAAGGAAGAGCCCATATGTGAAGGACCAATTTGTTAGATTTACAGCAGGTGGGATCAAAAGTGCGAAAACCTCTATTATAAAAAATCACTTTCCCATCAACCGCCCCAACCAATTTGCTGAATTTGTAATAAAGGCACAGCTGCAAGTCTGTCCTGCCAATTTGCTATTGCTTAAGCTTTTGCAAGAATACCTGAATATAAATGTGACAGAACATGATGGTGCGCACTGACTGATAGTGTATCACTTTACATAGTCCAAGAAATGCAGCGATTCAACAGAGCCGAAGCATCAGAATTGAAAGATATATAGCAAAACTCATAATTGTGACAGTAGAAGGTTGTGTACTTTACTTCTACATCACTGTCAGACTCATATTTGAAATAATTTCAATGAGCTAAAAGTTCATTCTGTTATGTTTTCCTTATTTCTTTTTTGTACAGTAAATATTAGGCAAACTAAATCAGCTGAAAACGTCTGCCTTAGCTGGATGTCAAGGATGCTTGGCTGGTTACAGCCGCAGGTTGTGTGTGTTTTTTATGGATACCTTAGTATACGGCCATTGTAACAGATTCAGAGGAACAGTTCATTGGTCTGAATTATTGTTTATTCTGCCATGATCATCACTCTACATCATTCATTCTTGAGCTTGAGCCACCACCACAGCTTGCAGAGCATATTGTGTGTTAATTCAAGTTAGCATGGCTGGCTGAGTTTGAATGATGAGTTTACAAATATTATTACTACAGTACAAGCGCAAGTGAACAGATTTGACAAGTTGTAGAAGAGATTCAATCTGACATGGTGAAGTCATAAAGCTGGAGAGTAGAGGCTGGGAATACCGGATCAAACAGAATTGCTCATTACTGCAAGACCAAAGGTCCTTGGTAATCTCAAAATAAATACTTACCTATGAGGCCTTTTATGTAGGTCAAAGATCTCCACGATAGTGCCGGTTAGGCACTATCGTGGAGAATGGGCAAGATTAGAGAAGGACTAGCTTAAAAGTTCCTTTCCCCCTGAAAAAGCTTCTTTGGTCTAAATGCAGCAATAGATTAAATTCTACATAAAACTGAAATGTTTGTATAAATAAATAACAATAGTTTTGAAATTGTTTTTCATGCAAAAGTACAAAAATTTCACATTTCCACACTTTTAAATGTGACAACATGTTGCTTTAAGTTAAAGATTTGGTCAAATCAAAGTTTTTAATGGCATCTATTACAGCTCTCAAACTATTTTTTTAGTGAGTTAATATGGAAAATGAATCAAAAAATGAATATGAGAATGCAAGGAAGTGGCTGAACACAGTAAGCTATGCTGGAGGAAGGAAGGATAGAGGTCCTGATATGCTGTTATTCGTCATTACATGAAGGCACAAGAATGAGCATGACTGATTCAGAAATAAAGTGATATACTTCAAAACCTGGAACAAATGGTTGTACAAAAGATTATGGGACATATTACATAACCTGAATTCTATCATCTATAGTTGTCTAATATATCTCAATACAGGCAGAAACATTCATTTTGAATTTGTGCACATACTTTTGCTAATGTGTGTCTTCAATAAACAACTTCTTAGTCTGCTTAACATGAGCTAATATCGCTAAAACTGACCAAATAAAACTTGCTGAATTTAGAAATTACATTGATCATTGTTTGTATTCCTATTCAGTCATTGGAGTAGTGAGCATCTACCATAATCTCCACCCTTGGCAAATTTTCACTTATTTGACTAATCCGAAGACACTAAACTCTATCAATCTCAGAAGGCCAAACTAACTTAATAACAAACTGGAGTAATGAAGGGTGCAGCAGTAAACTACAGGTATCAAATATTAAGAATTAAATGACTGGAAACTATGTCTACTTTAAAGAAGACATTAGTCTTCCTGATTTTATTCTTTTTTTTTTCTTTTTCTTTCAATGATTATGTTTTACAGGTGTTTCTTTTCATGTTAAACACCTGCAACATCACAAAGATTTACAGTGAAGTCACAAAAAAAGAGTTATTGTCTCTCAAGCT
This sequence comes from Melanotaenia boesemani, assembly GCF_017639745.1. Lineage (NCBI taxonomy): Eukaryota > Metazoa > Chordata > Actinopteri > Atheriniformes > Melanotaeniidae > Melanotaenia > Melanotaenia boesemani. The sequence goes on from NC_055692.1 coordinate 23,590,614, forward strand.
GCTCCCAAACTGTCTGAGATGCTACGTGTTTAGTCCTCCATTGTCCTCAGTCACAGCTTACAGAATGGCTACCCCTCACTTTTCATGAAGTCTACTCATAGTCACAGACACGAAGCTACATCTACATCTTATATGTTTTTAAATCAACTAACCAATCAAAATATTTGTCCTTTCATACCAGCTGAATGTAGCACAATTAGTTTTATAAATTGTAAACACAAACCCCAGAATAGATAAAAAGAAACATTGAACAACATTCTCCTGTCTAATTCTACAACCCTAACAGGAACTTACAGTGCATAAACACAACTAGAATAAAATAAAATAAAATGGAATATTTAATTAATAGGCTAAGGATTAAAAAAACTGATAAAGAAATTAAATTATTTAATTAATGAACCACACAGTTAAACAACTAAGTAAAAGTAAATTCATAATGAAATTAAATTCAGTTAGACCAAAATTAGAAAAAAAGACGACAAATTATGAAGCTGAACTGCTGTCATTTTATCCTGTATTTTATCATTTTATTTCTTTAGCTGAAATATTCCCATGACTTCTCAATCTATCAGGGACTACTCTGTAGATAGACACGGTGTCATATCTGTCTGGTGTAGATGGACATGGCATATTTAGATAAGAATGAAGAAATTAACTACCCTAAATATCCTCCATATGTGCTGGTAAAACATTAACAGGGCGTTTTCTTTGCCAGCTCGGTGAAAGCCTGGTCTCAGTCTGGCTGGTTAATTTGTTACACCTCAAACAAAGGAAGAATAGTTGCTTTGGAATAGCTGCTGTTTTGTAACAATCAGAGAAAACTTGGCTTTTTGTGTGTGCACTTTTTAAAGAGCTGGGAGCATAGGTGGAGCATTTCATGCAAATGGAGTTCAGCAGTGCACAAGAACAATCATGCATTTTATTAATATCATAGAATGAGCCAGTCAATAAATATACAATCTATGCTACCAAGTAAACAGAAAAATCTCAGTTATTACACATTGCAAGTATCATTTGTTTTCTTCCATAAAAGATAAAAACCTAAAATAAAAATGAATATTTATTGTGCAGAATACCTAAAGAAAGTAAAGTAAAAAGATTAAAGTAAAAGTTTTTATTTCAGTTTCTTGACAAATTTAATTTCATGTTAAAAACTGAGACATTTCCTTTTTACTAAGCTATTATTCAATTTTTTCTTCCTCTTGATTTTATTGAAGCCATGTGTTCGAGATTTCAAGAGTTCATTCACAGGGGGTTGTCAGAATGAAATACTTAGGACGGCCCCCAAAATAGACACTGATCTGGGACATCTCTCCTGAGAGTGCTGCGTATGAGAGGACAGAGGCCATCAGTGCCCTTAACCCTTGGTATTCCCAGTACAGATCCTCAAAAGAACCTCAACATGTGGATCCAATCTGCACATAATAAGTGTGATTTACTGACAACATAGTTGGGGAGGGCTGAACAGTTCATTCTCTAACCCACCATACTCTCACCTCAACACATGGGTTCGTGCTATGCATCTGCTGGCAGATGAACTGCTTTTGGGCTTTAACCCCCACAGGACACAAACAAAATGTTCTGTGGTCAAATGTAATTTTAGTAATTCATTTTTTTCAGATTGCATGTTACATGCATGTTGATTGTTCAGGATGAAATAGAGCACGGATCTCCAACTCCAGTTCTCGTGAGCTACTGTCCTGCAGGTTTTGAATTCTACCCTGATGCAACACACCTGACTCAACTCACTGGGTCATTAACAGGCTTTTGCAGAGGTGTGTTGTAGTACAAGATATCTTAAACCTGCTGGACAGTAGCTCACGAGGACCCTGAAATAGAGCCATCATAAGCACCCTAAACAAAACTCTAAAGGTTTTGTTTAGTTCTTGCAGCCACTCCTTCTAGGCTTGATTAGCTTCTCCAGCTAATGGAGAGTTTCCTGAGCAAAAGGGGGGGGGGGGGGTAACCAAACAAACTCTGAGGAGGCATTCATAAACATCTGAGGTACCGAGAAGTCACAACAATGATGATTGCAGCGAAGGTGTGGTGGAAAAGAAAAACAATTCCAATTTACATTAATATAGTTTAGATGGAACTTTAATAATGAACATAAAGGGTCAAATTAAATCTAATTTTATTTATAAAGCAATTTTTAAAACTGAGTAGCACAAAGCTACATTAGAAAGCAAAATAATTTCACCGAGTTTAAATACTATGTTTTCATTGTTAATGCATTTTTCTGATCTACTGTCATTTGACAAGATGAAGACTTAAAACATCTCCCATCATTTCTTTCTGGAAAAGCAATGGGTGGTGCTACACCAGATCCAAACAACAACATAAGGAGTCACATTTAGTGTTAAACAAACTGCCTTACAATCAGCAATGCTGAACATGACAGCAGCAGGATCATGCCACTGAGCACGAGAGAGGTGCCTGTTTAGTCTTTCAAAGGCATGGGGGTGTTGGCAAAGTCCAGATGGCTGCTTTGGATCAGACCTTTGCTATATGATGTTTCTATTAAAAGAGAAATAACAGAAGTTTGTTTTTCTTTTTTTTTTAAACTCAGGTGGATTGGAACATATCACTTCTGACATTTTCATTGAGAGGAGGCAAACATTCCCATCGTGAAGAATAAATGGGGAGTGACGGTGTACTGCAGAGGCTTTATGGAGCCTTACGACTGCTCTGATGATTTATAGCCTGCCATTATGAAGTGAGCAAATTCTGGACTCACCATAAATTGTTTTTTCTTTTGAGGAAGTATGCAATTGCCGAGTAACAACCTATTTCACACAAAGCATGAGCCACTGTTAGAATAATTTTTGGGACATAACCTTTAACAACAGGAGTACCATGTAAAAACCATAACATGTACGTGACCTTACTGGGTATATGACATCTTGTGGAATTAAAATAAAAGATGTTCATTCATCTCCAACATAAATCAAACAGCTGTGCAAAGTGAAAGTAAAAAGTAATTCATACCAATGAGTCATTATTAGGTATAAATTAGCAATGTTACGCCATTGCAACCATGTCAGTGATTAGGGTGAGAAAATCCGTCACGGCTGAATCGACTTTCAACAACTCTGTGTGTGCCAGATGCTGTTCTTGACTGGACTAGGACCAGGTCCAGGTTCACCAATGGCATCTTCTCACGCAAAGACAAATGAGCAGTTGTCAAGCTGTCAGCTCCCCAGAGGTGACATTCATCTGCAGAAATGCTGCCAGATAGGCCCTCTTGGTCATCAAGTTTAGAAAGGCACCAGCGTTTTGTTTTCGCCTGCTTTTCCCTTTTGTGAATGCACTTACAACTGCACAACTTCCTGTCTGATGAGTGACAAAGTGAGCTAGACAAATACAAAGAAAAACAAGCCATTCAAGCATAAATGAAGGGAAAAGGATGTATACAGAGACCAAATAAATAAATAAAAATAAACTCAAATACAACACATTTCAAATATGAATCTAGTCATTTTCAAGCCCATCTATAAAAAAAAAGCCTGCTTTATTATAAAAGTAAAATATTCAGAAAAATTCTTTAGAAACAAGTCTGGTATTTTGGTGAATGTACTTACTTTTTCGATAAGAAGAGTGACACCACTCTAATTTCACCATGTTAAGCAGGAAGCTGGATCCAGCAACTGTTAGCTCAGCTGGGCAAGACTGAGAACAAGGGAAGCAGTTAGCCGCTATGAAGTTAGCAATTTTTCATGTTATATCTTGTTTGTTTAATCAGTACAAAAACAAAAGTGCAAAAACAAAACAAAACTCACTCAATTACAAAAAAAAAAAAAAAAAAAAAATCCAGAGGTGCCAATGCCAGCCAAGCTTCCCCCATTTCATCATCCTATATTTAGAATATTTTCACCCCTTTTCCTTGTTGTTAAAGCAGCGTTCTCACAGCATTGTGAGGCTGTCAAAGAACTAATCCTTTTCAATGTGATTAATTACTTGAACATGACTTTTTCACTTTTCTTTATTTTTGTCTAAAACAACATGAAAAAAGTGAGAAGCTGGAAAAATCAGTTTTGAAAGGTGATTAGGTCTGCTTTTCCAGACAAAATTTGTTGATGCTACTACAAAATCCATTCATTTTACTTCAGGTTTTGATACCTAAATTATTTAGTAAGTATAGAAAAACATCATGGTTTCCTTTAAAATAGATGCTACTGACAACATCTACCACATGGTGGAAATCCATATTTTCTGGTTTACTGATATAACACAAAGTTTTACATTGCTTTGGTTTTGTACCTTAACAGTGTTCATTTATTTAAACTGGGACTGGCAACAGTGATTCATGGTAGGTATTATAATGTGAATACCTCATACAACTGCAATGCAAACTATCCTTTAATAATATATTCAAGCAAGAGGATGCTTTGAAATCTCCTCCGCATCTTCTGTATTCTGAGGAGCCAGAAAAAAGGGCTTTTATGTCATTAGTGGTGCCAATTTTAAAATGCAGGCCACAATTTTATCCTTACCCTTACACAAAGTTTCTATAATACCAATTCCTATCCAAACAGCAAACAAAAGATCAAGCCCAGCGTTAAAGAAAAACTAAGATTCAACTACAGCAGTCTAAATGTTGATAACTGTACCTTTTTAATTATAAGCCACGGTTTTACATTCCTTTACATATTTAAGTAAAATAAAAAAAGAACTGCACTAATTTTAGTTGCATTTGTGGTCATTTTGTAACCATTGGTCTAATATGTTTTTGCTGGGAGAGATCAGGCTTAGCTAATTGCTAACTGTGTCCCCTTTTTGGTGAAAAGTTAGTTTTTGATCCTTTTTTTAAATGTTATTTTAATTTTTTTACTTTTTCTTTTAAAGCTGCTTTCTGCTTCACCTGATGAGGATACTTTAAACTAGAACGAGTGTGTTTACATGGTAATGATAGGCCAATAATGGGGTTGAGGCTCTATGAAATATAAGCTAATAAAAAGATATGACCTAAAATAGCTTTAAAGGGAAAATGGCAAGGTATAAATAATAATAGTACCTGAAACTTCAAAAACAAATGTAGATCTGCATGTAAGCAATTCGCTTTAATATACAAGAAAAAGTCAACTTCAAGGTGGAAACTAAAAACCACACAGAGACCAAATTAGGAGCCGCTCTGTGACAGCTCAGAAGAGCAGTGCAGTGCTGGATATCTACAGAGAATCACATGCAAGGCATTTGCCTGATTGTTCTTCTTCAGTGCATCAGCTTGAGCAATAGAGAGATAGCAATCTATTATTTTCTTAACTGCTCTGAGTCAAAAAGAGGGCAGTTATTTCCTTCTCTATTCAGATGGGGATGCATCACACCTTGTGGTCTGCAAAGCTGACCACAAGCCAATCTGTATTACTAATAAGCCTTTGGAGTTGTGAACATAAAGAGTTAGAATTGAAGTTCAACAGTAAACTTGTGAGATAGTTTGGTATTGCTCCATTTGTCATAAAGCTGAAGGTGTTGTTAATATTTGGGGAAGTGTTCATCATTGTAAATTAAAACAGAGACTGGCAGTGAAGGGGACACTAATGCACCGTTAAGAGTCAGATGACCACATAACCATTTAGAGTTAAGAAGCATATGTTTTATGTTCCAAACAATATCAGAGATGTTATAAAGATCTGGTTATCACTCTTTACATCACATTTAATAGAAATATGTCCATTTCCAAACATTAATGTTACATTTCAAGACATGTCAGTTACTTCTTATGTTTACTCGTGTACTTTCTGTAAATTAAGTTTGAGATTGCCCATTTCAGAAGGAAATATTGTACATTAGTTTTACAGCTTTATTAAGGAGAAAGTTTCAGACCTTATAAGGGATATTCATTTTAATTTGTGGGATAGTATGTGAACCTTGGAGACTCACAATCTGGTCAGAAAGGGCTCATTTTTCACCATGTGAAACAACTCAAACTATACATCTTCATAACCATATCTACAACTTCAGTCTTGTAGATTTTTAGACTGTTACTTTTACTATGGCATGCTGAGGTTCCAGTATGAGCTACTGTTAGCGGCCCCTGTCAAATTTTACTCCATCAGTTTCTAACCTAAGAATGCTGTAATGTTTTTTTTTACTGCAGGTAAGACACATGTTAGTTATAGGAGTTTTATTCAAGGTCCTTTAATATTCAGCACTTTGATATAACTAAAATCAGCCTTGTTGGCTCTGGACATGTTACAAAAAGCAACATGTGGTTGGGGCCACATTTCAAATAAGCTGTTAATAGTTGCAACGCATACTGAATGCTCCCCTCAGCTAGGCATCATTCACTTATTTTTAACTCCAACAAAAGTTGTCATAATCTCACTGGGGGGGAAAAAAACAGACATCATAGCTGGTTTATTCAGAAGCTGCAAAAAAAAAACATACTTCCGGATTCTATAAATGTATTCTAAAGTGATATATCCATTAGAAGAACCAATCAAGTGTTGTTTTCTGCTAGAATGTTTACCAAAGTGAATTTTTCAGGCATGGAGTTTCACTAGTAATGTCTTTTTATTTTGCTATAAGCAGTACTTTAAACCTATTTTTTTACTGTAAGCAGTACATTCATATACATTAAAAAAATCTGAATACTTCTTTTGCTTGATATATATTATTCATGCTCTAACACACCAGTACGTTTTAGGTTGTAGTTAAGTTTCTGTGTGGGATCATTCACATGTGTGTCTTCAATACACAGAAACACTATAAGGCTCCTCCCTTCTGCCTTCAGCCAGCGTGTGATTACAGCCAATGTGATCTTGGGCAACCTCACAGAGAAAGAGAGAGAGAGAGGGAGAGAGCAAAAGAAAGAGTGGGCAGCCACTTTGGTGCACTCTGGTGGTTCTTGTAACAGTGTCACTCTTTCCTTGATCTCCAAGCAGTCAAACTGAGACATCGTGGCTTAAACAGGATCCAGTAAGAAGAATAGTCCTAGTGGACATTTTGAAATGGACATAGTTGGTGTTTTTTTTTTAAAGGCCAAAACTTTTTTTTCACTTGATGTTTAGACTTTTTTCTTGGATTCATGAAGGTCCTGTAACTAATATTGTTCCAGCTCTGTGAGCTGTTTGGATTAACCTACCTGGAAAGCATTTTGTTGAATACAAGAGCATCCTCAAACGTTCACATCTTAGAAGGATGAAGACCCACTATTCCTTTCTGAGTGCTGCACAGCAAGAATCCTAAGGTGCGAAATGTGAGCTTCAACTTCAAAGAGAAGAAAACAGAAGAAAAGAAATTTGCTATGGAAAACATTATCAGCTCTTAATCTTGAGCAGATTCTTGTGTAGATGCTTGTGAAGATTTTTTGCTTGTGATCATTTTGATGTTGGAACCAAACAGCCTTTTAACTTGTTGTGACTGAGTTGACCCAGTGAAAGATAAATTCCATAAACATGTCAACTAGTAATCCCTACCATGACCCTGTGGGACCCTGGATCCTTGTCGTGGTGGTCATCATCATACTGGTCACAGTAGTGGGAAACCTGCTGGTTATCCTCGCTGTGGCGCGCACTCCACAGCTGCAAACTTCAACAAACATTTTCATTATGTCCCTAGCATGTGCAGACTTCATCATGGGGGTCCTTGTTGTGCCTTTGGGGGCCAGTTATGTGGTCACAGGTAACTGGCTACTTGGTTTAACTTTGTGTGACCTCTGGACTTCTGTTGACGTCCTGTGTGTGACAGCGAGCATTGAAACGCTTTGTGTCATAGCAGTAGATCGGTATATAGCCATTACAAAGCCTCTGCGGCACAAAGTTTTGCTCAGTAAATGTCGTGCAAGAGTAATAGTTTGTTTAGTGTGGGTTGTGTCTGCCTTAATTTCCTTTGTACCAATTATGAAAGGGGATTGGCATTCCAAGGAGGATGAGAAAGCACAAGATTGCTATAAAAACACGACATGCTGCGACTTTATCACAAACATTCCCTTTGCAATTTCATCCTCTGTAGTGTCCTTTTACATTCCTCTGATCATAATGATATTTGTGTATGCAAAAGTCTTTGAAATAGCAACACGCCAGGTCCAGCTCATAGATAAGAGTCGGATGCGTTTCCAAAATGAATGTCCATTAGCACAGACACAAAATAACCCCACTATCAGCAATATCCAGCCATCAGCATGTGCGAGCTCCAGCAGTGGCAACAATGCAGTTCGGAGAAAGAGTGCCAAGAGGAGGCCATCGAGACTAATGCTTGTCAAGGAGCACAAGGCCCTTAAGACTTTGGGTATCATCATGGGGACCTTCACTATGTGCTGGCTGCCATTTTTTATTGCCAACATCCTCAACGCTTTGGATAGAGAACTAGTAAACCAAGAATTGTTTCGGCTGTTAAACTGGCTTGGCTACATCAACTCTGGCCTCAATCCCATCATCTACTGCAGGAGTCCAGAGTTTCGCACAGCCTTCAAGAACCTTTTGGGTTGCCCATGGTTGTCCATCCTGTGGCTAAATGATTTCTATAAAGAACTGCGGACTCGTTGCTCCTGCTTTCTATGGCAAGCTGAGACAAGCACATCCAGCACTTTCCAAAAGTCTTCAGCTGATAGAAATGAGGGCAATGGCAGCCTGGGCAGCAGAAGTGAGGAGACTTCCCTTGGTCCTTCGCAGTCCAATGGCAGCACACAATTCAGTGACTATTCAGAGCCAGAAACCAAAGAGTAAGTTTCATTTTTAATCATTTTTACTGTCATTAAAAAAAAAAAGGGGGGGGGGGGGGGAATTGTAGAAAGAAAGCGAAGAGCCAATTTCTCACTTCAACTACACAACTCGTGTCGTTTTATTCAAAACAGAAGAATAGAGTTTTTTTGGAAAACAATATGGAGGTGCCCGTGGAGAGAGAACACAGGAAACCCCAGATACTGTCTTGGGGTTACCGGGCAACAGTGAACAACCTGCTATAACGTGAAACACCAGTCTATATTATTGCACGGTGAATTATGTAATTAAGAGTCCACTACAGGGGACTCTTTTTGAGGACTCTTTCAGCAAGAACACATAAGAACAAAAGCAGTGCTTACACCATTTTTCTTTCACTATTTTAAATAATTATATTAACACAAAAATAGTCTTAATTCTGAAACACAAATACATCTTGGAGGTAACGCATTCATTTTGACTTTCTTTAAAACATACAGTTCAGAAGATAGTGGCTTTGACAGCTGTTTGTCATGTGTATTTCTTTTTTTTCTGTATGTTACACCATTGTTTCATCAAACGATATGTGAGGGGATCCCCGATATTGTGGAGCAGCTGTGGGAAAACTTGCAGCGTGGAATCAATGTCACAGAGAGTTAGTTTAAATTACTCAATACTTTCTTGATGCAAACGGATCATTTATGATCTGCGCAAGTCTTGCACACATGAAACAAACAAAACATATGAAATAGTTTTATATTTTTTCATTAATGAAATGAAAATTAATAACATATTAAAACTGTAAAAGTTTTTACTTATTTTTTTAGAGCATTTTAAGTTATTAGAAAAGGATGTTTCATGCAGGTCATGAAAGTAGAAATCCAATTCTGGACATGCGCTCCCACATCAGAGTATTGAAGCCCAGGAGAAAAATATACTGACTGGAACAGACAAACTTGATATTCAAGTTCTTGTGCAATTCAGGTAACACTTAACTTTAAAAATAACTCCATAAAGAACTTTTTCTATTAATGTACTTACACATGTAAAAAGCACAGACACTGATAATGAATTATACTAAAAGCAATGCAATCAAATTATTAGTGTAAGTAATTTATTTTCTTTTGATTTTGTATTGTCACTATTTAGCACTATTTAAAAACAAGGATTAATGAAAGATTAAAGTGAAGTCACTGTATGAGCCAGCTAGTGATCTGTTAAAGGCTGATTCGGCAGACCACATGGCACACTCCAGAACACTCCTAGATATTATAGTGGCTGTGTGCCTGTCAGTGGGCCTCAGTGGGCCCTGCCCAACACCCCCTGCAGCAGATAAATCTTTATCACTTATGCACAAGACTTCCCCCTTTAACTGGACATACTGTTTACAAGACTGACAGCCAATGAGAATGAAACGTTAGCGGAGGTTAACTGGGGTTGGGCAGCTGCATATTTGATTCATCACTGTTCCAACACAAGCTTGCTGTGGGCCTGCTGAACACACTGTACCAGTTGCCATGTGTTAAGATGGTATTGGTAGAATCTAGAGAAGAAGAGTTGTAAAATCTGGGCCACTTATATAACCTATTTACAAAATTTGCCCAGTACCTTATTATTATTCTTAGGTAATAAATTTACAGGTAATCTGAACAGTTTTTAATTCCAATAAAAGAAATCAAATATTGCCATTATGAAATCAAATGTTCCTCATAATGTTTAAGATGATTCTTGACAGAAGTCCTTAATTCTTTAGCTGTCTGATTATCATAACCAGAGAATTATATATATAATAATATACTTCATAATTACTATAGTTTGTGCACAAGTTTAAACTGAAACAGTAGCATGCATGTGTGACTTTACTCAAACAATTTCAAAGTAAGTTTGAAAATGTTTTGATCTCGAAAACTTATATTTATATTAATAAACATAGAATAAAGGTTATTCAGTTACACATAATAAATCTAAATTTACAGCTCATAATTTACAGCAATTGGAAACCGCGTGTCTAAAAGGTCCTTAAATCGTCATCTGAATTCCCATAAACAATCTAGTTTTATGGGCCATGGATGTGTCCTTTTAAGTATTTACTCTTCACATAAAACATAATTTTTCTCCTTCATTACAGTCCCTCTGTGGTAGTTTAAAGACATCAATGGGCATTTAATTCAGGAAATATTTAGGAGCATATAAAAGTCTTCCATAAAAGGAGTCTGGTGTGTTCTGCAGTAAATCACCCCAAGGGAAAGGCTCAGTGGACTCTCCCTGCTTATTGAGCAGGATTACAAATGTAAGTGAGAGCAGGCCTTCAAATACGTATCTGTCGAATCCAAGACTATAAGACAGGTTTGACGAAGGAAATGACAAGCTTTTTGAAATAGGAAGAGGATAGTCGAAGATATTGCTTTAAAGTGCGGATTTTGCCACCGTAAGCACTGGTTGGAGAAACTCCCTGTCAACATTCAGTTAACTGCAACCACAAAAGCAAAACCGAGCGGCATATTTCCCTAAACCCTGGGACAGCATGCAATAGCAATGCTGTTAAGTCATGAGCTGATGTATTGCAGGACTGATAAAAAAGTGAGATACAACCACTGAGATGCGAAGTTACCACTCCACTCTGTAAAGTACAAACATTATCAATAGTTACTTTGTTTTCATAGAATTACATGCTGGCACACCAGCACTGCCCTTATCAACATCCAGAGCCATCGTCTGCTTGTGTCACGCACACACCGTGTGACATGACAAACATAATTCTTCACAGATTCCCTTCATGACAATTCTCTATAATTTTCACATGTCAGTTTGTCAGTTGTTCAGGGTTTAGTTGCATCGTAGTTGTTTGCTTTTGTCTGTCATGCTCCTTGTATTGGTCCTGAGGTATTTCAGCAGGGGGAGAAAGTGTAAGAATATTTAATGAATGACTGAGAACATTGATATGCCACCAAACCAAACAGAGAGCAGAACATTTCATTTCAAAGAGCATGGACTACTTAGGTGGTGGAATAAATTGAAGGCTGACTGTGGAGCAGAAACAGAAATTCTCTGTCAGATATAAATTCATTTCAATCAGAAACATTTTGGTCTGTGCAGATTTAGTTCCGAACCAGTCTGATGGGTAATAAAAGTCAGTGCATACCAGAGAGATGGAAGAGAATGAAATTTGCTGGTTAAATATTGAGGGTGGAGGCTCTGCAAGCGACTTGTCATTTCAGATTATTTAAATTTGCCAGACTTAGCTGACCGCTCATGAGAGCTCATCTAAAAGGACATTGTGTTCATAAGCCTGGCATCACAGGTTTATGCTGTAGGAAACTAGGTGTCACCACATTGCCGGAACAAACTGGCAAGCTTTTTACGAATCGAATGCTAATGTGTGGCAGCTTACAGCGTCATGTGATCTCAACGAAGAGTCAAGAAATGCTCTGCAGTGAGCATACATAATTAGTCATGCAATTAAGTAACTTGGTGTTTTTAATGTGTGATAGGAGGGGCTGTACACTTTCCTGTGCGGTGAACCCTGTCATTATATGCTTTCCTCTTTAGCAAAATCGTGTTTCCTCTTCGGCTTCACATACTGGCTTGTACGCTTGCATTTAGTTAGCTTAGAGCTGCAGGGAGCATAAAACAAGGAGCAGGATAAAGCTAAACATAGAGTGTTGACCTGAGGAAACCCTCCAATACCCCCTTCTATGCCCTCTGAAGCAATCACACTACATCAGGTTTTCCAACTGGAGGCACTGCGGAGTTGAGCAGCAATCCAACATTAGTATAGCTTTAAGTTTTTGAGGTTTGGGTTATTTAATAAAAAGCCTCAAACTGTAAGTAGATATTACTTTGTTCTTTCCTGCCATTGAAGCTTATTTAGAGGTTGTTCAGGTCTATTTAAATGGGCTTTCAAGTTGAAAGTAAATGTGTGCACAAAATAATTAAAAAATATACACTCTGTTTTATAATTAACAAGAATTTAGTTCAAATATATTTTTACATAAAACTCTTCTTGATATCTTGCTTTTATATCTCTGAATGGATTTGACTAGATTTGACATCTCATTTGATAGTTCAGAATTTAGATATAATTAGTAACTGTAACTGGTTGGTTTTCACATTTAGTAAATAAGAATTTTGCAATGTGTGAAATTTTTATCTTTAGCTGATATTCGTCACATTGTTTTCTGTAAACTTCTGTTTTCAGTCATTCCCAAAATTATTACAACCAAGTTAAAATCACCTAAAGTATTCTGAATAATACTTCTCTATTTCTAACTTTAATGTAAATAAATCTCATAGATAGAAGCACAGCAAGATGACGTTGCCATGAAAAAAAAGATCAGATTCCTCTGAACGATGGCTTCTGATTAAACCACTCTGTAAACTTTTTCCAGCTCGTTCCCTTCACCACACACATTCACACTTTTATGAAGCTCATAGTTCAAGGTAGTTTATGTTCCTGTGCAGACATACACAGTGAAGGTGATAGCATCAAAATTCATGTCTTTTTTTTGGGGGGGGGGGTCATTAACAAGAAAAATAAACGAAAGAAAAAAGGTGCAGTGATGATGTTGAGGTTGTTTTCCACCAGAAAAAAGATAATCATGAGTAACCTGCAAGACAACAAACAGCTGCTGTTTTTTTTTTTTTTATCTGATAGAAACTGAAATGCAGTACAGGGTGTGTGCAGCACAAGCACATAAGACATACAATAATACTGAAACTACAGGCTGTTTTGAGCTGGAATCACAGCAACCACGATGGCACTTTCAGACCAGGACAACACATCAAGACACTGGATGAGTCTTCATGTAGACAATTCCAACTGCATGTGTGATGGTGGTTTTAAGTACAGGAGGGGGACTAATGGCTCTTTACCCTCCACTCAAACATCATATATTTTTTGGTTTTGCCACACAGGATATTTTTTTATTCATGGCATATTGTTTTACAACTGTTCAAATATACTTACATTTATCTGGTAACTATGATGTCGCTCATGAGAGTTTTGCAATGCTATGACATTCATAACAGCTGTAGCTTTACTTCAGTATTATCTTATCTGTTTGAATGTTACATAACACACACACCCAACAGTACCGTCCCACGTTGTTTGTGATTTGTCATTGGTATAAACTGATTTGGGATAGAATCAAAGCACGCAGACTTTAATCAGCAATGATGGGTTGTGATTGCAAGCAGCTTCACATTCTTTTGTCAAGACAAACATGACATATATGCAGAAGTGACTGTTGGATCTGTCAGTTATCTTTATCTTTAGGATAGAGGCAATACACCAAAACTATGAAAAGGTATAACAACATTTAAGTCATCCTACTGAACTTGGGTTCCTAATGTGTTTGTTTCTTTTTCAGTTTTACGTTGCAGGAAAAGGATGGGTGAACTGTAAAATGTCAAGCTACTGAAGCAAACTGTTACTGTGATTCCTGCAAAGTCTGAGACCAAACACCAGTGAAGACGAGCTAAAGAAGAGTACAACTGCAACAGAAAAAGGCTAGACCTGAACAGATGACTGGACTCACTAGAATCAGCTGATTTGGTCTGGACAGGAATGCTGTGACTACATTTTTTCACCCCCCCCCCCCCCCCCTTGAACTGCTGTGGCTCAGTGCTTTGCAGACCTTTGATGGCACCAGATGAACTTCCCAGTGTCATTTACATATTGTTTATAAAAGACTTTATGTTGGTTAATACAACAATGCATTCCAGTACCTTTGGACACAGTGTAGAATGTGTGACCGGTGGTTTCAAAACAGTGAGCATAAACTAACTATGTACAGTACATTGTCAAGTAAATTATCTATTTATGATACACTGAATCTGTAGCAAAATACAAATGTTGACTATAAGTTCTGTATTAAGCTGTCTTCACTGTAGAAACATTTTCATCACACGAATCTTTCAGTGTAATATCGTCCAAACTATCAAGCTGTGCATTAAAATACTCAACCTTAGTGTCTGTTGTCAAAGACACTAAGGTTAATGTGTTAATGTTTTTGTTTTGAGCCTTGGCTCGATGTTCGCACAATGTTTCTTAAATTCCTTTGTCTATGTTAAATTATACTATAGCGATAAAAATGGCTGTGAAAACTTTGTCAGGACAACTTAAATATAATTATAGTCAACAGTCCATTGAGACATGTTATTGTACAAGGTACAGTATTATAAACTGCAGGTATAGATAACAAATAAGAAAGCTATATGCTATTTTGCTAACAAAATCTACTTTTTTTTAATTATTTTGTCTTTGGTAAGCTGCATTGTAAGCTTTAACACAGTACAAATAAAGAATAATGATGGGCTTGATGGAGAAATCTTTACTTCAACATCCATTTTTTCGTTGCAGTGTGTGTGTGATGGATTGTTGCGAAAGAGTATTATGGCCACATTAAGGAAAATATTTTTTCTGACTTCTAGAAAAAGCCGCAATATTACAAGAAAAACGTAGAAATTTAATGAGAAAAAAAGTTGGAATATTATGTGAAGTTGGAATTTTATGGGGATTAAGTTTAAATATTTTAACCAGTTGTTTTATAAGAAGAGGGTTTTCACAAACAAGAGATACTTAATCTTTGTGCACATCAGCACCACGTTATCATAAATGTCAGGATTTCTAAAAGAATCTGCATTAAAATTTATCTGTTTCGTGAAAAAAAAAGCAGGCGGACTTTGAGGAAAATGGCTGGAACTGATTCAATTATGACTATATTCTCATAAAACTATTACTCTTATCTCATAAAATTATTACTTTTTTCTCATAATATGACAACCTTTTTCTAGTAAAACTACAACTTTAGTCTCATAATGTCACGACTTTATTGTAGAAGCCTGTGAAAAAATATTTTAATGTGGCCCTAGTACTCCGTCGTGTATTGCAGCGCATTGCCAGTTAAATAATTCTTAAAGATTACACTGCAGATTAAGTACAAAACCATTTTTTAACCACAAACATCACAGCACCTGTTCATTACCTACAGGTGTATGTGCATTCAGATAAATGGTTCTTCACTGTCTGGATTCTTTTAATATGATGATAAAGTGAATCTGGGCTAACATTGCGAACATTTTTACCAAATTCAATAAAGTTGTCCACTGTGAACATCATATATAGCATGGCATGATGAGGTTGATGCAAATGTGCAAAGTAAAACCTTCTTTTTTATGGTCTAAAAATTAAAATTAAATCTTGTCAGTTTGTATCTTATAAATTTACTATTTTCTTTTGGAGTTTATTTATTTATTTATTTATTTTTTACCTATATTGAGTGTGTTGTAGTAGTTTTATGACACTGTGTGGGGTGTTATCCCACAGATAATATAGCCTTTGCATTGAGGCAAAAAACAGGTTGAGCATTAATGTATAACTTCCTATTGAGATCAAAAAGTCCCTTTTAAAAATATACAAAACTTTTTTAACTTTTTTTTTATTTTAATTTTGACGATTGCTAAAACTTTTTGTTTTAAGAGATAAAAAATCAACTTGAATAATTTATTAATAAAATATAAGTAACAAAAAGCTGAAACTACTGACAACAATTTTCACAGAATCATTCAAAGCACATTAACTCTGATAGATCATCTTGTTCCTGCTCATACATTCAGCAGTAGATTTAAAAATGATTACAGGCTTATATATGAGGAAATCACATTCTCTGTGAAAGAGGCTTCAAAACGTTTTGAGCAAATGCTTCCATAAAATAAAGCACTGGCTTTTCTTTTGAACCTTTCTCACAGGTATGATTTCATCATTGATGCGACTTTTTTTGTGTGTGTGTGTGTGTGTGTATGTATTTCTTTTCCCTCTGATGTTCAGTTTTTAAGGATTTTGAAAAGTCTTACCAGCTGAAAACATTTGTTCTATATACGGAAAAAGAAAAAATGCTATGTACAAAATGAAGTTGGTTCTGCACACAAAAATACATGTTTTTATCCCTGTCCCTTATCCCTAATGACCCCTTATATTTATCTGAGGAGGTCCTGAGGGGTCCCGGCCCGCACACACTGGGAACCACAGTTCCACTATATTGAGCACTGTAAAACTAGTGTTGATATGAGCCCAAGATGCTGAACAACTTGTTTTTTCAGTGTTATTTCAAGTAACCCTCCGCCCACCAAAACCACTGTCATCTCTTGCTCTGCTTCTCTTTGAGCAGGGATCATCTCCTGTTATGAGAGGAATTCACAAAATTTGGGCCCCCGAAAAATAAACGGAGCAAAATGCCAGACATTTGAAAACAAACAACAGGCAGCTTAAGCTCTGCCAGATGGGCTGTGTGACTACTGAAATATCATCCGGCAAGAAACCACAACAACTCAAAGAGTGGAAACAATTACCCTGTCTGAAGTTAAGCCACAGTCTTATCAGCTGATTCCTGTTACAATGTTTTCCATGAGCGCAATTAGATTGAAATCAATTCTAAACATTTATTTAGGGAAAAGAAAAGATGGGTTTGATTAGACATAAATACAAATTGTTTGTTATTTGTTGGATCAAACACACAAACGAGAGTTTGCCAGTGTGCATGTTAATTTGGCGATGAGAGGTGATATCATATACACATACATTACACAGCATGTACACATTTACAATTATAACAAATACATTTCACAGTTTGATGAAACATTTATTTTCCATGCTTTATAGTGAGTGTAGGAGTCATATATCATACAAACAAATGCAGGCAGCGTGCATCAGGAAGTCTTGCTGCTCACTATTTTATTTGATTTGAAGTCCACTACTAGATTTCAACTTTTCAGATGTTAATTCACAATTAATACACACTTGTTCAATGATTTGATATCCAAAAACAAGCTTAATTTCAGTTAGAGCTAATCCGGCTAATTTGGTTGCAAATCAATTAGCTGATTGATTGTGAATTAACATTTCTAACTGATGAGCTATTAAGTGTAAAATAGTCACATAGGGACTTGATTAATTATTAATGTGAACAGCAGGACCTCATGCTACATGCATTAAATCACACTGTCATGCTTTTGAAATATATGATTTCTGCCTTCATTTTAAGCTTTATTATAACTTAGACTTCCCATTTAAACTATTTATTTGAACAGCTTTGTGTTTCTTCTAATTAATTTATAACTAATGTGACCAAGGCTCTCTCATGCTTTAAAGATTTCCTTATTTGGAAACCCCCATGAGTGAACATGCAAATCTCACATTTTAAATACAGTTGCTTGTTTAGGACACTTTTTTATGCACCAGTGGGGCCTGAATAAGGGCTTACAACACAGTTTTGTTCAGGATACACAGATATTTCCAGTCCGATAATTGACAATGATCCTTTGACACCAAACTCAGACTTTTGAAATCACCAGCCAAGGTCCCTTAAATTGAATGTAGTCGGAAGAAGATAGAATAGATAAAGGAATGTAGATTCATTCTGGTGACACAGTAGCGTGACAACCTCCGCCATGGCTTTGTCTTACTCACTAATAATACCCACACGATGTGACAACATCATGTGGAGATAAGAGTACGTTGGAGACAATACTTTTGTGTGTGTGTGTGTATGTGTGTGCGTGTGTTGTCTTGTTTTTTTGTTGTTTGTTTTGTTTGTTTGTTTTTTTGTTAGTTTATTTTTTGCAAATAAACTTCAGCATTAATTTTATTTCTGTAAACAACTGGACAAACATGAAAAACCTAACATCACATACATAATTTGGCTGCATCACCAGCAAGCTGCAAACACATAGGTTTGAGTTTTTTATGTTGATCCTTTAGAGTAAAATCAATCTGGCTTGATGTTAAAAAGTGGCACATAATGTACAAAGTTTTTCTGGTGACACTGAATCTCCTACAATCCAAAGCCACTCTAAGGAATGTATTACATTTTCCCTGAAAAAATAAAAAGAGAATAATGATAAGGCTACTAATAAATTCTAAAGGCTGTTGTCAAGTATTGCAAGACTTATAGAGGAGGAAATTGAACAAAGGTCTGGAAAAAAAGTTAATCCCTTAAATAAACCCTCTTATAAGGCTCCTTATAACTGACAGAACTAACCTGGTTTGGCCATCTACTGCCATCTAGTGCAGTGATTTGTAATCTTCGCCTTTATAGTGAACTGCAAAGTCAGTTGTTTTCCTTCATATCTAGGCTGCAACATGTTTACTTTCCTTTTGGGCTTTTATACACTGTAAGATTCTGTGTGTCTTCATCCTCTTGAAATAATTAGTTCTTTTGTCCTCTTCCAGAAAAAAAGTTGGTTTCTTATATACATGATGCACAAACAGTGTTACAACTAGAAGAGCACAGTGTGGGCTGAGTGCATCTTATTGTAATTGCTTTTTAATTAAGAAAGCTAGATTTGATGCAGCTACTCATTTCATTCATTCAATCATTCAATAATTCATTTCTGAAAACAACACAACATAAAAAATTTTTCCTTAAAAGCCGTGGATATACCTGTAGGAAATACTTGGCAAAAACAGATCCAGTGCAAGTTCACTCTGCATGAACTAAACAGATGCTGCCACTTGTTTCTTTGGTAATTAATGAGAAGTGGCAATAGCTGAAGAACCCCCAAACGATGCTTAATGAGGAAATGAAGGTCAAGTTTACGTGATTTGCTGTGACCGAGGGTGCAGCAAAAAGCACCAGTCGTGCCTGTGTCCTCACTGAAACTGCTAACTGATCCTTTCATTTGCAGCAGCCTTGCTTATTTGATGATAGCTCACTGTGATGGCAAATGTAAACTCAGCAGACCCACAACTTATTGAGTGACAAACTCATCCATCACCGTTGCCTAGGTGACTGTTTCCAAATGCGTGCTGTAACTTAGCAACAGGGTATAAACAAAAGACTCGCAGCTTGTGAGCTGTTCGGTCTGGCTTGGTTCAGAGCTAACAGAACAATGTTAAGTAAAAATAAATAAAAACAAATAAAATCCACCCACTTAGCATTTCTAGGAAAGCAGCTCCAGTATCAGTGGCACACAGTACTCATTTGATTGCACCTTCAGTTTATTATTATTTTAAAGCCTGGTTAATTTTCCTCTCACCGAATCCCATAGTTATATCTCAGATGGAACAGATGAGGACTCTAATTGAACCTGAGTGTTTCTAAAAGATCTGTAAGCAATTGAGTTTTAAAAATGGACAATATTGTTGTAATGCTAACTAAATAAATAGTTATTTTTGGTAGGAACTGTAACACCAGTAAGCATCATATTTGAGTAAACTTTTGATGTGGTAATCACTTAGCGGGTTATTGATGACAGTATAGCAGAAGGACATTCTTATTTTATATGACTGAAGTTTAGAGACTACTCTTGAGATAATATGACATTGATCATTATGTCATTGTAGCCTATTAGAAAAACACTTACAGCTGATAAGGAATCTTAAAATAATAAAATAAATAAATGTCAATGCCTGTCTTCCTTTAGAGTAATCGTCCTCTCTCTGTCTGATAAATTAATACTGCAAACTACAGACTTTGACTAACGGTACAGAAAAAGTGTTTATTACACATTTGGTATAAGGCTAAGTCTTGTGTTTAACATCCTTACTATGCAAGATGTGAGAGTTCAAGTTGACAACGGGACATTTGTATTGATGAGGCAGGTTTGCTTTTTTTGCTAAGTAATTTCATATCACTTAAACGTTGTTCTGGCAGTTTTATTATGAATAGGAGTTTTTATTACAGAGGTCTGGGGGCACCACTGTCCTGCATGTTTCAGGTCTTTCCCACTCTGGTGCAGATTAATTGAACTGCTCATCAAGTTCTTTGCAAGCCTGCTAATGAGCCATTCACTTGAGTCAGGTGTGGTCCCCAAAGACCAAGATTGAAAAACACTGATTTGAAGTTATGAGAAGAATCAAAAATGTTTCACTGTTATATCCAGTTATTGTAAAACAAAACATGCCATATAGCTCAAGTCTTGGTGTTCCCTGATTTGTTTTTTGCAGGGGTTTGGTATACAGACTTCTGGTTTTACTATTGACCTGCATTTTGAAGCTAAATATTCAAAGTACCAGCATGATGTTGTGAGCCAGTCCACCTTTTTTGCCCTTGTGATGGAACATGAAAGATGGCTTCCCCATGTACAGAACCTAAAAGCAAAGTTCCTAACCTTAAAACTTTACACATAAAGTTATGCTTTAAAGGCCCCAATAAAAACATATTGCAAACTATCCCAGTGTGATGGGGGTGTGTGTTTACCACTAGTTTAAATTGTTATCATATTTGTAAGATGAGAACTCATTTGTGCAACTTTAAATAACAAAATATGACCATTTGTTTGCCCATTGGAGTGGATTGGCTGCCTCATTTCCATCAGTTGTGGCCACACATATGGCTAACCATCATCAAGTATGAACGAGAACTGAATGAATAATGGATATAGAAATCGTATCCATTATTATTATTATAGTTAAATACATTGGAAAATCAGGTAAAAATATAAAGGGCTGAACATCGATAGATGACAACTAACAGTGAATACATGATATTTGAAGGCAAGTCAGACATTTGCCGACAGTTTTTACAGTTTCCAGACACTGGCAATTCACTTCATTTTTGCAGGTGTGGGTAGTTGAAGATGAGAAAACAGAACTGTGAATGGAAGTGAAGAATTGTGAGAAAACCACATTAATGTCACTGTACAGACAGAGAATGTTCAGAATATGTAAAAAGCATAAACAATCTCGATTTATATTGAAGCCATTAATGTATTTAATATGTGCATTTAAGCTTAATGCACATATTAGTACATATATGCTAATTGTCTCCAGCTGTTTTATTGTTGTTGTTGTTGTTGTTGTTTTTTAAAATAGGAATGTTTATGATAATCTGATTCCCATTTGGCCAACTTTATTGAAGCAAATTAGAAAAATCTATAGGCAGTAAACATAAGGATATGTGTCAAAAAATAAACAAACCAGGGTTCAGTGGAGGACAGAAAGTTAAATTAAAGATGATATAAATAGTAATCAATAAAAATGAAAATAGATTAGAAATAAGCAGTGCTACATGTTGTTTATGTAAGATACAGATCTAGTATTTTGAACTGACTACTTAGATTAAAAATCTAACAGCAGTGGGAATAAAAGAAGTGCAGCTCAGACACGAGGATGAAAGGATAAAAGTTGGAAGAATGTACAGTGAACTGTAATTACATACTTGTAGGTCTTGGTCTGCTTTAGGCATCTTATAAAATGTTGTGTCTTGTGTCTCCACTGGTGTCTCCCAGAGAACAGGGACCCAAGATATCTGCAAATATTAATACCAGGATGACAACTGGCATGGAGTTTGTTTAAAGAAGCTTGTTGAGGATACAGACAGAGCTTCTATATGCAGAGGGTGGTTGTTCTGCATCTGCCTGGCTCTCTGAGAAAAGTCATCATGGTAACGGACAAGTACATTTCAGCTCTTCAAAAGATGCTACTATTTTTTATTATTGTTATTGTTTTACCAGACAAATGAGGAATGACTCATTCATTGCTGACTTGACTCTGTTTTTAACAGAGACAAGAACTTTTCTCTTTCTAAATGCTGCCTTCACTGATGCTCTGATTTTGAGATTTAGAGATGCTTGCCGGTGTCTTTTTTGGGTATGTAGTTCCTCTTTTCACATTTTCCTATTACTGTGTACTACATGGGGAGAAACTAAAATAAGCATGGTTAAGAATGTCTGCTTGCAGAAAGCGACTCTAAAAAAAAAAAAAAAAACCAGTGAGCTCATATGTCAAAGTGAACAGACTGTAGTTTGTGAAATGAAAAGAACAACAAACTGCACAGGCTGTTGCTGTTCTGCTTTTATAACAGAATACTGCAACTCAATCTTAACTCAATTTCCTTTTCTTTTGTGTTGTTGAATATTGTCGGACCCCCATGAAACACACAGTCTGTTCAGATTTGTTTTGGCTACCGTTTGTTGTCCATGAAATCCTCTGATGTTTTCAGATTGGATTTTTGGGTTTTTCATCAGCATTAGATTAAGTCAAGTGTTGTTTTTATATCTGGCTAACTTATTTTTCCCTTCAACAGGTGAAGCTGCTGGATGCCTTGTGTGCATATTAAAACAGAACCCTCTCCTCTTATCTGCACTGTCTAAAGCTGTCAAAACACTAAGATCAACGTGGGTGCTGCCATCTGCATGAACACTTGTGCTGGCCACAACACTCAGTAACTCATCTTGTTGAATGGTGAGACGTGATTTTGTATTAAAAGAATGTGGCTTGGATGCCATCTTTACTACTGTATCAGTGGATAACTAGTAATTGTTCCACTTTTCCTCAGACAACTAGGCTTTATACATTTGTGACAAAATCTTGTTTTATTTATCAAATGCACTTTTTTTTCTTCTTCTTAAAAGGGGGGTTTTCTTTATATGTTGCATCAAGAAATGTCATCCACTGTGTTTCACAGGCAAGGATATGTATGCTGATCAGAGCCATTTTAAGAGTGTACCTCAAACTTTAGGCTGTTCTAGGTCAGTGCAATCCCCTGACTCAACAAAGCAGATTCTCCTGTTTAACTGGCATAAAAAGAATAAACCAAAGCTTTGAAATTAAATAGTGCTGTATATTCACTTCTTGACATCACAAGTTTCTTATGGGGACAAAATGAAAAACTGGGATACCCATAATTAGTTTCATTGGTTCCTGCTTTTCTGTGTAATTCTGTATAATCCTTAGAAATAACTAACGGGCATTTCCAGCATGTTTTTGCATTTTAATGAACTGCAACAAGGTCTGTCACCCTGGCTCTGTTTTAATTGAATTTAGAAATAATTTGTTTATGAAATATGATTAGCTCATTATATACCTCTACAGATAAGTTTTTACATAATTCCCTCTTGACTTAAATCGGTCTTCAATAGATTAATATTCCAGACTAAAATGTGGTTGCTGAAGATATAATTATTGTTTTTCCAGTATGACATTTTCCACCATGCTTACTGTGTAACTTTATTATTTTTTTTTTTTTCATTTCATGTCAGCAGGTTGAATTATTCTTAAACAGGAGACCCAATCCACCGGTTGCCTCAATGTTAGCGCAATTAACAGCTCTTATCTTGACTACAGTGTTGAGTCCGTTTGTCTGGCTCTGACCTCTTCACAGTGAATATGTGACCATTGATTAAGATTTTAAAATCTGTTTCAAGGGGGCATTTTGATCTGCGTGAAACCCATTAGGTTTACTTTAAAATGTTCAGCATCATCTAATGTATTTACAGTTGCAAATCCAGCTACTGTGTTACAGAGTAAATGTCACTATGCTGATAAAGGCAGAGGAAAATGTACAACATAATAAGGGCTTGTTTAATTTCCTCTCGCTTTCACATCAGAAGTCTGTACAATAGTGAATGTAACATAAGGCAGTTTGTGAAGGTCTCTGACATGATGAGACTTGATTAGGGATATAGTCATTTTTCCTGTGTATAGATATAGTAGAATATAAAAGAGGCCAATTTTACTCCATCAATGCAGTAGTGAACAACTGCGGAGGGATTCTGTTATATTTTTTAATGAAAAACAAACTGTCCTACAGCTTATTTTGCAGGATGATAATCAGTAGGACATTGACTTGGACTGGAAATAAATCAGAGATTTATCTGTACAATATATTTGTGACAATTAAATGGCACAAACAAATGACTGTTATGGAGTATGGAGTTTTATTGTAAAGAAATACTAACTGGGTTGTACAGAGAAACCATTACTCTAGAAAAAGGAGCATTAGTGCCTCTCTGTTCAAATCAGTTTTTTTTTGTTCAAAGAACTGATTTGTGAACAAAATTAAATCAAAACATGTTTAAAGGTAGCGTCCAATCCTTTCACTGTAATGTAATTCTAATCCAAAATTTATTTTAACTTACATTAGTCCATCACAACTGTGGTCATGTAAAGCCAGTCCAGAAAAAGATGCCAAGCAAACAAAACCAGGAAATAACATAGAATCTTCTCCTCAGCTCATTCCCCCGTCCTGATCATGCACAAGCTGGTGGGTGACAGCAGAGAGGAAAACTCTGGTCTGCAAGCTGCGGTCTACAGATGGACAAGGCCCATATGGTCTGACCAGAAGGCTGTTTGAAAAATTGTAAATGTTTTAGAAATGTTTTTTTTTTTGTTTTTTGGAGTAAACAAGAAGCATAACAGTTTATCTGGAGAAAGAAAAAAAAAACTACATCCTGAATTGAAAAAAAAGATCAATTTAAAGGAACTGCATTTCAATTGGAATAGCCTTCATGTCAAACTATAATGTTTAAAGTAGATATAATTTACACACTTTTACATAATTACACTTACAGAAAGATAATAGTGTAAGGTAGTCTTATAAAATCAACGGTTTATTGTGTTGATATTTATGCCAATAAAGAAACAAATAAGATCCTATTTTTGTGTATCTACATACAAACAGTACAGTATATTATGACAGAGGCACTGAGTTAGAAGCTGTTCTGTGACTCAAGAATCAATTTTTAAAAAGATGTTGACAGCACATGCTTTTCACTCAGCTCCCATAAGAATTCATCTTAGTTTCCTCAGTAAACAACCTTGACTAAAAATCTGAGCTTCATTTGACTGAATCTCATTTTCTGTCTGAAACTTCTATATATGCTCAAATGATTTTTTAAATACTACTGATTCCTTTAAGTTCCACAACTCAATGTAACATATTCTGGCTCCTATAACAAATGTTCTCCCATAAAAAGGTTTGTGGCACTGTTGAATAGCATGGCTAATGTCTATAATCATATCTGACTCTCAAAAGGAAAACAGAGATACATTCAAGAAACAAGAGCCTAATGATTCTTATTTAAATCACATTTCCTGAAAAACTCATTTCCTGGATGATACAGGTTTGAGAATTTCCATATATATATATTCCATATATTAGATTTGTATTCAATAATTTTAGGGGCTCTCATCAGAATAATTTCATACTGAGTATTCCCCCTGTGCTCAAAACAGAAGCCATCTTCTAATGATGTGTATGAATAATACAGGAAATCACTGTTCATGTGACAACATGGGGTAATAACCCTCTATTGAATATAATTCTGATTCTGGTTTTCCTAAAAAAAAAAAAAAAATGCTCTTTTGGAAAATACGCTTCTTTTATCTTACCAACGTTATATCCACCAGAGCTCTATTTTCATTTGAGATATGCCATTATTGTCACCACATGCTGTTTAGTTCTTGTAAACAGGTTTTAACTTAGGATTTAATAAAGGCAGTGCACTCTCTCTTTTCATTTCAGTGAGCCTGAGTGAATAACCAAGATAATCAACATACTATGTCATGAAGCGCTTGAGCCATTAGAGCCACCTACGCCTCTTTGATTTGCAGCTTGGCATGTTTGCGTGCACAACGTGGTGTGGTTATTTCCTTACAACACAGGTTTCAAATGTGGCAGACTGTTTATGTGCATCCCTATAGTACAGTTAGTGCCAATAATGTGGAAAAATATACTCTTAAAAAGTATTATTAAATGATGAGACCTTGGTGAAAACTATCAATTACCACACGTAAGCTCATAATGTAGTGTTTCATTAGCAAAACTAACTTAATATTGAGAGGACAATATATAAGGACAGTTATCATCCATTCAGTAATCATTTCACCACTTCACAAAGGAATCATAACTCAATTTATATATTGCAATCATCATTTCATTTTGAATTTCTCACAGAAGCTCAGGCACAGACATTGCTGTATGTTCTTAGAAGAGCTACGAAGCACACTGCATGCTAAGAGAAACATCCAAGCACCAATGCTGATGCTAGTCCAGGCTGTTTCTGGATAAGCAAATGACAGCAATGTAAATAACTGTTCATTGAAATTTGTGGAGCTTCTTGAGATCTTTGAATTGTCACAGCAAGTTGGCAATCCTGTGAGCACCACAGAGTGGAAGCAAAGCAGGCATTACCACAGGAGTAATTGACTTCAGGAGTTCAGTGTGTCTTTAAGTGCACTTGGGTTTAGAAAAGGATGTACTGATTGGCAGTGATCGGTGCTTAGCCATGACTCAGTAAATGCTGAATAAGTGCTTTTTTTTTTTTTTTTTTTTACAAAAAGAGACTGTTATACAAACCAAATGTCAAATTACTGCCAAACTGCCTTGCAGCAAAATTGCTTTGTTGATTTCCAGTGGACCATGAAAAGTTCAAAGATAATTTGAACAGTGTCATTCTCTGCAACAGTAATTAATATGAATGTCATTCTGCTTAACTGTGACCAGCCTTAATGGCTTTGACTTGATGTTTTTTACAAGGTCTTGTGATGAATTGATACATAAAGTTTACAGGGGTCGAGCCCTAAATTCTATATGGCTCATCAACCACTGCCTTAGATGGATTATAGAGCCCAAATGCAGCATTTCCCCTACTATGATATGGGGGTGGGGAGAGTCTAACCTGTTGAGATATTTCCCTGTCTGTGATTTTAACAAAAATTAAACAGTCATCATTACTTCTTAACTGGAGCCAAAAAAGGAACCCCCCTAGTTGTTGCATGATGTCTGATCTTTCTTTCCTCTACATAGCTTAAATTTGTGGACTCAAATAAAACAAAGACCCTTTTGCAAGAATAAATCCTGCCAGATGATGAATGTCACAATGTTCAGGCATAAGAGTGTGCACTTGTCTCCAGGACACTCTAGGCCACAGTTCAGTGACTTTGTAGTTGTATTGTTGCTAAACTGTCCAATGATGCCAATGGGGTGAAGAGAGCTGTGGCTATAAAGTTGTCTGTGCTTGTCATGGCCGTAATCTCCGAACTTGCTGGTGGCACCAGCATTGAGGGATGCCTTAAAGCTGAAGAAGGAGTTCTATCAAGTCTTTTTGACCTGTGGGACACCAGAGACAGCTGACAGGTACTGGCAGGCTAAGCAAAACACAGGGGTCGCTGAGGCAAATCTCAGGCATGGGAGGAGTTTTGAGAGGACATGAAGAATCTCACTCCTCAGTCTTCCTTGGAAGTCTATTCAGGAATCCTGGAGAGGAGGGTCAATTGGATAGTTGCACCTCAGATTGAGTAGGAGCGGTGTGGTTTTCGTCAAGGTTGTAAAACACTGGACCAGCTCAGATTCAGATCAAGGGGGCTGTTTTCTCCCAACTCTATAGGTCTCATATTCATTGCCCACATGAGCACCGAAGTCCCCCAGCAGAACTGCTTTTTGCAGATGATGTGGTTCTGTTGGCTTCATCGGGCCATGATTTCCAGCTATCGCTAGTGTGATTCACAGCTAGTGTGAAGCAGTTGGGAGTGTCCTCTCTGGGACAGGAATGGGGTCCAACCCTAAGTGGAGGAGTTCAAGTATCTTGGGGTCGTGTTCACGAGTAGGAGAAGGAAGATAAACGGGGGGATCAGGCATCTGCAGTGATGCACTCTCTCATCGGGATTAGAACAAGGAGTTGAGCGAAAAGGTGAAGCTCTCAATTTACTGTTCAGTCTATGGATGGATAAATGTCAGAAGCTGACTTGATCAGACTATTAGAAACATTAGAAATAACTTTTAAAATTCTCCTCAGGCTTAAGTAAATCCAGTCAACTATTCAACAAAAAAGGTTCTGCTGTATTGAGACTAACCATGAGAACAAGTAAGAAGGGCTTTAACAGATGTTTAATTAGCAGATGTAGGCGGTGGATGTAAATCTTTCCTATAGCTTGTGTTGTTTTTTTATTCCTTGATTTCTGTTTTAGCACGGATGTCATTTTTGTGAAGTTTTCATAAATAAATCCTTTGTCTGATAGATAAGGCAATTAACTTTAACAGTGTAGTTAAAACCCAGATTAAATCCTCATCTTTTCAGTTAAAGGGACAAAAATCAGCAGAATACTGAGTGAGAACACAACAACCCTGAAAAAGCTTCAATGTAAACTTGTCAAAGAGTCATGTTTTCCCACTGACAGACCCAGAATTATATGTGATAAAAGGTTAACTCGGAAATTTGTCCCCTGACTCAGCCAATATGCTGATTTGATTTTGTTCTCCATGTTCTTTAAGTTAAAGTTTTCGGACTCATTCCTCTACATATGCTATTATTGTTGCTCAAAAGCTATATTTGTACAGTTATTTTATATTTTCAGTTGCTCTAACCTCAAATATAAGCTCTGATTTCTCCTTAACCAGCTAAATCCTGCTGTTAAGGGATTGATAGGAATGGACTGCGATAGGCTGCATGTGGAAAGAACAGTGCACCTAACCTCCATAAATAACAGCTAAACTCTTGTTGCTTTGTGAACGTGCTGAAACTCAACAAATTCAGTGTTACATTCAGCAATCACTGTGAGCAGCACATCAGGGTATACACTAAGCCTGGCTTCACATAGGGCTGCTGATTCAGAATCAATACGCTAATGACACCATGCAGGGTGAAGCAGTTTTCCCTCCATCCTGGAAACTCTGTAAGCACAAATAGACCACCATACCTAGCACTTGACCTGAATGTCCTTCTCACAAAGGCCACTCAGCAATCACATTACCTCACCTCCATATCACTCTGCCCCTCTGTCCTCTTAGTAAATATTTGTGACCATGAATGGATGACGTTTGAGGGACTGGAGGAAAGTGGCAGAGACTTGGGTAGACTGCAGAATGACCTTGAAGGCATGGACATTGAAACAAGTAAATGATTTAATGTTTTCTTTTTCCTTACACAGAGACTTATTATAGATGCAGCTCTGTGACAGGTTGCATTCCCTGTGGTGAGGAATGAAGAAAAATGTAACTAAATTATTTTCAGCCTGCGGGGCTTCTGTTGGAAGTGTGGGAGTCGTGCCATGGTTTTAGGGTTCAACCTGACCCATGTCAGAAACGAATTCATGTCTTGATAACCGTCAGTCAAGCCCAAGGCAGCAACAACAGCGAGCCATCCCCGTCAGCTTGTTGATCTCCCGCTTATCAACCACTACCACACATCTGTACCAGAGAGGTTTGGTTGCGTGGCTTCAGCTGCTGCTCATAGAGTCATGTCTTCGTTTAATGCGCGCATCTCTCCAGAAGCGCAAAGAAGCTTAAGCTGGATACATTCTGAGGTGATGTTCTGCATCTAAAAATCCTGAGAAATCCACGTAAGGTAGGTGTGATTCCTTGCCACCCAGCCGAGACAGAATTTTTTTTTCTTTATTTAAAATGTATTAAGCATGGTTAAAAGTCAGAATATCGGATATCTGACAGGAAGAAAAAGGAAAGGGGTGGGTGTAAACGCACGGAACCAGCTTTTGATCTAAAAGAGAAATAATCTATATATTTCAAATGTATTTTTTACTTTATAGAGGTGTTAAAATAGCTCATGGTTTAGCGCCTGTGTCCCCGATAGATGCACTTTTCAGCGCAGAGTTGGCTAAACTGGACGTGATGCGTCGCTTTTAGAGAGACTGAGAGAGCATATAATGTTTTTCATTCCTGATTATTACTCAGCTCAGATGTTAAAATATACCCATGTATGTTTTTTATTCTGTTTGAACGAGTTGATATAAAATAAATTGCTCCTCATCACATCGTAGAGCGTTTTGGGGACTTTCTCCTCCATTTTTCCTTACAAGTTTGATTTATTTATTCCAAACTCTGTCATGGGGCTGAATACACCACGAATCAAAGGCTGATGGGCTTTCGACTCAGCACCAGGCTCCTGTTGCAGCCTGCATGTTGTTAAAATGACATGCTGAGAAACAATGGATTAAAAATAACACAGGAAACAATTGCAATTTTTTTCTGTAAATATGACCTTTTCTGTTGCATGTTATCCACGCTTGATGACACAGAGATCAATATTCTAAGTTGATTTGGATATTCTCTATAAAGTCAAAGCAAGTTTTATGTGTAAAGATTTAAAATATAAGAAGCAAGGAATTCACTTTACTAACAATGCTCATTAGTCCTGTCAGTGCGATCATTGTGCTGATAATACTGTTATCCTTCAAAGTTAATCGGCTGAGCAAAAAATAATCAATCTGGAATAAACGCCTCCTGTGATGTAAACATAAACACTGCTGTATGATTGTCCTGAGCATCTGAGTCACGCAGCAGCGTTCACGTCAGTATTTACTGTTTGTGCAGAAGGTCTGTTGAAATAACTCAACAGCACCAAACAGCTACCTGATGCGGCAGTTACTCCCTTGTAGTTTCTAAACATTAGCCAGTAAAACCCTGTTTCTAATGACAGAAGGTTTATGTGAGTTCAGATTTTCTTTTTAGAGCTCCACAAGACTAAAATATATAGTAATAAATTGCAAAGACAAGAGTATGCACAAACAAACAATTTGTGAATGTATAGTAAACACAATATCTCTCCTGCAGGTTGACACCATCCTTTCTGGATGGAGGGAACAGGCAGCGGTTGTGCTTCCGAGCTCACCTCCTCATGTGTGATGCATGATGTGAGTGGGAATGACACAGGTCCGGTATTTGAGGTGGCTCTGCAGAACAACTCCTCCAAGCGCAGCCCTCAGTTTGTGGGCGTCGAGCTGCTGCAGTCTTTCAAGCTGCTCATCATCCCCTGCTACACTCTTGTTGCCCTGGTGGGGATCTTTGGCAATTATCTTCTCCTTTATGTCATTTGCCGCACCCGCAAAATGCACAATGTCACCAACTTCTTCATTGGAAACTTGGCTTTTTCTGACATGCTGATGTGTGCCACATGCGTTCCCTTCACGTTGGCCTATGCCTTCAACCCTCACGGCTGGGTCTTTGGCCGCTTCATGTGTTACTTGGTGTACCTCATCCAGCCAGTGACAGTGTACGTTTCAGTCTTCACTCTCACTGCCATCGGTGTGGACAGGTAAGGGGCCAGCGGACTGTGGAAATTAACTATAAATAGACATTAGTGGCATTTCTGTTTAAGCTACCTGCATCAAAGTGCAGCACAGTCTCAGCAGAGAACATGCACTATGGACAGTTACTCAATATTACCCTGGCAAATGTAAGTACAGCTGGGTGCAGATTCTTGTTTCCACAGAAGCACTGAGCATAATAAAAGATATTAAAATGATTTGAGCCTCAGTTCTTTCCAAACGGTCCTCATAAAAGGCCTGAACTACACTGGAGTGTTTCTTCTAAGAAGTGATATCCAAAATCCTTAATAAAACTAATCTTGGGGTGTTATCTGCACTTCAGCTCTTTTGTCATGCTCTGTGGCTTTTAAGAGACATTAACGGCTAATGCCATCCTTTTTGGTTTATTCAAATGTAAATCTGTCTAAAGGAAGGACAGAGATGATGAAAATTATTTATCAGACAATATCAGTTTGCTCTACTGCTTGGCAGTAGAAACTGTGCTCTGTCTGACCTTGAATACATAGACTGAGTTAAACTGGATTTTATATTTGTGAAGCCACAAATATAAAATTGTATTTTTCTGGCCAGGAAACTGATAATTTGGCATTGACTGTCATTTATGAGCATGTGTAATCTGTGGTACTTTGACAGCATCTGGCAATTTTTGTGTTGATACCTATTGGCAAGCACTATTTAGAGAATGATGTCTCCGCTTGGAATTACCCATAAACGACACTTTCCATCTATATTTTGTAACTCTTTCGTTCTGTTTCCTCTCAGATATTATGCCACAGTGCACCCACTGAAGAAGCGCATTTCAGTCTTAGCATGCACCTATCTGCTATCTGGGGTCTGGCTGCTGTCCTGTGGTCTTGTGGCTCCAGCTGTGGCTCACACCTACCACGTGGAGTTTAAAA
The DNA here is from genome assembly GCF_017639745.1 of Melanotaenia boesemani. Lineage (NCBI taxonomy): Eukaryota > Metazoa > Chordata > Actinopteri > Atheriniformes > Melanotaeniidae > Melanotaenia > Melanotaenia boesemani. Next base: position 23,622,932 of record NC_055692.1, read on the forward strand.
ACGAAGGCTTCACCATCTGCGAGGAGTTCTGGATGGGTCAGGAGAAGGAGCGATTGGCTTACGCCTACAGCACTCTCCTGATCACCTACGTCCTGCCTCTGTCAGCGCTCTGCATCTCTTACCTGTGCATCTCAGTCAAACTGCGGAACTGTGTCATACCCGGCCATCACACCCAGAGCCAGGCTGAGGCTCAGCGCACACGTAAGCGCAAGACGTTCCGGCTGGTCAGCCTGGTGGTGGCAGCATTTGGCATCTGTTGGATGCCCATCAGCGTGTTTAACGTTCTGCGGGACATTGACATTGATCTGATTGATAAGCGCTACTTTCTGCTCATCCAGCTATTGTGTCACCTGTGCGCAATGAGTTCATCTTGCTGTAACCCTTTCCTCTATGCCTGGCTGCATGACCGCTTCCGTGCTGAGCTCCGCAAGATGTTCACATGCCGCCGTCGTATCGGCATCTCTGCCAACAACTGCGCCACTGCCAGCGTGGTTTTGTGAAGCTTTTTTTTTTTTTTTTGCTATAAAAATGGTGCATTAATTCCATTCTGATGACATTCATGTTGAATGATAGATGTAAATTTGTGACTTCAATCTCTGTGGTGATCCAGCTTCAAGAGGCCTACTGTCAGACATCTCTAACTTTTTTCCCACATACACACAAAAAAAAATCTCCTCTATAAACGAGATATGTTTTCCATGCTTTGCCAAGTTTCCCCTGTCAATCCCTGGTGTCTACATAAAATAAAACACTGCTCACCATCTTACAGTTTGGTTGGAGATGAGGAGCAACCAGTGAGCACTTTATTTCAGTGTTGATTTTTAGTTCAAACTTGGCTGATAGCTGTCTGCTGTTGTTTTAAGTCACGAAATAGGAAGTTTGCACCAAATAAAGAATGATTTACAATTTGCTCAAGTGTTGTTTGGAAATGAGGCATTCATGTTAGGTGTTGATGTATTTCTTCCCAGTCATTTTGCTCTGGTAGGTTAAAAAATCAGTACAACCTCAGTATGTTAAAATACAATTTCATGCATTAATAATAAGAAAACAAGCTTCCTGCTATAATAATAATGTACAAGAACAAAAGCAAGGCAAGCTATCTGTTTACCACAGGATTGTATTGCTGTGGGGGTCATTTATAACAGTGAAGCTTGCTGATTACACAAGAGAAATGAAGATAAATGAAAGGTCCTGAGTTGCAAACACCTTTTCCTTTTAGCCGGTCCATATGAAATACAGGCCAATGTTTGATGCTTAATTAATGTGTATAAAAGATTGAAGAAAGAACTTTCACTTTTGAACATGGTGACCACAGCTGGAAAAGCCTTCAGCAGGAATGAAAATCATCAGATAATGGCTCAGTGGGAGCAGTCAGGTATCCTCATTATTATTTTTATTCCACATCTACGGATCATTTTTCTAGAACCACAAAGCAGCTTGTAGACGGATCATCTGCCATGTGTGTCTGTACCAATGAAATCCCACAGAGTAGCCTGTGACTTTGTATAGTGTTAGATTTAATTCCTAAATGTGTGACATGTCTCTTAGATGAGCGCATTTTAGTTGAAAAGTCTTGTATATTAAACTGTATATTTTGATGTTTGTATTAATTCTGGGTTTTGTCTTTTAATAGAAAAAGTAAGAAGAAATATAGAATCTTTACAAAATCCAAGTGACAAATTTACAGCTTTGTAGTTACAGTTTGAGGAGACTAATTTGTTGTAAATCATTGCTGATTAATATTGGAAAATAATTATTTTTCTTGATCAAACTTTATTGACAATTGTATTTGATAGCATCCTGTTTTAATAAGCATGCTGTGTAATTGAATTAGGAGAGAGGGATTTCCTGACATAATGAAGGAACTATCATTGTTCATCCGTATTGTTACTTGGTTTGGTTACCAAACTGGGGGGTGGGGCCAATTACTGATATCAAACATGAATGTGTCAATTAGTTGTGCTAAGCCGGGCATGTGCAGTATCTTTCCATGGTCACATTTGTTTTTTCTTGTTAGAATATTGTTTTAATTCATTAATACATAGAAAACATAAAACATTTTTATTAAGAAAAGTCAAATTGTGAATGCAGTGTGGTACTTATTTGAATATTACATGTTGACATTTATCCAGATTAGTACTTTATCCGTGTGTGAAATACCTTTTTTTCCAAGTGATGAATAACTGTAAATAACGTCAGTTCCAGACAACCTGGTGTTATAATTAGTGTCTTTATTTCAAATAAAAACCGAACTGCTTGGTATTACATCTTTCAGGTGATTGCATCAGCTGTAGTTCTATTTTCATGTCAAACACTTGAAAAATGAAACTACATACATTCAAAAGGAGGAGTCACCAACAGTTCTCCAACTTTCAATTCTTATATAAAATTCAGAAAAAAAGGCTTGAAGGCACATTTCTGTACATTCTGAAGTTAAATATTACTTTAATTTCAGTTGACATATCAAATAGCTTGATTATAAAGGCATCCATTAGTGTAGCTCAAAAGCAAAAGTCAAAATGCTCATTACCATTTTTATTTGACATATAGCTGCTGATTACTTTGCTTATTGCTTTTTATTTCGTAACCACAACAAATATCACAGTGATCAGTTTTCATGCTATTGCTTCATAAAACTTAAACTGTGTGAACAGGCTATACAACCACAAGGAAAACGCTGCAGCAGCTGCTGTGTAATTCAAACTCAACCATAGAAACGCTTATTGCTTGTAGTCGCTCATTTCCTAAATAACACCCCCTCGCAGCTTCAGTAGACACATCGTTTCAAAGGCTAAATGACCAATTAACACTCCACTCTGTCAGCACAGAGGTTTGAATATTGGTAATTATCTGCTTAAAAGATGTTCTAAAGGATTTTCTTTCTCTTTAAAAAGATTTTCTAAAAGATCAACAAAAAACAACTTAAGACTTTAGTGGTCTTCATGATGCTCAGATAGGAAACAAATGTATAAGGTTATGTAATAGAGGATTCATTAGGAATCTATAAGTTGCATAAAGTCCATAATAGAATTTAAAAAAGGCCAGAAAACAGGTAAACAAACAGAAAAAATGTATATTAAATAAATTTCAACCCAGATTTCATCAGCTACTATATATATATATATATATAAAATTATGATTTTTTTAAAATTTTTCAAGCAATTTGTAGTACCTTAGTGTCAAAACAAATGCATATAATTGCTTATAAAGATTTCTCACTTGTTATTGATAACTTAAAATACAATTTCCATCTCTGTAAAATCTCTCTTACTCTGTAACTAAAAAGTGCATATGCTCAAAGACCTTAAATAGTGGTACTGTCTGGTACACAGTGACAACAGCAAAAACACTACACGCGTGAAACGAGAATCATCAGGAGAGGCTTTCTCCTTCCATAAAACATTCACCTAGACTTGCTTGGCGGAGTTGAGGGCATGCAGGATAGCAGGTTTCTCTTCTATGACGCGAACAAGCAGATTGTCAATGTACTCTTCGAGCTCAACGATCTTTGCATCCTTCCTGGACAGGTCAGCCTGCTGCTTCACCACCAGAGTGATCAGCTCTTCCTGCGTCAGCTGACTGTAAGGCCCGCTTGCCGCTGAGTCTGCCACCTGAGAAGCACGAAGAGATGGAAATAGATTAGATTACTTTTTTTTTGGGGGGGGGGTCACTTTGGAACTGCTAGTAGGCTTTTAAATAAATAAATAAAAAAATTTCTGAAGATTGAAAGAAAAAAAAGTTTATTCATCCCACCATTGCCCCTACGGTAAATACTAGTCATATGGTCGTGAGAGAATAGTTAAAATCTGCTGTAGTTTTCATTTCAGTATGTCGTTTATGCCAGCATGACTGACCTTGAAATTCCCTGGCGTGTTGTCTCGCACCTTTATCTCTTTCATAGCAGGAGTGCTGACATGTTGCTGGCTCTCAGTTGAGCTCATGGGCTTCACGGGATGAGGCCTTAAAAAAAAAAAAAAAACTACACCTTACTATAAAGTCCAAAAAGACAACAATTTTATGCAGATAAGTAGAAGAGGTACAGGAACATGGAAGAAAAGATAAGTATTCACAGTGGGAAATAAAGATTAAAAAGGTTGTTGTTTTTTTTTTGCCTGAAAGTTAAAAAGTCCAAACTGCACACCAAAGATTATTATCATCTCCCACAGAGGACTCCTGAACTGCCTGAAATGCTTTGTTCTTAGTCAAGGTTTTTCTTTTCAATATTTAACATCAGATAATCCCTGACTGGAGGCAGGGCTCTACAGACAGAAACAGTTAAAGAGAAACAAAGCATATCAGACAGACGTTGATAAGTTGTGCTACCCCAATGCAAAGTGTGAGTGAAACCATGTGTTATTTTTTTTAAATAAAAACATTTAAACTCAGATAGCCCAAACAGAATGAAGAACTTTTAAATGACCACAAATTGGACCCTTCAAACAATCTAGTTTAACGTTTGTTAATCCTCCATTCTACAAATTTAACTCAGAATAAGGAGAGTTGCCAAGAGCCCACAATTACAGTAATACCCAAGAAAAAATACCACTGTTTGTTTTTTTTGGCCTCCAAACACAATGGGACAAAAAGCCCACAAAGGTGAACTGTGTAAGGAGCATGGTGAAGCTCACCTGCGTGGAGTAAAGGCTAGCCCACTTCCATTGCTATTCTGAGTACTGGCGGACTGAACTTCAGAGGGCGAGACCCATGCTCTCAGTAGTGTCTTTCCACCTGACAAATTTCCTGTTTGTGATGCTGGTTCCTCCATGACTACTGGGAGAGATGAAGGTAAAGCTGAAGGAACATGAAAAGGTTCAGCTCCGAATGGATCCTCTCCTGCATAAAAGCTCTTTTGTGTTTTCACATCAGCTTGAGGCTGCAGAGCGACAAACGAGCCGGTGATATGTCTTGCAGAAAAACCTTGATTTGCTGTGGGTAAAGTTGTTCCCTCCTCTTTACATGATGTTTCTTGTTGAGACATGAAAGTCTTATTATCTGAATGACTTGTGGATGAAGGAATCTTCTTTCCTCTTTGGGAATTTTTTCTTTGAAAAGCAAGACTAACTTGTTTTGAATTCTTATCCTCTTTCATGGGGTCACTCTGTTGGTATGAATCAAAGTCATTAAAAAAATTTGCAAAGGGATCAGTTGTTTTTTCTTCATTAAAAATGTTATCAAAATTATCAGCTGTCTTCCCCAGATCTTCAGGTTTCAGCTCTTTCTGCACAATGCCAGTGAAAATGTCATCTACCTTTTGGTTTTGGTTCTGCTGTACCGATGGATCTTTGGTAAGACTGTCTGTATTGGGAGTTGAATCAAAGTCTGCAAAGCTCTCCTTTGTCTTTCTGTCCCCACTGCTCACATTTAGATTGGTCTGGTTGTCAACATTCACAGCAGCTTCCTTTTGTTGTTTTGACTCCTTGCCAAGAACCCTCTGCCTGGGTTTAGCAGTTGGTGCCTCTTTATTCAAAACACCTTGCACGTTCCTTTCATCATCTAATGGAGCTGTTTCAGAACCCATTTGGCTTGATGGTCTGGGTACAGATATTGGTACAGGTGAGGGTTGCAGTTCGTTTCTGTCTCCTACGGACATCCTGCCACCTGAGGTGTCAGTTCTTCCCGGTGCTGAGACTGCAGATGGATTTGGCCTCATTACAGATTGGGGAGTGATGTTCTGGCTCTGTCTCTGACTGGAATCCACAACTGGTGGAAGGAGTGGAGTGGCCACCGGTTTAGGAGGGGCTGGGGCTGCAACTTTCTTTGTTGAAACAGGCTTGGTCTGTTGACCATTTCCTAGAGCAGGACTCTCCAGCGATATGGAAGATCTCGGACTTGGTTGGCATTCCTGTGGGTCATCTACGCTAATTTCTGGGCCCAGAAGTTCAGGTGGAAAGTCTCTATTTCTCTGATTGACCTCAGCAATTATGTGATCCCATCGGCTCTGCCCTTTCACTCCATGCCTCTTCTGAGGAAAGAGCGTTTCGTAATCAGGAAGTGGTAGAGACATTTGTTTTTCTTGTGATCCATCTGCCTCCACATATGCAGGATTTTTTATCTCTCTGACAGGAACCTGATTTCCTCTACTCTGGTTCCCATCTACAGGATATGAGGGTGGTAAGAGGGCTCTTCTTTTCTGATCTGCCATGGTGGGTAAAGACTCTACGGATGCCACAGAAGATAAATTTTCTGTGCTGCCAGGAGGAGAACTGGATATGCTTGGGCTTTTGTTAGGTGGAGCCAAAGACAAATGCAGGTTGGAGAAGATATTGAGGGATTCAGGTGAAACAGAAGAGACGGTGGAGTCAGAGGTGGCTGAGGATGGACTTAGCTGACTGGGGGTTTGGCAGTCAGCAGGTTCACACTCCAAAGTTTGAGTCAATCTGCCAAGGAGTGTAAAACAAAGACCTACAGGTCAGTGTGACCAAAGTCACTGTCAGCAACGTACAACCCATCACCAAATGGACCAGGATGTCACATGTTAAAAAGCTGGAAACAGCTATGATTTATGGTCTGTGATGATCTATCTATGATAGTCTTACATCAATATTCTTTAATAAAAAAAGATTTATTAAAAAAATACATATGTATTTAGTGAAAAAATAATCAGAAAATAAAAAAATAGTCACAATAAAATGGTCCACTGTTTAAAACAACTAATAGACAAAACTTCTGATATTCATTATCTTGCAGATTACTGTTTCTATTTTTAGCTGTGACTCACTATGACTATGTTCAAACATCTCAATGAGGTCATAATATTTAGACCAACAACACACTAACATGTACAAAAAAATACACGAGAAGTCAATGATAAACAACCTTGACTACCTTGGGTGTTATTTGCTATCTACCAAGCACTCAAACAAGGACAACTAACAGAAATGTAACAGTCTTACCATTATAAGAATCTCCAATCCAGTAAAAAAACAAAACAAAAACATATTTACAAAAAAACCCTCAAAAATAACAAGAACTAAAAATTATCTCTAGTCATCCTGGACATAGACACGTAGAAAGACTGTGGCTCAGTCACTCCTTATGACTCCTTAACAACTCTGTTCAGTCCTCAACTTGTTCCACAACATCTTCACAAACACCAGCCGCACCTTGATTGTCACCTGTTCCCAGACCAAACTGGTCCAGCTGGTCTGACAACCAGTGGAAGGAATGCAAAAGTTTTGTCACTCAAGAGAGTGACGGGGTCGAGTCATTGTGACTGTAAACTTGACAAAGAAGTTGCAGAAGCCCCAAATTTTCATGTTGACAGACAGTTTAAAAAAGAAATACAAAAAACTTTCAAAAGAAAAGGTTTTAGTTTTCTAAAATAATATCGATGACTGTTTGCAATTACAGCAATGCACCAAATACCTTTTTTTTGCTTTGCAGTTACTGATAAGCCTTCCTTAAGTTAAAATAAAATGCTGCAATTATTTAAATAGCAATTGTGTGAGCAGAAATTCAAAATTCAGCCAAGCAAAACCATAAAAGGTTCATGGCAACTCTTGTGTCACAGAGCAGAAATAAAGGATTATTTATTACATAACACTGATGTAGCTAACTTTAGTGTACATGCAGAGTGAGAAGAAGGCGTACCTGGGTTTGACAGCAGACACTTTAGCAGTGCGGTTGAGGAAGACAGATGGGGTTTGAGGGTTGCGACTCTGTTTCTGGTCATCACTTGGAGCTTTATTAGTGCCAGTTGGAGGATCTGAGCTGAAGGGAATGTCTTCAAATGGGTTAGTGGAATGTTGGGGGGCAGGTGGATCTGAACCTCTTGTGTAGCTTTGAGGGGCTGGGGTGGGTAACTGCTCCTCTTTGGTTTGCTGCTGCACCTCGTCCTTTTTCTCCTCCTTCTTTCTAATCATTCCAAACAGAGACGACAGCCTGTCCGCCATGGAGGCCTCCTCCTGACGTTTCTGCTCCTCTGCTCTTCGACGTTCCACCTCAAGCTTCTGATTTTCAGCTGCTTCTAGCATGCTGAGTTCTTCTTTTTTCTTTCTCCTCTCCTCCTCCTCTTCCTCCTCCTGTTTCTTCCTCCTCGCTTCATCCTCAAGGATGCGTCTTCTCCTTTCTTGTTCTTCTTTCTGTCTACGCTGCTCTTCAACCTGCAGTCTCTTGGCCTCTGCCCTGTACTTCTCCTCTTCCTCCAACCTCCTTGCTTCTGCAATACGGCTCTCTTCTGCCTGCCTTCTTTTCTCTTCCTCTTGATGGCGCTGTTGTTCCATTAAAGATTTATCTGTGGCTTCACGCCTGTAGAAAGGCACAGGTACACTTATAGAGGAATCTGCAGAGGCATCAGAAGTGTGTTTGCGGACATCCTCCGCAGAGCCTTGGCCTGAGCTGTTCAGACTGAGAGTAGACCCACTCTTGGCCTCTGCCTCCTCAGTGTACACATGGCTGCCATTGATACACAGGTTGTTCAGATCACTGTTGCTCTGCTTGGACCGGCCCAATAAGGAGAACGCACCCAGAGACACTTTACTGTCAGAGCTGCCTGTTCGCTTGTGTCCCAGGAATTTGAATTTCTTTTTGACTGTGGGAAAAGAGACAGAGAAGCTTGATGTCATTGCTGACATGCAAAACACATAATTCAGCTGAAGCTGTGCAACAGATGAAAGCCGGAGCTGTCAACATACAGGTCAGACAGAGAGCACAAAGGTTAAATTACCTTCAGGAGAATCTACATTGAGGCCAGATGAGCGGCTGCCAGTGAGGGATGAATTCTTTTCAGGAAGTGTCCCAAGTGTAGACATGGACTGCGAGATGTTGCGCTGTAGATTTGATTTAGGGGCAAAGAGGGTTTTGAGCTTGGATTTCTTTTTTGTTTCCGGAGAATGATTTAGTGACTGTGCATCAGCCTCTCCTTCACTGTCTGTGAGGACCTGGCTGACTGAAGGAACAATGGCTGAAGCAGAGTCAGAGAAGCCATCCCTTTTCTTCCCACGGACTTTGTCTTTCAGTTTGGAGATACGAGAGCGTGGTTTGTCCTGCATTGAAAGGTCAAACATGCTAGCTGACATGTTGTTTCTCATAAACTGGATATCTAGGAGCACCTCCCCCCGCACCTTGTCCTCCTTTCCAGTCTTGTCCACCAGCTTGAACCAACTGAAATGACAGAAAGAATAAGTCCCATTAAAAAATGAATTGCTGGAAGATCACAAATTACTTTAGTTGAAATAATTACAGCTGCAAATCCTGAGAAAAGGGTATATGAAATAACTATGTAAAAGTTAGGGGCATAAAAAATAATGCGTTAATAGTCGTAACTAAGTATTGTAATTAATCGTGTTAATATTTTTAATGCATGCACTGCATAACAAGCCCAATACATCCGTCATTTCACCGTTATGACGGCGGGACAGAGAGAGAGGCAAGAGGCAAGATGCAAAAGATGAGCCTGCTGACTCTATGGATGGATTTAAGAAAATGAAAAGAACAATGACGGAACAACACATGGATGTCGCCCCCCTGGAGGATGATGGTGTTATAACACCTACACTTTTCACATCACCGGCACACTCTCTGGTCTCTTCTCTCCGTTCCTTTTTTCCGTCTCCTGTTCCATGAATCATGATGGCCTACGGTGATCAGCTGATCGGCTTTTCTGTCGCAAGTATCGTCTCTCTTGTTTATCAATCAGGTGAGGAGGAGGAATCTAGCAGTTTATGGTTCATATCAACACATATCTACCCCAAAGTATTGTTTTTTGGCAAGACCCTTCTCAAACACAGCAGCTGACAGGTGGTAGAAAGAATTTATTCTTCAGCTTTGCAGTTTTGAAGGGGGGGCCAGGCAGAAAAACTGGCCAGGAAAAGGGGGGTACAAATGAGACCTTTGTGTTTTTAGCCAGATCATCAGTTTTATCAGAGTTTTTTCATCAATTTCAGCTGTTTAATTGATGTATGAGTGTGTACGCAAACGGGTGAATGTGACATGCAGTGTAAAGCGCTTTGAGTTGTCAAGATGACTAGAAAAGCTCTAAATAAGTACCATTTGTCAACATATGGTGGTTTTATGGCAGATTTTATCACCATGTGATAATGTGTATATGGTTGGTAAGATGATGCTGAACAAATTCTGCATAATGATTTAGAACATGGTACAGATGTTACAGAACAACATATAGAGGTACATAACATGCTGCATTTACTGACCTTTGGACATCGTATGTTTACCCAAGGGAAGGTCGATTAACACTTAATATTTGTATGCATTAGCTTGCAGTAAAAACGAGCAAAGTACAGGCATAGTCGAGAATAGACTAAAATTTTAATCACTTGACAGTCATACTAAAAATATTTCAGACTACAGTAACTTATTAATTTTTGGTGCAGCACAATAATTACTCACAACTATAAAATAGTGTTAATATTTAATTATTAAGTTAATTCATCAAAAGTATGTAAACATTTTCACATTCACATTTTACCTCAATAACTTCATGTGTTTGGAACAGAATGGTTATTTGTTTGTTCATTAGAGGTGAGACATGGCACAGCTTAGAGCTATCCAACTCTTAAGTCTCAGTAGAGGTAAAGGTATGAAAATGACCCCTGAATGGGATGGTTTTCTTAATCCCAGCACAGAGAAATCTGTCCAGATATAGCTCTCTGGTTTCATTTTTGTATTGCAAAGCCCGATTTAATATTTTTTCCAACTTCTTTTGTTGACACTTGTCATTGTGGTTAAAGATAGCAACACAGAGAAGCCGGGACATCCAGTTTATTAAGTGAGTATCCACTCCCACTTACTGAAATTTTTAAATTGCCATGAGATTTGAGTTTGGTCCCAACCCCAATGTAGCCTCTTACTATGCAGTACCACACTGCTCCTATTTATCATTTATGGTCTGCTAACACTGCAAGAGAACTTAAACAACAAATGGATTAATAAACACAAAAAGATCATTTTAATTTTGGCTTCTGTAATAACACATATGTATATAATCATAATTAGAATATTACTTTTGTTAGCTTTGTTGGTCAGAAAATGCTTCAATACTGATGATATTTATTTATATTATATTTGATTTGATTTGACAAATATGCTCTACAAGCCAGGCACTGTATAGGATATCCTCAGGTAGTGTTAAAGAAAGGTTATATACAAGATGATTGATTTAAAGCAATTGTGAAATCAAATATTTACCATCTGCTGCTATTTAAGTGCTGTCTTGTTATAACTAACTGTGATACATATCATTAACTAGTGTACAGTTTGTTCCAGTTCCTGTAGGGTGTACTGCAACAGCTGCTGATAAAAGCCTAACAATTACAGCTTTGTTTGGCCCCCCACCCCCACGTCCTTTCTGTTGTACCGGATCAGCACTAATTGTCTGCAAGGGAAAGGTTGGAGTATTCTGGAGAGGCCTATTTTAAGTCATACCAAAACAAGCAATTAATGCCACAACATAGAAGTATTTTCTGTTTTTATAATCTATGCCTTGCTAATATTATATGCACTAAAAGTGTAACAAAGATGCAGATAATGGCAAGCCTTCCCCTTTTCTTTTTTTTTTAACTTTAGTGTTCTGCAGCAGAGTCGTACAACTGTTACGCTTTAAATAAAGGTTATCTGGATGAATCTCTCTTGTTTTTTTATGCAGCTCAGTAATATATAGACCATATCAATGTTCAGTCTACCTCTGGACCAGCTAAACTGATACCTTGAACATATCAATTACTGTACAAAACAGGTAAGATATCAACCAGACAGCTCATAATGTATTTATTTTTGCAGGATCATTTTTCTTGTCTGATAGCAGACATCCACACAGGGATAACAGTCAGGAAACAAGCTTGGGAGTGAACCAACATTCCTCAAACACTTTTAAACATGCAGGGAGGTAACATAATGTAACAAGTCAGAATGACAAAGAGTGCAACTCAAACATTCTGTATTTCCCCTCCTAAACCAAGAACGCCAAGTCAAACAATCACTAACCCAGTCAAACCACAGGCACAGGTAGGTAAAACTTTCTCAAGCCAGTAAAGAAAGTGTTCAGTGTTCTTGGTTAGCACCATTCTACCAGGGTTTGCACTTAAATGACTGTAAAAACACAATGCATTGATGCATTTATTAATAGGTTGACTGGGTGTTCCAAGTACTGTATTGTATGCAAAAAATACAGAGCCTTGCCCCTGATGGACAAGCTCGCTATTCCTGCTGGACAGGTTTCCTCTGTTAAATGTCACTTGCACTTCTCATTCACATGTAATGATTAACAAGAGACTGTTAGACTGTGGGCAACACCCTAAAGCATTCAGCCAATAAAATAATTAGGTGCATTACAAAACCATAAAAATAGGTCTCAATTAAACTTATCTTGTAGTTTGTATTACACACTAACTCATGTAATGCATTAATATTAGATTGAATCCATGGTTCTCTATTTTAATTAAAACATAATTCAAAGTTATGTCAACAAGAAGGTTGTATTTGAATTCACTGAAGATAATTCCATTGGGTTAATACACAGGATATCGTTTGTCAGGTCAGGAATCTGAGAACCAGCACTGTCCTCCTTGTGCATACAACAAACAGAGGTGTCTCAGATGTCTGTGACACTGGATCAGTTCTAGCTGTCCAATCACCACAAAATATCTTAAGCTAGAAAAAAATGAACTCCCCTGTAATGTAGCCATTAAATGCTAAGAGTGAAAAGAATAATAAATGCAGTGGACTATAAATAGTGATAAAAATAGCTGCTAAAAAATTTCACAGTCCATTAGTTGGTGACACTGCTGCATGTGTTTTTCATGTCAAGTCAGAAAGCTCTGACTTGTAGGTTCTTTGTGGGAAATGAACAGCAGTACAATAGCATCAACCTCAAACATATCCAAACTGTGGGAGCATTTCACCCTCCGCCATTAAGTTTAGAAATGGCATCATTTGTAAAGCTTACACTGCAAGGCACAAAGATAATTCTGCTACACTGACTCACAGGCACATTACAACTTCAAAGGTGCTAATTGTCCACTTAACTAGCTAGCAAGCAAAAAGTTAAAATCCATGTGAATCAAAATTGTCAGCAGCTGCTTTTATCTGCAATCTATTATTTCCTTTCAAATAGAGACACTAGTGAGAAAAAAAATGAACTCTTGATTCCTGTGGCGAGGGGATACAACAGTTCTCTTAGGGACGTATGCACTATTCACTCCACTGGTGACCAGAATCAACTAGTTTTTTAACACTCTTGAATCCATCTAACTCTAAAACAGTACTGCTACACTTTGGGAGCAATTTTGTTGATAAATTTTAGATCACAGCAAACCATCTCCATCCTGACAAAAAGTCATTCCCTCCATAAAATCAAGGTCCCCTTCCCTAATGCATGGGAGGCCACTAAAATGGTTTGATGGTGTGAAAATGATGCAAATTCTCTCTCTCTCTCTCTCTCTCTCTCACACACACACACACACACACACACACACACACAGACACACATATCTCAACTCTTCACTACAGTGAATATAACAAATGGCAAAGTTTCTTTTGGGAAAATGGTGTCCTATCCTCAAGTAGAATGAAGACAGAAACATCGCTAGTGGTACATCAAACCCATCACAACACCATGCTCTTTTTTTAAAAAATTATTTACCCCTTATCTATACATTTTCCCTTGATTCATGACAATGATTAATAGAAAGCACAGAGTATTAAATAAGTTATTATTCGTAATGATCCTGTTTACAATATAAATACCTCATCTTTAGGGATTGGCGTAATTAATCAACGATTGATTAATTGTTCATTAAGAATTTCATCAATTACATTTTTCTTAAATCAACAAAACTAATGCATGTTCTGTTGCGTATTGTGAGTCTTGAAGGAATACAATGAATTTTGCTATGTGCAGTAATTAAACACTTTACCACAGGAGTGCAATGTTTGAAAAAAACACCACAAGCCTACTCAGGTACCTAAGAGTTTTTGTATATTTTAAAAGTAGCCTAATCATGAAGAGGTCACGGCGAAGTGTGGCATGGGACCACTTTGATTTAAAAAATGACTCGGTTCACTGCCAACGCTGCAAAGCTGTGTATACACACAACTTGTCCACCACCCAAATGAACCACCATTTGAACAACACACATCCGACCCTGGTTAGTGGTGGTGCATCCTGCTCTCGGTCTCAACCTAGCATCAGCTCGGTGTTAGCACAGAGTTCGTATCAAGCAACGTCAGTCCCCTCAGAGCGGGTGTTTTCAGTGGCTGGACTGACGGTCACCAGGCTGCGCTCACGTCTGACCCCAGAAGATGTTAATATGCTCATCTTTCTCAACAAAAACCTGTAGACTGGCGCTGAAGTTGTGTGTGAGTTACTGCTTTTTTTTTTAAATGAAATTTTGTTAATGAGCCCAATTCATTGTTAGGTACGCTGATCTCTCTCTCACCCTCTTCCTCAACTCTGTGCCTTTTTTTTTTTTTTTTTTTTTTAATAGTTTGTGTTGCATTTGGCAAAATCTGTCAGATCCGACTATTATGGTTTTGGTTACGTTATTGTTTAACATGTTTTTTTTTTATACAAATTATTATTACTTTGAAGAAAACAATAAGGTCAGTTGTGTTTATGAGCACCAGCTGCTAGCTGTAGGCTCCACTGCTTAAGAGCGCATATTTTCAAGCGAAACCATTAAATGAATCCCATTTAACTGCCACTAGAGCTGTTCATCTTGTAATAAAGACATCAGTGACGAAACATGCTGTGTTTTTTCTATTTTCACTACATTTTAATATAGCCTATTTTAATATAAAAATATTAATGATTAGTCAAAAATCGATCGTTAATTCTCCTGATGATCAATTTAGACAATTTAATCGAAGGCCCATCCCTACTCGCATTACAACTTTAAAACACTACACCAATCCCACTATTTACCATTATGTTATGATGCAGATAATACAGATTATTACTTTATCATTAACTTTAATGTTTGTATACTAGTGGTAAGGAATGACTTCTTAAAGCATATCTTAAAGCTTAAAGATAGACATTCATCTTATAAACAGTTTTTTTTTTTTTATTAGAGAACTGTAGATATCTGTTTCAGTAGGACTGCAAAGTCTTGAATGTCACACCCTGTGTCAGCACAACAGGGAAGCAGTATAGTAATCCAGCACCAAAAACTTCGAGGCAAAAACATCCAATACCTAGAGTGAATGCTAGATCTATAAGGAGACAGAGGGAGCACGGCGAAGTTGGAGAATGAAAGAACTCAGCCATCATAAGGAAAAAGCAAGAAATTAACTTTGCTATGAAATTGTGAAAACAAACTGTGAAAACACAAGATATGATGGTACAATAACAACTAAGTGAGGTCATTCCAGCCTGATATCAAGGCAGTCCTTGGATGAGTGATAACAGAGAGCTCACACACTTTTTCCAAAGGTCGCTTTAAAATTAAGGAAGCTGTGACCAGGCTGGTGTGAACACATTGTCTACATCAACCCGTCTCTATTTCTGGAGGGTGTGTGTCACTCAACTCAAAACTATTTTGATTTTATTTTGAATCCTGTTGCACCCATATTCCACCCCTTGCTGCGTCAAACCACATGTTATCCTGGTTCATGTCAATGCATATCTGGGTGTGAGCAGATGCATTATGCAACTGAATAGCCCTGAGGAATGTGTCGGATTATGAGCAGCACAAAGATAAGATGATTTCCAGGTAGGCCTCCATCATCAAGTTGCTAGTGGCAGTGTTCACGCCAATTTATAAAGTGAAATTCTCCGGCAAATGTTTATGGTTGGTCCAACAAATAGGGACAAGGCAGATAATATTTTTTTATTTTTCCTGTCTGAAACCAACACGCAGCAGGGAAGAGAGATTCTATTAAAATTACAGAATATGACATGTTTTCATTAGCATAGACTCATGTGTTATATCCCCAAACCCCTGTGGGTCGCACTAAATGCCATGCTGCATTACAGCCGTTTTTACAGGGGAGTATTTGGTTGGTTGTAGTTCTCAATTTGAGCCACTAGATGCCCCTACATCCTGCACACTGAACATCTAACCTACACACATCTTAATGCTACAATCAAAATGTGTAAGAGTAGGGTTGAATTATTTGGGCATCATTTCTCCCAAACAAATCTTGATTAGCTTTACAAGGTAAGAACTCTTCTGTGGCTTAACAATAGAAACTCACTAAATAATCCCCTTTCCTCTGATAGGCTGTAGAATATAGACATGAAATGATGATGCCTTGATCAGCTTCCTCTTCAAAAGAGACTATTGATTTCAGTGGAGCTTGCTGGTAAGATCAAAGTAAATTAACTAGTAAAAATTAAGGGGTTTCACTAACATTTGTGGCACTGTACCATGATATAAGTAAGAAATCTGTTATAGTAAAACTACATCAGGATCCAGTTTAGCTGAAGCTTCTTTTTGAGAGACTTGTTTCTTTAAGGCTGATTAAAGCTTAACCACTCAGTGGGAAATGGGAATGTTTTGTTTTTTTAGAGAAAGAAGTCTCGCCTTACTAGTGTAGGAAAATAAATGCAAATGAGGAAAGAAAGTGGGACTTATGTCATGTCATGTCTTTTTTTTTTTTTTTTTTTTCATTTTTATTTTATTACCTATGTTTTGGGTTATTATAATTAAAGTAAGCTTTGCCATTTCTTTAGTGAAGTCTACAGTGTATTATGTTATTTCTGCATGTGTGCAGTGTTTTTCAAGGGTAATGTTGAATTAAACCTACCGAAGAAAGGCTCATAATTCTTTCATAAATGGATTTATGTTACATTTGACCATTGTTAACAATCGTGAACAAGTAAAATAAATTTAAAAAAAAGTAACAAACACGCCCCATGTGTTAGAACTATCTTTGAAACAGTCACTTACTCTGTCTTTTTGCGAGACTTGTTGTCATGAAGATCCAGCAGGTTTATCACTGCTTGGCCCAAGAACTTGTCGAGCCCCACCTGAGCTCGGTGCATGACTATGATGTGGAGTGTACAGCGTTCAGCGTTTCCAGGGTGGAAGAGTGGCAGGTCAAACGAAGCCTCTTCCTTCCAAACTGGAGCGACACATTTCTCTGCCACAGATGTAGAAAACTTGTCTTTGGCCACCTGGATGATGGCATAGGCGTCGTTGGTGCCATTCTTGCCCTTCACACGCAGGTTACGAGCTTGATGAACCGTTACCTGAACACTCGTAGGAAACCACTGCTGGCTCTGATCAAGTAGTGACATTGCGAAAGGCCTTAAACTTTAACTAAAAGTTCGTCTTAACTACCCGGTTAAGATAACCTAGGCGTCCGAGTTTTGCCCGAGTTTTGCCCAACCTTTTCCTGAACCCTTTTTCACCTTCGGCGTCCTCTGCGGTCGTCGCTTTCGGTTACCTTGCGCTTGACTTCAGTTCAGGAAGCTGAGTTTGATGTCGTAATGCTTCACCCTCTTATTCGGAAGCTATTCGTAAGACTCTAATAACATTGAATTGACTTAACATTTGGTTAATCAAGTCAATGCTAATACTAGCCTACGTGACCCAACCAGGACATCACTATGGCTATTTCTTTTAAGAGGCTTTCATAATAACAACTCTTAGCCTACGCCTCTGATACCAAGTTTCACAGTTGACTTCCCTGATGGTATGATTTCCCACCCATATTCTACATATAGCTTACTGATTGGCTGAAAATTACGTCAGTTTCTTCAATGCCACCAGTGATTGGACAAGGAAAGAAGAGGGCGTTGAAAACTCGTACCGTTAATTTTTTGTTATCGAGGACTGATCAATAATTAGTGTACCGTTTTTCGTAAGAAAATGAATTAGGACAACAATTAATTAATTAATTTACAAGTTTTTTCAAGGTTGAATACTTGGTTGACTATATATATATATATATATATATATATATATATATATATACATATATATATATATATATATATAACATGAAACATGAAATAAAAAAAAATCATGCTACCTACAGAATATACAACAACTACAGATGTAGGACAATAAAACACATCAGACTGTACACCATCTGTTTTGAAGTATAATAGCAAAACCCATGACAATGTGTTGCATGGTAGAAATGCTATATCCTGTTTATGCAATCTCCTCAATAGCAATTGTATCACACAGATAAAAAAACAGAAGTACTTCTCAGGCTTTTGTAATTCTTCTCATACTGTTTACAGTTTGGTCAAGCACTTGATACATAGCAAATATTTAGAGGACAATCTTTTGGAAAATTTTTTGAACACCACCGCTAAACTGATATTACAGAGCACATTGGTCACCTGGGGGTTGGAAAGGGCAATATATTATTATTATTATTATTATTATTATTATTATTTAGAGTTAAGTCTGTTTAGTTTGCATGCTTAAAGCATTTTAATTCCTGACAATGGCTGAAAAGTTTCTCTGCTTTCAATGAGGGGGCAGTTACTCAGATTAGAGAGGGTTTCTTTTGGACATGAATACCATCAACGGATGTGAAAAACCCACATTTTATCCTCTGGTTTTGATCTACTCATCCATTTACTTTCACTAATCTGAGACTGATTTTTATACTTTCTGAATTCATTATATAAGGTTTGCTCTATCAGTACTGATGAGAGAACAGAAAAAAAGGCAACATCTTCTAAATTCAAAAGGTCTCACATAACATTTTTAATTCTGTACAGCCACAGTCATACAAGTCATCCTTCATTGTGTGTGTCCATATACACAAACACTCACACACGCAAACACATACACACACACACTCGAAAAACAAGTGCATACATGAGCACATACAATCATTTGAAGCAAACATAAGGGTGAAAGGTTGCCCTTAGATTAAATGCATATAGCTGTAATTTGGAAATGGACCATCTCAAATTCCATTTCATGCTATAGTTGATATGCATAGAAAAATTACAACTAAGACAATAAAGCTTTCATTAGACATCCAAAATTAACATCATATGCCAACTTCAGAAAAATCTTTTACATATTTTCTAATGAATAAAATAAATGTTTATCTTATGCTTGAAAATGACAAAAAGAAAAACCTGCCTTAATATTTCACAGCAAACTTACATTGCTACAGAGGCAAAAGTACCAGTTGTGGGTCCTGGATGCCTGCATGATATTATATTTTAAATTATAAAATCATTACGAGACCATTAAAATATAACCCAATCATTTTACTAAGGTCATGCATAGATGTTCACCTGTAAGTGTAAGTTTAAACGGTTGTTTCACTTTTCCACAAACCACTCTTCATTCCAACCGAACTTTGGGACTGGTCTGTGCCACTCATGTCCTGCTCGAGCTCTAGCACTGAGGTTTTCAGGGTGCCATTTGGGGCAGCAGCCCCTGGCACGGTGTTGGTGACACTGTTCAAAGGGTAGGAGCAGCGCTTTGTTTCTCTCTCTGCAGATGCTGCCACCTTTAAATTGTCTCTGCTGGAGCATCGTCTCTGAGCACCATGCATAGCCACTCTGCTGGCCACAGAGGGTGGAAGAGGGAAGGGTTTGCGGCTCCCACTGCTTCCCCCATCACTTCCCTCCGATGGGCTAGTGGCCGCTGACTCTCCTACTCGCTTTCCATTTGTGAGCAAATTGGCCTGGTTCTCTGAGAGACTGTGGTGGATGCTACCATTCTCACTTGTGGCTTGTTTATAGACACCATGTGATGAACTGAGGTGCTCTAAACCTGGGGGTCCTAAAGCTCCAAGACTGCCCCCACCACCAGCAGTCCTTAGAGCTTTAAGACGATAGTGGCCTCTCCCCTCCCCCCGATGATAATACTGACTACTCCCTTGTTTAGTTCTGCCACTTATTTTTCTTCTCTGGGGATGTACATGAACTGCAGAGTTAATAGAAGGCAGAACATTGTTCGTTGGCTTGGTGATGTTGTCAGTACTCGTGCTTGTATTGTTGCCTGTAGGGGCACGTGAAGTGTTGATTGGACTGTCTTGTGCCACCTGCAACAAGTTGGTGAGCTTGCAAGGCCCAGGTCCAACACTGCTGATCCCACTTGGCGTGGAAGATGACCTGGCTGATGAGGAATTATGAGAGTCAGCTGGTGGATGGCAGCTGATAAAAAGCTGGGATCCCTGCTCTGAGGTCTGCACTCCACTCCCAGTTGTGCAGGTGTGTGTGTAAGTAGACATAGGATGTGAGCGGTGATAGCCTGGGCAGCAAGAGAGCCATGATGCCTGCACATCCAGACGTCGAAAGCAGTGATGTGCCACTAGAAACACCCCCAAAGCTGTAGCAACTACCCCGTAGAGGCAGCTGAATAGCAAGCTAATGTGGCCTGCCAGCCACACTGCCATGGCCCCACAACACCACAGAGCCACAAACAGGAAGTGGGTGGCTACCAACACAGAGAACTGTGTCTTCAGGGAGTATTGGTCCTCTGGAGGAGCAGCTGGGGTTATAGGTCCCACCACTGAGTCAGTGGAGAGCAGGCTGGTGCTTCCTGCCAGTCCAGGATGGCTCTCAGTTCCAGGGGAGGTCAGGGTGGTTCCTGTGCATTCCTTGGTCACACGATGCCTCAGGCGGAACACAGTGCACAGGAAATAAATCCAGGTCACCAACACCACTAGGCCCGCAGGGACAAAGAAAGAACCCAGGCTGGAGCGCCAAACCAACCAGCAGCTGCAAGAGGCAGAATGGATGGAAGAAGAATCAATGTAAACACAAAGACGTCTTTGTGTGTTCAACTTAGAATTATTCACTTAAGCACCAAACAAAACAACACAAAGTCAAGGGCCAAATGGCTGAAGGAAAAAAGGAAAAAACTCACTAAGGGCTGTTGTCTCCATAGTTGTTAACATTGACAGCTGCAGTGATCCCACAAATGATAAGAGGAACTCCATCAGCTATTAAATAGAACCTTGAATAATAGAGGAAAAATGCATCAAAAATAATTTCTTGAGTTTCTGACATAGAGTGAAGCTCTGGTCTGCACCATGGGGTACTGCTCCACCATTTGTTTTTGTTTTTAAGCTGTCATTTTCTTTTCTGTGTGGTTTTCCCGCTGTTTATTATCTGAACCAGGCTTTATGATCTGTCACTCTATTAGTGACTGTTTCAATAGTCGGTATGGACTCCAATAGTCAGTGATTTATCACAGCCTGACCTCTTGTGGCTGCGTGGGCAACAAAGCAGCATAGTGTATGACTGCAGTTTTAATATTACTGGGGCAGGAAAGTGGGTTGAGAAATAGAAGGCAATAATGGACAAGTCAGAGCACCCCTTTGAATCCCCATGCTCAGATTTATGACAACGTCTATGACTTCTTTTCTGTTAGTGTCACACTTTTTCTTCTCCCCTGCTCTAACTTCATTTGGCCTTATGGCTTATTTGCCCCACCAAGGTTCTGAAAAACAGAGTGACTTTGGTCAGTGGGCACAATGACTGCCATTGATGCAGCACAGTTTGGGTGGTCCAGCACAAGAATTCTTGCATTTGTCTAAAACATAAACCATATTGCTAGCAAACAGTAAGGAAAGTGAGTGAAGGTGTTATGTGGCTTGCTCACTGACCTCAGCATGGGTCGCTGAGTAGGTGGTACAGGAGAATCTTCCTCCGTCTGCCGTGGCATTCTCCACACAGCTTCTTTGTAAATTACCCTGGCACTGACACCAATCCACAGCAGCGTTGACAGGGAGGAGTAGTGCAGAGAAATACCCACCTGTCGTGTTTGCAGCAGAATCAGACATCAAGCTTGCATGAAGTTAATAGTTATTTTAAAACTGACTTAAAACTGACTTAAAACTTACTGCCTGACAAACCACAGGATAGCTGGTCAAGCTAATGCCTCCTGCATAGATTGCTGTTGTCATAGCGATGTGGAAACAGGTATTCAGCAACGTGTGCCAACTTTTTCTTGATATATGAATCGAGCTGTAAGAGCAAAGAAAAAAAAAAAACTTATGAGATGATGCAACGAATAGCCAGTACCAGCTAGAAGTATGTTGCACATATGCTACAGTACCTGTGATGTAGTATGTGTGTAATAATGATGGTAAAGAGGCAAAGGAGGAGCAGTGCAGTGCAGGCGTAGACCACAGGATGGAGCACCCTCACAGAGTTTGTATTGGGGTTGGGAAACTCAGGCACTTCCTTGAAAGATCACATAAGACAGATGAAAGTCTCATTCAGCCATGGTGCTACTGAATGAATAATGGAAAATTCAAGTCTTTCCAACCTGCAGCACGCCATAGTTGCCAAGCAGAGAGCAGCGCATCGTGGAGATACTGCTATCACTATGGACAAGCTGACAGCCCTCCTGATTCCAGCCTTCCTGCTTCTCCAGTCCCTCAAGGCTCCAGTGGGCCGCCACAGCATCAGTGCCAGGTGACAAGTGGCGCAGAGACACCCAGATAGGCTCAGAGTAGTTATACATGCTGCAACCGTCTGTCACAGAAAGAGAAGAATTTGTCAACCTATCACTATACTGAAGTTGCAGTTCCACTGAAACAATGTGGATGCAAACATTTTTGTATGTCTATTGTAGTCAGTTAGTGATACTTTACACACTGTATTTTCTCTTGGCCTGATGACTGTTTTAATATTTTCTTTCTTCTTTTTAAAATTAGTTTTAAGCAAAGCAAGTTATACAAAGTGATTTATCAAATGATGGGATGTTTTATACCGTTAGCTAATCCATAAACTGCAGCAAGTCTCACCTTGGAAGTGAAAATGATTGTCTGATTTCTATTGTTTAAATTCCAAGTAAAGAAAATTCAGAGATTTGCATTGAAATGTATTATATATGTGTTAGATTTTAGCCATTGCTTAAGGGAAAACTGTGTTTTACTGCATTTTGAGGTTTAAATTGGCAGACCCATGGAACTGAGTAGGATTGAGTATATAAGGCAAGCAAAAGATAAGCCCACCCCTAACACTTGATGGTTATAAACAGATCTAACGCAATACATTAGCCTTAGACTAGCAACTAGCTAACTGTTCTGCCTTCATCACGGAAATGCATAGTCCCTAATACCAGAATTTCCAGAACTTGGGATGTCTATTTAAATTGGAAAGGAATAATGAGACGAAGAAACTAAGAATTATTTTTATCTAGAGAATTAAATGCAGCACCACCTCAAACACAGCAGCTGTGAAATGTTTGTGAAGTGAAAATCCCACAGTACAAAAATGTGAGGGCAAATTGATTTTGTGCACAGCAACAGTGATGAGGATGAGGATCACCACCAACACCTGGCTCCTTTTTACTTGGTAATTTTACAGATGTTTAAAGACATTGACAGATATTTAAGACAGCTTATGTTAAGTTTATACTATTTCAGTGTACCTCTGCTGAATCCTCAGCAGGACATGGCTGTTATATTAATAAAAGTTTCACATTTTAACCATGTTGGTAACTTGGCAGAAAGCTGGAAGGTCAAAATTGTTTATTATCTGCGGTGTGCATTTAAGCAGTTGGCTATGGTTTAAATGAGCTCTCTTTGACCAGTTACTGCAGTTCATTTACACTGATCCGACATCACTTAATAAAGGTCTTCTGTGGACACACCTCCAGCTTCTGAGAGTAGACTACATACTATAGAATGTAAAATAGTACATAAATAATCTGTAAATACAAAACTATAAGGCTGGACATTCTCTTGAAATGCAGAAATCAATATGCAAAGATAGATTGCAGTGGATGCTGAGTTTTTTTCTTACCAAGGCCTGCAAAGATGACGGGAGTGTTGACACTTCGTCTGCGAGAGTATTCAACAGTACTACTTGAGTTTCCAGACAGAGGAAAAAAGCTGCCTGTTCGAAAAGCTACAAACTGTAGTTTACAGTCTTCAGCAGCATCAGGAGGAAAAAGAGTAGCTGGAAGAGTCACAGAGGCCAAGGCTATAGAATTCTGGAGATAAAAAAAAAAGACATGCAAATCATATTTTTAGTGATGACATTCAAAATGAGACCCTAAAAACAGGCAATGTAGAGACAAATGGTTGCTAATGGCATAGTAATGGAGGGGGGAAAGGGTGAGGCAAGAAGACCTCACCTTGAGGGGAAAGTTGTTGAGAGAGGTGTTATGGGAACCAGTGCTACAGTGGAAATGAAGCTGTTGTCCATGGACAGACTCTGACGTTTCCACTCCTGGATGGCCTGCTAATACCTCACAACGGTGATACGCAGTGCAGGTTATACCAGTGAAGTGGGCCGGTCGAATTAGATGGGCTTCCATCACAATGTTTTTAGACACCTGTTCAAATCAAAATAAAAATAAGTATCTGGAATATTTCTACATATACAGAGTTTTTAGACATCCTATAATTTTGTTTTATGACGCAGGCAAAATCATTGTCATTGTTGTATAAGTACAAGTACTTAAACACATTCAAAAGCTGAAACGTCAAGTTGATGTTTTTCCCCACCATAGAAAAGTCTTGAGCATGACTGTGTAGCTGAGGCCAAGCCAAGGTCTCTAGAGAGTAGACAATAGAACTACAGGCTCTCTTTTCTCTCTGGGCAAGTGCAAGAATCTGGTCATCCACCTGCATCAGGTTACTGCCCATCTCAACCATCACCTCAGACAACTAGAATGAGCACACAGATATTCATACTGCAAGGAAGGAATAATCAAAGGAAAACATGACAAAGAAATGAATGTGAATTACTGTTTTAAAATTTAAACCGAATCTTTCCCACCTCTCTCAGCTGTCTGACATATTCCAAAAACTTCTCCAAAATCTGTGCCACATACAGCACATCCACAGAGTCGGTGAAACCTGCAGCCTCCAGAGTGTATGTTCGCACCTGATGTGCCACAGTGACAGCATTGGATGCATTAATGGGCCTCTGAAATGCAAAGGTATATATGCAGTAGGGTCATGGGCAGTCATGTCATTACACTGTACAGGAACTATGTGCTGTGGCACCGACAGCTATACTGACTAGGATGAAGGTATGCAGGACACGAGTGATGCCGTTGGTGTAGTGACAGTTGGAGTAGTCACCCTCTTGCCACTTTCCAGAGCGGTCACAGAATCGAGAGGCCTTCTTCTGCTCCATTCCACCCTCCATAGACAGGGAGGGATATCGCAGCTGTAGGCAGTACTGATGAGAGGTGATGCCTGCCAGAGTCCTTGGCCACCTGTGGAAATAAAACAAAGATTAATTAAGATGCTGAAACTTCAATTTACATCAACAAAAAAGTCTTTTGCATGATAGATGATAATTTCTCACTACAACTAACCTGAACTCCCCACGGTTGTTGACAACTTTATCTTCCGGACAGAAGGAGGCACTGTTTTCCAGCACTACTATTTCAACAGCTCGAGAGACGTTGCCCCGCCCAGTAGTAACCACACACTCCCAATCTCCACTGGCCTCCACATGGACGTTGAATAGAATAAGCTCACTGAATGAATGATGAAAATATCAACAGCTTATTACAACACTTCATCAGCACATGCTGAACTTTGGTTATTCATGCACTACCAATTGTTTTTAACTAAAAACATCTGAGAAAGAAGAAAAACAGTGTCATCAGGCCAGATTATGGTTAAGATAAAACTCTAAGAGGGGCTGTGTAACTCCAGTTACTACACCTGGTGATGAAGGTGCAGTCATGGAGCACACTGTTCTCCAGCTGGACACCCATTTCTGGGTCAGAGGTCACCGCCTGTCCATTGTGACGCCAGTGTAAGGTGGTGATCTTGTCCACAAAGGCAGCGGTGCAGTGAAAGGGGAGCCGGTCACCTTTGAAGACCACCTGACGCTGGGAAGGCAGCAGCGACAGGGTGTGCAGCTCCAATGGACCATCTGAGCAACATGGTGGGAGAAGATGATGTGGCCGTTATATTTTACTCTGAATCATATCTTCTGCTGTCTGAGAACTCAACCTCAGTTAAATATTTCCACAGAAGCTATTATGAGTCTGCTTTTCTGGAGCAGATTGGATGCAGACTGCAACATTTCGTAAATACAACCCACAGGGTTAGCTGTCAACACAGCTCATTGATACTTTTAGAAATATGTCCCTGCTGTGCTGTTGGGATAGAACTCTTAAAATAGCTGTAATGATCTTGAGCTTTATTATGTGTGCGCTGTCATTTTTGCTCACAGGGCTGCGCTCTCTGAAATAAAGTGGCAAACCATCTCATTCATGTGTCTCACTCCAGCCAAGCTCTCACCACAGCTCAGCTGGTTTTCCCTCAGTCCACGCAGAGGCTTTCCCCTCAGGCTCCTGGGGTAGGCGCACAGGGTTTCGTCCCCCAACCGCGCTGAACTACTGCGAAAGAAGTTTGGAACCCATCGCAACCCGCAATCACATGACAAGTAGTCTGAGTTGAAATTCCTGGATAGAGAAATAATTATCAATCATCACAATCAAGTTTAACTCTGCCTATGTTTTACCTCGAGCATCAAGACACTGAACCATACCTGTACATGAAAAACACCTGACTTTTTTTTTTTCTTTAAATCTGTCACAGTTCTTTTGCATATTACAAATTTATATTGCCAGTTGCTTTTTTAAGGACCCACATTGCCATACATAAAAACTGAAAGCTTAAAAAACTCTTTGTCTGATCAAAAAGAATTCTTACAACTACAATTGAAATTGACAAAATGAACCTAGTCACGCTACATAAAAACTCACACCAGCTTGAGAGATGGCAGCTCCGCCAACACTCCTGGATTGAGGGTCGACATGATGTTGCCAGAGAGGTTTCTAAAAGATCACAAATTAGGCATGAGCAGTTTTCTGAACAGCTTTTCCACAATTCTGAGAGTACAATAGTTTTATGGAACCAATCAATCTGTCTCTTACAGTCTAGTGAGATTGGTCAGCCCCTGGAACATTTCTGTAGTCAGACAGCCAATGCGGTTGTTGGAGAGGTCGCTAAAGTATGAAAAAATGGAGGAATGTGTTAGTCATTTTCAAATTAAGGAACATGCCTTAAACTCCTCATCAACAGATTATATTGGCTTGACTCATTCAGTGTCAGATTAACTGTTAAATAGTCATAAAGTTCTATATCTTTCCAGGATCTACTACAGAATGCAAACTTCCTTTTTCAAGTGATACACATTTTAAAAACAGTTCCAGATATTTTTCCTTATCAGGACCCCATAGGATCTGAGTAAAAGGTTTATCAACAGTGGGGTAAAAGCAGGGCCCCTGTTCTGCAAGTCCACCCCTGAGTGTGATGTATAGCTGCAGCCAGAGAGGGATCTGCTCTGTTGCACCTCTGACACTACCCAGCAGAGAGCTGTCCAGAGCATGTGTTTATCTCCCCCTGTTTGTTTTGAGAAGCCCCAGACCTTGCAGGGAAAATACAAGTAGGGGGAGGCGGGATGGGGAGTCACGCGGTGCGGCACAGACACACACTTTCGACCCACGATACAACCAAAACTAGGTGTCCAGAAACACAAGGAAGCGACAAGCAGCTGCTTTGTCACATTGAATGACTTGTGAGGAGCCTCTTCAGAGCCCTGAGGTTTCCTCAGCAGTGACAGGGATGACATCCCAGGTTTTCCACATCATTTAGAAAAGGAGGCCTTTATGCTCATGCTGACACCAGCAGCTCAATACAGTGCATGTTAAAAGTCATGAGATGCTAAAACTGGTGTATAGATGAGTTTGACTCAGCTACTGTTCATGTGCTAAGCAATCATAAACAA
Source organism: Melanotaenia boesemani (assembly GCF_017639745.1). Taxonomy (NCBI): domain Eukaryota; kingdom Metazoa; phylum Chordata; class Actinopteri; order Atheriniformes; family Melanotaeniidae; genus Melanotaenia; species Melanotaenia boesemani. The sequence goes on from NC_055692.1 coordinate 23,650,536, forward strand.
ATTTGCAGTCAAAATCTCTGAGACTATGTTTATTACTTATATTTGTATATTTGTTGCCTTAAACCCAACAGGAATGTGAGTCATGCTAATATCTACTTACAGTTTCCGAAGCTCAGACAGGCCTTGGAAAGCTCCGGGCATGATGGTGCTGATTAAGTTGTGCTTAAGGTCCCTGGAAAGAGAAAGCAGATGCTTATGAAAATGATGCTGACAAAAGGATTGCTCCACATTTTGTGATTTGCTTATTTGTTTTCTTATTTAAAGTTATATATTCAGTCTGGTATGTTTTGTCTGAAATCATGGGGAAGCAGTTTGCCAAAATCAGGTCAATGGTCACAAAATCTGTCTCCACTGCAACGTGTTTGTAAAGCGGTTTTGCAGCATCAAAGACTCAAGAATTATAAGTGTGACAGAAACTGAGATTTTAAGAAAAGGCATCCTTAAATTTAAAGTGTAGGGGAGCAGGGACTCGTTCTTACAACCTGGCTCCTCCAGCAGAACACAGCAGGATACTTTTGCTCAAATATAGAAATGTTATCCCATCAGCCACCTGGATTTAGGTCGAGTGAAATGAAAATTCTTAAGAAAATAAAAATATTAGTTTAATCTAAAACTGCTGCCAAGAGGCTTCTGTATTCTTTCTTGCTTTTCCAGAAAGGTTCTTCCCACAATAAGCGTGAGCATGGAAAACCGTGAATATTAATTTCTTTGACTGCTTTTGAAGATCTAATTTCATACTATGCTCAGCATATATGTCCACCGCACCCATTTCACATTTTGAGTCCAAGAATCTTTTTTTTTTTTTTTTTTTTTTACAAGCCAAAGGGGATTAATATGTTAAATCAGGTAAAACAGGGAAATCAGGACATATCATTCATGTGATCCCAACTTCCTGTCTCTGTCAGACCTGTGACAGAAAACAATTTCCTTGCAGGCGTTTACAAGTTTACAAGTATCTTTGCAGTGGCAGTATTTTTGTCTATTTCTCCTTTAACCATGATGCCTCTTTGGTATGGAAACCTTGGGGGACTTTCTTCTCCTTTTTGCTACAAGGATTGTCTGTCATCGCTTCCCTTGACCACACTGCCTTACGCCATGCACAACCCCAAGCATCTCTTAACCATTGTTTCACTGTCCAACAGATGGTTTTTTTGGTCAAACCAAGGCAGGAAAATTGTTTTAGAAAATGCCTTCAAGCAAAAATTGTAACATGTGTGGCATAAAAGATCAGGGGTTTAGTGTTGGTCCATTTTTTTCTAAGCCATTGCTCATATTTGGATTCACAGATGGAAGACAGGTTATAATGATGGAGCAAAAACATTCTGAACTCAGATCAAAATGCCGAAGTCTGTTGTGTTTTACTAAAAGTATTGTCTTGGATAGCTCTGCCTTGCTCTCTGAGTTCATGCCAGCTTATCAAACAAAGCATTTTTCAACAATTTCACAGCTTTTTGAAAAGGTAGATTTATCTACTCCAAGCCATGAAGTAAAAGAAAAGCAAGATAAAATAAAACTCAGCATGATTGATAACAAATAACAATACTCCCAAGTATGTGTGTGGCCTTGTAGGTCTGCATGTTGTAATCGTGTGTCCCACTCTGTGTATGCATGTGTTTCTGTGTTTCTGTAGCTGTATAGGATTTGTTGACCAGGGCAGAGGGAGAACAATACTGCTGTTTCCAGTCTGTGTGTCGCGGGGCTCATTAGTGGGGCGCTGAAAGATGAGGCACTGCCCACCATTTCCTCTCTCTAAGGTCCGTCTCCCTCCCTGTCTGGCCCTTTCATAGATACACACAAGCATGCATTTAATGTGTAACATTGACCTTTATGTTTATGCATTCTCACACGCTTAACACACTTTCAAAAGTGCATTTACAATTAGGTTTATAATGATATAAAAAGAAGGAAGAAATCATCTTTTTTTAACCCAAATAGGTTAACAGGTATGGATCTTGTTCCCAGACTGTATGTGTTTTATTTGATTCAAAGGTAAAAATTAATTGTTTCTTTTTTTCATATCTGTGCTCACACTAAAGATATTCTGCAGATTTTGTCAAGTCAAAGTCAAAGACAACTTTATTTATCAGAGACAACAGGATTTAAAGTACTGCAAAGCACTCAACCTTACTTTGGTCCAAATGTTAGCTCCTGTTCACCACCAGAAAGCTAAATCTGCACTGCTGCCCCACCACTCTCCTGCACACCTCTTGATTTGTTCCGCTTTATCTAAAACTTTCAGTAACTGCAGCTCTAGCAGGCTTCACCTCACACTTAGGTGATGACTTGCTTCTGTGCCCTCTGGAGTTGCCAGCACCCTCTCTGACAACAGCTTCACAGCTCAGTGGCCTTGACACTGATGACAACAGCTGTCACCAAGCAAGAGGATGATAGCAGAGACTAGAAATACTTCAAAGCCTCACGCTTGTCTGAAATCCTACAAATTTCCACTGTATCATTTTTTTATCCTCCTCAGTAGCAGCTCAGTCAGCCAGATTTTTTTTTTTTTTTTTGAGATCTGGTTTGTAACCTTGAGTGCAATGCTTTATACCCTTCGCCACATGTGGCCTGGATGATTGGATTGTGACAGACTCAAGCTCACTCCCAGCCAAAAAGGCTCCATTGTCTGCTGCTGCTATGCCTAACACCAGAGGCTGCCATTAAGAATGTCCCTTTATCCCTCCATAAACTCATCCTAATAAATGGGGCTGGTCCTCTGCCATTCTTAAGTCATTGCTCTGTGGGTATAGGGGATAAGCACCTGGGCCCCATGCAGACTGGAGAGGAGCGATGTGCTTGTAGTGCAGCGAGAGGGTAATAATGAAGACATAGTCTGCAAAGCACTGCAGACATGGAGTGCTCCATTATCAGGAGCACAGCAGCAGGGACTGGAGTGGTGACATTGTTTGGGCCTTGGGCCTGGAGAGAGCTGGGAAAATGACAGGGAACGGCTACTCATTATCAACAGACTGGAATCAAGAATTTCCTGATCTTAAAATAAAGACATGGCATTGAAAGAATAACTTCTGTACTTAAATTATACTTTTCTCTTGACACAGATCAATATCAGCATCAGCCCAAGGACAAACAAATATATTTATGGATTAAAGGTAAGTTGGGAAAAAAAGCACATGGAATTAACTGCCACCTTGGCTCTTGACAGAGGTCACTGGAGACCATTTCTGTGCTGCGTGTCACTTCCTGTCTGGTTGGCGTCTCTAGCAGAGGCCCTTGCTCATTTATTTTTACAGTTTCCTTTTTCTCCTTTTTTTACTAGCTAGCTTTCCCCTGTAGGGAGGGGCAGGTGGGTTAGCGGATTCAAAACTAAGCAAAATTGTCCCTGTGTATGGCCCGTGGACCCCACCTCCCTGCTCAACAACACACTTGCTCACAATGGGGGCTCTGTAACGCAGGCTCCAAATGCTCTCTTGCCTTCCCCCAAAACAGGAAACCAGGATTTGCAGAGCTCTTGTTTTTCTACTAATTTCCTGCTTTGCTGCCCCTTCCCCAGATTATTTTCTTTATTTTTTTTGTGGTTCCTCTTATATTGGATACACCTGATCAACTTTTTCTCTGCAGTCATGAATGCTTCACTATAGCCTGAAAGTAAAATAACTAAAAAAAATACACATTTCTGTTATATTCATAAACCTGTTGTTGTCTGAATTGCCAGCAGGCACGTGAGTAAGATATTTATTTTCAAACATGTAGTCAGCCACACCTGATTATGTATTTCTGATAACAAATTCATCCTCACATCTGCTCACGACTGACAGGACCATAAACCACACACCAGACTGCATAGTTGTTAGTGGGACTCACAGAAATAGCAACATATATTTATTTGAAGTGTAAAATTTCCTGAGTTGATTGTATGTTTCTATAATCTGCAACACAAGGATATAAATGATATTCTGCCAAGGAAAATTCTTGAACCACTTTGGAACCATTACTGATTCCAATTCTGGCTTTTTGAGCATCCAAGTGGTTTTCCCGAGGCCTTCCAGCAACCAAAGTGTCCAAACAAACTGAAGGCCCACTTATGAATTTAACAAAACATATAATAAATCATACAGTAATATTTTTAGATTATTGATTATGTTCAGATTTCTTTTAGTCAAATGCCTCACTTGGACAGCAAATAACAATATATATAAAATAATATTAACAGTTTGTCCATGAGAATTACTGATAAAATACAACGGACAGGGGAAACTGAAGCAAATGTCTTTCAGTCAAATTATCATTGAAAAGATATTTTCAGCCAGTAGGTGGACTATAGCATGTAGAGAGTGTCAAATGGGAGGAACAATGAAAGACCCAGCAAGCTGGGAGAAGGGAGATGCGGAAAGAAAGCAGAGAAGGAACACAAACGGAAGTGGGGGGAAGTAAGTCCAGAGAAATCTCAAGTTCCTCCAGAGAAAAATGCCATTGAAACCATATCAAGTTTGCCCAAAGTGTATGAGAGAGAGTTACTGGCATATAAAGCGTACAATTTGGTAATGGGCTTATGAAGGGGCTTGCTCACTGTTTCAATAAACCCCCAGAGCCATGACTGAGCTAGGCTTGCAATACAAACACACCCCGTTCCTTCAGTTTATCTAAAAGACACATCTGGAGTCTATCAACTCCAGCAGCACCCCCTTTCTGTTTCCACTCTCCAGCACGCTTAACCCCTTCCTCACCCACTCCACCCCTTAATGTCATGCACTCTCATTATAAAACTGTTGCCTAACTAGGAGCCACTCAATGGCATGTGCAGGAAAACACACAAACACAAATGTTCTTTTTTTCCCCCTGTGAGGCGGGAACAAGACTTCCATATGCAAACTCTACAGCTGCCCTTTCTTCAGAGAGGTGGGCTGCTTCCAAACTGGTCCAGACAGAGGGGCTCCTTACCATTCCTACGCATTCTCCACTGTTCTTACATGCTAAAGCGCTGCCCACCTCAGCTATGTTCCAACTCATCAGGATAATTTGCTTAGCCTGAATGGAAATAATGTTAATCTCCTGCTAAAGAAAACAACCTCAGATTTATACAAGACAAAGTGCAGGAGTGTGCTTTCCTTCTCTTTCACCCTCTCCCCCCTTCTTCCTCTTTTTTCCCCCTCTCTTCAGCCACCATCATACCATCTTTAGCCATCTCGGCTCCACTTCCCCTGTGTCAGATGGTAAAGTTGTTTAAGTTGGACCTCTTCCTAACCCCAGCCTCTCAGAATGGCAGAGGCGATTTCAAGGTTGGCTTCAGAGAGACTCAGGCACTGAGTCTGAGTGGCCTCTCTCTCCTTTCGTAAAGCAAACGCTATCAAGCTAAAAAAAGTTGTAAACTGGTATAGATATGCAAAATTATAATGTTAAAACCGTGCTTTTTAGCATGTCTGGACATTCTCATGCCCTGTGTGACTTACTGGTCACAGGTTACATTAGAAACTTCCCTCAGTTCTTGATACATTACAAGCACAAATCATCCAACGCCTTACTTCCTGCTCTTGAATGAAGTTAAAATAAGTCACTGATAAGATTTTGTGTGTTTTATGTGATATTTTCTGCACATACTTTTCTGCAGTGCAGCAAGTACAGCCATATTTAGTAGATTCCTTCTGTATAGGTCGTTTCAGTCTCTCTTGTTGACAAAGCCTATCACACTGCCAACACCTCGGGCCTCCAAACAGTCCAAACCACAAGCCTCACTTCTGCCTCTCAGACCTGTCCACTACAAACGCCCTGCTGCTCCCTCATCCATCATCAGTGCTGCCCTTTGCTCCCTCTCCCTCCCACCATGTTGGGTGAACAGACCTGGTAATGAGGGCCCCTTGTGCCCTGCCTTGCCTGTCCTGTGTCCCATGGTGCAGTGGGGCCCAGTTGGACAAGAGCCAATCAGCCTCGGCCCTTTTTGCTCATTATTCTCATTACTTTGCCTCATATCATCCCAGGACAGGCTGCTGGGATCTGTCCACAACTCATAAAGTTCTTGGCTTGTTAGTGCGGCTGCCAGCAAAACCTTCTGTCACAAAGGGTGTGCAGAAAGGTGGAGGTCCTCTAATAGGTACCTTAGTACAGTTTCTATGGCCTGGTGCTGTGAGTGAATGTGACTTATTTTGCACATTGCAGTCACTGCCATAGAAGAACAGAATGATCCAGCTGGTGTATTCATCCCTAGAACTGGAAAGATACAAGGTAGTCCAAGAGCCAAATGTAGCTGTTGGATGGCAGGCTTATTTAAAAGAGCTACAAAAACACAGCGGTCCGGTAAAAGGGCAAAAACAAACAAGCCTAAATTGCTCCTCTGTACTTGGGTGGTTTGGCAGATTTTGAAGGCAACAGTGCCTACGAGGAGGTTTGTAGCAATGAAAGGGCTAACTGTGTGTGATTGCTGCACTGTCTGGGCCAAGCCTGAAGGACGATGGCCTGCCCAGGAGATGAATTATACACCTAACAACAGCAGATCAGGGTGCATGCAATTCTGAATACGTGTCTGGTGTGAGCATGTTGACGTGAGTGTGTGTGTGCTGAGAAAATTACCAGACACCTTTGAAATGACTGAGCGAGAAGAGGGGCTACCCAAACTTGGAAACACACTCAGGAGTTACAGTACACAGTCACAACAGTTATGGGCCAGGAGTGAGTGTGCATATGGGGAATGGGTGTGTGTGTGTGTGTGTGTGTGTGTGTGTGTGTGTGTGTGTGTGTGTGTGTGTGTAGTTAGGGGAGTAAACTTTGTTTATCCTTGTCACGTCAGGGCAGGGATGCAGTGTAATTCCCTGATGTGTGTTTACCTAGTCCTAGTGGGCTGGCCTTTGATTACAGCGTTGACCGCATAATATGAGTAAGTGTTCACTACTGCTGCAAATGACAAGCACATGTAGACGGCAAACTGGGAACAATGAGAGGACCTGAAGAGCCGTGCTGGGTTGAAGAGAGAAAACAAAACTGAAATTTCTCAGTAAGAACATGAAGTCAACTGAGACTAAATTTCACATCTCAGTTCAACCCCTTCAAACCCTTCCATCACTGCAACTGTGAATTTCAATGTGGAATTTTTTCACAACAGACAGCAAATTTCCCATGAGCTCAGATATAATTATAAGCTGTGTGCAGGGCCCAATTAAAGGTTGAAGATGTCAGAGTGAGGGAAGAGACCTCCACCGCTGTGTGTCACAAAGCCAGAAGAGGTTGAGGCAAAGAAGGGAAACAAGGTCTGTATGATTTACGTTGTCTTCTCCTTATACCGGGCGCCAACATCTTCTGTAGACCTTAAGCAAGTGCTGGGTTTGTCTTAGTTTGTGTCTTACTCCCAGGTTTTTTAGTGCTACTTCACACTCTTGTCCCCTCATTAGTTTTATCCCTGCTCCAAGTACAGGGGCCAGTTCATGAATAAGATCAGGTTACACGACCTATTGACTCTGCAGCGCTATAGGGAGCCTCATCGGCACTTAGAAAAACAAGCAGCATCAGGTCATTTTACATAAAATGCTTCAAGCTACAGATCTATTTTTGTTTTATATTTATATTCACTATTATATAAGTTGCATTGGCACCAGGACCCTGTTGTTGTGTATTCCTGCCAACAGATTTATCTGCATCTGTGGTGCAAGACTGTTGAGGTGAGAACTGACAACTTGGCCTTGAAACTACTCACCCCTGGTGTTCTCATGCCAGACATTAAAAAACACAGCAATCTCAGCAAATTTTGGCTTTTGTTCTCAACCGGCATGTCTGGTGCGAGCTCCAGTAGGTAGGTACTAAAAAGCTAACAACTGCAGCAAATTACCATATTTGTCTTTCTTTCAACATTTTCAAGCTTGTTAGCTTCATGGGTGGCAGCTCCGAGTGGCATGTGGAAGTAATATCCCTTTAACATACCCACAATCCCTCCCCAAGAAAATAAGTGTCTGCCAGACTACAGTATCTACACTGGAGCTGCTACATGTGTGTTTTTCTCATAAAGCTTTACTAGGGTGCTTTGTGAAATAGCACACCTTACAAAGAATTGGGGTTTAGTGAGAAAAAAAAACAGAGGACATAAGCATCAGAGTATCCATGGCCATTCATTTAAAAAACTTCACAAAACCACAATGATTTTACTTAATGTGCTATCAATGCAGCTGAGGAGTCACAGGCATTTCCCATCGTGCTTTTTTACCAGTTTGTCACCAAGAGCCCTGTGCATAATGTCACAGTTGCCCAAGAAGCAGTCTTGTCTATCACGTCTCTCACACCCCATTCAGACAGATTATGATGCTATGAAGGAGGGCCAGACTGTCTGCAATCTACAGGCAAAGCTGCCAACACAAACCTCCTGCTAAAGATTTTCTTATCTTGTCCTATGGAGTGGGGCTTACCCAATAATGAAGGGCTGAAGTATAATTATGAGACGTTTTCAACATAATTCTGTGATAGCCAGTCTAAGTGAATCATCCTCCCTGCTGGACTAAAGCCCAGTGTTGGCTATATGCACGCAGAGCTGCTCAGATCTGCTCAAAGCTCTCTGATATCCTTGTATCTGCGAGGCTTAAGGGAAGTCAAAAAGCAGCTCACACATATGCAGGAGTTTGACTTAAGAAAACAAGAAGAAGCATGATACTTACAGCTTATCCAAAGTGTTAAGTCCAATGAAGGATCCATTTCTAAGAACTCGGATTTTGTTGTGGCTCAGTATCCTGGAAAAAGCAAAACCAAAGTATTTTTAGAAATATTTCACTGAGGACAATTGAAATTCTTACATGCAAAGAAACCAATGTAGGACATCAGTTTCACTGTTAAATCACAAAGTGAGGCACATAAGAGATGGAGTAAAGCTTCATGAAGTGTCCACTTGACACTGACGGACATCCAGAAATGTTTCCAACTCACATTAAGACAGAATAAAACATCAAAATTAGAAGTGAAGCTATGATCTTGATAATCATTCAACATTCACACATCAAAGGATGTCTTCCCAGATCAAAAGAAAATGGCACAGGGTTTGTTAATTAGCTCTGTCCCTGCTGGCACATTATTTAGCTTATGGGGCTCTTATCAGGCCAGAGAGCAAAGTGCTATGGGACCTACTGAGAGTAAGGCTAAAATCGTTCTCTGGAAAATCTTCAGTGATCTCTTTGCTCTGGTAAATTTGCCATTCTCAAAATTGGATTTTGTGTACTTTTAAACATCTGTTTGTGTGTTTTGGGTCCAGTATCATTTTTTCTTCTTTGCCAAGTGTTTCATGAGAAAACCAATAAAATTTTCATTTTTGAATGCTAAATATGAAAATACTGCTAGAAATCTGCCAGCTTAGCCGTCAAAGCTGCCCAAAACTCAAAATACCCATGCTAATATATTTTGATCAGTAACATGTTTAGAAAACATTAAACCATTTGGATGGTTATGAAGATCCGTTTTTAACTGCTTGTCTACTCTTATCTTAAAGATAGTATTTATATTTTATACTGCTATAAAGTCATGCTCAGGAGCAGCAAGAGGAGAAGATGCATTAAAAGAACTTATACGTTGCCAAGTTTCAAAAAGTGGCATTCCCGTAACGTAAAAAAAAAAGAAAGGAGATGATGAGTTGAAAAACTGGGCGTACAAAGAACAACACTTTTTACACCAGAAAACAGGATTGGTATCACTTTCATGTCTGTGGCTGTTGTGACGTTTAGCCTCTATTTGAAGCTAAAGACTGGAAAAATACTGCAGTTCTGTGTTAGTGTAGACAAGGTAAGGTGGGTGTTTCAGTCAAAAACCAAGAACAATATCTGTGCGAATCTGCAAGAGAGACTCCAGGATTTATATCACAACTGTGTCTGGATCCACAGACCTGCCAGGGCCCTGCCCTGGCGTTAGGCCGCCATTATTAACACACCCTTCAGTTTCACATTATATTCCCTCCCACCACATGCTGTTTAATGGGCTGTTTGTGACATTAAGTGCGTTCTTAATCGAGACAGTGAAGCTGTGTGTGCCTTTAAAAGAGGGAGCTGACTGCGAACAGTCTGTGAGATTTACAGATTCAGCAGCTGCAGTCAGCCCCTCTGTTTCCTGCCACATCAATAAAAACACTGCCTTCAGCTCTGTGCCTTCCAGCTTACTTAATGACCAGATTTAATCGTCCAATATTGGTATACGGGCATAAGCTAGACTGACTTACCTCTTCACTTCAGTGCTTTAATGGCAGCCACAATATGAGGACAATTTGAAGATGGAAAAACCAACATGGAAAGTAAATCATCTTCGTTTTCAATTACCCTGAACACTTCAGTCAATAACTTCCAATAGTATATTATTTACCAAAATTAAAAACCTGAGAAATCTTTTTTTAAACTGGGCTATATTAAAGAAACTGGGAATGCTCTACTGATAATGACTGTAATGGTGAAACCTGGGCACTGCTGATTTATTACATATCTAAATCCAAAATATTTTTTTATTACATGTGTAAGAACCGCTATTACAAAATCTTCATTCATTCTCATTTTACTCGAAGCCTCAGAAACTGATCAATCTAAATCAAAGCTTTATTTCCAGCCCTGAGAGCAAAGAAAAAAAAAAGGAAAAAAAAAAAAAAAAACATATCATGTTCACAAATCCACACTAAGTCGTTAAAATAAATCATGGTTAGCGATGACGTTCAAGGGCGCATGTTAGATGAGAACAGCCCTCTCGTGGCGTAGCCTGAATTTGAACCCATGACTCCTGAGCCTTAAGGTTTCTCACTCAACTTTGGGCACAGAATTGCTCCTATAAATGGATGCAGGCCCAAGATGAAAGCTGCAGAAGATCCGGAACTGCCTGAATAATTCAACACAGACAGAAAAGGAGAAAGTCACATCTGGCAATGACACAAGCCATTTAATTAAACACAGACAGTTTAGATACAGATAGTTTTTTTTATTATTATTGTTGTTATTATTTAAATAGGTTTATTATGTAGAAAACAATTAGTCAATAGCTATTGGTGTGCTTGAGTGTCCATATGTTGACGGATCATGCCTATGAAGACAAAACATTTCTTTTATGTAATTATAGCAACAGCAATGAGTATTTTATTTACAAACTTGCTCAGGTTGTATAGCATACTATAACAAGCACATCCCTGTAAATGTTCATTCATTAAGATCCTTAATCTAAAGAAAATTGACACACAATACTTTAATTAGCTTATTAATATGATTTTTTTTTTACACCTTGAAAGCTGACATGCACAAATAAACAAAATGAGCTAACTGAATTTCTGCGACAACAAAAGATGCAGATTCCAGGAATGTAGCAGAGCTGCAGAGGCTGAATACTACTGCATAATTCCCAAAGCCTGCATGTTTAGAGTACAGTTGTAGTGAAGCACATTGTTCTTTCATAAACAATACAGGGAGTTCAACTCTGAGAAAGAGAGACAGACAGAACTCTGTAAACAGACAGAAATAGTCAGCGTTCCCATCAGGCTAAACAGGAAACCCAGCCAATTAGCTGTTTATTCAGAAACTGGTCTCAGAGGTCAGGGGTTGAGGGAGAGAGCGCTTCCTGGACGGCCATCAGACAGACGGATCAGTGTCCAGAGGCAGGTGACAGCTGAGGCATATGAGGATGCATCTCTTCATCATTGTACCATACAGAGGTTAACAGAACTTTACGATTAGTAGCTTCTCAGTCACAGAGGTACACTACTACTACTCCTAGAAGGTTATTTTGCTCAGTGCTGTTTTACAGCTGACGCTAAACTGTCCATGAATGGTTTGTTTCTGTGCTCCATAAGTGATATACAGTATCAGATGGCAGATTGACATAATCTGCTTTCAAGAACTATCAGATGTATGGTGCATGGAACTGTGCTAATTCAGTCCAGACTATAGATGCTATCTCAGAACTGCATTTACAATTTCTTATTCGCTTAACCCTTTAAGACCACAAAGGCTTCTAAGAAATCAGATGAGCTAATTGAATCCATCTAATCATGAAAAAAAGAACAGGGCCACATGTCAGGCTCCAGAATCTTGTTCAGCCATTTAATGTAATTCATTTACACAAGGATCAAAAAGCAAAAGGTCATATGAAAAAGAGACAGGTCAAGCAGAAGCATAGACAGCAGCTTCTTTTCTGCATGTTCACATGGAGTACAAGGGACAAGGGTTTACAAGGGTTGCACAAGCTTCAGTTCATCACAGGTTTTCTGACATCAGCACATAAATTATTCAAATTGTAAATAAAGTTCCAAAATGTCTTCTAATTTCTCAAGGCCTCCTCACTTACTTCTAATGACTAGGACTGACCGCCTCGATATGCCAACATGAAAAGGGTTCATCCGACAAACACTCAATGAGTTGACAAATACAGAACAACAGAAAATTAAATGTAGAGTTGAAGATCATCTTGTGGTTGCTTTTTTAAATGATGATGAACGACCCTGAAAGTATTAAGGCATGGGTCTGCTAAGAAATGAAAACTGTTGAAACACTAAAGCTGAGTGAGGTTAACGTCACCTGGACTGAAAGGCTGCTGTCTAAGAAAGAAAGCCCACATTCAAGCTCAGTTATAGTTTGGAGCTGGCCAAGCAAAACCCTAAAATGAGACAGTTGAGTTCCTTGTCCACAGTGACCACAGATATGACAGGAAGGGTAAAGGTATTTAACCCTGACAAACTGTAGCAATGCGGAGCAAAGTAGACATGTGAAACTCAGCCACATTTGGCGCTCCACCGAGACAATGGCTTAAAACACAAACAAAAACAGACCAATTTTAGATCAAAAGTTTAGGAGGGTTTCTTGAAAGTTTTACCTCAACAGTATTAATGATGTTGACTTAGCTTAAAGCTTTAATTAGATTTGAGTTACCAACAAATTCAAATGATCCAATTCAAATCAAAAGTGGTCAAATGAACTCTCCATCAGCATGTCAGTGCTAACTAAAAGTGTCAACACAAGGACTGATTAAAGAAAGCTGATCTTACCAACATGTCTATGGTGTGTGTATGCAAACAACCAACCAAACCTGTGTATTCAGCCAAATCAATTGACATTTTAGCATCTAGTGTATTACCTTCAAGTATGACAATGAGACTATATATATATCCATCTTTTATACTCTGTTACAGCTCTCACTTTACCAGCATATCTGTTTAGTGTTTATACAGTAGATTTGATTAAGGTAACTTCATCTGCCTGTGCAGGACATTGAACGTTGAGAATCATATTGTTTTACAGATGTACAAGCTATAAAATAATTACATTATTTAGAAAATGATGACAAATGTCTCAGTAGATGAGACACAAAAGTCTACAGGATGAGTGCAATGTTTTAAACCAGTTGCACAGTGTGCACAACTTATCAAATCAAACCTACTACTAGGTTTTCATGTTATGCAAAGGAGTGTGTAAAGGCAAAAACAATAAAAACAATACAAAGAGTCTTATACTTAGTCAACCGCAGCAGCTCGTCCCTGCACCACGCTATTTACTTTGTCAGTTTGCTCAATTTACTTCCTAAACCCACAAAGCCTTTGAGGACCACATAAGGGTATGACAGCATGTCGCAAATTGCATTTGCTAAGTGATTTACTTCCACTCTGCTCTCTGAATTTTAATTGAATAGCAGTACTACTTTAAGATACTGCACCAGCACTGTGGGATCAGTCCTGATGTGGGTGTGAATATGCATGTGAATATACCTATGTGTGATGTAAACTGAAGCGAAGCTGCTTTTGGTTTTGGGTCATTGTCAGCCAATCAGCTCACTGAGGAATTGTCTCTGTGGTGGAGCTGGGAATGTCAGCTGTGCACTGTGCAGCACCGACACAAGGAGCAGATCACAACTTGACACACTTCTATCTAATGTCCTGACCACAGTCAGAAAGCCATACACTCAAACAACACAGGTTGTCCTCTTTGCTGGTCTCATGAAGAGTTTGATGTCAGTATGCTTTCACTCTTTATCCTTTCTTTCTGCCAAATACATGTAATACTTTAGTTTTTGTTTTGTTTTTCTTTTATAAGCTGGACACACGTGCAGGAAATGCTCCAGCCTGGTTTGGCATTTGGTGTGGGACATGAATTAAATGCACTTGAGTAAAAAGCTCTGTTTTCAATTGGCCAGTGTTGGCCTCTAAATATTTAGCTGGACTCAGGCAGTGAGCTCTGTGTAGTTGCAGGAATCTACAGCAAACCACAAGCAGAAAAATATTCTTAATGGAAGATTTATTTTTAATAAGGATTCATCTACAGGCTAAGCTGCTACTCGCATTACTATTACTATAATCAGCTCTTTAATAACAGCAGTGTCTTCACAAGCATCACAAGCAGAACATCAGCTTAATTCTGTGATGAAACAACAAGGGAGATAATTAGACACTCAACCTTCTGGCCCATCCAGGCATTGATCTAACCTTTGAGGACCAAAAGACACAGAACAACACTGGTTCAGTGTGATAAAACATAAGAACACCCCATTGGGCTGTTGTGTAAACATAATTTAACTTTGAATTGGTCTCTTACTCTGAAGGACCACACGCAAAGTGAAAGACAAGAACCCTTGAAAGAGATTGGTAGCGTGGCAAAAATCCAGTTTAACTCAGAGACCAATGGGAGCCAGATAATGAGAGTGATTTTAAATGAGGGTCTCCAAGAGTCATTATTGAATTAAGCCTGCTTTAATTAACATTCTGATTTGATAATACACATGCTGGTCTGTGCACAGCAGTATTTAAGTTCATGAAAATAAAGATTAATACAAACTGAGCCTTAAGGGACTGAACTCTGCTGGGAGCTATTTGATTACCCTCTTGCACACAACTTGTCACCCCACAGTATTGTGTGAGCAGTTTCATGTGTTTTACAGCTGAGAACCTTAACCATTTTTTTTTTTTTTTTTTTTTTTACAATTGCTTTTAATCTTGTTTCCCATTTGAGCTACTTACAAGAAAGAGCTGAGTGGACAAGAAAGTGTTTCTCTTTATAAACACATCACATAAGGACGTGACACTAATAGTAATGTGGAAAGATGCAGCAACAATATCAACAATATACTGTGGTTACTTATTTTGGCTTTCAACAGTTTCTCCATTGTAGCTTACTCCTTCTGAATGCCAGGTCCAGTGAATCAGGTGTCAGGCCAAATATGCATCACACAGCAGTTTAACCTCACAAACAAAGCACTGCTTTGAGTTTCATATGTGCTGACACATGTCAGCAAAAGAGGATAACGTTGTTGTACCTGCGTCATAACAAATCTGTTGCAAAACCACTGAAAATGTACATTTACACACAAATGTACCCAAGCAATTACAAATCCTGGACTCCTGTAAGGACAAACTTAATGGTGTTCGGGCATGAACAATGCCTGGAGACTGACGCTGAAACAGCTAAATGAAATTAGACATCACTAAATTTGACTGATATGTGTAGACATATAAGTGCAATAGCAAATGATAGTAAGATGTGACCATATATATTGATTTACAGTACAATATACCTCAATACAACCAGATTTTTTAAAAACACATATATTTGCTAAGAAAATAGGATCAATGTTTCAATTAAATGGCTCCAGTACCACCTCAAGACACAGTAACAGCTACAGTGAATCACAGTAAAGATAAAAGTAAAGATATCAGATGTAGTTTTTTTCCAAAATGAAGAATATTTCCAAATGGATTCAAAGCTGCTTCCCAAAGCTCCTTTGTAGGAACATTTTAGGTTTAAATCAAATAAAAGAAAAAGCCCAAAAAGCAAATGGACACATGACTCTTCTTACCCCTAAGCTGGACTTGTTATGAAAACTGCTGACAAGTAGGAGTCAAATTCTTGTTCATGGAGGAGTTATTATAGCTAATATTGAAATAATCTTCATTCATATGTTTCTGGTTGGTGTTACTATATTGTTTTTGCCTATATGTATTTTATCTTCATTAAAAATAAAGACAAACATGAAAGATGTAGGTGATTATTATTTAACAATGTAAAATGAAAATGAAAGTCTACTACCACTACCTGCATAGATCTCTGTAAACAGAAAGGCAGTAATGAAAAATAAATCTTGAATTCTATATTTATATCTCTGTCAGTCTCATTGATAGCAAAAAAATGTAAACCAAAGTTTCACCAAACAAGCGGTATATAATTAATACGTTTGACAAGATTGTACATTTCTGACACTGTCTTTATAACGTTTTTAAAATTATTGTAATCTTTATTTCGAATGTATTTTTGTTCTTGGCAACTTCTGTATGTAATTTAAATAAAAGAAGTAATCTGTAGTTTCATGCTGATGGAAGATAACATGTTTTGAATAAAATGTTTAATTTAGTCCCTGATTACTGGGGTTTGGCTGGACTGAGTGTGGCTTTGTGTGGTCATAGTTTAAGGGGAAAGTAAATTGACATTTCAGGACATGCGGGGAAAAAGAAAAAAAAAAGCTGTAAAGATTTCTGTTTGGCCAGTGTGTGTAGCCCAGAAAAACTAATACTGTACAGATGGTTGAGATGCAAAATTATAGATTTAGCTACTGTTCTGACATTATATTAATATTGTAAAAAAAATCTGTTTATTTTGATGGTTTATATGAAATAAAAGTGATCCAGTCCAATGACATTAAAAGCAGCTGTTCACAAATCCATGTTTTCTGACTTTTTTCGCATCAAGCTTCAAAAACCTATACCAGCCCAACCCTCGCCTCGAAGTCTCTTTCTTGCTAATGGACACTTTTGCAGAGATGAGAAGAGGAGGGTGGATGGAAGAGGGATCAAAGAGAGCATGAGCAGAGAGATCTCTCAGACTGGGAGGTGGTTGTGTCATCTTTGTTACAATAAGTACTTTACAAGAGGCCTCCAGACTGCACTGGCTATTCAGTGCATGGGTCCGTCCAAATAGCTTAACCCTTTCGTTGTACAAAAAAAAAAAAAAAAAAAAAAAAAAAAGACAGAGCCACCTAACACCACAGTCCCAGGAGCACCTTGCCCCCTGAGCCTTTCCTCAGAGAGTCATGACACTGAGTGCAACACAGAGACTAAATGCCCTTGAGCACAACAGGCACTTTAGCAGCAAATGCATGTCAAGATGTGAATGTGCCCATTGTGCCTGACCTACCAGAGGGCCTATAGCAGCTACCAGGGAACACTGCCAAGCTACAAGCCCTATTTACTGCCTATCATGGAAAGGAGCATCCATGTAATTGCATGCAAAATATTTTTCATCATTCTGCAGAGCTTGATTGAGTAATTCAGTCATCAAACAGGGAGCGGAGGGAGAGAAAACCACATGAAGGAGTGGAACACATTCTTGTCATATGTGTTAGTGACATAATTTTGAGTTATATAATTTATAGCATGTAAAGAATCTTGCACTACTTGGCTTTACCATCATAGTTGCCCTAAGGCTCAGTATGGGGAGTGTGCTCCTGCATCTAATATGTGCAACCACTTATTACAGAGTATGCCGCATTGTGCTTGGGTTAGCAGGCTGCACCATGGAGTTAGGCTTTGTGGTTTGCGGTTGTGTGTGAGTGTGTATAGATTTAGATGCACATGTGTGTGACCTATCAGATTTATTTATATGGAGAGTGTGTATGTTTAACTCCTTGTGTGTATGTGTGTGTGCATATGTGGTCCAAAAACTACTAGTCTAAAATTAAAATCTAGGTTTTTGAAATGTCTCTAATTAGAGAGGGGAGGACTGAAGCCTATTTTGAGCACTGTGGCCATGCACGCCCTTCCCACATATGTGTGTGCACAGGCAAACAGGCTTACACATATATACACTTACCCCACTTGGAGTAATTCTTATTAGGCAATTCATTGAGTTTTGCTAACAGTAACTGTCCATGGAGTGTGTTTCTATGTGCAATTTATTACAGCTGAAACAACCAGTGACCTTAAATAACATAAACAAGTAGCTGCCGCAAATATTAACATTCAAGGAACACAAGATGAAATACAACTGCCCTTAGTGTAAAGTAACAATAAGTTATTGAGATATTTGGAGTCAAAGACTCATCAAAACAGACCAAAGTGGAAAGTTTATGGCTGCAGAGCAGGAATACAATGGTCAATTTAATCACTGTTTAAAGTGTTTTTACAATTTTAATGAGGCAATTTAGTGAATTTAGCTGTTTGAGACAGTGAGTGGAATGTGGTATATGCCTGGCAAACATTGTCTCATTGTTCTGTCTCATAACCAGTCTCTGTTTTCTGCTACGGAGCGAAGACGGCTGGGAAATCAGGCTGTTTTTAAAAAAAGGCTCTTTGGCTAAAATCTTTCTGCCCCAGATACTCTGATTTCTTTAGAGGTATATGAGAGAAACAAACTGGAAACTTTTGTTTGGAGCTTGTTTAGTTTGTTTTTCTTTTCTTTTTTTCTCACTGTGGGTCTTTTTTATTTAATCACATTGAGTGTTCACTGACCCAATCCTAAAGTTGTCATTCCACGTTGACCAGTTTCGACAACAGAATTTACCACAATTTATTAAACAACCATGAGGCTGGTATTACAAAAGTATGGTAGACCAACATGTTTTCCAGAGAATGGTTTGATTATAGTTGCATGAATACACACTATTATATCTGTTAACAGTGATTTACTGCTTCAAAAAGATTGTGATAAACATTTATTGCTTAATTTCACAACTTGCTTTGTAACTTTGACTAGTAATGCACATGACAGCATCTTTACAGATACAATAAATGAATGTGAATCTACTTCACTAATCTCACATGTTTAAGCTAGGCCATGACAGATGGATGGTTCACCCAGTCAATCCAATCACCTGACAGATTATTTTCAAAGCGCTTCGCAATTTCCACAGTTTCCAATAGTCTTCCCACATGATTTACACAAAGTTAGCAGCATAGACAAAGCTGTAACAAAAGTGATCTACTTGCACATGTAAGCTACGATGTTATCCTTATGATTTGCTTGGGGTCTGTGCACCATGTGAGAGAAAAAGTGAGGGACTGTCCTTCCTAACTTCCTTTCTGAGTGATCACTGAACAAGCGGAAATAACAACCTAGTTGCTACTTTTAACTTTTATTAAGCATGCCATCATTTTTAATATAAAGGTTTATCAAAGCAAAGCAGCAACCTCAAAATGCCTTGAAAGTGACCACGATTAACATAGTTAAGACTGCTTTTCAGTCAGACATTAAGGCTTGTTTTCTCATTTTACAACAGAAAAAGAAAAATGAGAGTGGTTTTATTAAGAATGTAAGTGTATTAAGACAGAGTGCAGGTGAGGACAGTGAAGAGGAAGAGCAGGAGAGAAGCTAATTAATATATAGTGACTGACACAAAGTATAATATAGTGTAAATATGGAGCCACGAAAATGCTGATTATCTTCTGAGGTCCTGTAATGGGCTGGTGACCTGTCCAGCAATAGGCTCCAGCCCCCATGTGGCCCTGCATTGGAATAAACAGGTATAGAAGATGGGTGGAAGGATCTCATGAGATCATGTAGTGTAATTCAATACCTTTTCAAGCAGCTTTATGAATTGAATAATTAGCAATACTGGTTTCTAACAGGGGATTCTTAAATGTAACAAGCAGCCTGACTTCTCCGGAAACAGTCTTATATGATTCTGTTTGAAGAGATATTGATTAAAGAAATGCTGATGTGATGTTTATCAGAATACCTATAAAGTGGATTATTTGGGCAGGGCTTCATGAATTTGGTTCTAGATCCAAACTGATGAGAAAAAGAAGGAAACTTTAATATTGCTTAAGACACATACTGCAAAATAAGTAGTGTCCGTATTTTTCAGTCTGTGCTTTGTCTCAGAGATTTTATGCAGCTCAGCCCTTCCCTTTGGGTTTGGCCACACTGTTTTTTATATGTACAATATGTAGGTGAATGCATAAAGTTTTTTTGGTTTTTTTTTGTTGTTTTTTTTACTTTAGATATCATATTTATGAGCCCTTGAAATCCAGTAAATGCTCTACTGCTAGGGATTAGTTCTCAAGAATGAGTATATCAGGAACAAAAACATGCACAGACCCACACACACTTTGACCACAGGCATTCCCACTATAGACACCCATTATCTCCATCTGTATCCATGTGTAGCCGACCCCGAGCAGGAACTCTGGGGGCTGCTGTGGTCAGACACAGGGAGAGGGAAGTTAGCGCTGGCAAAGAAAAGCCAAAGTCAGGCATTTTTGGAGTAAGATAAGAAGAGAGTGACGAGAAAGGAAAAACTAAAATAACAAAAAGCCAATTGGGGGTATGAAATTACTCTGACAACACATCACTGTTTTTGCCAAGTTTTGAAATATCGCAGCAATTTAATCAACAAACACAACAAGGTGACAAGTGAAAATATGCATTCATGATCCAAACAGGCAGGAAGCTACAGTGCAGTGCAGCAGATGTGTGCCAAAGTCCCACTATGGTCATGGTACCTTGACCTGCTAAGGCACAATAAAATCCAGTGCTTGTGTGGCACTGGCAGGTGCTGCAGCTGCAGTCTAAAGCTCTAAGTATCCAGTGTCAGGCCTTTGTTTGCTTTTTTGATTTATTGCTGACCACTGCCCCACTAAGCGTGCAGAAGAGAACCAGCTCCCCCTTCTCTCAACACCTTTCCACACATAAATAAATCCTATCACTGCAGGAATGCCTAGGGTCCAGCATTCTGCCTGCTATTAGAATTCTCCCAGCTGATAAGATGATGGTTTGGAACATTTTGTCGACATCCTCCCATCTCAACACATTTTGACTTAAGGTCAGACAAATGGGAGAATGATGATGTGACTCAGAAGATGAAATGGTGACTAGAGTCATATTGTAGTGCTGAGTGGGATTTGAAAAGACACAAATTCAAAGGACTCATCAGATGTAGTAAACTATAACAAACTGCATGATGGTCAACTAAACACAACCAAACGTGGATTCAGAAAAATCAAACAAATGTGGAATTGTGCATCTAAACAAGGCAGTCATCTCCACCAGATGCTTCATTCCACAGGGATATTGGTTAAATGTTGCCTGTGTTGTATTTGCTGTTTCAAAATTATTGTAGTCTAACCCAGTCACCCGAGCACAAAAGCAAGTTACTATTTTATTTTCTGCAAACCATGAACACATTTTATCCTAATCTTTCCCAACCTTCAAAACTCCTGGCAAAGTGTCGGTGTGACAAGTAGGGAGTAAAACCAGCCTTTTTGACTCACAAATGTCAGTTAAATAAATAAAGTAATAACAACAGTAAAACTATTTTTAAAAGTTTTGAAATAATTGCTTCCATTTGTCTGCATTTTAATTAAATACATCATTTGTGGGAATCTTGTCTTCAGTCTTCTGTAATTCACCAAACTTTGAAGGAAAAATTAAACAATTTTCTATTTATCAGAGAAGACTAAGTTTTCAGAAATACCTTACAGAGACAGGCGCTAAAATTAGACTTTCAGGTGGTAGATGAGAGGAGGTTTTTTTTTTTTAAACTTAACCATAGTTTTACTAAACCCAATAAAATTTTAATTCCAAGCTTCTAAGTGGGAATGATATGGGCTCTTTAAAAAGCTGCTGAGAGCCTGGAAAAAGTGAGTTGCTGTACTTTCTCATCCTGAATTAAAACAATAATTTCAGTTGTATATCTTTTGAGGAAAGAAACAATACTAAATGAGGACCAAGAAATAGTTCCACACAGTTGGAAACTATGCTTTTCTCCTTTGGTTAGTTGTACAGGTAGCAGTTGCTTAGCTTAGCCTAAGGAGAAATGGGGAAACAAATTACACTTTAGTTTATATAAATATTAATCAGCCATATATAAGGGAGGTTTGCGGGTCCTTGAAGAAAGATTCAGATTAATTTCTGGAAGAGTTAGGTGAGGTTACTTGTTTCCTGCTGTTATCAGTTGTTATGCTAAACTTATTACCTGCAAACTGTGTCTTTCTGTTTATACCACTGTACAGCCTTGATGCAGAGTATAGTTGTTAAAGAACAGCTTCATCCACACCTAGAAACTGATACTCCCTACAAATGTTTCCTACAACCATTCACTTGTTGATAAAAATATTGTCCTGTTAGAATATTTTTATCCTACATCCTTGACCACAGTCCAGCAACGCTAACATTCACCCAGGGATCAGCTGCAGCTGTCTTGAGCAAAGGGGCATCAGACTAAGACAGGGTATGCTGACCCCCCACCCTGAGCATCTGTGCCCACTCATTAAGGATGGCACCCACTAAGCCAAAACCATCAGTCACTGACAACGACGACAACAGAAAATGCAACGGGAGGAGTCGAGTTTTGACTTTGGTAAAAACCACAAGCAGTGAAGCACAAGCACATTCACACATAAACTGCCACTGTACATACCCTTCATTTGTCTGTTATCCATTAAAACACTGAAACAGACACAGCTGCTACCACACAGCTGTAAAAAGAAGCTATTTCTCTGTGTTTTTGGGACAGTATGAATCTAAAAGATATATTCCTCCCCAAGAATTTCCCCCATTTCCCAACAAACATATCTTTCTGCTATACAATCTTCAAAAGACTTATAATAATAGAGACATGGCGCACTGCTTTGGAAGCGAAGCTTTGTTGCTACACTGTAGAGCCTTGCCTCCTCCTCCTCCCTCTCACCCCAGTGTTGAAGATCTGTTAGTCAGGAGCTGGGGAGTTTTGGGTCTCCAGGGGCACATCCCTCTGAACCGCCTGCCAAGCTTCTCCCCTCTCATTCGCTCTCTTTCTTGCTTGGTTCTCGTTTCTTTGTTCTCCTCTTGGTTCCCTCTTTCTACTTCTTCTGCTTCTCATGTTCAACTTTCTTCTTCACTTTGGCCTCTTATCAACCTCCCAGTTAATTCCTACTTTTGCCCCAAAATGTTTCTTCTCACTCTCACAGTCCTATCTACTTTCTCTTCTCTACCCTCCTGCTCTTCTTCCTAACCCAGTGATCCAGCTCCTTTGCAGCCGTGCATAATTAGGCCTAAACACAAGCCTGTGCAGGCTCACATCTGGAAGGAGTTTGGACATAGCAGTTTCCTACCAAGACGACTAAATATTTAGGTTGAGAGTTACTGCATGTGGATGAACTCATGATAGAGGGGTGGGAAGGGGAGAGAAACGAGAGGCTATAGATAAAAAAAAAGAGAGAAAGTGGGGCAGATGACTGGGAGAAAAGAATTATGCATCAGTAAATAGTGATAAGTGTGAGTTTGTTGAAATGATACAGTTTATCGGCTGAGTCTAATCTAAGTGCAGCTCAGACCCTGACAAGCAAAAGAAGGAGTTCATAATATTGGGTTGACTGTGTGCTCCTTTCTGGCTGGCAGGAATAACAAACAGCCAACTAATAGTTTTAATAAACAAATCCCTATTGGGATTTCCCATGAGGCTCAGGGGCCTCGGCTGGAATGTTCACAGGAGCCAGCTGTTGTGCATTACACGTAGCAGCCGGCCCCGGAAGCCCAGGACCTGGTGTCCTCCAGCCTTTGCCTGCTCAGCATGAAGAAGAGCATTCCTCCATGCTGCCCCAGGAGAGAGGGCAGCAGGGCTGGCTTCTCAGGCCGGGCATAGAAAAAAGCTTCCCCGCTGCACCTGGTATACTGTCTGCAGTCTCTGAACGGTCGGAGGAATGTCAGGAATAACACGAATATCAACACAACTTCCCACATTCCACATCTGGAGCTAATGTCATGAGCAACACTGGGAACACAGGCGCATTTAGAACTTACCGAATCATCAGGAAAACAAACTTTCCACGCGCCAGTGTTCCCAGTCAAGGTAATGAAAATGGCCAGTGGAATTGTTTGCGCCTCCTAAATGTGTCACAGAATGCCAAACATCTGCACGAAAACAACTCAACCAAAATTAGTAGGTGCGGGAATAGAAGATTATCTTCAATCACCTCAACCACTACCACCCAAGCCATTTTTTTCTGGAGTTTACAGCAATGTGTTTGCCAGATGTTTATCCTGCTTTTATTAAGCAAGAAACACAAGGACCTATAAATGGACTGCTGGCTGGCTTTAGCTCTCCTGGGGCACAAATCCCCTTGCTTTACCTCTTATGCTTCTTTCCGTTGGGCACTTAAACATGTTTCCCTTTTTTTTTTTTTTTTTTTTGTAATGTGCCCATGTGCAGCTTGCACTTTTTCCCACTGTGTCAGAGTACAGACAGCAATGCACTGTGGGAATGAGCAACATCTTAAGAAACTCTGAGCAGCTGTGAAGAAAGTGCTTCATTGCAACGGAACAAAACACCACCCCAAAAAATGTGTCACTAATAGATCAGCAATCTATCATGAATGATAGTGTGTTTTGGCCCATGATAGGGCCCTTTCAAGTTTGGTCCAAACAGACCACACAAATAAATGCCTCATAATTAAAAATATCAAACTGAACTGGCCTAGATCAGGGCTGTCCTGTTCTCTATTGGTTTATTTTTTCCCCTTCTTTGCCAGAAGACAGAGACAGGGTGTTGCTGCCTTTTAAATGGGAGCCAGTCCACCAGTTAAGCAAAAAAATCTGACAGAAATACTCAGTGTGTTTCTTTTTATTCCAGTTTTGCAAGGCCGAGTCAGCTGGACCATGTGCATAGGGTGGAGGTGGAGGGCATAAGAGTGAGCTGAGCAGAGTGTCTGGCTGAACCAAATTTAAAGTGACAGAGTTGTGTTGAGGAGGCAGGTCCTGATGATGAAGCTTTTAATGCTTTACAGAAAGGCAATGTTCAGCCCTCTACTGCTGGGTTAGAGTAGATCAAGATGTAAACTTTTGACCTATAACAAGCTATGTTACTGCCTTAGGTCTTTAGCACAGTTAAAAGTGGGAGGACGCAGGCCATGATTACAATACAAATACCTCAGAATTTGTTAATTTTGTTATGATATAAGTTTCAATGTCTATTCATATTTTCCTGATGTAAACACTCGTTTTAATACTACATATAAATTTATTGCTTGATAGATTTTTTTCTGCTAAAAATGTCTATAATGCATGGTAATATGTCAGGAATAATTCTGAAGTGACACATAAGAGATTTAAATTACTCATTGTGAGCCAACAGAATGATCATAGTAACATAATGATATTAAGCTGGCTTAGAGGGTAATGTAAAATAAAGTACCAACTCACAGTGTGACTGTCCTGTTGGGGAGCAAGCCAGCATCCGGAAGGTCAACTAGCTCTGCCTTGCTGCAGCTGACCCTTCTCCCCACAGCCTGGACACCGTGCGCTTTGGAGCGCTCTTCCGTGCAGCTGCAGCCGCTGGTGGAGGCGAGTAGCCCAGGGCAAGCTTGGGAGAGCCTTAGCTCGGAGGCGGACAGCAGGAGCAGCATCAGTACCAGATGCCCCGGCAGCAAAGGGATGCCAATGCCGGGCGCAAACATTGTCCTTCTCCTGGATCTCACCTCAGCTGCACCCCCGCCTCCAGTCATCCCATATCTCCACCATGAAGTTCTCAAAGTGTTTAAGACAGGACAATAAGTAATAAAATGAGTTTCTATGTGTGGAATGGATGATCCAGTTGGAAGTCCTATGCTCAACAATGAACACACATCATCCGGTCATTGCAGAAATATTCCGCAGCTTATTTTCCCGTTAAGTGTCCCGTTATGTCATGGCAGCCACAGCGCACAAATCTCTTCAGTACAGAAAGTTAATAAGTCCAAGGGATGTGTGTCCATCCGATTGTTTATGAAAGCTATTTCACCGATGTAGTTCTGTGTTTTAAAGTGTAATATTTTCCATTAATTACCTGAAGAGAATCACATTTCTTTCAGGGTTCTGGGAGTGCCCAGATTACAGTTATCTTTCCCTCTACTAGCCTATCAAGGGGTTGAGAAGATCCCCGACTGAGCAGTCCCAACCACATCCAGTGTCACTGTCATTTATAAAAAGAAGTAAAGAATAAAGTTTAACGTGTAAATTTTATCTATTGTTTCGCTGCTCTTAAAAGTTTTCCTCAGCACTTTCTCTGATCTCGGAGATCCCCACACTCACACGCGCAGCTTACAATTAAATTAAAATGGGCGAAAAAGGAATAAGATCGGAAAAAGAAGTGACCTGGTCTTCTTCGGCTGCCGTGTAATTCCCAAAATCAAGCGGTTTTGCCTGCTTGTCTCTGTCACTGCAAACTCAGTTACTACCCCAAGTGCGCCCATTCCGTCTTCGTCTGCGCTCTGGTCCCCGCGGTCCTAGCGCGTTCGTCTTACTTCCCCACGTGACCAAGGCTAAAGCCACCTGGACTTAATTCGCACTCGAATGCACAGAACTTTAAAATAAATGGACTGCAAATACACAAATAAATCAGTAAATTAATTTCATTTTCTAAGCATTTGTATGTATTTGCACTAAACTCATTATTCAGTTATTTGTTGCAGTTTATAACATTATGACAATGAAATCACAAACACCCCTATGAAGTCATAAAAGGGAAACAGGAAAAAAAAGTACAATGATGCAAAGAGGAGTAGATAAGCATCGACTGTTTACATGACATATTGGGTGTTTTTAGCTCCTTGTTGTTTTGAATGAGCTGTTTCCATCTAGAACACCGGAAGGTCTTGATTTCAATGTGTGGCTTAACCTAGAGAGCAATCTTAAGTTATGAATGGAAGCTGAAGGCCTGTGTATTGTGTGACTTGCAGATCAAAGACTGTTCATTTAATTAGCGGGAAAGAGAGGAAGCAAAGACTTTTATGGCCTACACCTCAGTAAAGTTACTGCAGAGGGACTCATGCACATACAGGGGTTTCATCCTGAAAATCTGCAAACACTGAGCTGCCCTATTGTGGGTGATAACTTTGTGATGAGGCATTTTTGCTGTTGTCCACATGGACAAAATCAGCAGATTAGTTCAGCAAAAACAGCAAATTAGAAGCTCAGCATTGAACTTCTAATGAGCCTAACTGCATAAACATTAAGAATTCAAAGTCAACTGAGATTGAAAGTGCAGTTCTTTGCTTACCGAGTGTTGTTTATGTTGTCATTGTGGATGAAACATGGGCTCATTCTAATGAATGTGCTATAAGCAAAATTGTTAACTTAGACCTAGGTTTACTCAATGAGAAAAAAATAATATTCCAGAATGAACTCAACTCTTCTGTTGAAAGAAACCTTTGAAAAATATGCCCCCCCTCCTTCTTGACTGTATCCTTCATCAAGGTTTCTGGTTCACATTTTTCCTGTCTGTATGGAAAGTTCCCAAAATATAGTAAGAGATTTCTGTTTTAAAAATACTTTTTGATATACGAGAGACCCAGGAGGATGGAGACCATGCCGATTCAAATCTGGAGAGCATTTCCAAATATGAGGCGGTGAAGCAGAAAGATTTTGAAAAGGGAGTTTATGCAATTGGGCTTGACATGTATTCGCCGACATATCCAAACTGCAGGCACCTCAGTCATGCAAGCAGCCTGGCAATATAATGCTGCACTGTGCTCTGACCCACACAGCGGACCCCTGGTTTGTTATTCCTGTATATGATACTGCACACTGGAGCAGCATGAGAGAGCCAGCATGATTATTGAAAGAAAGCACAAGTAGTAGATGGGCGCCCGCTCAACAGTGAAACAGAGGGCTGTTTATCCAAGTTGTTAAATAAAGCTTCATATACAACACCCCCCTCCAACCCCACAGGGCCCAAATCTCTCTCATCTGGAGAGCACAGTTTCCATTTTAAATGTCACGTCCCGAACTGCACATTACATCAAATTGTACTTAATGGCATCCAGACAAACTTTAATGTCGTTCCAACATTTTCACTCCACAGCCCCTCTCACTCCTTATAGCTTAAGCAAGCAGTCTCTCCTTTCCCTGCTTCACATCTGGACTCCATTCCAGGTGGAGTGTTGAGAAAGGAGAGCACATCAGGAAGGAAAGGTGGGGAGCAACAAAGCTTGGAGGCACAAAAAGTGGAGCTGAGATAATGTCTTCTGTTTGATTTTAGTGGACATTATGCAAGTTTTTGACAGAGATGAGTGATGACAGATGGAAAGAGAGATGCTTCATGATTCTTTGTTGGTACAGAATATTTATATCATCCTCCAAATCAGCAGAAATAATCCAAAAATAAGCAGTTTTAGTGCAATCAGAGATACAGAAATGGTTAAGGAGTGTGTTTCTGCCAGTGGAAAAACAGAAAAATTCCAGCCACCTTTGTTGGATGCCCAGTCTTTCCTGATGAGGCCATGACATCTAGTGGTGTAATCAGCAGCACACACAGCTCACGCTCTCTGAGCTCCTCCATCAATTTACCACACAGTCCTGTAGCTCATCCTGGTCAAAGGATTTTGATTAGACTTTTATGAGGAAATTAGGACACTGCATTGAAATTGTAATCTGAACCACGTTTTCACTCCAAACATTTGCTGACCTTTAGGAATTAGAACCCATTTCCAGAATGTTCTTAATGTAATCAAAACTTAAATCCGCAACTTTATCTAATGAGGCACTAGTCAAAAGAACCGATTCTCTGAGTCTTCCCAGGAGAATTTTATTGATTTAGAAAATATAAACAAATGTGGACTCTGATGCCAACAATGAACTTAAAATAAAATTGTAATTAAAAAGTTTTATCACAAGTGTTACATTACCCCTCCTTTTAATTACACAGCTAATTCTGACCTTTGAAATATACGACAGGACAAAGTTAATAGAAAAGTATATATACAATTTGGACATTGATTCTTTAACATTTTTCTATTGTTGGTATTACAACACATCTCATAAGAAGTGAAAACTAACTCTGAAATGAATTCATTTTGACATTTTTTTAAGTGTTGAGACTTTGCATTTTTAAGTTTTGCTGTTTATTAGTCCACATACAGTAGTAACAAATAACTTGCTTTTTACACTGAGATCAGCAAATCTATTCAAGGTCATGAAAACATGCACATTTCAGCAAATGTACATTTAACAATTTAATAAGTGCCAACACACACAAGACAGTGTTTTTAAGTTAATGTCCATTAAGTTTAAGTGTTAACCTGCACACTGACTGCATATTCTGCTTCATTATTTGGTGTAAAAATGTCTCTACTGAATGTCAGGCTGTTCACTGCAAACATCTTGCTTTTTATTTTATATATCTGAAGATGTATGAAATTTAAGAGCATTTAAAAGTTCATGATGATAATGATCAAGAACAAGTTAGTAACATCAATTCCAGGAGTTAAAATGTGCTCAGTAACTCAGTCATAAAATCTGAATATGTGTGTGTTTTACATTATGTTTGCCCAGTTTCTGATTTTTAATCTCCAGAAATGTGTTGTATATGATTTTTAATTATTTGGGAACTGATAATACAATTTATTGCAGAGGATTTCCATTGCTCAACAGTCCACAGTCATCATCCTCCGATCCTTCATGATGCAGAATACGTTTTCAGTTGAAGACAGATCAGGATTGCAGGCAGCCAGTGCCTACAGTCTTCTGCAGTGTTTCCTGAGTGCTCATAGGTCACAAATAGGTCCAGCTGTGGTCTTCATCCTTAGTTTTCTCACTACCATTTTCCCCAGACTCTGTAAATCGTCTCAGAATATTGTGCACCAAAGATATTGAGACCAAGGTGTTGCAATTTTGCTTGAGAAATACTTTTCAATTACAAATCATTCTCTGACCAAGTTTGCCCCAGAGCGGTAAGCTACAACCCGTAGTAGCTTGGAAAGACTAAGCCTAGGGGGATATTTCTTTCCCTAACACCTTCACCTGTCAACAATTATTCTCCTGATCGTAGAATCTTCCAGCTCTTTTGCTTTTATAGTTTATAAACCTTTCTCATCTCTCCGTTCAATGTTGTTTGCATTACAATCCAGATATCTTCTGTTTTTCTAAGTACAGCAAAATTAGTCTAAAAAGACACTGGATTTCCTTTCTACTTGAATCTGTTTAATAAATGTTAACTTAACAAGTTGTAAAGTTTTTGTGGCATCTTAGAAAACTTTATCAAATGGGAATTATATTTGAAGTAGTATAAATAAAAGTAGTGCCAATTCCAACATAATTCAGAAAACAGTACTGTTTTAAAATGGTTTTGTCTACTTGTTCTGGTTTTAATATCTAGTATGGATCCATTTCAACCAAAAGTTAATACTACTTATTATACAAGCCAGTAATAAAATGAGCAATTTCACAAGTATTTAACACACTTAGCCTTATACCATTCACAACTCATCTTGGGTTCTTAAAAAACAGAAAACATGGTTGCCAGATTCATCAAATCTCTCAACAGTTAGAATTAAGTCAAATTAACATAAATTTAAACAATTTTTTGTGTAAAGGTGCTATTCAGAATAAAGAAATGCCTTGTTATGTTACAAAAATGCAATTTGCTGTCAAGAAAGTGGCTCCTATTCTATTTCTAATTTTCTTCTAGTTTGGTTCCATTGGAAATTGTAACAACGGTGCCTCCTCCCAGTAAGTGCGGTGAATTACATGGTCCTTCCTTAGAATAAAATAGTGTGTTCTAGATGTGACAAGGACAAAGAAAGAAAGAGCAAAAAAAAAAAAAAAAAAAAGGCTTACTAGTGGGTATTTTGGGAGTGAGAACACACTGGTTATTACTCACCAAACTGATCTTTCTGCAGCACCATTGAGTTTTCAGCCATTTTTTTAATGCACTGAATTCAGTAATTATAATTTGAAAATGTTATATGACCAACCCCTTAATAAGAATTGGAACAAGAAGCAAGCTCACAACTTGTGCAACTTCTGTTCAGCTTTAAAGAAATCTGGTTTGTTCTGTGAATCGCAGACTCTGCACATACAGTACACAGACTGAGGCCATGGGTTTCCCTCTACACTAGGATTGCCAAAAAAAGTGCCAGTGGGAATCAAACTATTTTTCTCTTTTTGTGGTTTGTTGTGAACATTCAACATTGCAAAAAAATAATCTGATTTGTCAAAAAAAAAAAAAAAAAAAAAAAAAAAAAAAAAGTGGTTTACACATTTTTACATTAAACTAATCAAGCCAGGTAGTTAAAGATCAAACCCTTCGCCAAGTCAATGCAAAAAAACACAAGTAATACTACCTGGAAAAGCATACATGTTGATTTTAACTAGTTACTGCTGATTAAAATTGTCATATTTTTTTTTGTTTCACACTGTCTAGTGATTAGAATGTGATTCTATGGTTCAGAAATGATTTGAAAAAAAATATTACTCCATAGAAAAGTATGTTCACATGTACAGCAACATACAGATATTACCCTGATTGTGAAGCAACACTACACGACATTTTCTGACCATCCCAACAGCATCATATGGAGTTATATGCATTTTCATATGGCTAAGAAATGCTGCATTTTATGATACACACTGCTGCTTAATTACGTCTACTGTGCAGAAACTGACAGCTTCCGGGGCGAAGGAGGAACTATCACCTCATGTTGTGAGGGATATGGATGTAATGAAGGCTTTGGATAAACTGTAGACTACAGTGATATACGGGGGATGTAATGTGGATGTGAATCATTATTTAGACTATGCTATTCCTTATGTTAGCAGCAATCTTTATGGAATACCTCATGTGCAGCTGTAAAGCATGTTAAGAGTTAACAATTCAGAAAAACATTCAGAGTGAAGACAGATTTCAACAAACATGACAGAAGGAGCTTTGTGTTGTGCGATTTTATTAAGTGCCACATAAAATGTGAACATTAAAGTGTATCTCTGAGTATTGCTGTAACTGGACAAGTGTTGTATCATAAATTCTTTTCACCAAAATGTCCTGTGCATACATTATGCATTTTAAATGATCTATATTATAGAAAACATTTCAAATCACAAAAACATCCAAAATATTGGTACACTAAATAATTCTAGTCCCTCAAAAGCAACAAAAAAGCCAAAAATGTCCGCAAATACACTACCAGTCAGACGTTCAGACAGACTTTTCCATTAGATTTAAAGGGAAAGTGTGTCTAAACTTTTGATTGGTGGTGTATGTTTTTGTCTTCCCAGTATTTCCCTTCATAAATTCAGCTTACAGATAAATTTAAGGGCTTTGGGCCAGAATCTACCGCAAAATTCACAAACTCCTTGCGTCTGTAACAACTTCACCCCACCATATTCTCTTACTTTTGTTTTTGCTTATGAACACAACACACACACAAACAACCACAGCCATGCACACAGATGAAGGGACAGCATGCAGAAACCACCACAGTTCTGCATGTGAAAGCATGCATCCATACACACCCAAGCAGCACTGAGTGTACAGCACACCTTTGACATGGCATGCAGAGTCGGTTGGAGTGTGGTCCCTTGGTGTCAGCAGAAAATTCAAATGTTATCATCTTCAGAGGGTCAATGCAAACCTGGCCTTAACACAATGTGTTGTGGCTTGAGTCCATGGGAGCTGTTCATTGTGGGAGCCAAAAATAACCTAAGGAGACCATAGAGGCTCATATAGTTAAAAGTAAAGCAAATATATATATATAATATTGCAAGAATATGGTTAAATGTGATCAGCAATTATTCCCCATAATCTCCACCCCATGCATCATCCAAAGGTCTATAACTCAGATGGAGTTGGAGTCAGACGAGGTGGAATTTCAGGCAGACAAGCAGCCGTGCTTGTCCATAGCGGGGCGGGTATAGCGTTACAGACTCATTGACGAGGGGAAACGGTGGTTTGAGGGAAGTTGCCTGGGCCCTGGTACCTCTCTTTGGCGTGTTTCTCACAATACATCACATCTCCAACCCAAAAGTGACCTCTCATCCTGAGGTTAAGCCCACAATCTGTGCAAGTGTAGCACTCTGGGTGGCGGAAGCGATCATCCATGATGCGCACTGCCTGTGTGCTGTGGACAAATGCAAGTAGTCAGATACCAAAACACACAAGGCAAATTCCAAGACATTTTCAAGGCAAATCAATGGGAGAGTTTCAAATGTCAACACAAATCAACACTACGTTTCATTGTGTCTTCAAGAAAAGTGAGAAACCTTCCATAAATATTGCTATTGTTTAATTTTCCAATTGTATTCCAATAACCAAAATAAAGTTAAGATGGTCATGTCAAACGTGATGAAAAATATACATTTTTGTTCTTTATTTTCCCTTCTGGTCTGTTCTTTCCTTTTGTTTTGAGCTACTTGTGCCATGTTCTATGCTGTATCATGTGTGTTCTAGCTGCATCTTGTGGTTTGAGTGTTTTGTTAGTCTTATTTGTTCTGTGTGCTATGCTTAGTTTTTCTCTGTGAAAATTACATTTGGACAACAGGATGTATCTTGCAGGGCAGTCTAAAGCTATTTTTTTTTCAATTTTATTTCAGTGCAGTCAGTTCTATCACCACACAGGACAAACAACATCCCCGGAAAAAAAACAAAAAAAAAAAACAAAGACCACAACCACACAAATTTAAATATCACGAGGGTCATGTGTAAAACCTTTGTTTGCTTTGCCAATTTATCATGATTTATCCACCTATGTATTGGTTATGAGTGTATAACTGCAGGTGCTTGAATACTTACACAATGCTGGTGCCACACTTCTCACAGGTGTGGTATTTGCTGACCCCTCCTACCGGTGCACTTGGTGTTGGGACGCTGGGTGAGAGCTTTCCTGGAAACCGCAGCGCTGCCTCTGGAGACAAACACACACAAAGCTGCTCATTACAATGTTCTGACACACTTTTATTGAATCAATCTCCACTGCCCTCTGCCAGTGGAGATTTTGTCTCCCATCATTTATTCCCCGTGGGACACGTTTCATGAGGGACAAAACATTGATCATTACCACATCATGAAAGAATGTTATCAATGTGTGACTTTATTTTCACCAATATTAATCTAAGTAAATGGAGGAAAGGAGGACACACATGTTGCACAATATGAGGATCATAATGTGAGCTGCAAACTGGATGGATCTCTCCATCCAGCACAGGTGAAGACCATATGAAAGACAGTTACTTGCACTTTCTTGTTCTGTTAGATGCATAATTGACAAAAAATATATAAGCTTTTAACCTTTCTCATCAGCCTCCAAGACCTCTTGTAGCATCTTAAAAGTGTTGGACTGGCGAGGTGCTGTACGGGACTCCTTGTTCTCCTGGATCATCTTGTACACCTCTGAATCTCTGTCGAACCTCTGCATAGCAAAGTCAGAACTGGAACTGTTGCAGAAGAAACGCAAAACAATATGTCACAGGTTATTACAGTCAAACTAGGCTGTACATCAGAGAGAGGAGGCCAAACTGTCTCCAATCACTCATCATATACACAATGATGAATGGTGAATGATACATGATCAATTTACCAGAAGGGCTCTTATGACTTGAATAACAAGAAAAAACAACAACAAAAAAAAAGGACCAAAAAAAAAAAAAAAAAAAACGGACCAAACAAAAAACAGAAAACCATTTTGGAAAAAACATACATGAGACTACAGTTGATATAACAGCACATCAATCTTTTATCAACCTTGAATATGCAAATGATTTAGTAAGCCTAAATATAGTAAATATAAGGCAGAATAAAAAATAAATATACATTTTAAAAATCTTCCAGTCGTTGTACAAGTCAGGCAGAAAAAGAGAGGAAGCTTTTACCCAAGTAGACACTTTCAACTAATTGATAAATTAGGAAGGCTTATTGTTTTACTAGCAAATTACCCTTGAAGTGGTGGGAAATTATAATATTTCGCTCACTTTAATACCAATTGCTGGTGCTCTTGCAGAAAAAAAAACACATTGTAAAATATAAAGTGACTGATAGATGTGTTGTTTTAATAACAGAAGCAAAAATACACAAAGTTAAAGTGCAAAGTCCACGTATTTGCCTGAAAGGTTATGCAAGTGTTTGCTGACAGTTGGAACCAGTTGGCTGAGTAATCCAGTCAGGCTAGGTGTGGTCTGAAGTCTTCCACCTGTTTCCAGCTTGTCAGCCAAAATGAGTTAACTAAACCAGATTGGATGCTTCACCTGTTGTCACTAACAGCATAAACACTCATTTAGTTATTATTCAGTGAACACCTGTTGTGAAAAACAACAAGTCAATGACCCAACCACTGATACTGCTGTTATTTTATGTTACAGTATAAACATGTATGTAATCTGCAAAGTGTTATATTTGGCAAAATAACAGTAGATAAGAAGTTGTTCAATGAGACTAGCAACAAACAGAAGCCTCAGTATCTGATATGAAAACATGCTCAAAATCAGGAGATCCATATCCATATTATACTCAAATGTTAATTTAAATCAACAAACTTAGATAGTAGTGTCATGTTTCACAGAAGTCCTTATATCATGATAGTATTTATGAGCTATGGACATCAGTCAGTATTTTGTTTTACAATTCTGCATTCAGTCTGTGATACTGGACTTCGGTTAATGTCGTGTGACAGACCAGGCCAATCAAAGAAAACTTCACAGCTTGGCATTGCACAGCTCCCCTGTTGCATTGGTTGTATGTTTAGTATCACTGTTCAGCTGCAATGTCCTAAAACTGATGGATGAGTAGTTTCGTAAGTAGTCTCAGAGTAGTTTCATAAGCTTTGTATGTGCCTGCATATGCATTTTTTGGATGTGTACTGGCTTAAGTGTAATAATTCTGTTAAAGTTTGTGTCTCAGCAACGAGAACGAAACAGACGCTCAGAGCCTTTCCTCTGTGTCAATGAGCATGGTTCAAATTGAAAACAGACCTCTGCAGCACAACCTCCAAGTTTTCCACATGCTCCACTCCACCCTTGGCTATCCATTTCCCCTTTTTAACTCAATCTACTCTGACATGCAATCTCAAAACCAATTAAATCAAAGCTAATAATAGAAGTGAGGGCAAGTAAATGGCATGCATCTGAACAGGCAGTGAAATCCATGAATATATGGTCAAACTGCCAACGATTTGACTTTAAATTATTGTAACTTTAGGATATGGGAGTTAATTTTTTTTAATGCAACATCTATAGAATAAAGACGCATACATCATCTACAACCGAGCCATATGCTACTATCTTATAAACCCTCACTTGGGGCGGCAATGATGGCAATCTAGTCAAATCAGACACACAACATGCTTGTAGCCATAACACATTTAAGATCACAAAGCCAAACTCCAAAATTCTTAAACTGATTTCATGGCAGTACAACAAAACAACCACTTGGACAGAGAAAAGCCAAATGACAAAACTCACCTCATTAACAGAAAAGAGAACAAAGCTATAGATGCATAACTCCAGAAACGGTCCTTTTATTTCCAAGACTCCTCAACAATATGAAAAAGAAAAATATTACAGCATACAGCACACAAATACAGAACACATAACTATCTAAACCAGACGAGACAGAAAAACAAGATTCTGACTGAAAGGTGTGCCCCTGGGCTTAAACCCATTGGCCACGCGGCATAAAGGGGTGTGTAAATGGGTGTCACTGACACTGTGATTGGCTGAAGAGTATCAGGGAGAGGCTTATTGTGAAGGCTGGGGGCTCCAGACAAGGGGGCTGATCAGGGAAAAAAGTAATTAGCCTTTTTTTGGGGAATATAGAGTTTTGGAATGGACTACAGTTGCTGACATGTCATATCACAAGCCATACCCAGGGGGGAAAAGGGGCCAAAGTCAACCATCCTGTACTGTGCAAACACAGGCACCAGATTCTTCAGCCGAGTGTGTGAACACTAAGGATTATGAAAGGGACAAAAAGAAATGGGTTCTTTTTTGTTGAGGAAAAATATAGTCCAAGCAATGCTCAGAGAGGAGCACCTGCCCAATGGGAAATTAAAACGAGAACATCTCAAAGAGGGTGTGGAGAGTGACATGTTATGACATTTTCCAGAGTCTGAAAATTAATTAGCATTTATTGGCACTACATGCAAGTACAAACATCTCCATGCACCAGGAATCAACTCCACAACACCAGTGAATTTCACAGCTAAATAACAAAAGAACTAAAATATTTCTTTTCACTCGTTTGGACTTTAAAAATGCACTAGAGAACTTTTGCAGATTTTCCCTATTAATAGCCAATTCAGCACCCATCTTGCATCCTACCTCTACTGAGAGATCTCACCAGCTGGTAAAAGACAGTCATACCTGTATCTTGAGTCTTGTCTCATCTCTTGCTCTGTCCCTCTCTTCCTCCAATAATGTCTTTTTGTGTTTCTTTGCTGAATCAGCCACAGTGTGTTTACAACGGTCAGTGTTTTTATAGCTGCTTGCGACCATGTGACACAGTGCTCACACACTGAACCCATGTGTAAACAGAGTAAGTAATTCTCCACAGAACTTCAGCGAGCAGGTGTAAACGATAAAAACCGACTATGCATACTCTTATTATGGGTCAGTTGGGAGTCTTGTGAGGCCTCCTATATGTGTCGAAATGAAATGAATAATACTTTAAATTTCAGTTTAGTTGTAATTTCTGTTGAATTTCAAGAACTGAAGAATAGATTTTTGTTGTAAACAAAACAGTTTCTGCAGTATACTCTTTGTATCATGTCTGGCCTCCTTTGCATCCTGCTCAGGTATCACTTTACAATATTTCCAGTTATGAAAACGCCCCACATCATAAACTTAATTAAAAATTTTAACATTTTTATAGACATAGATGTCTGATGAAATCAAAACTATATTTAAAAAGCCTAAAACAGCTTTCCACATTTTTCACCACTGACAATAAAAGCATGTGGTGGACACGTGTAAGGTGGTGTCTCCATGGTGTTATAAGCAGCAAAAACACGATGGAGTAAAGTCACGTGTTTACCACAGTGATTTTGCAAGTAGAAGCAAGTATTGAGAAACATATTAAACATCATAGTTGGAATGCAAAAAGACCTCCAGGATATATTGACATTTTTAGGCTGAAATCTGTGGTTGTACAATGACTGCTACAGACCAGTAGGTGGCACTGAATGGCTACCTGTAAATTGAATGTGCTCTGTTAGACAGTACGCCTTTGTAACACTGTAAAGAAGCTTTAGGCTGTTTTAGACTGAAGAGAAA
Source organism: Melanotaenia boesemani (assembly GCF_017639745.1). Classification (NCBI taxonomy): domain Eukaryota; kingdom Metazoa; phylum Chordata; class Actinopteri; order Atheriniformes; family Melanotaeniidae; genus Melanotaenia; species Melanotaenia boesemani. The sequence goes on from NC_055692.1 coordinate 23,688,374, forward strand.
CTTTTGTTAAGCTTTTAAACCACTGAAAACCAATGCAATAAATGAATATAGCTAGACTTGTGTATCAAGTCTTTGAGTTAAGATTGTAGATGCAGACGTTTTTTCCAACACTGACACTAGTATACAATTTAAAAATAAAGGATTACCATTTTGTATGAATGTAGTCAATAACTAAATGGAGCAAAAGCTATTTACCTGCGTCGAGGGGACATGGGTACATCCCGATCAATGGGGCTATGGGGTGAGTAGCGTCCTGGTGGGGTAGGGGTCCTGCTGGAAACTGAGTTATGTCTCAAGTCTAAAGGGGAGAACTCCTATGAGAAACAGGACAACAAAAGAATACAAGAGGATATGAATAGGCATGAAAGTGAACCTTTCTGCAAGGCTGACATTCACTCAACTCCACCAAAACAGAGTGAAAGTGATAAACCTTTATGCAATGCAATTGTATCAGAGAGAGAGAGAAAAAAAGCAATGTATAGCTTTGAAGAAGGAGCCCATTCATAATGTTTGTGGATAAGTGCTTTAAAAGTGTTTGGGTCCTGAACAAAGTGGCAGCATAACAGGAAGCTTTAAATATGAGATCACATGCATGACAAGTTGAAGCTGTCCAGTCAAAATGAAAACAGGAGAAATTTATCAGTAGCTTAATGAGCGCCAAATGGGAGGAGACTACATGAAGAACTGTACCCCTTTTGAAAGGTTCTTTCATTCTATGTACCACATGAATGATACTCTCACTGTGTTTGATGCCCTGAGTTTTTATTATAAAAGTCACACCCAGTATTCCTGTCTGCTAATGTCTCAATCACAGCAATCTACATGAAAAAATAAAAGATTCTATATTACCATTTATAATCAGAATTATGCTTCACTTGCTCAACTGATAGAGCAGGGGTGGCCAACATCGGACCTCGAGAGCCACAATCCTGCAGGTTTTCCAAATTTCCCTGCTCCAGCACACCTGATCCTTAAAGGCTGTTGGATCCATTTAATTTGAGTCAGGTGTGCTGGAGCAGGGAAATTTGGAAAACCTGCAGGATTGTGGCTCTCTAGGACAGACGTTGACCACCCCTATGATAGAGGATAGATTTTAAGGCTTGAAATATTTAGCACTAACAGCAGCGTTGGTTTGATAGTAAGGTTTGTACTTCAATAGTTTGCAGATGATGTACAAATTTCAGAATTTGTCAATTTGTGGTAATTAGGATGACCTTTGAAAAAAAAAAGAAAAGAAAATGCTGCACATTTAGCGAAAGCAAACACTTGCTATACAAACTAAGCCTAGATTTTTTTTTAGGTGGAAAGTGTTTGAATTGACAGAAGAGGGCGCTACATAGCAACTGATGACAATTAGCTTGTGAATGAAGGTCTCTGCAAATGTGTCGGTGACTTGTAACAGTTTTCAACAAAAACAAAATGAAAAGCAACTTGGGTGAGTTGATAAGTGGGACAAATGGTCCAAGGAACATGCTCATAAACAACACCAGGCACAACACCACAACAAGTCTACACATCACATATATCATCTTAGACACTTTTACTGTCAGGAATTCCACAAGTACATTGCAGTCCGGTATCCAACCCTATCCACCTGTAATACTGACCACTTACTGACCACAGAAGCATACACATATACTGGAATATTTCAAATCAACAAGATGACTGCTTACAAAAGGAAAGTCCTTTACAACTTAAAGTTTTCTGAGTAAACAAAGTCATAAGTTCATTTTAGTTCTGGTCACAGTCCAGCAAATCAAACAGCCCACAGATGACTCGAGAGAACACCATTCAAAATAAAGACTGTTGAGTTTTTCTTCTTTAACAGTCACCAGCTGGCATTAGTGTTACACAGGCTGCATCCAAAACAGAAATGGCTCCACCCTACTCTTTGAACTGGTCTTGAGATGTATATTGAAGCCCGACACAGTAGCTTGTACGGTCAAAGATTTTGTAACCAATATGCCCAATACCCAATTTCAATTCAACAGTGTTTCTGTTCTCAATTTAGTCCAATTTTCCTATTCTTTTTCTTTAGTGAGTGGCCAGATTAGTAGTGCATGCCAGAAAGCCTTTACCAGAAACGGTCATGGAGCTGCTCCCTGCAATTCCTTCCAGAATAAACCTAGCATAATAACTCAAGGCTCATAAGATCATGCATTTCATATTATCAGAGTACAAGAACACAGACATCTATGTCCTCTCCTGCAGTGAAACAATCTAAAGGGCATATACCTGATGGACATACATGCTTTAGAGATTCCTTCAGGTAGTGCTAGTGAAGCCACACAGAATGTGCATATGAATCCACACTAATGCAAACCAAGAGGGTCTTATATAAGTGTCTGGATACTGACTGGATTTTCATGCTTTCTAACAGCATAAGAATCTACGAATAAAAATCACATCTCTGATCTATGAGACCCAAGAGGAATGCAATGAACTTTAGAAAAACGCAGACAAAAAAAAAAGGGCAGCAAACAGAACAAACACAAAAAGCAACTGCACAATCAAAGCAATTCACTTATCACCTTCTTCCATTCTGCAAGATCTAAAGCCAGAATTTTACTGCAGTAGCCATGGCACAACCGGCTCTGGTCTGAAACTACTGTAGGCTCTTTACAATACCTTTGTTCTAAAACCATTGTTCCAATGCCAGCCATCAAACCATTACTTACGGTTGATCTAAGAGCTACAATGCATTTGATAAACTGCACCATAGTAGTGCCAACAATGTCCCCATGTTTTATGCACCATCACACTCAGGGAGGGGCACAGGCAAACTGAGGAAGGCCTATTATTTAGCCTTGGATAGAAACATGGCCAAAGATGGGAGAGAATGCAAGAGAATATCAGCCAATATTCAGTGGTTCCTGTGGCTGCCAAGCAGAGGAAGCTCTGATTAAAGCTGCACTGAACTGTAATCAGGAGTTCATAGTCAACAAACCCAAGATCATTAGGGCAAGTCACTGGGATACTATGCACATACAGTAACACATCCAGCCACTCATTACAAACCTATACACCAGCCATTTTAAGTGTGTTGCTAATAGGGAAGGAGTGCATGCAAACACAAACTTTGCTTTTTATTCATTTGCTTTTTTTAATGCCTTACAAACAAATCGTAAAATAACTTTTTCGGAGCAAAAAAGTTATTTATAAACAATATTATCAACTTAAAATTAAATCCCCCTCCCCCATGGGGTAAACAATATGAGGTTTAGTTTGAAAAGGGTGAAGTTTGCATGCATCAAGTCCAAAGTGTTTTCTACCTGGACTTGGTTACTACCACTCGACTCTGAAACCACATTCACATATTCTGATAACAGATTAAAAAAAATAAAAATAAAAAATCAGTGTTAATAATTTGTAAATACTTAGGCATTTACGGATAATTGTTTATGTAGAAGATTATGAATGAATGAAAAATACTTTATTAATCCCTTTGCAGGGAAATTCATAAATATATTACAGAAAGTGAAAAAAACAAAAAAAAAATGCAAGTCTGTAAGTTTTAAACTTGTAAGTGGCTCTGGACAACAGAGAAATCTGGAGTAAAAAATGGTATACATGTGACTTGAATTGTTTTTAATGAAGAGAAAATAAATAAATTCCCTTTTCTGTAACTGAAGTAACTTTAAACTCAAAATCTCCAAGACCACACATCCTGTCACTTTGTTTGAGGCACCTTGCTCTGAAAATGCATATCTCAGTGAGACACTCATGTTACCTGTACTTTGGAAAAAACACCGAACTTGAGAAATGTTGAGTATTTGACTAATAATTCAGCTAAGTGATTCTTTGGTCATTGGCAAAGTTTGCATGTTAGCATGCTGGCTGAAGAAGCTCACTACGTAGTTCAACCAACCTTCACCTCTTGCAGGGTTTGTGTAGCTTATAAACTTTAGTTTACATGCCACAGCCAGAATACTCTTGAAAAAGGAAAGAAAAGAAAAGAAAAGAAAAGAAGAAAAAGAAAAAGTAAAAGAAAAAAAAGGAAAGAAAAAGAAAAATGTGTCTTTACAGTGATGCAATAATTTATTAATTCAGGTTGTTGTGTGGTAGCCTGAGCTCAGTTTGCTCCATGTGCTAATGGGAGATAATAGATTATGTAGGTTGCTGTTTGCTTCCTCATATGGTATGACATGTTTGGATGGTAAATGAATGTAATTCTGGGTCCAGTTTTTTTCTTTATAGTGCAAAAAGTACACCTGGTTGAAAAAAGGCACACCCTGCATAAGGCTGGCTGCTCAAAACAAGGCCATTAAAGTAGAAAATGTCAAACAGAACACAATCACAGTAAAATACAATTAAGCCTTTGTCTATGACTGGCTATTGCTTGACAAAAAAAAAACAAAACAAAACAAAACAAAAAAAAAACAACAACAAGGAAATAGCCAACAGAAGTAAAGGCAGCTGTTTCAGATCAAGACCGATGGGAGACATTTGGGGCAGTGCCAGCAGAGGAGTCTTCAGTCTGGCTCCAAGCAAGCCACTCTGCATCATCATTACCACCCTGTAGCTTCAATTACAGGGCATTGGACAGCAGTTCATACGATGCCTGGAGCAGCTTATATTTTGGGAAGCCTGGTGCTGCTGTGAGACAGTGCCATAACTGCTCAATCTGTCTTCACCACAAATATGAATGATGCACTACAATGAGGCAAAGGAGATTATATATTTTGAGCTGTGTAAAAATCAGAACAGTATACAATGTTTTTCATATCCATCAGCATGCACTGCTGGAGGTCCTGAACAAAGACAAACTCACAGTAACCACTGATGCCCCATGCCTTGTGCCTTTTAATTACATCTGAACGATGGTGCATTACAGCATCCACACTCTGTAACAAACACAATATATCGCTGAAAATGAGACATTATGTTGTTTAAAACAGTCTTTACCTTTAATTCTCCCTCACTTCACTGTTGTTTTATTGAGACGTCAGAACTATAGTGCTGACTGCAATAATGATGTGACTAAAACAGTTTGTTGGTGGAAACATAGCAGCTCACACAGTCAGAGCATCTACAGGGCGCTGTGTCAGCACACGAGAAAGATGGCAGCTCCAGTAATTTCTGATACAGTAAACAGAAATGGGGGTCTCTACCACGAGAACAGTGAAGGACTGCTTTGTTGCATCACAAAAAAATTTTAATTCAGAGAGTACATTGTATATTGCTTCTTTGGAGGTGATTCTGTGTAGCAAAGGGGAGGAAAAATGCTGATTGCAAAGGAAGGTGCATGCTGCATGAAACACATCACCAGTGAGAGGCTTACACCAGGAACAGCCTTTCAGTGTGTCAGAGTACATATTGACTGCAGTCCCTTAAGAACAGGGGTAGGCCAGCTCAGGTTTTCAATGTTTCCTTTCTCCGACACACCTGATTCAAATTAAATGGATCCAACAGCTTAAGTTCTGCTCAGTGACTCATTGATTTGAATCAGGTGTGTTGAAACAGGGAAACATCGAAGGATCTAGGACTGTGGCTCTCTAGAACCAAACTTGCCAACCCATTATAGAATTCACTCAAAGTAAAATACTAAGAGGATTTGGTTTTCTCAATTGTAGTGCAGGATTTTCTTAAAATAATAGTGATAGTAAAATTTCATACATTGTACAGAACCCAATCCTTACTGTAGCGCACAAAGAGGGCTTAAGGAGTATTCAATCTTCTCAGTCCTAATGCACTTGACATATGAATTGTTGGCATAGGCTTACATAGCGCAACATTAAGAACAAGGACTAAAGTGTGAAAGATCGTGTGGAGACCAGGGCAAATACATCCGTTCCTCATTCATTTACCACGGCCACACACCATCAGAAGAAGAAGAACCAGATCTTAACTTAATGCTTTTTTTTAAGTATTTACTCCTAAACACGTCAGACAACAAGAACATCTTGACCATTTTTTTTTTTATTCAAGAAGCTGCAAATAACTCCCAGAACGATAAATGAGATTAAGCCTGAATGTGTGAATTATGATGGAATTGCACAGTAAATACTTTCAGACCCTGAGAGAAGCAAAAGCAGTCTCACATGATCATAACGTAGGTGGTCTGAGGGAGGTATTTACCCACACTGCCACCAAATTTTAGAGACACAATGAGGGATAAATATCAGTCTGAGGGCTTATTTATACATGAAGAGCGCCATGAGCAACACATTTTCACCCCATAAAATAAAACCAAAAAAAGCTTAATCTGGAACAGCATCAAGCTCATTGCACATCTGGGGCTCATTATGATTGGACTACAAATTACTGGACTTTCTTTTAATTCATCATCATATGATGCCCCTTTTCTCCACTATAAAACAAAAAGGACAACAAAAACAAACTGACAAGCTGAAATTAAATGAGATTATCAAAACTGTCAGACAAAATAAATTGAGTGACACCCCGTCTCTGAAAAATGCTTAGCATGAACCAATTATGCAACAATGATTACAATTAGGTCAAATAACAGATTACACTATTCTTTTTTCTAATCGTGACAGCCCTAGCTACAAGTCCGCTTCCCTGAAAGGCTTATGTGAAAATTAAAATGGAAAGGGTCTTACAATCCTGTCAAAAACAGCTCAGGCCAGTAAAGCAGTTAAGAGTCTCATCAATATTTCAACACCTACCCAGTCATTTTAAAAGAGTAAGTGTCCAAACATGTAGCTGGTTTTATATGCATTACCCTTATCCTACTTATAGAGCTGTCCCAGCCTGCATACCTCCACCAGGACCAAAAAGGTATTTTGTAATTTAGGCAAACTAATATTGGCAGGCACCAAAAATGCTTTAGTTCTCTACCATTTTTAACGCAAATTTAGTAAACACCCCCCACCCCCACAGTAGTTTTATCCTGTAGTAGTTCTAATGGTAATTAGCCTGATCATCACAATCCATCAAACAAAAACTTACAGAAAGGGACAAAGCAGACTCTGTGCTGTCATGTAATACAGTGAAACTGAGTAACTTGCGCTCATATTCCAACAGGAATCTCCAATTATGGCCAACATAAATCTGAAATGTTGGCAGGCTATACATTTATAGTATCTCAGTGTAGCAGAATTATTCCAGTTTTTACTGCAGAAGTCATTTAGCTAGCAAAAAAAGATTTATGGCCAACAAACACAGCCCTAGAAACCACTACTCTAAAACATAGGTGTTATATGATGTAAGCTAGGGAATATAATCTAACATGTCTGTTGGCATGCATACCCTGAGGGGCAGTTTTTAACATTGTTCCCTTGACAACAACTTTTGGAATGTTGACATACCACTAAACCACCTTCGTAAACAGTACCAACTAGTAAAAAGAGCCCATTTCTCCCCGCCAACATTTTCCTGTAAAATCTACAAGGCCAGCGGTCCCCAAGAGCGCACCCAGAGGACTGGAAAGCACAGGGAATCAAAAGTGCCCCAGTTTGCTTTTCCACTCCAGGGGAAAGAAAAACAGACAGGCTGATCAATCAGTGGGGATGAGGAGAGGCATGCTGCCCATGAAGGGGCCACAATGGACCCCAAGCTTAACGGCAACCAGTCCACGTGAAAAGGCCTCACACTGGCCAGTCACAGAGCTCACTGTGCAGAAAAGCAAAAAACATCCCTCTGCTAAAGCCACAGCCAGCAGTGCTCCCTGGACACTGGCTTGGCTTAGCATAGCACCAACATGCCAAACCAAACAAGAGGCCCACTCACGTCAGACCTAAAATAGCGCATCACTGAAAACCATCATACTCAATTTTAAGATACGCATCTGTGTATTTAATGCTGGATGAGAAGCCACTATAGGTGAGGCACATTTCTCCCTATAAATTTCCACTTTCTACTAACTTTAATTTTCAACCAACAGTGTGTGCAATATAAAGTTTCCCATTTTGGCTCAATTGGAAAAAAAAAAAAAAAAATTCTATTCCCAAATGCCAAGTCTTTGCTTCTGCTCCAAAGCAATGACCACAGCTTTGTACTTCAATCTGCCACAACCTTGAAAATAAAGCAATACAAATTTTTCTGCTGGTGTGCAAGCCAGCCTGCTGAAAGAAGAAATAATGGACAAAAATTTAAGGAATAAAGAATGTATAGATGAATACCTACCCTACCCTGCCTTTTTTGGATAAAGAACTTGATGACACATTTCATACCACCAAGCCCACTCCACCCAGTTTAAAATTGAGAGGAAAAGTTTGGTTTACCATTAACTGAAATCGTGTGTCATCCTGCCATAGCAGGCCATCCTACTTTTGGGAGAATATATATACAGTAACGTTTGTGTCCGAGCACAGCATCAGGAAGCCTACCAAACAAGCCCTCAAGAACCTCAAAATGCAGCAATTAAAACCCACATAGAGAACCTGGTCTTAATGGCTGAGAGACGGGTCATGTCTCATGAAAAGAAGTTTTTTATTTTGGCCTTGTTTAGCGAAACACAGATCTCATGGTCACTTCTTGATGATATAAACAGACGCTCTGAAGCATGACAGCAGCCAGCCCCTTCAGACATAATGCCATGTGAATTATCAAAGCCAGCGCTTAGATCCAGTAGAACAACAAGAACTGAAAGTTTCCGTGCCACAAAATTACACCTGATGTCATTAACGAACTTTAAAAGGGCCGTCTCGGTACTGTGGTTTGTCCTAAAACCAGATTGGTATTTTTCCAAGCTATTGTTTTTTTCATGCAAAAAGTCATTTAACTGAATAAAAACAAAATTTTCTATGGTTTTACTTAAAAATGGTAGGTTGGATACAGGTCTGTAAATATTAAAAACAGAGTGATCTAAATTACTCTTCTTCAGAAGGAGCCATTTTGAAAACAAATGGGAAAACACCTGTCTGAAGAGAGTAGTTCACAATATTTAAAAGTTCATACTGAAAGAAATCATAAAATGTTTTTAAAAGTGATGTGGGAATTGGGTCTAAAAGGCAGGTTGTTGGGTTTTGTTGGGAGAAAACTCGACCAAGCATCTTTGCATCAACCAGGACAAAACTCTCCAGTGTTTCCTTGGGTAAAAGCAGAGATCCAGTTCTGTTAAGATCAACAATATGTTGAGATAAAGGACTGAATGTCAATAAAATGTGCAGCCACTTCAGAAGTAATATATTGTTTCCTCACAGTTCTCGCCGGGGCCTGCGGTTCGTTAAAATTGATGACGTTAAAAAAAAAACATTCCAGTGAACCAAACATTACTCTGCTGTGATTAAAAGTGACTGGACTCTCCAATGGTGGTGCAATGGCCTACAAACAGGTTAGGAATGGCAGAGGTCTCTCCCTGGTGTCCACGCAGCTCCAGCTAGACCCCCCCCCCCCCCCCCCGCCCCCCACCATTACAGCTCACATCTCAACAACAAGGCTTGTGACAAGAGGGAAATAGCAGCACCAGCCTTTCACAGCATCTGCCATCACAGCTACTATTGTACATGGGGCCTTTTCTCAGGACATCCAACACCATGGAAAAGGGGGGATTCTGTTGCACACCCCACTCTCTAAATTCTGAGAGCCAAAATAAGGGTGGAAAAACCTTTTAAGGGCTTTTCAGTGAGGTCAATCACCTGATACAGCAGCACTCTACACCTCTCAGGCAGGACAGAGGCCCTTGTCATGGATGCTCCACATCTCAGCGCTCACTGGGCTACTGTGTTCATGCCAGCCAGAGCAGCATAATACACAATGAGCCCATGGCAGGACTCTTCCCCACCCCAGCCATTTCCTCATCAAGCACCATGGAAGAACTCCACTCACTGAAAACAGTGTTGCAGAGGGAAGCTCATCATCACTTTAAAATCAACTAGAGCTCCCCAAAAGGAAGATTTCAGGCAACAACAAAAACTCATCCACTAACCCGACTTAGGATTTCTGCATAAGAAAAATTGGGGAAAGAAGAATTTTCAAAACGAGTGGAGATGGTGGAAGAACAGCCCATTCATTTTTGCAAAAATACAGCTCTTAATGCATTTTTTTGGGTAAATTTACTACAGTTTACAGACAGCCACGTCAAGACATAACTGCTCAGAGGATTTTTGAATGCAGTTTTAGATTCTGAAAAAAACAATTGTACTTTACAGTGGCTTCAAAGGGCTTTGGTGATAACACACTGAAGACTGATGCAACATCAATCAGCTGTGATGCACATCAGCAAGCCAAGGAACGGGATGTTACAACCCAGCTGTAAACAAAGACCATTCTAGCAACTCTTCCTCAGTGAATACAAAGGCTAAGCTGTCCCGACTTTAAAGTCAGGACATCACTGAACACTAATCCTACAATTCCCAAACTGCACCACAAGCACCACAGCAGCATCTTTTGTTATTTCATCTCTCCTGGCAACAGCTTGTATCCACTAAACTAAATCCCAAAAAAAGCATGTTACATGAAATAGACCTGCTCTCACAGGCTGAAATGTATTCATAATGATAAATAAAATTAACTTTGAAACCAGAACAGTTCTAATGAAAAAAGATTCACAAATCAGATTTAGTCTGAATTATTGAACAAATTATTGAGCAATAATCATAATTTTGACTTGAACTGGCAATGACCTGCAAGTAACTTCAGGGATGGAGTATAAATGTACTACAGGATGGGAGAGCTGACAACTGTGCCTGAAAACTCAAGACAAGACTTGTAGGGCGTAAAGAAACTAAATCAAACAGACTTTGAATAAGATGTTCAGTAGCAATATGTGTTTTTTAGTAACAAAAATTCTTGCAGGAAGTTAAAACCATTGCATCCCAAGTCTATATGTATACTGGGATGCCTGAAGGGGATATGTAATAACTTCTTGACATGTAATAACTTCAATACTTCTTGTGGAAGACAAACAGACCAGATAATGGTTGATGACATCTTAAAAAAAAAAAGAAACATAATGTGTCATGCATGTTCGTCAGTCTTCAGCCAATCAGGATAAAATTGTGTCATTAGAGAAGTGGTCCAAGAAAGTGCATTTGACAAAAACTAATCTATCATAGCTGCCTGGCAACCATCTTATGTGTACAAAGTTTTAGGTCCAATCCACCCCTCTTTTTTGTACGTAAAGTATCCCTTTTCTTTTTGTAATCAATGAGTAGTGGCTAATGCCATTAAATAAAGCTAAATGAATGTGTCTCTTCATTTACTAAGAGCATTAGCTCTGAAATATCACTATCTATATTCTGTCTTGACATGGATACATCCTGCACAGTCACAGTGCTGTAAAACAACTTAGAAACAGACTAAACATATGGCTTGTAGTATTTCAGAAAAGAATCTGTCTTGCATTACTAAAGACTATATGCTTTGTCTGACCTAATTTCATGCAGGTCATGTATGACAGAAGTATTTTATTTCAGTAAGAACTGGTCAAGAATGTTCAGAAAAACTCTTGAACATCCCCAAAAGACCCACTTGGTCGGAAGTTTGAGCATGGCCAGACTGGTCCATCCTCCTTCTAGTGTGAAAGACATAGAAACTCAACATGAGCCAACAATCTCAGGGATTTGACATTGTGCTTTCAACATGCAAATAAAGACTCCAATCTTATGGCTGGACCTTCCAGACAACTGCCTCTTGGGAGAAATGCTTGAATGTTTTTAAGTTCAAACCTCTGCATATTTATCTAACTTTATGTAACGTCCAAAGTTACAAAAATGTCTGAAATTCTTTCTGCCACGACAAAAGGTCCTGTATGTTTTTTCCTGCTTTGTCATTTCACATGTTCAGTCTTCAGTGGGACCCATGCATGAGACCAAGTAAGTAAGCATAGCTGAAATAGCTCATGATGAACTTTCCCACAACATTTTCTCCCTTTAACTCACTGAAGCCTTTCCAGGCAACCCAGTCACGCCCCCCCCCCCTCCTGGTTTTGTTGCTGGAAGGGTAAATGTATCATAGTTTTAAAGGAACTTTTATAACCCTAAGTCTGTATTTTTGCTTTTTTCTATATTTTACCACCCTGAGACTAATGAGTCTCCACTGAGACAGCTAAAGGTTAGGGCATTGTTCTGACACACAGTAACTATTTCTATCTTGAAACAGTCTCAGAATGAAACCCGTCCACACCACTGTTGGAATAATGCCAAATATTTTCAAAGACTGACCTTTGTAGCTTATGCACACCCTGTTGTAAAGATGTCAAACCCTGTCTGTAACCTGCCCTCACAGTGACCTGCAGCACACAATCCACAAACCCATCCTAGGGAACATCTGGGGTATCAGCAACGAACAATTTAATAGCAAAGGCAAATAATTCAAATATATTATTCTTTTAAAACTGGGTCGGTGCAGTCAAAATAAATACAGTTCAAAGAGCGTAGAAGGCAAACCCTTAACTGTACTGTCTGAGTGAAATGCAGCCTAAAGCTCCAGCGACAGATGAATGACAGATTCAGTAATAAGCTCCTTGCACCCAATTGATAATCCTGAAATCCAAATCTAAAATAGAAAGTATCAAAAATCCATACAACATAATTCAGACAAAGACCACAACAAACTGGCTGCAGACTACAGCAATTTCACACTGGATAAGAACCAGTTTTCTCCATCTAATCAGAAACATGTTGTAACTGGAGTTCAGCTACACTTTTGAAGGGTGGAAAACCAGTGACTAAACAAATGATGGGCAGCTCATGAGTACAGCTCTCAGAGAGAGAATTACTGCTAGCATTTATAGTTACAAAGGACCCAGAGGCGGATCTAGTCAAAACCAACCTGAGACAGTGGTCTTGACAGCCTGTTACTTTTGTCCTCAGGTGACCATGAGCGCAGCTGGACTCTGTAACAGGACAGAAATAAGTCAGTGATGCATAGAAGGCTTTAGAGCAATCTATAGTAAGTATATAGAGACATGACACAAATACACAGATTTCTCCATCTTGCTTGTCCTTCACTTTTACATGAAACCTTTTTATAACTCAGTGTTTATCTTTTTTCAATTATTTAAAATGATCCTTAAAAGAAAAGGCACCAGTGATAATTTATCAATTGAATATTTAAATAGATGGTGACTATATATATATATATATATATATATATAATGTATTAATTAAAACATTTTCATGTGTTCTAGTCCTGTAAGAACCACATGCAGAATAAGACCAAAATGTCCAACGTCACTGTAAACCTATTGGTGGACCATTGTAGTTTATAAATAAAAATGAACTTAAACTACTAAAATTACTGCCAAAGTTATAAACAGTGAAAATTAAATTCAAGTGATCAACAAGAAAAAGCAAAACAAACCAATTAAATTAACTATATGGATAAAACTGAGTGCTGAACAAAATTCAACAGTCCAGACGAGCAGGACAAACTGTGGTCCATTAAAAGTTGCCCAAGAGAGTGTCCATGTACAGAGAAAGCACAGTGAAAATTCCACATTCTGCCTTTTGTTAAATTGAATGCAAAGGGAGGAATGTGATATCCTGTGCATATCCTTTGTTGCAACAGTACAACCCCATGGCTCCACTTTCTGTGGGTCACTCTCATACCTATTAACTTGCCTGTTGTGGAGTCAGAAGAGCAATTTCTGCAGCCTTCTGTACAGATACAGGCCTGTGTGCAGTGAATGGATGTGTTTTAATAAAAATTACCTGTCCATCTGAAATGTGGAACTTTCAAATGACTTCTTAGTCCATGTTCATGCTGAACCCTTATTGTTGACCGCCCAATCTTTAACTTCAAGTAATTGGAAAAGGCAGAAAACTACACAAATACGTTGGTTTCTACCATGGAAACCATTCTGTTACCATTTTCATATTTAAGTATGCACCAGGACTGCAGAGAATTGATTATATCTGGTTTTCCAAGCTTTGCATTGCAGTCTAATTTGAACTGAATACCTGATTGAGGAAGAGCATTACAATGAAATCAAAATCATCAAGTAAGGAGGTATACCTCTTGTTTATGGTCGGTGTCAGCATATCCTTTCTGTCAGGGCTAGCAGGAGGATCTGGGGAATAAGGTCCCGGAGACAACGACGCAGGGCTTGAGATTGTGTACTCTCTGTAGTTCTGGTTCTCATCTCGACTCACTATGACCGCTTCCTACAAATAAATATGGTTAAAATAAACCTAAGCAGTTATATAGAGAGTGTAATTTACTTAATGTAACTTCAAGGCAAATGCCATTAGCTTATTTAACAAAAGGTGGTTTTGTAAAGCAAGGCAAGCCCACTTGTATAGTGTATTTCATACATAAAAGCAACTTTACATAGTATCATGCTTTACATAATAGAATATAAAGAGAAACACAAACAGTGACGTTATTAACCCATAAGAGCCTGACATGACATATTCATTACATACAGTTTCTGAGACATTTTGCTTCAATTTATGGTATAAACTTTGCTCAAAATCCTGTTGAACACAATCTGACACTTGTCTTCTGTCCCCTAATTGATACCCAGAAGCAGAAAACCACATAATATTTGTAATATATCACATGGTAATAAATGGAAAATGTTAATTTTTTTTTTTTTTTTTTTTTTTTACATTTTGTTAAAGGGCCAAATAAATACCTCTATTTAAAAATTGGACTTTTCTTACCATTTTTAATGGGTCGGGCCTTAATGGGTTAAAAGGGTGAGCTAACAAAATCATATAAAAAACCTAAATTAAAATGTTTAAGCAGCAGTCTAGATCAGTTAAGATAATACCCATTTATTTTTCAGTTCAGCACAGACCTGGAAGCGCCCAGTGAGTTGTTCAGGGGTACTGATGCCATTGGTCTGTCCAGGACTGGAAGGTTCAGGTCTTGAAAGGCAGATAACAGAATTCAACTTGTAAAAGACATAACATAAAAGTTCAATTCCACAGCCATGCATCTGGGTAAATGTCTTATTCCATTACTAATGTAATAAAAGAGGGAAAAAGTATTAAAAAAATGTGGCAGTAAGGAAGTTCATGTCAGACAATTAAGCCAAGTACCTAAAAGGAATATCCTGCACAAGAACTTGCAAGGAAAATGCTGAATGATGGAAAAGTAATCCACTTTCTAAAAGCTCACAAGTCTAAGTGAACCTTATTCTTAGTGCGAGCTAGTAAAAACAAACCTTTTTGATATCCCTTTTGCTTAATGCTCTGGCAAATGTTGACATTAATTCTTGGAGATTACTGATGAAGATGAGTATTGCAGACCCTGTTTCCACCTTTGAAAGAACTCTCACTCTCCCACCTCTCCTGCACCTTTTGTTATTAAATAGAAAACAGATTCTAAGCAATACAATTACTGAATTTGGAAGTGGAAAAATCTGAGCAGTATGAATGCCAGTGCAAACATGGAGTGGCTCTCTGGCTGTAAGACTAGAGACTAACAACCTCCATGGTTGAGTCTGAGGAAAACAGGCACACAGGAAGGCTGAAATGCCTGTGGTAAATCACCCAGAAGGCACACCTCTTGTGGCCTTGCGTCCATATACAGTATGGAGAAGGCAAGAAGACAAAAAATTAATACAGCATCTGTGTGACACATTTACTCCATGACCTGCTGTAGGCATGAAAAAACTCTGTGATTAAAGCTGAAACCATAATACTGACTATGACCACTGTTTGCTTTAAACTTCTACTCTATACCATGTATATCAAAAGAGCGAAGGATGAAAGAATGTTTAAAAGAGGAATAACCTTAGCCAAAGAGCAAATCAGGTGTCTAGACTTTAATCAGGGACATCAGGTAATAGGTTTCTTTTCAGAAGAATTTGATTTAAAAATGCTGACTTTAAACTAAAAATATGTAAAGCTGACCTAAATCAGCACTTGAAGCTGTTCACTGCTGTCATCTTTGCTACCTGGAATTACCTGCCTCCAAAAACAATGTGCAATGTAAAATTCTCATTGCAGTCCTATAAGTGATGAAATTCAGATTCAGAGTTTAAGATGATTCAATTAAAATGTTATGGAAGCGGGACAATCAGTCAATCAATCAATAAATTTAATATTCTGAGTTTATAGTCTTTTTCTGTTTGGATGCCACATTGTAAAGTTTGTTTACCCTCATCCCAAAAAAAGAATACCACAACTTTTGATAAAGTTTCAATAATACTGCCAACTAAACAAATACATTTTATAAGTCTCATTGTTTTACATGTACAGTACAAGTCAAAAGTTTGAAGACACGTTCCCATTATATTTAACCGCAAAGTGTGTCGAAACGTTTGAAATATCACTCGTCCTCAATTAAAACAGAAATAAAACATTTGTGATGAAACATCCATCAGACCAGAATAGATAGATAGTACAAGCCATGTTTGTGCTGTACCAGCATAGCTTTGCTCCGCCCAGGAATATCTGACTCTTCCCTCCATTACACAGCGGAAAAAGATCAGAAAGTGGCAAATGCTTCGGTCAACATGACATCATACACAAGGCATCAATGAACCATGAAATCTAAACAAGACGTTTCAAACAAAGTCAGATAAAAATACTTTGGGGTTAAGACAGCGATAGTGTAGCTGCTTTGTTAACCGAGTATATTTTGAATAACAGCGTGGGATAAATGTGTTGGTGGATTTGCAAACAACTAATAATTAGGATATCACAACAGATGAAAGATAAAAAAAAAAAACTTTTTTCTTTTCTTGGGATGGGTTAATGTCAGCTTCTTTTAATGAGAAACACCATCGTGATCACAACCAGTACCCCCGTCACTGCTGGTTTGAGACAAAGTCCAAACAGATGCTTAGCTGGAAAATAAAAGAGCGCTCCCTTAGCAAAGAACAAAGTAGGCATTATAGCTTTCTGGCACTCAATTACCATCTTCTTGAAAGTATGACTGAAATGAGTTAAACTGTTAATATGCTTGAGGAGTTGCATCAGGACAGAAGTGTGTGAGGTGAATCAGAGTCTCAGGAGCTGAAAACCACCAATAACTAACAGTGGGATTAAAAACACAGCAGATCTACACAGTGGCATTGTACTGGACAGACAAAAAATAAATGGTGTTTCTAGCTTGGTGGGAGACATGAGGTCAGAAGGGAAAAATTCACTCACATGGACATAGGACATCCGAGAAGGAAATACGTGGAAACACGTGTGCAAGGGTATGTGTGTGAATGCTTGCACATGAAATAAGAAAGGGAGACTTTATTTAACAAAAACAAAGTAAAGAGGGAGCAACAGTGGCCAAATGAGGATTAAGGGAGTACCTTTAATCAAAATGCCAGCCAGCAGCAGTTCTGGCCTAAAGGAGAAGCTTTTTGGTAGCCAAAGACCTGCCATCCAAACAAGGTCTTGGAAAATCTCAAAACAAAGTTTATTAGGAGGGACCAGGGAAGGGAACAGTGTGGCTCTCATACATGCTGGCATTTCCCCTGATTACAATCACTTGTTTTGTTTGTTCAGTGCTTGTTTGATAGCGTTAAAAGCAGCGTAAAAAGATTGTGGCCTTGGAACAAACAGACAATTAGGGACATAGAAGATATTTATATCTGCTAAACACTATACTACACTTTAAAAAAAAATAATTAAAGAAATAAATATGAAACTGGAAAAAAAGTCAATTAAAACTTTAAGTAATTGTAGTACACATATTTATCTAATAGCAGATTGGCATGTCCCTATACCTTTCCACCACCAGCTGCAGATGGGTCTTTGAGTTCTTAATTTTGTTCTGGGCCTCCACATTCAGCATGTCCGCTGTGTTTTCCCCATTGATCTCCAATATTATATCTCCAGGTTGTAGCTCTGCTTGCTCTGCTTTGCTGCCCCCGTTGACCTGTTAAACAGAGGAATGACTTTTAGTTATGTCTTATTGAACCTAACCCTTTAGGGATGCTAAGCATAAACACTTAAGTATAGTCCAAGTGTGAACAAGCTAATAGTGATTGACACAGTAAATGAAAAATAAAATGTCAAGAGCTGTTTCAAATTCCAACCCAAATGTGTCTACTCATTTTAAGAGTGTTTATTGTAAATACCAGCACATGTAACAGGATTTTGCCCACCTAAACACATGGATCAAGACAGTGCTGGCCCACATAATAAACAATTGTGATGCTCAAGGAGAAATTGTAAGTGTGACAAAACTTCATGGTTTAAAGGGGCCTGACCTTTGCAGCCAGCTTCAGCACTGTGCTACACCACCACATCAGAGGGAATTCCTCAGTAATGGGTCAAAACATAACATCTAGGCCACTACCACAGTCACACAAACCTGAAACTAAAGCGGGAGGTTAATGTGCTTAAACTTTAAGAGATTGGAACGGTATGTGTCATACTGTTCACTTTACAAATTAAAAAAACAGACAAAGACAAAAAACTAAATGCACAAAATAATAAATAGAGCCAATCAGCAAAGATTAAATCCTGTTTAGGTGGAAAGTGATGCAGAGAGAATGCCAGTCAGCAGGTTGGTTGTCGGTCAGTTACACAAAGTATGAGGGCAGAGGTGCCACGTCTAGAGCCCACTTGAGAGGCAAATGAGCATTGCTGTGGTGACCCACAATAGTGCATGCCTTGTCTGATAAGATACGCCTGATTTCACATAAACTAAGATCAGTTGGGGGTTATTTTCTAGTGTCTGTGCCAAAGTAGAACAGGGGTAAGCCATCTTTAAGGCCAATAGCAATAAAAAGAGGGCATCCATGTCATTGCTGAGTGAATGCCAATCCCTTGGGATGTTCCAGCCATAGCTGCATATCCAGAGGTGGGGTAAAAAAAGTTGTTTCTCAAGCTGGATTAAACCAAGTCTGTGATGAAGCTGGTCTTTCACAACAGATTCTTGTCACCTGCAAAGTTAATGTTTTAAACAATACATTGGTGTTGTTTAGTGGAAAGAGCAGCAAAATTTGATTAAAACCAATTATTTATGAGCACACCTGTTTTTCCAGCATAAGCTGTTAAAATACAACTTCACGCTGTTTGAAGCACTGGTACCCTGCCATAGATTGCCATAATTTATTCTTAATGGTCTGAGGAGCTACTGGGGGAGTCTTGCTACAAAAGGGAAAAAGAAAAAAAGAAAAAAAAAAAATTGTGTTGTAATACCAGGATGTGCACTGGGCAGGTCAGGGTGTCTCTGGCATGCAGAAGTTTGTCTGAGCAAGGTTTCCTGGATGCGTTTGCCTACAGAAATAATATTTCCACCTCTTGTATTCCAACTTTTTTTCTTTTAAAACAGGGACTGAGAAAATATGGTCAGTAAAAACAACAGGCACATGCTTAAGTAACAACCGTTCTGACACACGTGGCAATACACGAGCAGTAGCACAGAAACCAATGAACAAACAAGATCAGGAACCCTTCACCTCCCACTGTAACTGTAATCAGTGGTTTCCTTCTAATGCAGTTTACTTCCACTTTATTCTAATAGGTTCAGTAGACAAGGAAATGGGTACAACACAGACACAGACTTGAACACTGACCAGAAAAGATAGGTGGTTAGGAAGTTTGCTTTGCATGACACATTACAAGTTGTATTTTGAGTAAAAACAGAGGATATGGTTTGAGAAAAGTGTGGCAAGGTTCAAGAAAAATGCTTCTCTTCACATGTACCTTGGATATCGTTATGGCCCTCTTGAAATCCCTTCCTCCTAATATTCTGAAGCCCCATGGGGAAGGGCCAATCAGGTTCACCGTTAGTGCCATTGAGGGATCAGATCAACTCTTTCTAGTCAAATCCCTAAAAAAAGAAAAGAAATAAGACAAAATATGATACTATGAGTGTTAGCTCAGACCTTCACATATCTATGCTGAATCTAGGCTGAATGTTTTCAACCACATATTTCTGCCAGTCAGGCTTAACATTTGACCAATTGGTGAAGACAATGAACATTTGCATGAGTCTCCTTTCATCTCCAGCACCACTTCACTTTGACTGGTCTAAGTCCCTTTGACATGAATTGTGCAACCACATCAAATAGGAATGGGAAGAATCTGAAACCAAAGACACATGACTAACATTGCTTAACTGCCTGCAGAGCCAAAGAGATTGATTAAATCCAAATGCTTTTGGAATACAATGAAAACAAATAAACAAAATGTAATGAAAACATAGAGCACAGGGATCTAAGCATTTTATTGTGGTTAACTGCCCATCTATACATATACATAATGTATATGGATTGATTATACAATGGCTTACTTTGATATGGCATGCATCACATATGGTAGCTTTTCCAGACATGCATACATAGCAGTTTACAGAAACAAACTTGTTTAGCTGTTCAGCTGATTTGTTTAGCCGTTTATATGGCCAGGGTCTGCAAGATTATTTACAGATTCTGTGCTCCTCAAAGTCTTTTGTATATTTATG
Organism: Melanotaenia boesemani; assembly: GCF_017639745.1. Classification (NCBI taxonomy): domain Eukaryota; kingdom Metazoa; phylum Chordata; class Actinopteri; order Atheriniformes; family Melanotaeniidae; genus Melanotaenia; species Melanotaenia boesemani. The sequence continues at coordinate 23,708,591 of NC_055692.1, forward strand.
AATCCATCACTATAAATCTGGTGTCTAAATTCCAATCACTGTAGATTCAGAATTTAGACAAACCCAACAAAGACTTGATTGCTTGGTTTCTTATAGACACACTTAGTCTTCACTAGAATTAACAACTCACGTGTTCACAGCTTAACTTCAGTTCTTATTTATTGATATGGAGCAAGTGAAAAGTTAATTTTATTTTAGCACTATTGTGAAAAAAATGTCTCGAGATTTTGTCATGCCTTCGTAGATCAATTTTATCCATCAGGAATGTGGAAGGTTGCATGAAAAGATGAATGAGAAACAGATGAACCACACGGAGGGCTTTAATCACTGCTCAGAGTGGAAATTATTACACATTACAGTTATGATTGGTAAAAAATATAGTTCATGCGGTGTGTGTGGCATGCAGATTTTGCTTGATTTAAATTCCTCTTTTCCTTTTATACAGGCTGTCCTTGATTTATTACTGTACTTCAGTATGAACAGAATTACAAGATGTTAAATGATGAAGCTCCTGTCTGTGAGATACAAAAGTCTGGGTTGTAAAACTTGACACTGATGTCCCTCTAAGTAAAAAGGACAAAGGTGTTTAAGGACCATTTTCCACAACTTTCAATACAACAAGTGTACAAGTGTTTGTCTGATGGCTAAGTTACAGCCATCAGACAAACTCAGTGATTCACAGTTAACACATTTACAACATAATTCAAGATATTTATGGACTGGAACACTTGCACAATGCAAACACACCCTAACATTTTACCTGTGATCACTTTCCCAAGAACTGGTTTATTTATTTTAAAAAGACATAACAAGTAATATATAGGTGCATTCACAGATGATGACATTAGCCATTTTAAGTATAGACTGCATCTCTGGGCTCACACCACAGCAGTTTTTCAAATCTAATCTTCTTAAGTAAATGCAAAACCTTAACTTGATGTAAAGTCAGCATATCTTTCTATTGTAACAAAATGGAAGCAGATTAGCATTTAGCTTCAGATGTTAATTGGACCTTTGTTCATCTGGTTACATGATGTGAGTATCACTAGTTTACAACTTAAAGGTCAGGTCAAACTACAATATTTAAAAATATACCCATTATCAAGCAATGTACAAGCATGTGGTATACAAGCAAAGTAACCATGGGGAATGTTAATTATGATCTTAATCAATGTCTCTGTAAACAAGCAATAAAAGGCCTGTCAATGATTACTTAACCGTTTAATACAGTTATTAGAGTTCCTTAAAATAGGAGACGTAAGTAAGACAAACAGGTTTCATAGATATGGGACAGCAGCAACGCTACTTTCTTACATCCCTTCAAACACTGGCCCACTTTATTGTCTGCACATTCCACAAGTGTTTGGGACAAACAGTGCATACCTACTTACTCATTAAGTGTCTAGGCCAATTAACTGGACTCACCATCATTAGGGTCTCTTAATTGCTGTGGCCTGCAGAAATAAGTGCAGCTGAGATAATGACAGAGAGCAGCCGCCTCAAAATTTTCCCAGCCTTTAGGAGATTCAGTTAGTTCCATGAGTCTCCGCAGCCTTTCCAATACAGTGAACATTAGCAGCCAAGCACCCTGCTAATTCTCATCATAAAAAGGATAGTGAACATCATGATGAAAGGATGCAGCAGAGCTAAACAGGCAACATATGAGAAACAACACTGTAGTAGTAAGGATAAGTGGCCCACTCATGGGCTCTGCTTAATTGGTGGCTGACTGATGAGCTTATAACAGACTGCACAGCAGCTCACATAAAGCAAAGTGCTGAACACAGACTGATGAAACCACTCTATCCCACAAAGATGCTGTTGGGCAGCTGCCAGTACACATAAAAGGTAAATTCTCTTCTGGTGACATCTAGTTGCTTTTGCTGCCAAATCAATTGGCAGCACAATTTAACGCACACAACACAATGACGAGAATTCTATTCATGAAGTCATTTCTATTGTAGTCCATCCTCAGCTGCACATCAGGAGGCCAGTATGAGGAGAACTGGAATAGCGTTATGACTTATCGTGTACCTGCAGACCAACAGTGAGGTGTCATGTTTGACAGATGTCAAGAGGCAGCATAATTTCTCAAATACGCTTCTTATTTGGCCATATTCAGATGTGAGTCTGCTACATAAATCAAGCGAATATAGTCTCATCAGTTTTTGAATAATATTCACGATAAGATTTTTTTAAAAATTCAGAAACATTTATTATATCATAAATCTCTAATGAGAACGAGGGTTTTTTGTGCTACTTCCTTGAATCCACATATTTTTTACACTGTTACCAGGAGTATCTGTACTCTGATGATACTGTGGAAGATATGATTTCCTTGTCAGGCCTCTTCAGAAATTCTCTCCTTTATATTGGGTAAAATTTTGTGATTCTCCTTTTCCATCTGTATAAATCATGCTCTGTAGAACAAGACAGGGTCTTTCCTTCATGTAGACAGCTTGACTATATGATGGAAACACTTGCATGCAAGGGATAAAACTTATAAATGTAAGTTTAATATGATGCTTCTGATATCTAAATACAAAAGGCCACTTTCATTTGTTAATCATTCAATTTTCAGATATAGTTTTTAAACGATAAGTAAAAGACAAAAATTCAGCTTTACTATCTTGGAGGATGGTACATAGCTAACTCTGGGGTTGCTTTGCCACTTATGAGTGTCATCTATGTTTGACTGGATCAAACAAGACAAATATTTGTTTTGCATTTGCTGGAAAAACAAAGATCTGGCAACTACTGCATAAGCCTCGCTGTTTGAGAAATGACCAAGTACAGAACCCGAGGTTTTAGAAAACTTACCAAGCTCACTACTATGAAATTAGACTTCTTGTGACATTTTACTTGACTTTCCCCAAGTCTGGGAGCAGAAATTTTGAGGTGTCCTCAAATGCAGCATTACTTCACTATTTTCACAGGGACATTCTTGCTCTCTGAGGGAAGTTCAAGTCTGCCATGTATGTACTCTACATGTTTAAGGCCTTTTGGCACTTGTCATGTCTGAAAGATTGTTCCTACAGGCAAAAACAGAAACAGGAGTTATGAAGGGGAAGAACAGGCCTCTAGTAGTACAACATGCTGACAACTTTCAGAGTTCAATTTACTCAGCTAAAAATGGATATCATCTTACCAAAATCATAACTACACTGGCTTTTCTAAAACTTTGACTTTACTGTTAAATTGAAAGTGTATAAAAACATGTCACATGAGGGCTTTTATATTCTCAGAGTAAAGGTAAACCATATTTTCACAGTGAACAGACACATCTATTTGATGTGCAGTCTTTGATTTTGCATGGTTATCCATGCAGTTATGAACTGCTTGAGCAAAAATTAGTGAAAGCTACTAGCACAAGTCTGGAACACTGTACGTAATTTACGAAAGTGGCAAAAGTTATGCCTCTGCTTTGATGAGTTATTAACGTTGATCAGCATTATGCCACACTAACTCCATCCAGTGAACGTGTTTACAGTTAAATGAGTCTTTCATAATGTAAAAAAGGAAAAAAAGTACTTTTTGAAAACAATATTTTTTAAAAAATACTGTTCAAGAACATGCTGTGTTATAACCAACCATTAAATAAACAATAAACATAGCAGGAAACTCATTGCATTTAACAATGCCAACCCTGAGGATTAGCACCTCATTTATAACAAGGAATTAAATGTGGAAAAACAAGTTGTTACCATATGTACTGTACAGGAAATAAAATTTTAATTCAAGGTGGATGGCATTAGATCCCCTAAGTAGATAGCTCTCATATTAAACTGGCCACATGCATAAACTCATAATCTCTCCTTAAGAGACTTCCCTCACCCTGAACTCTGTCAAAACGCATTCAGTCAAGATTAACAAGCACTGGATCTCCAACATGCTAATATAAAAACAATGGCCAATGAACACAGATCAACACACTGAACTGAGAGCTCTGACAGCGCTTTGATGTGAAGAAACACTCCTAGATGAACTACTATAGCTTCAGGGGAATACTCCTGTTATGAATCATACACTTGTCAAGGTTCTCACTTGTCGCTAAACATGAGTGTAAACTTTCCACGAGCTATGTCAGCGATGCAGTCTGCTGCTGTTGACTCTATCCTCTGTTATGCAGTACACTGTCAGGTCAACACCTACCTGGACACACACCCTCTTGATAAAAGGGAAAGGAATGCAATAGCAAGCTTCTGGACCTAATAGATTGCACATCAAGTTATTTCATTCTCTAAATCACACCCATATGGTCAAATATAGCTGCAGTCCCTAAGGAGACGAGAAAACATCAAATAACAAATGTTTGATGATGTAAAAGAAAAAAAGGGTGTGAAACCATGAGACATTTTGCTGTTTATTGTGACTGTTTTTAATTACTCATCAGTCATCAAATTACTGACGTACTGAAACATACCTGTAATTTTAGTGGGTTACTCCCTTGACAGGAGGAAATTTAAGGGTGGATCCTTCCAATGGGTTTCTTCTTGTAAAATAACCTTCAAAGTATTTTAATAAACTTATTTACTGCAGTACAACAGACTTTAAAATTATACATCATCCCTTTCTGCCAGTCTTTGTCCACTGTAGCAGTGCAGCAAAGTGATAAACATTGTCTCCTTTTAAATTGTGTCTCTTCATCTCTGTGAATCTAAGTGTTGACTCTACTCATCACTTTGCATCTGATTTACAGATCTTACTGTTCACACTGAATGCATCTCACGTTACTTCTAGAGAATAAGGCCAAACCACATCCTCTTTAACGTGTTGCTTTTTGGTAAGCGGTGGCAAAAACAAAAAACGTATTTCATAACATGCACCATGCTGCAACTGCAAACCTGGCAGGAACACAACTAATGTTTGCTTAACACTTTCTGATAATGAAAGAAACATATTCTCACAAATTTCCACAAAACTAAGTGAAAGGAACAAGAGTCAAAACAGTCTCTGCCTTTCCTAAAATTAAAAAACCACACTTATGTGATCCAAAAAGAAAATCCTTCATCTTTCAGACTAACACCAACTTCCTGAGTATATGTGTATGACAAAGTAAAGCTGCCCGTTATAGAAGAACAAAATGTAAAACTCAGACACAAGGCTAAAAATATTTGGTGGTGAAACCTTACCACAACTGCAAAACAAAAGAAATTTGAGTGAGAAGATAAAGAGTTGGCCTTTCTCCGTTTTCTTGAAAAGCTACTGATTTTCTCCATCCAAAATTACAGTGGTCTACTTTTGGTTCCTGAGTGTTCACTGTGTAAAAAAGCAGCAAAGCCATCAAAACACAATGTGAGGAGGGTAGGTAGGACATGCACACCAGGCCAGCAGAGCAGTGCTACAATGGAGAATACATTCAAACACTGGAGATGAAAGAACATGATGGTTTCATTGTGACTGTTCTGGGTTGTACTCTAAAACACTTCAAATTGTTTCCCCATCTACTGGGCTCATATCCAGTTCTATTTATTTCTAAACACATTCGGTGAACTGAAAATCGGGGAGTGTAGCCATGTTTAGATATTTTGTCCACACGTTTTGTAAATTAAGTGGACTAGTTAATTCAGAGTCAATCCCATTGAACAGGATACTTTAAGGAGAACTGAGAAAAGAAAAAAAAATTAAATAAAAAAAACCAACAAACTGATCAATAAATGTGTGAGTGTTTCTGAGGTCTGTGACTGCTCCAGCCTTTACCTTTACTTCTCTCCTGAATACAAGACTAATGGAAAGTCTCCAGGGGGTGCTTGAGGGTTATTCTCAATTTGGAGCCTAAATGTAAGACTTATTTTCAATTTCCACTTTTATCATGTATCATTAGTCAGAACAACTTATATTTAGGTACTGTACACTTTGACTGTGCAGAAAATATGAATGAGCCTTCAGTATAGTGTCCGAAGTTCACATACTTTTTATAGGCATAAAACAGGATAAATAATATTAATATTAGAGTTTGCTACATTTAAAACTGCTGTATACAGGTCAACCCACGAATATAAAATAAGAAATGTGCAGCCCAGCAGACAAAGATGCTGAGTAATTAATTAAGCTGCGTCCAGCTAATCAAATTCACTTATCTCGGATGATTCATGGGCATTGAGATACTTCTATTAACTGAATCCACTTACCAAGGTAACAGATGTACTTTAAGCTGCTTTCTTCACCTATTGCAGGCGGCGAAAAAAAGAAAGAAAAAACTTTCAACACTCAGCAGGTCCCAGCTCACCTCAGCCTGACAACTATTGTATCAAAACACGAACAACACAAAGCACTAAGCAGCTTTAACAACTTTCCTCTGTCAAATACAAGAACAACTAAACGTAGCTAATCCCTTTTCTCATCTGCATGTAAAGATGGCACGCACGAACCCTACCTGACTGCGCGCGCACTGCTACAACAAGGACTATGTCGCGGAGCCATGTGCCGTAACCAAAATAAAAAGGTTGACAGAGGCAACAACCAGAGGCGTGTCGCGTCGCTGAGGAGGGAGGAGAGGAGGCTGCTGCAGAGATAATTGAGCTATTAATTTAGAAACGGCCGAGATGTGCGTCCACGCGCCACCTGCTGACAGAGTGGAGCAGCGCGTGCGACACCAACAGCAGCCCCAGCTGCAATTAATTGGAGCCAGCATCTTTCACCTGGCCTCGCAGGTTTATTTGGCCCGTCATTAGTCAACAATTTTAAAAACTAAATGTCAAAACATGTCAAGCTGAAAAAGATGACATTTTTTTTTCTCATAAAGTATCAATAAAACCGTTTAAATCGTCATAATGTCAAACTCTAGAAGCGTCACTAAAATATAACTATGTACATTCCTTATTTTATCACTACTAAATTCGGATTCGACATAAATGTTAAAACGTTTAAAAATGAATACTGAACACAATAGGTATCACACTGTTCTGTTTAATAGATTTTCTAAATAAATTGCGTACCATACAAATGTAATACATTGTTTTTTAAAGCAAATATATATTATACTTTCAGTTTTATAAACTGTTATAATCTGTACAATCATCTCATGTGTCTAAATTAGATATTTTTTTTTACAGTGAAATCAGGAAATTGTTACATAAACTTGCAAAAGAACTTAATGATAAAGGTCTCTACTTAGTCTTAGAAACTTGTCTGAAAAATTGCCTGGCTGGCACAAATACAGAGGGTTTTCTGAATACTGTTGTTAAAGGTGAGACTGTTAACAGAGAAGACATTATAGGAAGTAGCAGCAGCAAACAGAGCAGGAATAAAGTGACCTGGGAGTGTTCTATGGACAGATGATCTGTGACATGTCATTATAGATAAGTTTTGGCACAAACTGCAATAATTCAGTCACATCACATAAGAATAATTATTCAACCATCAGCTCCAGAGATGTGCAGATTCAGTTCTTATACAACACAAGTTATGTTGTTTAACTTAACAGAGGTTTGAAGTTTAATTTCAAAGGATATAAACTTTTATTACAGCACCCAGAATGTGATCTATGTCTTTACTTTCACCTTTGGCAGATCATTACATTGTTTCTGAGGCCCCTAAACACCTTAACATTCTTTATTAGAAATCTTACTGAAGAAACAACCACATAGATTAGTTATTTTTATACTCCTAAACTCTTGTGGAACAGATCTTGATATACAGTATCTGAGCCCTTATTGTGTTTTATTTTGAGCACTATGTACAGATGTTGATGCTGTTTCCTCAAGTACTGCAGGTTTTTCAGAGATCTGAAAGAAAATCTGGAGAAAATATTTAAAGGAATCATTAATAATCCAACAGAAAGTACACAATTCCTCATTCATAACTCCCAGCAATGGTTTGTGATGGCATGGTGAAGACAAAAAGCTGAACGCAGCATTGCAATGTATCAGGACCTCAGAGCGAATGTTACTGTTCAGCGGGAAGGAATGCAAATTTCCTGCAGCTGCAAATAGTTGTGGAGCAAAAAAAAAAAAAAAAAAAAAAAACAGTCCATTATTTGCAACTGAAACAGTCACATCAGCTTACATTCTTTCCTTACAAGTGGTGTGTGAAAACACTCTTCAAGTCTTTGTGAAACTCACACAAACACAGATATTGTGTATGTGCACACACATGCAGGTTGGTGAGAGAAGAAACTACATGATGTACACCTCTTCTCTTCTGGGAAACTGAGTGAGCATGCAGCTCTCACTAAACCAGGTGTTGAAGTGTGTCAGGTAATGGAACAAAGATTTTGATCATTGCTGGTCTTATGAGTGTTTTCACATGTGGACAAACAGTGAGTGAGGAAGTCAAACTGGTGTCACATAATTCCCAGGAAAAGTTCCAAAAGCACGAGTCCTTTCTGACGTACCTACAGAAAGCAGAGGATACTCTGTGGTCACAAAACATAAACAAATAAACTTGTGGATATGGTTAGATGTAAAACGTATTAGTTCTAATGACAACTGCAAGATTTCATGATGTCCACTAGAGGGGGGTGTGACACAAAAATGCTTCATGACTTTTCATATTTACTTTGAAATAAAAAAAATAAAAAAAACTATTTAAAAGGTTCTGCAGAAAAATGGTAGTCCAAAATGAAAACTTTATCTAATATATAATCAGGCATCATTCATTTTAACTTGCAACAAAAGTCCTTACCTACAAACCAGCCATCATCACATTTCTCCATCACTTGCACAATGTCTCCTTCTCTGAGCTCTAACTCATCTGAATTCTGTGGTTTGTAGTTGTAAACAGCTTTGTATCTAAAATTGATAACATGAAAAAAAAAAGAAATTATAAACCAGCCTGACCAAAACTAGTCTGTTCTGCAACAATGAAATCAAACAGACATACGGTTGGCGTGGCACCACTGTGGAACCAGAGTTGTTTGGCACTTGTGAGTTGACATGTGCATGAGAACGAGCATCTGGGTTTGGTATTGCACCCTGGGAAAAACAGAAACCTCATATCAGACATTATGACATAATAAATGAGGAGTCATACTCCAAAGACAAACAGTGACAGCACAGGTGTGAACATGCTGTGAATTTCTAAGGGCTGCAAGTGAGAGCAGACCTGTGGGGGATCAGTGTATCTGGGAGTGTTCGCTGAGGGAGCTCCTGCTCTGTGCACAGATGCTGATGACTGAGTGGAAGGAGAAACGACTCTAACTGAGGAGCTCTGGTTGGCCAAGTGTGCTGCAACCCAATGGCTGTTCTGGCTGGAGGGTGAAGCAGTTGTGGAAGTACTGTGGGGCAGACGACTGGGTAAAGGTGTCTGGTTGGGGGATTGTGACTGTGAAGCTGGACTGCCATACAGAACAGGTGAAGACGGTTTCACAGGGGAGTGCTCAGGTTTGGGACTCATGGAAGTGGGACTGAAAGGGTGCAATGGTGACCGTGAGCAGGGTGAGTGGACTGGGCGTCCTGGACTCTGTGGTCCAGGTGAGATGGGAGACATGGGGCCCGGTGAGTACTCATCCATAGAGTATTTGGTTCGGGGCATCTTGTTGACCTGGACATAATTGGCTGGGAAGATGCCACTTCGACTTGTTCCAGAGATCCTGCCCTCCAACCATTTATCATCAACACGCCTGGTTATGCTGATCACCTCACCCTGGAGGACAGAACAGCATTTAGAAAGATTATATTGCAAAACAAAAAACTAAACTAAAAATACAGATAAAATCTCAGAAAAACTAAACTAAAAGCTGCACACATGCAATATATATCACTGTAGATACTGCAATGATAACACAACTTGATTTAAACAAATATTTTAATATATGGTGCAGAAAGTATATCACTGAACACAACATATCACAAAATAACAACAAAACCAAAATAAATTGACATTTCTCTAAACAAAAAATTAAATAACTACAAAACCAGAAGAAAAAGTTGAATTTTAATGTTGTGCTTTCTGTCTTGTTGAAGTGTTTTATGAAATGTTATCCACAAAGCTTATTTTGTGTAATGAGGTCTATGGTTTTGCTTTGTGAAATCTTCAGTATTTTGGTGTTTTGTCATTTGTTTTTGTATTTTCTTCTTTGTTGTGTTTTGTGAAACGTTTTCGGCTTTTTGGTTTTGCTGTCATCCTAATTAGACAGACAGCATCATTAACTTATCTTGCCAACATGCATAGATAATATTTATAAAAATGCCAATAAATATAAGTTTGACTCTCAGGAAAAGGAAGATGTTTAACACTGAGTTAAAAGATTAAAAATTAGCATTCATCTGTTGTAAAGTTCCTGGGAAAACAGTGGAGATGGTAGAAAATATTCTGCATAAAGATTTAAACATGTAATGCATATACAGTATAAATGAAGCTCTTCCAAGCAGTCAATTACCTTGGCCACAAAAGTCTTTTATTCGCCAAATAAAAAGACTGGTTCCTTCCAATAAATAGTTTTGATACATCCATTTTTTTTTTTTTTTTTTGCAAATCAGACAGACAACACATAATTTCTCAATAAGTCTTAGAAATGTTGATCAGTGAATTTAATCACAAAACCAGGATATTTCCAAAGAGAATGTGAAACTAAACTAATCAATGCCTGATCATTTACTATACAAACAAATCAGTGGTGTCAGTTTTTGTTATATAATTTTTAAAAAGAAAGCAATTAAGAATGTTATGAGGCCAATGAGGAACAAAAGCATCAGTCTGTCTTTTTCCAAAATCTTAACCTTAGATATGAGCTTTTGTACCAAAATAAATACAGTTAGACATAATAGAAAATGAACCACTCACTTTACGAAAAGAAAGTTCAACTGGTAGGTCGCCATTGAAGTTGTACAAAGCTACAGCTTCCCCGTAGTCCAACACCTGAAGACTAGGAGACCTAATAGGTGTCGGCTTCTCTGTGGGAGGCAGAATCTAACAGGGACATGCACACTGTTAGTCAGTAGCTCCTGGTCTATGATATAAACATATTAAGGTGAAATAGCTTGAAATGACAAACATGAAGAAATTCACCTCCACATAAGATGTGGGAAAAATACCAGCTCTTCCATGATGCTCTCCTTCAAACCAGTTGGCATCTACCTGCCTGTGGATGTAAACTATATCCCCTTTCTGCAGTGTGAGCTCTCTGAAGAGAAGAATAATGATAAATGACAAAAATGGGCATCCTTCAGTCTAACGAAGTGAGTCCAAAGAGTGTAAATATTGTTTCATATGTACATTATGAAAAGGATTCAGACTTCAAGGTCAGTTTTGACACAGAGCTTCTTACAACTTGAAGTTTTCTTTCAGAAAGGCATGTGATGATATAAGAAAGGCATATTTTTTAGTATCAGCTCATACAACTCACTTGGGTGACTGAGCCTGGAAATTAAACTTGGCTCTCGCTGCTTTCATCTGGAAACACAAACCAATCATTCAGTGTTTTACAAAGACTTGCAGTTATCATGAGAACAATTCATAACATGCCCTCTATGACAAGTTTTAACCCTAAAAAAAAAACAGGAAAGTACACAAACATACCTTTTTCTCTTCTTTTTTTGATGGGAGCTCCATTGTTTCATTTGCAGGGCAAAGACGCTCTACTGTGGAACACAAAGAAGATGCAGAGGTGTTACAGGGGTCTAATCCATGAACTCTCTTGTTTTAAAATTTGTTACTATTTAAATGCTATAACAGCCTTAACAACTACCAAACTTTAAAATGGATATTAAATTTTCAGGAAAAGACTCAACAGAGCTAATCTTTAATCAGTCTTCCAAGTCTCACTTCCTATTTTTGTGGACTTCCTCCCCACCCATCACCAGCTGTTCCTACAGGAAGAACCTGAAAAGACTTTCCACGTTCTCAGCGGCTTCTTTTAACAAGTGAAATACCAAAGTAGAAAACACACAAGCAATGAAGGAAAACCATGAGAGTAGCCTGTTTTCTTAACACACTTTTGGATAGACATAAAGATAAACTGTGCATATGAATTGCTGTTTCAAAATAAAATGAAGCCCATGTTTACCATATGCAGGAGCAGATGTCGATGATGTTGCACCAGCGGCCTGGACAGGCTGCTTTGATGCTGATGAACTGCTGAAAAAGTGAAGAAAAGAAGTCCCTTTTATGTTTACATTTGTGTCAGTGAGTCACCCAATCAGGGAGAGGGGTTTCCCATGACAGCAAAAAACAGACACAGATAAATACAGTCAGTTAGGAGACAGCGTATGTGGTATTTTTCAGCAGGTTTAATGTACACAGCTGTTTGGTTTAAATACATTGGATGGAGATGAGAGAAATAATCGGATAGCCAGAGGGGCCAGTGTGTGGGTCTTTGTTTTTCTTGAATTGAAAATCTGGTTTTAATGAGGCATGTAGCTTCAATTATCCTTACAACCCTGACAGTCCATTCATGAACAGAATCACGAGCCTGTGTGTTTGTGGGTTAGGGATAAACCCAAAACCCAAAGCTTCCAGCCTGCCTGGATTCCTCTAAACTCATCTACATGTTTCCAGACAGTGTGATTTTTGTGTTTCACTGTTTTCCGTTTGCAGCTGGGCACCCCTCACAAGTAAGATCCCTGATACTGTATGTTTCAAATTCACACATCCCCAGTAAAATCCTCTTAAGACTGGAAAAGGTCACAATCCATGAGCTCAATTTATCAAACAACAGTGAGAATCCTCCAAGAATGCATTACACACATGGTAAGAAATGTGGAATGCTGTCTGCTCTTTGAAGAGAAATACTGAACTTGAACTTGTTAAATTAACTATTTCCCAACAGAGCGTCTAGCTCATAAAGTCACATGATCACGTAACAGGCACCCAGCCAGGTATCAATGGCTGAATTACAGCATTGGAATTCCTAAAAGAGCAGGAAGAATGCAGCAGTTTCCACTAAATGATGATGCAATATCAAAGTGGATTAGAAGAAGGGGAGCTGCACTAAGAGGAAAGCTGTGAAGATTGATCCTGGATTTTCTAGTAGCCTATGCTTGCATGAACTTCTTCTTTAGAGAGAAGAAAACACTATATAAGTAATGCCTAAGGCTTACCAATCATGTATAGCCATACCATGATTTTTCGCCTAATTTCAGTTGCTTAGATACTCTTATAAAATGCACATTTGTTTATGATGTCCACTTATCTGTGAGGGAAATTTGTATTTACTTTTATCTGTCTCTTTGTTAATGTTTAAAGGCAAAATTTGCTCATTAGTGTAACAAAGCAAAGATATGAATTACTGTACAATAAAGGAAAAAGATCTAATCAGAAAAATCCAATTCCAATTTAAAATTAAAATCAAATACAAAATCCAATCAAATAAGAATATGTTAAAAGATTAGTAAAACTTCTATTCAAAGCAAGCGCCTCAAAGAGTAATCATTCTTAGATTTCTACATTGCAATCACATAGTAACACTTATTTCTGTCATTGACTAACCTGTGGTTGGTAGTGCCAGTCTTTGGAGCAGCTGCTGGATCCCTGCCTCTGGCCTCCTACAAGCAGAGTGAACACTGAACACAGTTTGTTCCCTGCAGCACCCCTCAGCCTTCTGTACTTCACAGTTCAGAGGAAATCTCACAACAACTCAGACAAAGTAGAGGTGCTGACCACTCCCAAAGGAGCAAAGAAATCCCCTGGGTCCTATCCTCCTCAGACTACCAACAACACTGCTCATGATCTGTCTGAGCTGTCTGTGATTTCAGTCAAATTACAGCCTATGAAGTTGATTCAATCACACACAAAAAAATCAAGAAAAGCATGAGAATTAACATTTTTGGCAAGCTGCAGTGGAGCTAGAAAGGGAAGTGCTAAACAACATTATGAAAAAATACAATTAAAAGAAAACAAAGTCTTAATTTTTTGGCAGTCAGGTCTACATTTGCTGGGGGGAACTGGCAGGCAGGTGATTTAGAAAGCAGCTCAATAAGAGTGCAAGGCAGGCAGGCAATTCTGAGTTGGTCATCCAGGTCAAACAGGGGAAAAAATGCATACAGTATATTCAAAGCAAGCAGAAGTATCATACTGATACGCAGCTTTTATCAGGAGCGTGGAGATGTTGCTGAACTGGATTTTGCTACAGGGATACTTGAACAGAGAGAGTCAGGAGGGGGGGCTCAGTACCTCACCCCAGCGTCGACGCTGCTTCTTCTGGGAAAGTCTCCTCTCCAGACCCTGAATCTCCGAGTCCAGCTCAGCCTCAAATCGACTCAGTTCAGATACCAAACTGGCCTGAGCCCCAGCAGTTATGAAGGTGGAATGCAAAATTAAAACATGACTACAGACTCTGAGCTTTGGAGCTAATGATGGATGTTCTAAACTTTAAAAAAATAAATCTTGGTAGTGTGAATTGACAAACTTTGAATATAATTCGTGTGGTAGATGCTCACCTCAATGGAAGGGGACTTTGGTTTATCAGGTTGTTTTTGGGGGGACAGCAGAGCCTGCAAAAGAAAAAAAAAATACCAGAAGTTGGTTTAGGGATAAAATTGTTACTGAAACATCTGTCACATAAGGCCAAAAACAACCAGGCAAAACAGAAAACATTCCAGAGTCATAGCAACATGAAAACCTCATAATAAGTGCTTGTACAGTTTATTTATACATTTATTCGGGAATTTTAACTCCACGTAAAAGAAAAAAAGTAAGAAAGCTGTGTAAAATCCCAAATATTAAAATAAATAAATGTTTTTGGAAAGCAACTGTGTGGAAGGTGCCACATGTTGCTCCAAACCCTGTATTGATGATGCACTATAAACAATGCCATGGGCACAAATGCACTCTTCTACCATCATGGATGATGACTGCTGAACTATTATCCAATACATTAACACATAGCTACTCAATTCAGTCCTACAGGGGCTGCAGTTATTCAATGTATTACTGCTCCAACTCACCTGACTCAAATAAATGATTCGTTGTGTAGAACTTCATGGGCTGTTGGGTTCATTTGATTTGAGTCAGGTGTGTTGGAGCAGGGATACATTGAAAACCTGCAGGACCCTGGCCCTCAAAGCACCAAACTGAGTAGTCCTGCATTAACCTGTTAGATGGTCCTGTTCCTCTTTTGCGGTAATGAACCACTCAGGATCTGGTCAGAATCTTTGTCACAGCATAATTCGCTTAGTTGAGATCATAATTTCAGTTTTAAAAAAATTCCATGCTAAAATTGTTACTGAGTTACATTTTAAAAAATATGGGAGAACAATTACAATTTGCCAAAACACATTTGAATAGGTCACAATAGAAACAGACATACAGATTAATATATTTCTCATTTTAACAAGCACAGCATACGTTGTTCACTTTCTTCTTACAAAGACTTGACACCACTAGTGGCTGATTATATCAAACATTACTTTAAAAGGCCCTGCTGCTGGGGAAACAGATAACTGCTTTATTATTTTTTCTTTTTCTCATTTATTTATTTATTTATTTTTTTTTTTTTTTCGAAAACTTGGCTGCACTTATTTCTGTGAAGTCCAAGTCAACCTCTACCCCCCTAAATCCAGCCTTGTGTTGGAAGTCATTGTTGTTACGATCAGAGACTATAATGTCAGTAAGAAGCAGCAAAACACAGATATGTTCTGTGAGGTGGTTTTCATAATACTATCTGGGGGATACAACATTGACCACTGTCATGAAGAGGAAATTAAATAATTCCCCATGCTGTGAGCCATTATACACCACAAGAGGTTAACACCATAATACAGATCACAAGACACATTAGCTCTCATGGGGGAGTGGAAACAAAGATTTCTTTTCTTTGCATGTGTAAACACAACACACATTATGCACACCAGATCTGGGACATTGTTTCAAGAGCCATTAAAAAAAAGCAAAAACTTTAAAAGACACTGCTCTGCAACTCACAGAGGGTATAAAAAAAAGTTAACACATAAATAGCAAACAAATGACCACACACTCATTTGCAACAGTGCCTAGACAGTACAGGACACACGGGATAATAAATAACAGCCTTGCTGATGCTTAACCTCAGCACCTTATTAATCACACACATAAATCATTTCTTTTTCTTGTCTGAAAAGCTAAACAATGAATTCTGGAAACATGAATAAAAGAAGTGAGCATATCCAAGGATAAGCAACCAACAATGAGCACAAGTTACTGGATACCTTGTGTAAGAAGATGAAATTCGAGGAGTTAGACTTTAATCCTTAAAGAAAAAGGTGATAGACCTGATCTAGAGATCCTCTGGGAAAACAAGACTATACAAAGAATTACAATAATCAGAGGCAAGAACAATGCCAAAGGAAACTAAATCTGAATTATCACATTTATATTAGAGTCTGTCTTCAAAGTGTGAGCCTGTGTAAGTTCATACCTTGTTGCTGCTCTCTGAGGTAGTGCTCTTTCCTGGCTCAAAGTCGAATATACTTCTTGGTTGAGGGTGCTGCTTTCCCGGGTCTGACAGCTTATCAACATCCTCGCTCCTGAAACACAACACCACCACCACACACACACACGCACACACCGCAGACAGCAACTTAATCACGGCTTCATTGTGAGATGCCTGTAACAACAAATCCAAACTTGTCTGACCCACACATTTTCCCTCCACTGAACTTGGCCAGACTGTTGGTTGGTATTTAAACAAGACATCGACTTTGGTCTGTATCATACAGAAAATCGTGAGAATAGAGAAAAAAGTTGCTCGGTCCAAAAATACTGATAGTTCACGTCTTGCACTAAGCTAGTCTGGCCATTTCTTCTGTTTTTACATGTGTGCTAAGCTAACGACCTGTAGCTTTGATATTTCCAGAGGTGAAAACAGTCTTTTCTATCTGTCTCAGAAAAGAGCAAAAATAAATAAATAAAAAATCACATTTACTCCCAACTCCACACAAAAACCTTGATGTCGCATGTCAACACAAAGCTCATATACATATTGTTTTTAACTTTCATTCTATATGTTTTTTGGTTTTGGCCACAAGGAAGCTACTGGTTCAGAATTTAGTAAAAATCTCCCTTCTCCAGCAAGCTTCTCCTTCTACAAAAATCTTGGTGACGACCTTGTGACATAGACAATGCTGGCAGAGAACATTTTCTATATAATGAAAATGACATCAAGTGTGTTACAAGTGATGTCAAGGAGTGAGTTGTGGTGCATTTGCAGGAATGTAGATCTAGCCCTTTAAGTTTGATTCCTGTTCTTTATGTGTTCCCTCCATGGAGCTCAAAGTTTAATTTTCTTACCACATTGGAAACAGCATGTATCTTTTGTCAACTGAAGGTTTTATTAAATTGCCCAAGTAGTGTGAAGTGAGTGATTGTCAGTCATGTCAGAGTGCCATGTGATGAGCCTCTCTTCTTGCTTGAGGGGATATGAAAAGACCTCCTATGACTGTGAAGTAGCAATATTAAATCATGGTAAACTCACCAGTCTGGTAGGGCTCCATAGGGTGTTAGTCTGAAGAGGTTTTTGTCTGCTTCATTGCGTTCTTCTGTTTTTGCAGACAACTGGAGCCCTGTGGATCAGTGGACCAGTGCAGATCAGTCGTAAAGTAAAAAATTAATGGTGTGGGTTTTTGTGGATTTACTCACCTTCTGCCGACCACCGCTCAGAATCCTCCAGCTCAGACTCTGATGAGCAAAGATTTTATTTTTAGACTTTCTACACCACTAAACTGTTGTACATATTTAAGTCACAACTGATGTTTGAAGCTGAACAATGTGGAGGTCATTTTATTTTTTTATGATTTTTTTTCTTATCAAGTCATACTTTTGCATAAATGATAACATGTTTGTGTATTCAACCTCAGTCTACAGATTCAGCTGATAAATCAGAGTTATGAAAAGAAAGGTTTGGCAGTCAAAGTACAGCATAGCATAAAATCAGTTATGTGTAGTCAAATTATCTTAAAAACTTATATTTGGGTAAATGCACTTTTCCAGTTGTGTATTCCAGCATGATTATTCTTAATCAACAAGTTAAATCCTGCATTTGTCATGCCAAAGACAGAAAAACATAAAAGAATGCCCTACAATGGTGCACAGCTAACAGTGAACAAATTTCTATTATACAGCACATAATAAAGACACATGATCAGCAGGATTTGGGAGGGGCTGAGATAAAAAGCTGGATTATTGTCAGAGCTCATAAGCTGAAATGACATAACGCTTTAGGGTTCTTTCTTTAGGGCTCTTTATTTCTCCTTTTCTGCTGCAATAATCAGTTGGATCACCTTTACACTACCTGACATATTGACACAGTGGAATTTGCTGTAGTTAAGTGTGTGAGAAGAGGAGGAGGAGTGTCCTTACCCTCTGGCCTCTTGTGAATCTGTCTGAACATGCTCTTGTACCAGTCTCTAGGCTTATTCACGCTCTGGCACATACAAAGTAGAGAGGAGCAGAAAGTAAATCAACCTATTGAAGTAGTCAGGTCACATCAGGATGAAGTGTAATAACTGAAAAGTTTTGTGTTTATCTTACAGATCTGGACGCAATGGGCATCCCAGTCTCATCCACTGGACCTATTCCTGAGAACTTGATAAGCCTTCCATCCCTGCTAGGAGCCCAGCTGCGCGGTAGAGTAGAAGAGACTTGGACACCATTGGACAGTCCACCTGTGATATTACCACAACAGCAAGACTTCAGTCATTTTGATGTTTTAATTATTACTAAATTTGGCTTCAAACTATGTAAACAAGCATGTATCTCTTGTTCAGCCCTAAAATAAAATGCAAAATCCTGGATCCAAGCTACTGAGCTTTGTTTTTGTATCTATTTACATTTAAAATGCAGTGGAAAGCAAATGTTTTAAGGTTAATTTTATTACATTTCTTATAATGTCATCTTACAGTGAAATTTACCTTCAAATTCTTTTGATTTTTGAACCCATTATTATAACTTGTACTGCAAAACACAGTTTCAAAAACCACAATCTTACCTTGTGACTGTGAGGGTCCATAATACGATCCAAAGCTCAGAGTTGGTGAGCCTCCTCCATTCAGCTCTGGCCCCTGGTTTCAAGACATGTACATAGCTTGAATTTTATAGCATGTTGTGCTTAAAATTTCCACAGGGAGGAGCACTTGTTTTGTTGTCTTCCCCTTCTTCAATCTTAGCATGTTAATACAGCCTGCAGGCCATTACATACCTTGACCTCTCCAGATGGCAGCCTCGCTGAGCGAAAAGGGCTCAGAGGAGGAGTAGGGAGACCAGGGGAGATGACCACCTCATGGGTAAGTTCTGGAGAAGTTAGTATGTGCTGGCTTGAAACTCCAGAAACCCTGGAGAAAATATTCTGGGAGCCATTCAGATGGCCTGCCACTTCCGCACTTTCCTAAACACACAGGAAATTAGAAATATGGATGAACAAAAATAATGTGTGAACTTTGCTCCTCTCCATGTGCTCTTGTGGGCCCTTGGTAAACAACACTCTCTAGGGGAGGTCATGTGAACTTGTTAGCGGACCATTTATTCTCTGGAGAATAACTGGCCTCTGTGGGGGGAGTGTGATGAAAAGGCCCCTAATTTATTTAAAGTACGAGCAGTGGGAAGTGGTGTTCCACCCTCTTTATCATCTCTCTCGCCACAACTGCAGAAAGGCCTCATTCAAGGTGCAGAGTGGGGACACTGAAATAGGAGAGGACCATTATGAGCCCATTTGCTCCCTTTTCACCAGTCCTGCAAGTTAGGGGGGTGGAGCTGGGGTCAGAGAAGTTGGGAGGGCCTGTTAATTTCAACCTCTAAGTCCAGTGGTCTCCATGGTGATCCTTTCCCTCCCTGCCAGCCCATGATGGCCATTTCTTCCTCTGTTGGAACATTATGTATTTGAATCAGGTGCTTTAGTCCTCCCTGAGTGGTTGCCAAGGGTCATGAGAAAGAGCTGTGTGGCTTCGAGTAACAGTGCAACTGTTATCTGCACTGCATGTTATTGTGAAATAGATCCACACTTATTAATGTTGCAGTGATTACTTTTCTTCTTCTTCTTCTCAATTTAGCCATATTGCTAAACAACTTCTCTGCATTTATAGACATATTTCATTTATGATTTGGATTTACCTGAGTCTGCATGTGATCCATTACAGTCCTTCTGTGACAGATATTAAACTCTTGTACCCAACATCAATTATCTGCAAAGACATACACATTATTTATTGAATTGTTAGTTTTCATTATCATTGAAATATAATCCTAATGAGCTGAAAGATATATGTGAAGGCATGCAATGTTTTGATTGTATTTTAATCATATTTTGTGTCTTTTTGTCAAAGCAGACTATGGTGTGGCATGCACCATGCATTTTTCTTTATATGTGCAGTACTATAACGATGCTAAATCATGATTCATAAATACATTTAAATCCCAAACACTTTGTTTTAACAGAGAATTATTACAAATAGTTGCACAGAAAAACCTCCTTTTCTAATAGAGGTTTAAATAGAGCATCTATCTAGTTAAAATAACACATAAATACAGATATTAATTGTGTGAATTACCAAAATAATCAAAAACTTTTTTTTGTTGTACAAAACTAATGTAAACAGATGCTTTCCATTTCTTTAGGAGGGAATGTTTTTATTGGAAATATTCAATCCAAGTTATCAAAAGCAATCTTATCATCCTTAAATTTATCTCTTTAACCCTTTAAGCTGCTTTTTGTGAAGAGAAGAACTGAGCTTCCCAGCTATAAATACACATTTAAACCCCCGGCAGACTTGACAGCTGTTCCATTATCACATCCTACTAGTTTTCCAAAGAGGGAAAGTCAGCATCACCCGCTTTTCCTTGAAACTACGGAAAAACCCACCCTAAACAATGAGTCACTCACATGCCTGCCTCATTTTTCCCAGTCATACAATGCTATAATGACCCTAACATGAAGGGGCTGGATGATGGAGAAGCTGGGCTACTGAAAGTAGAGATCAGGCCCTAATAAACTGCACCTCAGAGTCACAGATTAGGCCTGCTGCTTGAACATCAAAGGCATGCTGAAAGCGAGAGGGAGAATATTTCCACTCCTGAATGTGGCAGGCACCTATAGCAGCTAAATGGTCTATAATGACAGTGTAAACCATCGCTTCTCTGCATCCATGAAACCTTGGTTTCAGAAATGGGAAGTTGTTAAATTATTTTTAATCTTTGTTGCATTTACATTGTGATTGAAACTAGCATTTTTCCAGAAACCAAACCAAGGATATAATAGTTGTTGATTTTTACCATTTTATGAGGTCAAAATAAGGATTTGCCTTTTATTTATTTTATTTAAAAGTTGCTTTAAAGCTTGACAAAAAAAAAAAAAAAAAGTAATAACAGAGTCTGGACCAGGGTACAACAGGAACACTATTTGCAACTAATGAGTTTTCCATGTGGAATTTGCTGCTGAACATTAGAGTCTATAATCATTGTGGTCTCGACCAAGAAAACTATACACTTTGTGTGTTTCTGTGCAGCACAAAACCTATGCAGTGATAGAATCAATGTTCAGAATTTCAGACAACAATATAACTCAGCTGAATCATCATCTCCCAATAAACTGTGTTACATAACAGGAAAAGATGGGAACCAGATTATTGTGACAACAACAATGGCATTACTGCTCAGGCATGACAAATGACCTGTCATCCCCTGAAAGCAATCACAGCCAGCTGATTATCCATCTAATGGGAAGCATTGCAAATAAGCTGCACTTGGATATAATAGCTTAAACTCATTCACACAGTGTCTGACATATTGGTCTGTGTTTACAGCTGATCTCCTCTAAGAAGGCAGCAGCTTTAAAATGTGTTGATGAGTCAATTTTAAGTTCTTCTGAAAAGAAAGCAAAGAGGTTCCTTTTCTTTTTACTGCTACCACTCAAGTATAATAATACAGAATCAAAGACACCCCCAATCAATTTAATATTGCAGCTTCACAAAAGTCCAAAAAGTTCTGCCTCCTTCAGCTTCAGTAATGCAACCGTCAATCTTCAATCAGACTCTCCTTGCCTCACTTACATCACTGAGCTCATCAGTGTTTACCGAAGGATTATACAACTACACAGATATTCTAATTATATCCTTGTGAGATAGTTTTGATGTTCAGTTCTAATATAATTTTATAAGCATTAAAATTATGGACTAATATTTTCTTTTACTACATTTTTCAAAGCTTGATCTTGGAACATTCTCCACTTAAATACTCAAAAAGAAAAGAAAAATAATGGCTGACTTTTAGGAAGGATTAATTAAAAGAAACATTTAATTGCTTATATTTACCCAAAGGTTTTGGTTATGGATTCATATTAAGTTTATTTAATCACATCTGATCTTGTTCAATTTATTTACACATGGCAGTAAAAATAGTAAATGAAAGTTTGTAATAAAACTGGATGAGAAGTATATACAATCCCATTTCCAAAAAAGTTGTAATGCTTTCTAAAAAGTTAATAAAAACAGAATGCAATGATTTGTTAATCTTATAATCCCTTTTTAATTCCCAATGGAACATAAACAACATACCAGATGTTGATGCTGAGACATTTTAACATTTCATGGAAAATATTAGCTAAATTTGATGGGAGGAACAAATCTCTAAAAAGCTGTAACAGGGCGATGTTTACCACTGAGTAGCATCTTCTCCTCTTTTAACATCTCAATGTAAACGTCTGGGAAGTGAGGGGAGCAGTTGTTGGAGTTCCAGAAGATTAACGTCGTCCCATTCTTGTCTGATGCAGGATTCTAGCTGCTCAACAATCCTATGCCTTATTGCTAGATTTTTCATTTCATGTTGCACCAAATGTTTTCTGTTGGTGAAAGCTATAGGACTGCAGGCCGGCCAGTTTAGCATCCAGACTCTTCTGCAAAACCATGCTGTTGTGAAGGATGCAGTATGTGGTTTAGCATGATCTAGTTGAAATGTGCAAGACCTACCCTGAAGGAGACGTTATCTGGATGGGAGCAGATGTTGCTATAAAAACCTCTATGTACTTTTCAGCTTTACACAGATGTGTAAGCTGGCCTCACCAATGCAAGAGTAATTTATGAAAGTGGCCCTGAGCACATGCAGTGATTTCCAGTAGAGAATGATGCTTTTATGATGAAAAATGTTCTTAATGCAATGCTGCCTGGTGGCTTATAGATCACAGGTTTTGACCTTGGGCCTTGTCCTATGCATACAGAGATTCCACCTGATTTTCTGAATCTTTTTATATTATACACTATAGAAGGTGGGATCTTTTGCAATTTTACTTTAAGGAATGTTTCTTTGCAATTATTCCACAATTTTAGACACACTTTGTCATAGACTGGTGAACTTCTGCTAATCTTTACTTATGATAGGCTATTCCTCTCTGAAAGGATCCTTTTACACCAAGTCATGTTACTGACCTGTTGCCAATTAATCTAATTAGGTCCTCCACATGTTTTTGATTTATACCAATAACCTTTTTAGTACTTTTGTTGTCTGTCTTCCAACTCTTTCAAGATGTGTTACTGCCATTAATTTCAAAATGAGCTAATATTTTCCACAAACTGTTAAAATGTCTAATATGAAGGAATAAAAAATGGGTTTTTGAGATTTGCAAATAATTGCATTCTGTTTTCATTTACATTTTACACATCAGCCCAACTTTTTTTCGAAATGGGGGTTATATAATTCAAATACCTACATCAACCTTGTAGCCATGTTTACTTTTCATTTTTAAGAGGAATAATTTAAGTATTCTCATTCATCCAAGAAACCTTCTGATGACTAAGCTCATGTCATAACATTAACATCATCTCACTTCACTGGGGAGCAAAATCCATCATTGAACTGTTCCAGCATCACATGCAAACCCCCTTTGAGAGCACCTAACACAATCCTACCTAATAAGGATAAATCTGTGTTGATGTCTTACAGGAAAAGCCAACTCCAAAAATCTGGCCCTCCCTGGGTTTGTTCTGAACACTCAGTGCATTCTTATTAAATTACTGTGATTCAACACAGGAGGCAGCTCCAAGCTACTACACAGAGATCTGGTTTTAGAACTGCTGGTGTCTGAGTGCCTGATGCTATCTTTGTCTATGTATTTACAAGCTATGCACCCCCGCAAGGTGACAGGTCCGTTATCACCACTGGATCGGATTTGGGGAAGAAGGAAAACACAGCCATAAAAGGCCCCATGTGCACCTCAGATGAAGAGATGATGTTCAGCTTTAGACATACTTTCATGACACTGAGATTTTATATATCCAGCTTGCCTCTTATCTTCACATGTTCCACATTCAATTCAGAACAGTGCAGCTGAGGACATGCAAAATGAGAATCAGGGGATTTTTTATATGAAAATCTCAGCCTCTGTCCCCAGGAAATTGAGATGGTCTCTCTAAGGACTGAGCCAGATGTCTAAATGTTTAAATGTACACTCATCCAAAACCAGAAAATAATATGACTCCATCAGCAACACAATATTAACTTAAAAGAAGTTAATTTAGCCAAATGAAAAGGACTTATTTTTTCTACTTTTTATTCAAAGTATGAGGATGTGAAACCAGGCTGTTATCTGAAGTTGTTGAACCCTAGTGTACCTACTCAGCAGCTACTAGGTCAGTGAACTTCACCACACCCCTGTGATTCCTGTTAATCAAAATTGGAAGTTTATATTACAGCACAACAGTAAAACACTTGCAGTTTTGCAAAAACAAGCAAAAAATTCTAACCTTAAAAACACATGACAGAACTAAATTATCTGTTAGATCATTTTCCTGCAGCACCAGAGCAAGACCACAGATGACAAGCAAACATTCATAAGTAAGCAGTCTTCCATAGGAGGGTGAGACCAGGTCTCACTAAACAGGACCCTAACCCTCTGCTCCTCTCTGCTACACACAGAGAGCTTCTTGCATTGTTCTCATAAAGAAAAGGGCTGTCAAGGTGACTAAACAGAGTCCAATGAAAAACTGTGGCAGAGTTGACCCATGAACTTCTGTGATCACCATCCAGGAAAGACTTGTGATTTGCGATCAGAGGGAGGATCACATTGTCAGAAAGTCAGGGAGAAAGGTCTCTAATGAAATGAATTAATTCTTCCATGAAGAATTAAGAACAGAAACATATAGTTAATCACTGACTCCAAAAGGCGGGAGTTGTTTTGTAGCAGTTTCAAGTCAGCAGTTTTTAAGCTATGTTACGTGCATTGTGCAGTATTCATGCAGTATAGAAAGACTTTGATCATCTGATGGGATTTTAATTTCCTGGATATTACTGGGACCTGTGCTCTGAATTGATAGAACAGTAAAGTCTTATCACTCTTTCACAAACATATTACTGCTGCCTGAGCAGTTACACAACAGGGTTGTACAACCAACCAAAACCATTTTGTCTTAAAAAGCTCTTAGATGCTAATTACCAGCACATTTGTTAGGTAAATAACACAGGGATTACATAAACACATTAAATGAGTCACTGTGCAGCTATGTGAGAGGTCAGTTTTGTGAAGCTGATCACACAACCACAATGCCCTTCAGCAGCCAAGCAAGTGTGCAGATGGAGCCCATACAAGGTCTTGCAGCCACGAGTTTATGATATGCAGTTATTGAGGGGATACACACATTTATCAGGGAGGAAAGTATTTCACCTCCATGTATGGTGCTTCTCCAGCCTGAGCAGCAGGAGGAGTCTGTGTGTGTGCTTCTTGTCAATGAAGAAGCAATGTGTTCCCAGGAGAAGATCCAAGTCAATAAATCACAGCTTCCCTCAACAAGATGAGCCAAACACAAAGTTCAAGCTGATTAGGCTGATCAGATCTGCGCTTGTGAAAAAATAAAAAGAAATCACATCATTTGAGATCATTCCGTTTTGCTTTCTTTTTTTTTTTTCTTTTTTTTTTTTTGAGCATGTGAACAATCTGCAGACAGAAATGAGAAAATCCACACTCAAAGTGCATTCACAGGAAGAAAAAATGGCACAAATCCCCCAGCCTGTCATTTTACATCTTCTGCACACTGCAGTTATGAGCAATGGCAGCTGGAGGCTCAGTAATATCACAAAGAGGGTCAGGGCCAACTGTGGAAATCACCCCGACAGTGAGGGGAGCCTGGACAGGACAGTCCTGGGGCCATTAGGCTTGAAATCTGCAGAAGCATAAGGAAAAGTATCTTGACAGAGCAAATTATTTTCTCAGACTCCCTGGAGCTCACCTGGCAGCTACCAGTGTACACCTACCCACTGGGCAGTGCTACAAGAGATGACATATTGGGAAACTACCCACATTGACTCTCGTGTATGCATGTGTGTGTGGCTTGAGCTGCTTGCTCAAAACCTCAGTCAGTCAACTCCTGTTGTATGTTTCAACACCAGAACCACACAGCTTGCATGTGTTACCTTCTTTTCAGATACACTGCAAAGACACCAACCTCCTCTGGCAATAAAGCTTTGAAGCAGCAAGTAAGTCCCTGAGCAGTCAGACAAGTTACTCAACACACTTGCAAAACAACAAATGTCTCTATACGACCACAAAAGTTACAATCACTCCCTGTTTTTTAAATCTCAGCATCAATGAGCATACTTACCCTCCAAGTGGCACCAACCAGTAAACTCGCACCTCTTTCTCTGCCTGAGTCCTACATGAAAACCACTCTGTGGACCCTCTCTGCACTTTCTCTCTCTGAAACTAACCAGGACACACAATCTCTCTCACACTCCCAGCCCTCGCTCTGCCTGCCTCCACAGAGGACTTCCCGGTTGACAGGCATCGCCATAGCAACACACTTCAGCCTACGTTCAAAAGGCACCCAGCACTTGGCTTGTCAGTTCAGGGGGCACCTCCTTCAGTAAAGTGCTCCCATTGTTGTGATAAGGTGATATTTCACAGCATGGGGTTAACTAAAGCCTGAATGCAAATAGTTTATTACCTCTACCTCCTAAGTACCACCCAGTGACTTCATCATGTCCCTTACTAACTTTATCTCCCCAATACAACTGTGTGCTTTACTTGTGTGTGTGAGTGTGTGCGTATATGTGTGTGCACAAAACCCAGGTCACTTGCTAGCCAAAGGATAGAAGGGAGAATAGGAGCTCTTTCTGTTCCTGTGGCTCTGGAACTGTTTCAAGGTGATTACTCCATGCCACATAGTCAACCACTGACAACATCTCTTCCTAAATTTCTTTTCTCATGATCACAGACTTGCAAATGAACACACACACACACAAGCTATAATTTTGGATGCCGAGATGAGAGGAAGTAACTTATAGCCTGACAGACACTGTACATACAAATTATTCAAAGTAGGAGATGTGCTGTATTGTGCAAATACGTCAGTCAAATCCTAACTTTATAGTTGGCCAAACCATGCAGCCAATGATAGCTAAAAGGAATGAACATAGACTGAAAATATGCTGCCTCTCCTGCAAGATTCTTACCTAAATAAAACCAGGATTTCCAGTTTTCCCACAGTTCTTGCCAATAAAGACACACAGCCTGATATCTAATGTGCTGACAGCTTTTGGTGTTAGTCAGTCTGGTCATCTGTTAACAATTGTAATCTCACCCATATTCAAGTTGTGATTCAGAGGCAAACTTAAAGAAGGACAGTGTTTTATGAGTGATGTATTTACTTGTTTTAACATCTATGTGCTGGCAAGTTTGACCCTGAAACTGAAGGACTCAGCCCTTTTTAATAATTCAGTGGTCTGGCTTGGTAGAGCAGGGCTCAGAGCAGATATCCTTTTACCAGGCCTGTACTCCTCACAGGGTTGTTTTTGCCAAACAGTTAAACTGGTGAACATGAGCAGCAAGCTGGGCAATTCAAGCTCCCTAGAGGAAGCTCAGCTCATAATCTGTGTCCCGCTGGAGCAGATTGTCACCCCGCTGTGACCACATCTGACATCCTGTCACTCTGAGGCTAAATGAGGTAATCATGCAAGAGGCAATAACAGGTTTGGCCCGTGACTCAGCACCTTTTCACACGGAATTATTGTCTGTTCCCAAAAACATACATAGGGGCTCCTTATTTCTAGCTCCATTTACTTTCCTTACAGAGATAATGAAGACAGGAAGGAAGGTGCAGGATCTTGTGCTCCAGTCCTTCACTGAGATGGATGGATTCCAGCAGACCTTTACTGTGTTGTAAAGACCAACCACTGTCCTTTCACACAGTTCCATGACGTTGCTACAGAGACTCATGAAAAGGACAACAGCCAAAGATTCCAGCAAGTGAATAAACCATGACATAAATTTGTTACATAATGAAAAACTACATCACTTGGTGACTATAGCACTGGGTTTTTGAAACAAGAGACAGCAAGTCTGTACAAATCACAGGACAAAGCTATAATCAAACACAGATATAACCAGGAAGATATGAGTCCAGATTAACAAGCATCATCATAGGGGTGGAGGACAGATTAAGAAGTTATGGATGCCACATCCAGTGCCACAGGTTGTGGAATGTCTATGGCAACACAGACAAAACCATCAGATTTATTTTCTGCCTGTAGAATTTGTGCTATACAAACAAACAACTAGACAAATCAGAAATAATCCACACTGGGTTTATTTTCATACTTGGGTGGGAAAAAAACAATTATAAATAATTATTTGAAAACTTCCACTCATACAGAAATATTCCAACAACTGAAAGAGGACTCAGCTTTGGGGATGGAAATCTGACGATAACCATCTTCAGTCAATGGCTGCAGCATTGTCAACAAAACTAAATACACATATTCTTCAAAAAGTCATAATGATAAAATAACTGTAAAGATTAAATACATCATTTTTGTTGCAGTGGTTTCCATCAATGCCCAAATCTGTTCTAGCAATTCTCCTAAACAATGAACATCTACATCAAAATAACAAGGAATAACAACAAAGAATAACATGACAGAGAAGCAGGAAAAATGTTATCTTCTTCTACAAAGTAAATATTTATTTCCTTGTCACTCTAACCCTTGCTGAACTAGTCACAGAAAAAAGAGGTTTTAAGTTGTGCAGTACTTACAGACGAGTGCTGGCTGCGCAGTGAGGTCTCCTCAATACAGAGGGAGAGAGGAAGTGAATGAAAAAGAAGGAGGGAACCACTGCTGCTCCTCATTCCTTGTTTTCCCTCCCTCTTTCTCTTTCTGAGGCCAACAGGGTGGCTTTTATCTTCAATGAATGATACAGCGTGGGTCTGAATGTTTGACTGGCTGTACGTAGGAGTGTGAGTATGTGTGTGAGTGAGCATGCACATTAAAGCTCATCAGAGACGGCGCTCAGTAATAGTTTCCATCCACAGCTGGAAATAATAGCGATTCCCATACAGCCACAGGCTCGGTAGAACCACCCTCCAGTGTTCTATTTGCAACTGAGGAGGAGACAATTTACATAGCCATCTCGATAAATAGGCCTGAGTGGCATACATATTATAATAACCCACTCTGTTCATTGTCTCAGCTCTTTAGATAGTGTTTCATATTTGTATCAAGCACAAAAGACGTTTTGATAGTCGTCTACAAGATCAGATGACTTGCTCAATCTCACAAGGAACACTCTTATCTTAAAATTTTAGCATAGAGACGTTTTCAAACACACAAGCAAACAGTTGAAAGTATCAGTATTTCCATTCTCTACTCCACTTACCCTCTCTGGAAAATAAAAGCAAGGAAGCACAGCCCAAGGTAGTGCTGCATGTCTCCTTTTGGAGTCTACATATAGATTAACTGTATTTGTGTGCAAGTGTGAAGGCTCTGTTAAGCTCCTGAGTAGTTTATCTATTGGTTCCCACTCCCACGTTTGCTTGTTATGTGAAACAGACATCTGGCAGATTCCTTAACCCTGAGATCAGCAGCAGCTCAGCTCTGCCATCCAAGATAAATGTTTAACAGGTAGCTTGTGTGATCAGAACACAAAGGTCACACTCGTGTCTGTTCTTGAAGTTTGCTCACACGTCAGGAGAAAACCATGCTGCCCAGCACCTCCACAGCAAACCTAAAATTTATCTTGGACAGTGAAGACAGACTACACTTTTTTTTTCTTTTGTCAGTATTTGTAAAATTAGAAAGCATTCCCTAAAAAAATTTAATTAAAAATTGCAACGCAATGATTGAAAGATATTTAGCAAAAGTATGTATTCTTCTTTGTCTTTTAGAGTTTGTTTTATGAATTGGTATTCATGATAAATAGTACTACACTGACTCTCAGTGGCCACACAGAAAACTGCTGCATTTTATTTTAGACACAGACAGATGTCGCCAGAGCTCACAACTCATCACCAAACTGAAGTAATGATTTCAAAGCACACTAACAAACAAACAAGCAGAAATGGAATGTGGTAACTAAGAAAGATATTTTCCAGTCTTTTGACATTTACTTATAATAGGAATGATTTGTTTGTATCCTGATGCCAAAGCTTAAAAAAATACAAAAAAAAAAAAAATCAAGATCATCTGGCTTTTTGATTATAAGTACCTGGCATCACAAGTATAGTCACTTATGTTAACAAAAAGAAAGCAATATAATAGGTACTTTAACCTGCAGAGGGCCACAAGAAACCAGCGCCTGTACAAGGATGTGGCAGATCCTTTCTGACAGCCAGCACCAGCTCAACCAGTTGAACTACCCAGTCCAATCCCTACCCATTCAAGTGTAATTTTAGCAACTGCTGGTTCTATGGAAACATGTTGATAGCTATCAAAAAAAAAAAAAAAAAAAAAAAACTAACTAAAAAAACAGTGAAGACTCTGTGCTTTCTGACTGAAGAATTTAGAAAAACAACAAACAAGAAGTCAGCTCACGTTTCACACATCAGCAGCCAACTAAGATTTAATAATCTCTTTGCAGCATGGACAGCAGTGATTTTAGGTGTTAAAAGCTAAAACTGTGAACAAATAATGATTTATCTAGCTGACTGCTGAACTTTCATGTTTGAAAAAACATCAGAATTGATGACATGGGGGCAAAAGACAGCATGAGTTACAGGGCCAACACAAAAACAACCGATTCCATGAAATTCAAAATGTAAATGTAAAAGCTAAAACGTAAAGAAAGAAATTAAATAAATAACATTAAAATAAAAAAAAAATATTTAAATATAAAAGAAAAAAAAAAGTCATGAACTTCCTCCAAACTATCCAGCTAAACAAACACGCCTGCTTACAGATATCTATCACACCATAAATAGATTTCGTAGCAACAATGCTGCACATGTTAAGTGGAAAGTTAACCTGCATGTTGCAAATCAGCAGCCCGCTGGTCTTCTATTACACATTAAGCTTTTTTAAAATTTGGACTAAAAAGAAAAAAAGCACTGTTACTGTTAAAGCCTTTGGCTACTGATGGAGTTAACTTCATGCAGCATTAGCATTTGAGCTTTGAGCAGCATTTTGCTTCATTTACACCAGCTTTGTTAATCGTTTACTTGGATGATAACAGTGATTTTATACACTAGCTGTTAAAAACTAACACTGTAAAGAAATCATAACGAAACTAGCTGATTAACTTTCACATTTGAAAGACCATCAGAAGATATGCTGGGCAGATTATGACATGGAGCAAACAGCATCACTTACAAGTTACAGGGTCAATATCCAGACAACCTGCACCTACATGCAGTTGAACTAGCTATCACCATTCCTGCTTTATCTTTCTGTTTTATACTGTTCAAGGTCACAGGGGGCTGGATCCCATCCCATCTAGCATCAGCACACCATGGACAGGTCCAGCTTTGCAAATTGTTTACTTTGTTGATGATAAAAGGGAATTCATACACTAGCTGTCAAAAACTAAAATAGTAAACTAATCATAATGAAACTGATTATTGAACTTTCACATCTAAAGAGAAAGCAGGACAGAAATCACGTGTTAGATGGAAAAGTTATTATCTAGTACTTCTGTCTTTTTTGCTAACACCACCTGAGAAATGGTTTGCAAGTTTAGTTATCAGTTGTGTGTCTGTAGAGTAAACATCTCTCTGACTGTTAGTGTCACCATTTCCGCCACATGCTCATTGTCTTTGCAACACGTTTCTGTTTAAATTCTGTTGAACAATCTGCCCTTATCTGGAAGGCTGCAATAATTTCCACCTTAGAGCTATGTTGAACAAACAGTCTTGAATCAGATGGGCTTAGTCAGGAAACAAGTCTCATCGGCTAATAGCCATAATGTTACAAGAATCCTTGCAAAGCATTCAGTTAAAATACAAACAAAGGAGACATTTCTTTTTAAAATAGATGTCATGTAGTTTATTTTTCTGGTCACAATTTACATTCAGTAAAATAACATTATTTTCAGGCAAATTCATTTAAAATAAATAATCAGCTGATTTTATGGTTACATTACAAAGAATTTAATTATTCTGTACAGTTAAAACAATGTAATTTTATTCTTATTCTTTTAATACTATTTACATACATGATATCATTCTAAGACATAAACAAATCTTGTTTTAAGAAAGAGACAGCGTCAAAGTTCAAGTTTTACACATTTTTCTTAATTTTTCTTCAAACCTAAAAAAAAAACTTCAAGTTCAGTAGTTCAACATGTACACCTCAGTATACTTTTCTTACACACAATGTACAATATTTACAAACTGAGTAAAGGTTTCCTGATCTTACCTCAGAAACCTGCAGGAATACATTTAATATGTTCCATTCACAGTGTTTTCTCTGTTACAGTCAGTCAGTAGTTTGCATTTGATGCTTCCTCTTTGAGGTTTTGGAGCTCAAACTACCTCCAAAAGGCTACTGTGCACTGATAGAGAGCGGATCACCTGGCGACACAGTGGGCAGCTGTTAAACTCCTGCATGACTCTGACGCTGCAGTTATTACACAAACACTGGTGGCCACATGGCAGTTTGACTCTAGCCTCCTTCACCATGCACACCACGCATCTTATCTCTGTGATGAAAGAGAAGAATCACTAATAAAACACTGACAGACTGACAGTTTCAGCTGATTGCATCATCCTTTTCTTTCTGCAATTATGTGCAAGTGAAATGAGATCATGTTGCCAGAAGGGGACTTTTCATACCTGGTGGGAGTTCCATGCTTAGGAAGGATATGCAGTCATCACTGTTTCTACTGAGTCTTGATTCATCAAGTTTTAAACTCTGGTGTTTGTCATCTTCAGTTGTAGCAAGACCCTCAGGTGCAGGACAAGATCTCCTAATGCCAAACAGCCCCCTTTTCTCTGAGTCTGCAACAGTTATTTTCAGTAGTTAGATATTTGTTCTCAATGTTGGCACATGTGAAATGTTCTGCTAACAAGGAACAAGAAAAACGAGCTGTAAATCAAACAAACCGTTATGAACTTACGGATGAGGGAAATGGCACAAGTCTGCCCATAGACATCTATCATGGCCCAAAGGGGTTTGCTGAGGTCCACTCCTGATAGAAGCTTGTGCTGCCTGTTGTTGATTGCACAGTATAAACTGCTACCTGCAGAAACCCAGAACTCCAGCTCTGAACCTGGGAGACAGCAGGACTCATGCACAGGAGCGGCCCAGTGGCCGGGGCTGCTGGTGAGGTCAGGGATAGCTAAGCTGGGCAGAGGTAAAGATCTGGCTGAAGGTGACACGTTGGTGAAGCCCACACGCAAAGCTCCTTGCCAGTTAAAGGCACCCTTCTGCACTCTCACACGAATCCTTTCCTGGATCTTCACTGGACGGCTGCTAAATACCAGGCCATTCTTGAACGTGTTCTTGTTTCTCTCAGCATGTCGACCCCCCTGGCTCAGGTGGGTTTGGGTTCCCACAGCCTGGGAATGGAAGGTCAGAGGACCGAGGCAGAGCAGGTTGCATCGGTGTGGCTTTGCTGGTTCAAGAGCTGCAGGAAAGCAAAAACAGATTTAATTCTTGCTGAGCAAGGTATGTCTTTGAAAGGAAAATTCTTAAAAGTCAGATTTGTAAAGATAACATTTTCATAAAAATGTCAACATTCTCTTAGAAAGCTAGTTTATTATAGGCATGATCACAGTAATCAGACTGATAGCAGGTTTTATTTGGATAACAACACATCATATTGTACAGGAGTAAATATGAAACTTGCAACCCCCTGTAGTTTTATAGAGGGTATAAAAAAAAGCGCACCCTGAAGTAGGCGGTGACATTTTGCTCAGTCAGCATTTATCTAGTATTCTATTGGCTGGTGGATGTTTGACAGACAGCTCCTTCAGAAACGAGATCAGTTTATTTGAAAGTAAAAACTAGAAATCTTGCTCTCAAATCAAACAATTACGCTTTTGATTAAAGATGGGGAAATAACTCTATATAGTTTCACTTGTAAACAACATGGGAGGGTTTGGCATCCTATCACTTAATTTTTTTTTTTTTTTTTAATGAGCACTGATCTGTGGAAATGTACATGAAGCATAAAAACATTGCTTAAGCCTTTTGTAGCTGTGAAAAGCAAAGAAAGCTCAAGCTTTCCAGAAATCATAAAGTTAGTGATATCACATTTCTGTCATGTATGTAGCGAGATGACCATTTTACTTCTTTTTAATTGATTTCCGCTGGTATTTTCACTGGATCTCAGTGAACTGTGACAGCAGATGGTAAGATGTTTGATCTGCTTGGATCTGTTCTGCCTTCTACCAACAAACTATTCCCCATTTCATTGATGGAAAGAAGTCCAAGTAACACCAGTGACAAAGAACTCGAAATGTGTCCTTTTCTTGAATCTAGTATGAAGATGATGCTAAATCAACCTGAAATTTTCTCTCCAAATAAATGAGGTATGATTCTTTTTACTTCTGCTCCTGTTTACTACCATTCCTTAATTATATTATGAGCAGAGGAAACAGCTACTTAGAAATAATTTCTTATCATTTTACAAGTTTCTTTTGCTTTATAGCCATCAGTTAGATAATTCCTCAGGTTGTCAGAGTACCTATGGAGCACACTGTTTCTGAGGATAATGTTTGAGGGGGATTTAAAATGTGACTGTGGACAAGTTACACCTCCTGACACTTTAGTGAATTTGGGGTGCCTAAATCCTGGCATGGTGATTCTAGTCACTGTAGATGTGCAAAACTAATATCATACATGAAAAAAAAAAAGTCAAATCTGCCTCCTGCAGACCAGTTCATCTTCATCTTCATCATCTATTCACATTGAGAGGAATTGCAGTCTTTTGTGACATCCAGGTGTGACTCACACAGGTTCCCTCATTAGGTTTCCCTTTAACGTGTAAGTAGCAAGATGCGTATTTCCTGCTATAAATACAGTTTCTAGCTTTCATCTTATCTGCATTGTCAGCATTTTATGGTAGTAGTAGTAGTAAATCCTGCAATTCGTTTGAAGTCTTCCTCATCCGCTTGTCACTGGTTTACAAGGCAGCAATGTGTGTCATTTCTCCAGCTTTTTGTCTCCATCAAGCAGGAATCTAATCTCTTTTTTAAGATTACAGTATTTTTTTTTATTCTACACTAACACATCTGTTTTAGAATTATAAGTTTTGTTTGAGCTTGAAATTCAGACATATTTTTATAAAAATATGCACATTTTAGCTCTTTCATAGAAACATTTAACATTTTGTATTTGATTAAAATCATCCTGACAATTTTTAACTCACACACTATCACACAGTTGTTTAAAGCAATATTTTAACCTACTTCTAAAATCCTCATAAAGACCAAAAGTAAAATGTCTCACCAGAGTTCTCGCTGTCTTTTATCATCTTGAAGGAGGAGTCAGAAATCTTCTATCGTCCTGAGAGAAGTTGTGCTCACGTCTGTTTCAGCTTGAGTTATGATGAAGCAGGCGTGTTGTTTGACTTTAAGACTGCACGTGTGGTTCAGAAAACACAAACATCACTGACAAAGCAAAATGGGTGGGACTGTGGGGCAGGAGGAGAAAGAAAGTAGACTTTGGAATTTCACCTGAAGTCAACAAAATGGTGGATATTTGCCAACTTTATTTAATTTGGGGTTTGCATTCCTGTTTGTCTAATGTCATTTCTCTGAAAAACAGAATAATAAACAAAAAGTCAAAGTAAAGCTGGGATACTGTGTGACTCTTGTCCCCATTCAGATCCGTTTCACTTTCATTCTTTGTCACTAGTTTGAAATTTAGATTGACCCACAAAGCTCTTGTGTTTGTGCTTTTCTGAGATATTTCTTTATTCTTCAGCTGAGATGTTTGTTTTGATTTTCACATCTTGTAGGTTTGACCACAATCAGCTCTTCATTAAATGCAGTGCAGTGGGGCATCAGTTAGTAATACAGGTTTCAAATCAGACAAATGATATGGCTTGTAGAAACACATCATAGAAAATCCCATCAAACATCTAGATATCGTTTCTTAACTGACAGTTAATTCAAAGAAACTTCACACATAGTTGTGTGATGAAACATTCAGTTCTGCTGAACTGAAATCCCCTTCGTGGTTAGTAGTTGATAGAGATATGTTGCCCTCCTCAGAACACATGTTTAGATTCCTTTCAACCTCATTGGTTTAGTTGCAGATCATGTGGTAGAGTGAGGCTTTGACAGGAAATCCTGAATGAGATTATCACTTTTGGAAATTTACTTGCTTGTCGTCTGCTACAATGTGAGCCACATTCACATGACTTATCCTAAAAATCCTTCCACCTTGCTTGGTAGATATTAGCCAGCCACAATTCAAATATACCAGCTGGTAGTTTTCCATGTTTAAACATGTACAGAATTACAGCTGACTGTAAGATAAACTACATCCTGTAGTGTGTGATACTGTACTTTACTCTTGTTATACAAGTCACAAATCCTATTAATTTATCCACTTTTTTTTAAATAGTGGATATACAAAATGTTAGTGGGGAAAGTTAATAGCTACGCCTATTTATGAATAGTGATTTATTTAATTACACTTAACGTTTGAAATTGGAAAGAACCTGAAGTTAAGCCAAACGTCACCACACGATTTACTGGAAAAGAGACGGCAGCTACATAATGGGTGAGGAAAACTTTGCTGTTGCAACACATCAAGAATCTGAAGTGTGTTTGAGATAAAGTCTGGGAAGTACAATGCTGTAAATGAGTAAAATGATCAAAGACAGTTACTCAGTTTGCTGTGTTCAGGGTTTGCCTGATTGGATCAGTTATTTTCCCAGCCAGTGCAGTTAATAAGAGGGATTTTACAATGATTTACGTCTCAAATAGGAGAGAGAAACTTTTCTGAGTAGTTATTTTATTTTATTTTATTTTTGGCTTTACATTCATACTCATAGATTAAGAGATGTTGCTTTATATTATTAAGGTGAGGATCTGTAAATATTGTGAGCTAAATGAGATGATAGACATGACTCTTGGATTCTTGGAAACTTGGATTGTATTATGAGTCACTGTAAGACATACATCATTTAAAGCCTTGCTTTTGAGTGGACGGTCTCCTCAAAAGCACTAATTAAAGCCTGACAGTTTTTGTTTTTACCCGTGTAAATGATTTAGCACCAACTAGGCTTCGTTTCAACAGATAGCTGCTTTCATGTTTTGTCTTTTGCAAAAGTCTGACTCAAAACAATCAGAAAACATCTAATAAGCTTGACTTTTAAAAGAAACTGAATGACTTTCCTAAGAAATAGTCAGTCAAAGATTAAAGACAAGAAAGTGAAACCCGCAGAGTGATTGCCAAATATCAAAAATAACAGAAAGTGCATCATGTCACTCGGAATTAGGATAAATTTTCCTGGAGAGGACAAGTTCCTCAATGTGTCTAATCTTAACTGTTTTCTCAATTGTTAGTTCAACTTGATGATAATCGGCCTGTTGTGTGCATTGTCTGAATCAGCTGTCTGCTGGAGATGGATCCAGGCACCAACTTGCATGTCAGAAAGAAAATGAAAAGAGAGAAAAAAGAGACTGAGTTGGACCATGGGCCTACCAAGACTGAGGATGACTAGAACAGGCTGTTTTGGACAGAAAAATCAAAATTCAAAATTGTTTCTACAAACTGTCATGTTGATTATTGTCATTATCAGATACAATAAAGCTTGATTCAAACCATATTCATGGGATAATTAGTAATGGCTTGTAAGTTTTTGTTTTTCTTACTTTATATATATTGTATATTTTATATATTTACTTATTTAGCCTGGGAAAAGCAGCTTGGAAAAAACCCCATCCTCATCTTCTCTGTCCTCCAGCAGCAACACACTTGGTCAAACATGGCAGGCCATCAAAAAATCTACTTGTTCCCACTCCACCTGTTCAAAAAACTATTAATCTGCTTCTGTCCAATAAAAGGCTTGGCTCTCATCGAGAAGCCAATAGAAAGGCATTACAGCTGTGAGACCCAGACCAATCCCAGGCTGCATTCTAATGTGGCCTATCTTTATCAAGGTGCCACTCCATTTCCAGATGCTGCTTATTTATTATTTCTGAGGACTGAGTCTGCAGGAGGCATGTGTCTGTAGGAGAACATCAAAATCAGTGTCCAGAGGGCTCGACCGACACTTCAGACATGGAGCTATAAAAACAAACTGCTGCGGATAAGTGCTGCATGGCGCATGTGATAGCAACTTTGGCAGACTTCAGGGACTCTGGGGTTCAGACTTATATTTGTGCGGAGGGTGTGGTCCCAAATTTAGATATTGTTGTGGTTGACAGATTTTCCTTTTTGGCTGTCTGAGGTCTTCTCCCATTTGGATCTTATTGGATGAGTTGCTGATACTTGGAGGCACATGTAAAATACCTCCCATGGATCCAAACATCCAAGGGTCTTTCCTGTTCAACAACAGCCTGAACCAATTCCCCTCAGACCTCAAGGCACCAGTGTGCCAGTACTCAGTGCCCAACTCTTTCTACAAGCTCAACCCAGGCCTTAACAGCCAGCTGCAGCCGGGGACGCCTCACGGTATCAGTGACATTCTGAGCCGCTCCATGGTTGGGATGGGCTCCACGGGCACTACTACCCTGCTTTCTGGATATTCCACCATGGGGGGATTTGGCCCCTCTGTAACCAGCACCTCCATGTACTACAATCGAGACTACAACGCCTCACTGGGTGGCTTCTCCAAGCCGGGGGCAGAGTGCCCGATGAAGGGTCGCGGTGTGAGCTGCTGGGCAGAGAGCAGCTGCGACTGGAGAGGAGGAAGGCAGCAGTGCACCAACAGTGAGTCTCAGTTCTCTGCATCCTGCTCATCAACACAGCACAACTATCAGGACTCAACAAAAGATTCACAGATAGAGACATCATGTACAGGGAGTTGAATAGATATTTTATTTGACCAGAAAATTCTATTTATTTTTAATTGTGTATATATTATTTATGTGATATCTGTTTTATTAAAACATTTTTTAACTTAAAGTTGCATAAATTTAATCTTTAAAAGAAAAAAAAACATTAGACTGATGTGAATAGTTTTGTTTGCATTTTAAAAATTCAATCAAATGTTATTAACGGGAAATTTTTTGTAACATATGTCAGGGATTTATAAAAAAATGTCATCTTGCTCAACATTCAGTCAAATTAGTGTAAGATGCAGTAGTTTTGTTTAAATCCAATCTTGTCATACACACATTAAATTAAACCAACCAATGGTCTCAGATATAAACATTCATGTCTGCATTATTTACTGCTTTGACATCTACAGGCAGTGGTCCTCTTGGGGAAATGCCCAGCAGGAAGAAACACACCAGACCAACATTTAGTGGACATCAGATATTTGCTCTGGAGAAAACATTTGAGCAGACCAAGTACTTGGCCGGCCCAGAAAGAGCAAGACTGGCTTATTCTCTGGGGATGACAGAATCACAAGTTAAGGTGAGATTACTGGCACAATTCAGTTAAATTAGAAGAAGGATGCTAGTTTGGGTCTATTAGTTAAATTTTGCATTTTGTGTCATTTATTTATGTTTGAATAATCCCATAATTTAAACAGGTAATTATTAGTATAATGTTATTTTTAAACGTGCTACAGTAACTGTATGGGACTATTTACAAGGGCGGGAATGTGTCATTCTAAAAGAGAAGTTGTGAAAATCAAAAGTAGGTCACAAACATCTTTTCACTCTCATGCAGGAGTCATGAGTGATGTTACCTTTTCTATAATGTCTGCAACAATGAACCCATCTCTATTCACCGCGACTCACACAGACAGGCTCGTAAAACCCGGCTCTGTGCGCGTGTGTGTCAGGTTTGGTTTCAGAACCGGCGCACCAAGTGGAGGAAGAAGAGCGCGTCAGAGCCGAGCTCCACGCAGGCAAGCCACGCGGGGCAAAGCGGGGAGGCCTCGGAGAATGAGGTGGAGGACGAGGAGTACAACAAACCCCTGGACCCCGACTCTGACGACGATAAGATCCGCCTGCTGCTGCGGAAGCACCGCAGGGCTTTCTCGGTCCTGCGCCTCGGGCCGCACCCCGTTTAACAATTCACACAGATTGAAATCAAGGACACATCTACACATGCTGCTCGGCAGACCTGCATGCTGTGATAAATATAAATAGTTTTAAACAAAACAAGTTTAATCAGTAAATCAGTCGCACATGTGAGGAAGAAGTCATCCAGAAGTGCAACAAAAGGACAAATTTATGGTTTACATACAGACACGTGGAATTACACCCTGCACATAATTTTGTACAAAATGAGGAGGAATCCGCATGATGCTGTTGGTGATAGAAGAGAAAAAAATAAGTCTTTCTGCTCTCTTTGCATTTTAAAATAAAATTAAAAAAAGTCAGGGATTATTTGGATTTTCAATTTAAATAAAATTGAAAAGTGGCTCAGTATGGGTAGGATGACATAAAGAAAAACATGTTTTATATTCCACATAACTCCACGCTAAAGATACTGACACTGACAGGAATTCAAAGTCTGCAATTTGTTTCAAAGGCAGAAACAAAACTGAGTTTTAGGATCTCCTCTTGTGCGTCACCTGCATATTACTGTGTAAATATGAACTGTGATCTGCTGTTTGACTTGAGGTTGGTTATAACATGTCTATAGCTTTGTTTTTCACTGTCTACTCTTGTCATAGACTACTCTGTAAAAATATTTGGTTGCACCATGAAAATGTGTACAATAAATTACTGTCAGTTATTTATCAGACCTGGGGGCTCTGTCTGCTTATAATTGACAAGTCAGACTTACACAAACATCATTTGGCTGCAGTAGTTTGAGTTACGTCTGTACTTAAGTGACAGTTAAAATTAAACAGTGAGAAAATTGGCACAAAGGCTGGGGAGAAGGTTATAGGTCAAATCTTGTGTGATTTACTGATGTGGGGTGGCCTAATTGAACACAATGATCCCTGCAATCTGCTCCGATATAAAATCAATACCATCAAAAAACATTTACCATTTAGGCTCAGCGAGTTTGGCCTCTGCACGGTTCACTCAGCTGACATCGAGCCAGACAAGGCTGCCAAAGAAAAGACAGAGGTATCCTGTGGAGAAAGACTTGCAAGGTATTACGTTCATTTAAAACAATATCATACTTTGGATTGTAGTTGTTCTTGTGCATGACATTTATTGCCAGTTTAGCCAGTAAATGTGAATTAATTCCAACTGAGTTTCTTTCTGCTGTCATCCAGAAATGCTTCTAAAAGTGTGGCTCTATCAAAGTCAAACCATTAAATCAACTCTTGACTGAACCAGTAATGAAAGTGAGAATCAATCACAAATTCAGCAGCCTTTAGATTTTCAGTCTGACTAAACTCTGCCTAACAGTCGGCTCAGCCCAGCTTTAGAGGGCAGGTTTCTGTTTCAGAGCTTTTCTGTTGTCTGAGGGTAGCTCACCATAATTGAATCTTTAACTATGGAAACCAGATGCATTACAGACCAACAGTAAAACTCAGCTTGGGCTGCTGGTACAGGCTCAGTGATCAATTTATGACTCTTGCCGATTTTCTTTTAATTTGACCCACAACATAAGTCCGCACCAGTGTCATTTATCATCTT
This sequence comes from Melanotaenia boesemani, assembly GCF_017639745.1. NCBI lineage: Eukaryota > Metazoa > Chordata > Actinopteri > Atheriniformes > Melanotaeniidae > Melanotaenia > Melanotaenia boesemani. The sequence goes on from NC_055692.1 coordinate 23,750,302, forward strand.
CAAAATAATTGCATTTCACAAGCCACTCCAGTAAAGGTTTGTGTCACTGTTCCTATAAACAGCTCATGCTTTTTCCAGACCAGCTGCAGGCTAATTTAACTGGGATGTTATGATTCTTAATCGTCCATGTCAACCCAAAAATAAGAATGCAACATATTGCTGAGGGTAACACTTTATTTACAAAAGTGAAATAATACAATGATGTAGTGTATGACTGCAAGTTAATCTAAATATAATACTGGCCTTACAACCAACTTCCCTCCTGTGACAAAATTTATATCAGTTTCAATCCACACAGACATTTGCGTCACCGTTTCCTGTTATGGTGAGTTTTTAGTCTGACTGTACAGACATGACATAGCAATCAAAACTTAATGTATTTGAGAACTTCAGCATGCATACAAAGGGTGTACTGCAACACCACAAAACAAAAGAAGTCAAATACAATAAGCAAAAAAACACATTTTACACAATTAATTATTATTAACGCCAGCTCAAAAACATGAAACTGATCACTCAAAATTTTAAAACTTATTACTGCACTCATGCTACAGGAAGAGACTATTCAAAGAAAAAAGATATACAGAAAATCAAAAGCAAACAGTGCCATCTGTGACATGTGTGGGTGCACACGCGTATACAGTACATGCTGCGTATACACAGGAATTTGTAAGATTTTAAACAAGTCAGGAGATAAGAACATCTTTGTTCATTAACTGCTGCTGTAAGTCATAAGAGGAGGCTGACAGCTGGTATCATTTGGCAATGAAATTAGAATGATGTCAGCCAGAGCAGGTGGGGGATGCTGAGGAGCTCAGAGGAACCAAAGACTGAGTGAGGGCAGCAAAACGTGGCAAAGCTCAGGAGTAGTTTGTCAAATAAAGCACTTATATCATGTATAGTTTGTACATATAGTAGAAATAATGTCACCCAAGTTCAAAGCTTAGGTTATGAATTCATCTGCTTTCGTAGCAAAAGAAACTTACTGCAAGTGTTTTATTGTTGCTGTAAAATGTCACCCGCCTTTCAGTCACTTTAGATTTTTAAAAAATCTGCTCTGAAACTGACTGTGAAATAATCAGTAAACATCTGACACAGTTAGAGCTGTTGTATGTGGCTGCACAAACATATCTGAGAAATCTTTAAATCCTTTCTTATCTGGGGTCATCGACCTGCAAATGTGTAAAGAAAACAGTGCAGAATTCCTGTGTGTGAGAAAGGCTACGTGATGGCTAAAACAAAACAAAAACAAAACAAAACAAAACAAAACAAAAAAAAACAAATACCTGAACTAACAGATCATTGCATACAAAGCAGAAGCTCACTCGGTCAGCAGGACTGATGTCTAATAGCTGATATTAAAGATCCAAGATATCTCAGTAATAATAGTTTGCACATGTATAGTGACTTTTCGCAGCACAAAAGCAGTTTGAGTCACACAGCTGGATAGTTTGAGAAAATCCACAATTTTTTTAAACTTGAATACTGGATTTTAAACTATGAGCTAAAAGACCTCATTTGTAGCTGGCGGTTTTAATCATTTACTGGGGGCAGTTAGGAATGAGTAAATCTATCATATACTTTTGTTTTTACCATTTTTTTAAACACTGGCTGCAAGAAAGGCTTACATTCACAAATGCAAATCAGAAAATCTCTAATCAAAATGTATTACATTCATTTTAAGGTCCATTCATTTGGTCCAATTAAAAACGAAGTCTCCGTGTCTCAGGGGTGGAGTTTCAGGAACATTCATGATGACTTCCAACTTTCAGGTCAGAAGACTGAAGATCTGAGAACAGGATACAGGTCTGGAATAAGCGCAGACAAATCAGGGCTAGTACTGAGGTCCACAGCTGAATGGCAGTGACATCAGAAGTGAGACAGCGAGTTAACTGGAGAGTTCACAACTCAGACTGAAGTAAGCCCCACGCCCTGCAGGAGGCTGGTGGGTGGGTCGTAGTGGGTAAAAATCATACTGATCACCCACTATGGCAGAGCTCTGGGAATGGTGTGATTGTAGACTTGTAGATGACACACACACATAAACACATTGTAAATCTTGCCCCAATACCAACAAACGTGTAGGAGAGAGGTCAGTGAAGTGTACTAAGAAGCAAATTTAGCACAGCCAATCTTTATTTGCATATATATATATATATATATATATATATATATATATACACTACCGTTCAAAAGTTTGGGGTCACTTCCCTATTGAATCCCATGGCAAAGTGACCCCAAACTTTTGAACGGTAGTACATATATATATATATATATATATATATATATTTTATATATATATATATATTATTTATTTGTTTTTTTTTAACTAATAGTTTCTTCTTCTTGATTTTTTGCATTTATCACACTGATCAGCTGGCATTTTATTCATAAGAGTAGCCAACTGTTTGAATGAAGACGTGTTGACTAGATCTAAGCAAATTAATATAAAGTAAATATTCTCAGACCTTGATGATTTATCTACAGCTGAAAGCATGATCCCCATGGTAACGTAGCAGACATCCTGAATTTGATTATGGTGAAATTGCAGTGCACAATGTTTGGCTCAAAAGGTTTAGATGTTAACAGGAATTGAGAATTTTTCTCTTAAGTTCTAAACACAGTTCAGGTCAAAATGGCAGATTTTTAAAACTCATGTTCAGTCATATATTTAAAAGATAAAATGCTGAAAAAATGTCACTGATTCAACTTTGTATTGTGGTGAAAGCTGAAGATTAAAATGCCAGCATTTCATCATCATCGAAATGTGGTACAGTGGCTGACGTTAAGATAATAGTAAAAACACTGACCTACTGTCAGTTATTTGACAGTCTATCATGTGTCTATTATCAGTTAATTCAGTTTAGCTACAGTGTCAGTCATAAACTTCCAGTACCTCTCTGCTGATGACATGTAAATGCCATTCTTAGTGTGACTGCTGTCTGGGATATCATCAGCACCGGAACTGGTGAAATGATGGGACATTTTTTTAAAATGAAAATCAGAAACCCTTAACGTGAACCACTCCAGTGCCTACCAAGTCATTAATTTTACTTTGCAATACACTCCCCAGATATCAAACTCCATTCAAACATTGTAAAATTCCTCTTTTCTCTCCATGCAGATTACTGTAACTTTTTTAATTAACTTTGAATTCAGTATGACAACAATATGTAACCTATATAAAAATCTTGGATGTAAGACCGTAAGATGTGTGTATCCTGAGAAAATAATGGCCAGATAGGAAAGGAAGAAGGAGCTAGTTGTAGCAGCTCTCAAGTGCCTTCCCTGTGTTGATCCATTTTAAAGAAGGGCAATCATGATAAAGCAGTCCATCCAAAAAAAAATAAATTTAAATGGCAGCGAAACAAAATCATGGTCGTAAAACTGCCAATATGCTGTTGGGCACAATGAATGTGTCTCTGGCCGACCATCCAGGCAGTAATTAATGAAACGAGGGGCTGCAAAGCACTTAATGTGCATCCACAGCGACAGTGGAGAGGATTCAATAGACATAGATCAGAGAAAGGTGCTGATCGCCTCTGCTCTAACTACACTGGACACAAAGGAGTACTTGTGTCCCACAGGCACTTCATCTTAGTTCATTTTCGGACTCCACTGGGCCAGCCTGGTTATGACTCTCTTGGGAGAAGAGCAAGATTACTGTGATCACTCTGAATCTACCCAGAAGCACCACATTTTCACATGTTGTACCAAACACACACATACACACACACAGATTCACTAACACATCTTCTTACCATTGAGAAAGATCAGAGTCAGTGGTTATTTGTCTTCAGTGAGAAGGACAAAAAAACAGGCTATAGGAGGGAAAAAAACATATGTGAGTCACTCCACACGGCTGATTTATTACTGGCACAATACAGATGCCTTTTAAACTCTTACCTTATGGTCTCCCATACAGACATTAGGGCCTATTGTGTTGTAAACAACACTCTTCTCATCGTCATCCCTCTGAAAAGAAGTATGAACTTGTAGATCATTTATATCTGGACAAGTAACAAAATGTCACATTCAAGAATGAGACTGAACACCTGGTTAAAAGATCTGTGTTTAAGTTACATTTGTACGGTCAAATGATGTCCAGTAGCTCAAGTTAATCCTGTCCACATTGGAGCAGTTACACATAAAATCACTTTTTCCACAAATACAAACCACTACCACAAAATAAGTGTCAATAATGTGCTTCAGTATAAAGAAGACTGGATTTTGAAGACATATTTAAAGATGCAGATGCTTCATTTGGACAGATAATGGACCAGCTACTGTAATACAACCTTTGGTTACAAAAAAACATCTCCATCTAAAGCCATGTGAAAACGTAAACATGTAGCATTAGCCTTATCTGACATCAAAGATCCTAACGCACCGTACTAAACTCTCTAGTAAGACATTTTATGCAGAGGGTTATTACAGACCATGTGGATGAAATCATGGGCAGTGTGTGACATGAGGATACGATCACACCAGGCAGGACAGCGAGTGTTCATGTACTGCGTTGGTTTAGTGTAGTCTTCGCTGTAGGGGTAGCTAGACGTGTGACAAGAAAGCAAAAGAAACTTGAGTGTGTTTAAGGGAAACCAGTAGAACGAGGGAGGCTTTATATATTTGCTTTGCAGCAAGTTGCTCTGTTTTACCTGGGTGGAAACTTGATGTCTTCTTCCATAATAACATCGTGAAAGGCTGTGACTTCTTTGTCATATTTCAAAAGCTGAGGGATAGAAACCATTATTGCAAATGCCAAACTTGAAAAATCGAAAAATACAAGTCGTGTGAGTTCAGCTTGGGAAAAAACTTAGCTCAGCATCACAGATGTGGCAGTTATGTTTGCCTCTTTTTTTATTTACTACATTGTTATTCATAGTGCTTTGTTTCCGCTGACAGGATCTATTCTAATGTCTCTGATGTGGACTGAGTATCTTGTTTGTTTAGCTAATGAGATCAGAGTGGGTGAAAGCTGAGACTGTTCTCTTACTGCTCTGCCATTGTCCTCTCTGAAAACTGCCTGGTGCAGGTAAGCAAACAGCTTCTCCTCGATCTGAAGCAGCACCTGCAGGAGAGATGAGGGGGAGTAAAGTAAAACAAAGACAAAAAAGGAATTATCATTCAATGTTTTAATGTGATATTATCATTTTAATCACCTGGTGGTCATTGTCTTTTTCTTCCCATATCATTTTCTCCACTTCATTGCTGCTGTCCTTCTTCACTGTCTGCACGTCCGCTTCGATGGACAGATGCTGGTCACAGGAAAGCAAACATAAACAAGGCTCTCTGTCTGACTGTCATGCTGATATGTCTCTACATCACTGGAGTTTCAAGAAAAATGAACGTTGTTTCAAACCTGGACAAGACTCAGAGTGTCCAGACGGAAGTTAAAATCTCCAAACAGGAAGAAAGGAAGAGCAGTGTAGCGGTCATCTGATATCCTGGAAGGAAACGCTAGAGTCAAGCATCTTTTCTTTCCTTTAAGTCTTACTTGGAGTGTGTGCAAATTAACAAAAGGTCAAGGTTAGTGCAAATTCCAGAAATGTCTGGTTTAGACTATAGAAAGGGCTGGTTCAGAATATGAGCCAGGATATTCATACAAGGAATTTAATGACACTTAATTTTTTGCTTTGGTTTTCCCAAGTGTGTCAGTTGAAACATTTGACAATCATGTTGTTGCACAGCTACGTGTCGCTGCAGACCTCACCTGTTGACGACATATCTGAGAGCATTTTTGCGGTTGGAGGAGTAAATGGAAGGACTGGAGTTACAGGCAACGAGGTTGGAGGCATCATGGAACAAGTGGATGTTAACCAGGTCTAGACCTCTGTGGAAAAAAAGAAAATATTATAAACATGCGGCAGCTGGATAAAGAAACAGGAAATAACTTTATAGCACCAACAACTAATATCAGATAGGCGAGTATGGATGTAGGTGTGCTGAGTCCACAAACATCCTGGTGTTTTGTTTTGTATTTTGTGTGTGTGTGTTGAGCATTCACTCTTTTTTTGGCTGAAATCGGATTACAATTAAAGGCTAATGAGCTTTATTGACTGTAGGCCACATGTTTGTTTGCCCTTCTCAAGTAGTAAAAAGTAGCAGTTTGCCAGAAACAAAGGCTACATGTAGCAGCAGCACTGTGTGATTTATTTCGATTCATGTGAGGGTAATATTTATCTTTAATTTAATGCAGGGACTCCAAACATACATGTAAGTGCATGTCAGTCTTTTAATATTCTCTATATGACCTGGTTTTAGCAGTATACTTCACTATACTGTATCTAATCTAGTTTAACTACAAAATAATTCATTTGAAAGGTTTTGTTAACAATTAAAATGAAACAACCCAAAACGAAATGGTTTTAGATGATGAAACAAAGCATTGCCGCCACAGTGAGGGATTATTTTTAAATGCTGTGTAATGCTGTGTAAATTTTGAGGTAAAGCTGAACGTTGCATCACAGTTTTCTTTAATATTTAACTTAAATACCATCAAGTATTCAGCACAGTCATTAAATTTTTAATTAGATGGTTATTTAATTAAATCTGAGGCTTGTATATTTCTTTCAAGGCTTTTTGCTTGTTGGGAACATTTAATATGTTAACTTTGGCTTACTGGGCTAAGTTTAGGCTTTGTCCATTTGCAGTTTTGATCTTTCTTTTTTGTCCTTACAGAGGCAAGAGAAACAAGCTGCAAAAGAACAATGGCACATTGGCAGACAATGAACATGTTTGGCTCTTTAGTTGTTAGCTGTTGAACAGTTAAAGTTAACAATCTGTTTTTGCTAAGTTGATGGGCCTAAAGATAATAACAATTCTGTTTTGAACTAGTCCAAGCACCTGAATTTCTTACAAGGTGTGACACTTATCATATAAAGTAATCACGTGAACCAGTGCTGACAACATTTTATTACAACTGTTCAGAATGTGAAATGATTTATGGTGAAATTATGATTGGAACAAGGTTAACAATTATTACTAGTTAATATTGCATGGCAAAAGTCATGTCCTGTATAAATATTAATTAAGTACAATCATTCACCGATGTGTGAACACAATAACAAATTAGAGCGCAGGTTCTTATTCGTGTGACATCAGATGTTAATTAATTCACGCCATTCATTCTTTCAGTCCAGGTGTTCATGCTCTTATGAAAACGCTGTCTTTCAAATCTATTGGAAATGATCCCATGAAAGTCAGTTTTGTGTGTTTTCAGAGGTCTTTCCAAGCCTTTCAAGGTCTTCTGATAACAGACAGGATTTCCCAGAAGTCAGCCAACAACCAAAAATGAAAGTAAGCAGAGACCAGTCTCAGTGCTGGAGGGTACGTACTGGTTGTGTATGATCCAGCGGGTCCTCATGAAGCCCTTTCTGGACCACTTGAACTGCAACACAGACAAATTGAAATGCTTCACTAAACAGCAGTGAGCTGTGTCTTTAAAGAGCCAAACTGATAATTATTGATTCTTGCACATAATTTGTCTCATCTCCCTGTCAGAGCAGGCAGACAGCCCCAGCAGCCCCCTGCAGACTCATTTGTCCCATCTCTCTTTGGCCCATGAGTACCCCCCCTCCTTCTCCCGTGCACTCTTGCATACATACTCACATCAGGCCAGAAATTCTTTGGGAATTTTTCTTTTTCCACAGTGGTGACCCTGTCCAGAGAGCCCACATACTTGTTCTGTCCCTGCACGGCTTTAAAATCCTTAACTGTGAGAGGGGAAGGCAGCGCAGCAGTGGTGACATGTAAAAGAGTGAGAAAACATGCAAAAAGCAATCAATAAACTGGTGTTAACCTCATCAGAGCAGCATACATGATGAGAGAATCTATAAGAGGGCCATTAGACTGCGTTTGGTGAACGACAATCGGTACGGGCCACACAGCGAGTGGCACCTCCAGGATGTTTATGGTTGTTCCATAAGCTTTTCTGTGGAGCTTTTTCACACCTAACGTGACTGGACTATGCAGCAGCAAAATAACAGCTCCGCTTTAAACTCTAGTTCTTTGCAAATGTCTGGCTGGGGTAGCCAGAGCCATAGAAGTATCATTACACACAGATATGTCTTTAAATTCCCTATATTAAAAAATAAAAATGACAAGGATTTTGCCAATCATATGCAACAGTGCTCTTGCTCCTTTTAAGGCGGAATTTACTCATAAAAACAGGTTTTCCACGAGTTTGAAAACTATCTTTACTAAAAAGGAAAACAAATATTTGTCACAATCTAATGCATAATAAGAATAAAAATAAATGAAGAAATTTTACCATTAAAGTCATATTGATAGATATTTTTCAGTGTCTTGTGGATGAAGTACATGCTCCCTAAAGCCTGTGGAGAGAAAACAAAAGTTTCTGTTGAATTACTAAACCAAACCTCAAGACATTTTGGTATGTTCTGACCAGTAAAACAGTGCCTAAACATGTGTTTTACATATTGATTTTCTTTTGCAGTTTTTCACTTTACAAAAGTAACACACTTTTAATCCAACAATACATCTTTCATCTATGTACAGGGGATTCTCACAAAGAAACCAGAGCAACTAAACATGTTGGGAAATGCAGAAATATTCTTAAAACCCAAGATAATGGGTTGAATAGTTTGGCATCACATGAGCTGAACTGTGAACTTTCTATTGAGTAAAATGTTAAACCCAGTATATTTTTACTGTCCGCTAAGACACATGAAACTTTAAAGAATAAAAAATGTTTCACATGGCCGTTTCATTGTGCAACACATCCACATACAGTCCCCCCTACACACACACACACACACACACACACTTAAACGCCCAATCATCCCTGACATGCGGCTGACAATTTTTAATGTACTAACTGCCTGCTCCACTGATCTGATTAATCATGCCCTGTGAAATCAATAAAGACAGAAAATTAAAACCATTTAAAAGGTATTAAGCAGTAGGCCTGCTGTCTGCCAGCGCTGCCACGGCATCTGAAGGGGGGAGTCAAAGAAAAATCAGCCAGCACACGCGCAGATCTCGGGGCGTGACAGAATGCTGTGCGACACCCCACCCCTTCACACACACAAACACACATATTCAGTCAGAGCATGAAAGATCTCTCCCTGAAGAGATCATTTATCTAAAGTGCCAAAGTCATCCTCATTTAATAAAATGGAAGTGCCTCTGTCGCAGGCTTCAGTGAACAGCAATTAGTGACCAACTTGTCTAAACTAAGGTTAAAGCATAGCTGGGAGTTATTTGAATGAGTCTGAGAGGGAATGTTTTCTGTTTCTGAGAAGTTACTTTAAAAAATAAAAAGTTATATTGTATTAATTTCATAGTTGGGGAAAAAAAAGTTACAATTCCTGTAGGAAATTCAGCTATAATTTAAAACCAGCTTCTTCTTGGATAAGTAACACTGTGATATACAGCAGTGCACACATGCACACACATACACATCCTCCTCTACATACTCTGCCAAACACCTATCACCATCAATCAGGTTTGTGCACAGTTTAATAAAAAAAATATTGACTTTCAAGTGATTTTTTATCAAAACACCATTTGTACTTGAAATGCATGCAAGTCTGCTCCCTCTACTTCTGCAGGCCCTGTAAAAAAAAGACAAGACCCCCCCCCCCCCCAAACTCTCTCTTGGCTTTATAACTAATGATCCGCAGCCAAGAGGAAACAAATTGAAAATCAATGCAGGTGGCACTGCCGAAATGAGAATGAGGCATTAGCTGGTGTGTGTGAGTGTAAGGAGTGTAAGGGGTGTAAGGGGGGTGGGGTGGGGGGCTGCAACCATTTCAGGGAAAACAGTGGAGGGTGCAAACACCGGAGCGCTGGGGAAACTTTGTCCCAGCTGTCCTCCAGTCCCCAGACAAACTTAATTTATCGTGTACAAATGGACCGAGATCAATAGTTTTAATCTAGAGTTAAATGTATTGACTTAGGCCCGTATCTCTCACACCTGGCCATTGACACTCCCCCTCCCCTTACTTCATGCACTTTCAGTCTACAGATGCAGCCATTGACCCCTACTGTCATGCATGCAGTGTGAAGGTATCACCTGGGAGGAGGAAGGTTAATAGTTTAAGAAATACTCAGCCACTTCCCTGTACTAGAGAGGTGTTTCTGCTAAGAGGGTCAAAATTTCTGGGAAACTAATCTTGACAAACCCATTAACATGGAGTCACAAAAAGAAGGTTGGGTGCATGAAAAAGCCCTCAAGACTGCTGTGGAGACTGAGGCTGAGACTCTGAGCTGAATAGCATCCAACACCTGCATCACTTCACCCTCGTGCATTGTTTCAGTTACAGCCACAAATTTTGGCTTCAACAACAGACGGCATTAAGATGTGTCAGTAGCAGCACGAGTGCCTTAACAAACCTGTCTTTAAGAACATCTCCCCTCACTGTGCACATACTGTGCAAAGACTACCACATTGTTTCACACTATATCCATGTGATCTATGTCACTGATATGATGTCATGGTTTTGAACATGTCTGAGAATGCACTATGACCTTGATCTATGAAACTATGAACCCATGAAAGCAAAAAAAGACATACATGCATTCACACAAGAAGTCTGACTAGTTGCAAAAGGCAGAAGTTGAGATCAGCCTGTTTGCTCAAATCATCTTATGGTTTTACAGCACTTGTACATGAAAACTGCTTAAAACTAAAAAGCTAAAAGGAAGTAAAATTTAACTGAGCAAAGGTGTGTGAAAAATGTCCAAATTTTGACTTAAATATACATATAATACAAAACTAAGACTCTCACGCATGATCTTAACATGCAATCAACTTAGGTGTTTTGCAACAACAACAAAAAAAAAAGACATTTTTGTGAAGTCCACTGGAGCCTACATTTTAAATCCTTACCATCAGTTTCTGTTTTCATACTACAGAGGGTCCCTCAAGTCACTGCAGAGGATTCATTTATTTGGAGGGAGGACTCCACCTTGTGGAAGGATACTGTAATCACTGGGTTTAAAGAGGTTTGAGGGTTTCCTACCGTAAAGCTGTCTTCTGCTTGGAACTGGTTGTCCACATAAATGCAAACCCGGTCAAAATCTTTCATTTCCTCACTGGATTCAATGTTCCTGAGAGGAGCAGAGCACAACAAAGCAATCACTGGGATACACAGAGGAGAAATATAGCTGTGCAATTAGTCAGTAAGTTTACTGTCAATTGAAATGTCAAGATTTCATTAGCTGAGAAAGTAACAACACAGGTACCAGCCAAAAGTTTAGACACACTTTCCCATCAGATTTATTGGGAAAGTGTGTCTAAACTTTTCACTGGTACAGTATATTATAAGCACAACTGTCACAACTTCACTTATATATATATATATATATATATGTGTGTGTGTGTGTGTAAGTGTGTTTACTGTGTGACATAAAAAAACAGAAAAAAAACACTTACTAGGTTAATACATAATAAAACAAATAAATGTTGCAGCCCTGTTCCATTAAATAAGATACTCTGTCTCTATAACCAAACAAGACTCTATTTAAAATAATGTTAGAAAGGAGGATTGTGTTCTGCACATGAGCCCTACCTGAAGAAGTTTTCTGCATTACCCATGTTGACCATGTAGTCTTTCCCTCCCACCTCCTGGAAGTGCAGGGCGATGAACTGCGGCTTGTAGTTGTGGATGGTCTGTTACAAAGCAACGCAGGTAGTCTGAATCAGATGCGCAGACTTACAGAACAGAACAGAGGCTCAGTGCTGTGTGACAGGATGAACATTACGGTTCATTCGTAGACCGTTTTGTATGTCTTGCAGTTTGTCCATTATATGAGTCTTGTACTATTGTTTATGTTATGTAGAACCTGTTTTTTCTCAGAAACATTAGACTAATTAAATTGCTAGTAACAAGAAGATTAATATTACTACTAATAATTATAATATAAACTGACCTTATACAGCTCTTGTAACCATCCATTTTGAATATCACCCACCTGTGAAATGATGGAGAATAACTTGTTAAATCTGAAGTCATCGTGGTAAGTATAAAAAAAGAAAATTGTAGATATAACAATCTAAACTTTTTTTAAACAAATACATTTCTTATACACATACCAGTATGATCATGTGTATGTAATCCATGACAAAAACTTCATAATAGATCAGACATTTTACAGACTTCAAAAGAGAAGTAGTATTTCTGACAGACCAAACAAACAGGTTTGTTTTATTAGGTTTTTTTGGCGTACAGCTGGCAGTAAGCCAACACTGAGTAATAACTGGTTATACTGGGAGGCTTATCTATACATTATCTACAAACTGTTCTCTACATATTGTATAATACTGGGTGGTAAGGATTTCCAACTGATTAGGCCTCTCCGTGCCACTAACGTTCAGTAGATGATGTAAACTTGGATCATTAAGGAATGCAGTGCAAGGAAACAAATGAGGCTAATCAGTGTTGCTAAATGAATGTCTGTGTTACTGTAAGACACTCAGCTTTATGTGACCAAATTCAAAGATGTGAATATTTAAATGTTTGTTTTATAATTATCAAGATTTTAAAAATGTAATGAATTAATAGGATTTTTTTTTTTCCTTTTTTGTCAAATGATGCAGAAATCTACTAGTAGGTACATCATATTTTTGGCTCCTTCTTTTGACTCCATGTTTATTGTATGGTAAGCAGAACCTGCACCCAGCACCCTCCAATCCTAAAATGAGCTTTGTTCACTGGCTGCCATCTCTAAACCCCCACACTCGATGCAAGTGTGTCTCTGGAAGCACAAAATAGATCTTAAAATATGAAACACATTTCAAATTTTGACCAGAGTGCGATTTGTTCAATCCATTATCTCTCAGTTTGTCTAGAGCAGTTTCATCTGGTAATGAATGCAGCGTAAATCTGACAATTCACAATTCTTAAAACTTATAGAAATGCTTTATGATCTATAGGTGTTACATGTGCTGTTATCCTCATTACATCATCTTCATCTCAAAGTGCACATCTCTTGTCTCCATCAAAAAACATTTTACATATTATTTGTGTATTTGGTTGTATCCATCAGTGCTTTTTTGCTTAGACATTTTCAGCAGCTATGAGATCAGATGACATTTGTAAAATTAGAAGCAGCAGACTGAAAGGTTGAAGCATGCTCATCTGGGCTACTGGGAGCTTCAGAGACATGTGATAGTTATCCATGTTTTTTAGAGTAGCTGCAGAGGTCTAGTGTGTGGGAAGTAATGAAATCTAGTAGCTAAACTGCAAACTGTCACCAAGTAAATACACCCCTTCTTGCCCCTTTGGTTCCAAATGTGCAGGAAATGCTGTCTGCAAAAACCTCCAAAAGGTACGCTTAAGAGCCAATGTTTGGTTTGACCCACCTGGGCTACTGTATTTAAATTGCTGTGGAACAAGCTAGACATCAATACATCAACATCAAAATCAAAAAATGTATTTATATAAATACCTCATTTGAATGTAATAAAGACAGGAATATTCTTATTTTTGCATGATTTTGCACAAACATCAAAAATGAAGTTTTTATTATTACGAAGCATTTCTGGGAATAAAATCACAATATTAAGTTATGTGTTTGAAACAAACTCTTATTGTAGTTTTACAAAATGAGCCAGCTAGAAAACATGCCAGATAAAAGATTTTTAAAAAGATTTTTGATGTAATTATTCATAACTTGCTAATGTGAATCGATGGCAAATTAAATTAAATAAAAAAAAAAAAAAACTATAATTCTTATTATCATTACTGTCTTTAAGTTAAAAACTACTTTGTTTGGGTTGTGGCTAAAAAAAGCTTCTTGTACAGTAGAGAGACTAAATTATGGTGTATGTAATCTGGACAAAACTGTTTTCCAGTGGATGCAGCTGGCATAGTTTTTGGCAACTTCTAGCTATAAACGTAACAAGTCCAACTAAAAGACAAACGGGTTATACTGAAGTCAGGAAGGCATAGATCACAAACTTCGAGCGGATTAAACAAACTAGGATTGCCTGGAAATATCATCCTGTGTTTTATAGGCTATGTTCCAGGATGTCTTTTCATCCAAGTACACATGACCTGGAAAACAATTTGGTCAGCTTCAACACATCATCTGTTGAGGTGTGTTTAATAGCACATGTTGAAATGACAGGTGAGTGTTTGGCTAAGAGGATGAGAGGAGGTAAAATTACACACATTACTTCTCTGTTGGGAACACAGATTTCCATTAAAGTATTAAGAATATATTAGCTTCAAATCTGTTCACCTCTTTCTACATTTGATATTATTTGTTTGTTAAACTTTAGTTAATTATTTTACTTTGGGTCCTTTAAACTAGGCAGCAGTTGGTTTAAAAAAACTGCCTTGAAAGGACAGACTGTAAAAGATTAGTGTAATCTGGGGAAAATCTAAATAATGTGAAATTCCTTTTGTGTGAACTCAAAATCCCTCCTTAAAACTTAAATTTGAACTTGCCATTTCTTACACAAGTGATTCCTAGTCTGCCATGCAACGTAGCTGTGGAGTGATGTACAATCTTGTGCCATGTCAGGTGGACCTGTATAACCAGAGAAATGGCTTTGCATAGTTTATTTGCATGACAGGACGACTGCAGCTCTGTCTTTGTGACCTGAAGAACAACTCTCATATCACTCAGGCTACAACCAAAATCGCCCTTTTAAACTAATGAACACAAACACAAGACTACTGTGGTGGTTTGGCACATTACCATTACAATTTACAACCCAAGAACATACAAGGTTTATGCTTCTGTGTCCAAATTTAGCACTGAGTCAGGCACATGATCTGATCTAAAGCCATTAGGGTATATGGTAATGTGTGTTTGTCTATACTGTGTTCAAATAAAAAAGACTTGGTTATGATTTATATCTTAATAACAATGTACAACAGTGGTTCTGAACAACAAGCCTCACTGATTGAGCTGCTCTGACAGGATACTGTTAGTCCACCACTGTGAAGCAAGAGGATTTATTCTGTGATGTGCTTAAGTTCCCGCTCTTATTCTGGGTGAATGTTCAGGAGTGTTTGTTTATAAGAATAGAGGGGCCTAAGTAAGTAGAAAAGCTAGATTCTCGTGGGAGAGATAGTCATCTGTTTACGACAATGAGAACTTGCATGTTTTCACTGGAGCCCATATCGCCCGACGGAAAAATGGTCCCAAGCCAAATTTCCATGACTGTAAGAGCCCTCCTCCACACAGCACCTCTAAGTTTCATCAAGCCAGCCCAGGCCAAAACCAAACAAGTACCGAATATCAAAGAATGCTTAGACAAGTTAGATAATATGATGACACCTTTCATTTAAATAAGAATGTAACATGTTAAACTTTGGCTAGATGCATCTGAGACTGGGCTATAAATGCCATCTTACATAACATTATAGTAATAAAGTGATGTCACAGGATCTGTAAACGCCCTACTGTGCGATAAGAATACTATAAACTGGCCAGAGAGCAACTCAAGAGCCTGACTGTGCTAATATTAAAAGTCAGGATTTTCACATAATATGTTGTAGTTTGAGGGTTGGTGAAGACAGTAGTGGACAAAGTTGGAGAGGGTGCACATAGGACTGATTTAGTCTCGTAGGGAATCTGGAGGAGTCATGGATGCTGAATTAAACTGAACTGGCAATAAACTTATGATGACCATCTTTGTATTTTTTTAAAAAAAAGAAAAAAGCAAAGGTCTCCATATGTGGTCAAGTATTACACTAAAATCTTTCTCTTTTAGCCTAATAATTTGTTCCACAAACCACTTTTCCTGTAACAAATCAGTTTATGTTCAATATATCTAATTATACCAGTATGAAGAAAAAATATCTGTTTACATCTTGGAATATATTTTTATAGCTGTACTTTTAATTGGGGTCTCAATATTTTTGGACTGGGTGATATTTCAGTATCACAAAAAATTGAGCGTCTTGAGTTTCAAACTTTGACAGTAAGTCACGTGATTCACCAAACAGGTGTAAATGAATCGACCCGCACTTTTTCCTGAATTCAAGAACACTGTTTAACTTATCAAGAAACGCGACCCAGTACCTCGGTGAGGTATTACAGACACATTACACATGAATCACAGAGTAACAAGTCATTAACGTGTCACACCTAAGCAGTAAACATCCTTATACTAAAGATGTATGCTAGCAATGGATCTCACTCGAGGTAAAACTCACCGCACTCCCACACAAACAGCTCATTTCTGGGTGAACCTAATCCTGTGAGTGCACGGCGGTCTGCTGCAGTTATCGTTATACTTTTACTGGTTTACTTACGTTGTCAAAGAGCGAGCCGACGTTTGCAGTGACGAGCAGAACATCAGTGAACAGTTCCATCTTAACCAGCTGCTTTCATAAACGGCCCGCGAGGAAACTCCGTGTCGTCTCAAGATGACGCGCGTGCAGGCCTGCATGCAGCAACTCTCCGGAAGCTTATAAAGGCTTACCGTGTGTGAGCCCAAATCGTGTCTGTCAGTAATGGCATAAAATACACCAGCATCTCATTGATGGTGCGTTTCTTGTTATCCGACTCGGTTGTTGATGGCGGGTAGTCGTATCAGGTAGTCATCACACACCGGAGCAGCGCTCATATTCATGGTCAAGCCCAAGAGCAGTAAGTTAGTCTAATTGCCTTCATGCGTGGATTTTCTCTACCCTCTGGGTTAATTGGACTAGTGGCTTCTTAACGGACTAACACAGCCTGGACGGGGCATCTGTTGCCCGCCGCCTTCACGAGCGCTCAAATAACAGGAGCAAGCTGAGTTGCGTTACGAAGTTACGCTGCTCCACCCACTCGCTGCGAAAATGTAGCCCGTTCCTAATGTGAAATGCTTCGACACATCTGGATATACACTTTTATTATCAACCCCGAGTCAACTTGGAGTTCTGACTCTTAAATCCGCCCTTAAGAAGGTTATCCTATGAAATTATACTGATATAGAAGCATTTGAAGTACTTGTAAGGCAAAAAAAAAGCTAATTTAACTTTTTTCTTTTATTCATCTTAGATCTAAATGTTAAATTAATCATTGCATATTTACAATAACTTGTGGGAATACTACCATAATGTTTTACTTAACTGAGGAAGTTAAAAACATTTGAAAGTATTCTAAATGGGTTACTTAGCTTATCACAAATTAAACATACCACAAACCCCCTTTGTGTCAGCTACAGAATAGCAAGCTACTCATTATCTGTTAAACTCTTTGCTCTTTACAAAACTTAAGTTTCATAACTGACAAGCATAAAAAAAATGTTTATAACAGGATAGCTTTATCCTGCTTCTAGGATAATCAGCAAGTCCTGTGCAAAAAAGCAAACTTCAATGCAACTTATTTTTGTTAATTCATGGCCTGCAGTACATCGCCTGCAGAGCAGCACTGTAATATTATTTTTCACAGGAGTTTAATTACAAAATATTTAAAGACGACTATCTGGTGCAGCTCTAAAACACTTCTTTTGAGTTGATGGATCTGTGCCAACCAGCATCTAGGTTCCTCCTAGATTGTTGGGCTCCTGCCTCCGTCTCTCCATAGTGCTGCTACTGAACTGTTAAACCATGGCATGGGTTACACAACCCACCCTTTGAGCTCCTCTTCCAGCTTCCTCTCACTCCTTTCTTCGAGCACTTTGTGCTTTATTCATTCATCAACATCAACTGCTCCATTTAAACCTATTGTAACAGAGATGCTTAATAATATTGCCCCTTCCAACAGCGGTTTAGAGACAAAGGCAGCTAAAAATGGAAATCTCCCTGACAGGATGCAGGAGTGGGTTACTGCACCCAGGACAACCCTGAGTTTTTGGAAGAAGCACATTTCCATTAAAAGAAATCCTATTTAGACCAGATCTCTAACTACACTGAGTCCTGTAGAAACAAATATATTGAAAAATAAATAAATAAATCACAATTAAATTGTCAATCTTTATGTGAGATTGTGTTGTAGTGAATTCTGCCAAACAACAAACTTCATAGGAAATGTTTGCAAAAAAAAAAAATAGTACAGAAAAGCAACAATAAGCCAATAAAGTATAATAAATAAATGTTATGTTCCAAAAACAATTGCAAATGCAGTTTTTATCCATTTAGCTCACATTAAACTTGAGAGGTAAAGTCTAACAGTAGCTCTACTGAGTATGAACCATATATGGTATTTAATGACTATACATACAGTGGAAAAAGTAAATTCCTTTAGCTCCTGTAGCGTGCATATTTAAGACATGCACTTCTCCATGTTCACTAGTATCCGTGTTAACAGCCTTATAATTTAATATAATCACAAAAGTCAACGTTAGAATCATATTCTTGAACATTTATTTGATGAACTGATTAGACACAATCTAAATGACTATCCCTGATAACACCAAACTAGTGAGACTAGTCAGGGCTGTCCGCCAATGCTTGCGTCCAAATTACAGCTGCAGTTTCTCCTCGAGTCCTCCTTGAGGCTGCTAAATACGAGGAAGACTTTTAAAGAAAATAACGTTTAGAGTTCATTAATTCATTGAAATAAAGGAGGAATGTTAACTGCACAAACAAGATGTCAATGAAAACATGTTTGGAAGTGTATTAGTATGAACAAGCATCCGGTGATTGCCACTTATGCCTGTGTTTCAGTCAGGTGACCACTTACGATGGGCTTTATGTCACCTGTGTGCCGTAAGCCTTAAGGGGACAATGCTTAAACATCTCAATGAAATGCTTTAATGAAGGGACTTTAATGCCTTTACTCCACTTATGCTGCATAGCTGACAAGAGGAGTATCTGTTTAAAATAAATATGACTCCGTTCAAGTAGCTGTAGGTGCACAATTTCCACTTCACAATGTGTGAACTTACACATTCCATGGAAAACACAGAACCCTGCAACATATCAGGTGCTTTTCTGCCTACAGTGATGTGTTGATACAAGTCTTAATTTAAAGCACAAATCTTAAAATACAAGATTTTTTTTTCTCCTGGAAAAAAGCCCATAAAAATATCTGAAATGTACAAATTCTGGCGTTTTTGCCCCGTAATTTAGGTCCTCACCAGTAATGAAAACCTCCAACTCAGTCACAGGTTTCAGATTTAAAAGAAACTAGATTTTATCTACAGTAATCCTCTTCTACATTTCAAGGAAAATCCAGTCATTAACTTAAACACAGTGTGATACAAACAAACAAATAAAGTGTTGAAAATTAAAGTCACAACTATCAAAACAAAGACCAGAACTTATTGAGAGATGATCACATATATTCCCCCCCTTTCAAAAGATTACCACCAAGGAAGACTTTCTGCGTGCTCACTGTCTTCTCATTTCTACAGCAAGCAAGCTAATCCAACAGGGAGCTGTGGACCCCGTAACTGCGATGCAGCTTAACTTGCCAGGCTGAGGCAGTGACAGAGGAAGCCAAATGGAGAACTGTTGACATCAGGGCGAAGTTTTCCCAGTCCAGCTGCTTCAGTACTGGGACACCACTGCTGACTACTCACTTAGTCAGAGATACCCAGTTGCATCAATGAGCCAGTCCACTTTCATGAAAGCTCTTCAGGAGCGGCTGCGGTCTTCCTGCGTGCCTACCAGCATTTTACTGTACAGCTTCTGCTGCTCTTCTTTGAAGGTATCTTTTACCTTTGCTCGCTTCAGTCCTCCATCCCTACAAAAGAGTTCATGCATGGTTATTGTGGACATTTATGAAGATCTCACACACTGATGTTCTAATAAAAATGTAAAACCAATATATTGGACCACAGCTTGCAATTTATGATAATGCAGCAGACATTTCATCCAGGACTGGGCTGAACAGAGAATTACACTGTAATATGAAAGCCATTA
Source organism: Melanotaenia boesemani (assembly GCF_017639745.1). Lineage (NCBI taxonomy): Eukaryota > Metazoa > Chordata > Actinopteri > Atheriniformes > Melanotaeniidae > Melanotaenia > Melanotaenia boesemani. The sequence goes on from NC_055692.1 coordinate 23,770,080, forward strand.
GTCTTAATTAGTTGAGGAATTTATGCACAGCTTTTTATCGTGTGATGAGACCCTCCAATCTGCTTGTAAAAGATTAAGCTCCAATCCAAATTCCCCTCACTGTTCTCCGTATGCAGCTGGACATATTTCTAAGTTTCCAAATTTAATTACAAGATTTTGTTTTTGGTATTTTTCTATAATACAAACAGACCTTATATGATTTGCAAAAGATTCTGCTGGAATTCACATTTTGCACAGCATCGATTTTCCAGAAATGGTGTTGTAAAGCAGTAAACATTGTAAAAAAATATCATTAGATTTCAAACACAACAAAAGTTTGAGGCCTCTCATGTTTTATAATGATAATAATTATAATAATATCCAGTAGGAAGACTCAGACTAGAGCACCATTTATTCTGTTCATCACTACAGTAGCTTATAGAGCTAAAAGTAAAATGTTTTCTTCACTAACTTTATAAAAACGTCAACATTAAAATAAATACTGAAAATCGCTGCTTACAGAGTAAAACCATTGACACAACTGCAGAATTTAACATTAATATGTACAGGCCACTAGAAACTTTAACAATGCAGTACCAACAAGCAGGAAAAGCACAACTGGTATTAAATTTTTACTGACCGAGTTCTGCTGAGAGATCCAATAAACTGCAGTCAGAGAGTAATTACAATCCATGCAATGGCCTGAATTCAGTTCAGTCATTAATGTTACTGATTACACTAGTACTCGTCTTGCAGTGAATGAGTGTAAACAATGTCTTACCACAAGAGGTCAACCAGTCCACCTTGTCTGGCTATCGCTGCTTTTACACGATTGGCAAACTGGACAGCGTCCTCTCCCTCCTGTCAGAGATGACTTAAATGAATACAGAGCTGGCAAACAAGTAGTCACAACAAATAAATAACAAAGGATGTTATCAACTATAAAATCTCTGGCTAAAGCCCCTCAACACAGCTTGCCCAGGTTTGAATCCCAGCCTAGGGCCCTTTGCTAAATGCCATCCCACTTCCCCCACTTCTCTGACCCCTTTCCACTCAAGCTCAAATAAAGGTCACTAGTGGTGAAAAAAAATCTTTAAATCTGTTAATGTTGGAGTCTGACCTCTCTAGACATGGGAGGAAGGTACCACACACTGCAAACGATGGCCCAGCTGCTCATCATACGCAAAAGGTAGTTGACCATTCCAAACTTGCTGCTATTCCAGAAGGCATCTCCAAATCGAGGATCATACTGTGAGGAGCACATTAGAAAGATCAGTACAAGTGTACAGGCTACAGACAAAAAATAATGACGCTGACAGATAAAATGACACCTTGCAGGAAATAAAAAAAGTAATAAGAAATAAACAGAAGCAGAGATCATACCTTAATGGCCACAGGGTAGACTGTGGCACCAATCTCAAAACTGCCCTTCTTAAACATCATTACTGATGTGTTGTTTATGCAGGTACCTGGCAAATTGAGATAAAGATAAAATAGGACTTAAAGGTCTTTAAAAGAAAGCTAGTGAAACGATACAATTCTTCAATACAAGAAGCTCACCTTCTGGAAAAATGAGAATGGGCAGTTTAGATTTATCTTCTACGTGGTCACTTAATCTGTAATTAAAAAAAGATGTAGGTTAATGATAAAAAATATTTCTAAAAGTTTAAAACACAGCTTTTACATTTATATAATTAAGAAATCAAGTCAAATCCACTGACAGTCAAATAAAAAAAAAATATTTTTAACATGCTGAGTTAAAAACGGCAACTAACTCAAGAACAGTCACAGAAAAACAGGTTGTAATACCACCTTTTGGCCACTAGATGTCTGTCTTTCACTTCTGAGCGTTCAAACCAAATATGAGGGCAAGCCTTGACCATGGATCGCTGAATGACACCCATCAAGCCACCATGAATTTGGCCAACCTAACAACACAAACACAAGCAAATAGCAACGCATCTATTTCTCGTAGAAATGTCACTTCAACAAGCAGCTGCAATCAGAACAGAGAACAGTGTCAACATGTTTTTTTACAGCATGTTGCAATAGAGTAGTATAGTTACCATGGCATAGCAGCCATCACTGGCAAGGATGATGACGTCAATCGGTGAGGTGTGGTTAGCAACGCAGATACCTCCATTCTTGGGTTTATTCTCACTAAGGTGGTAAAAAGAAAAACTATTATTCAATGCAGGATCCATAATTAGAAACTGCAACAAAGAGCGTGACAGTGTCAAATTACAGTCAATGACTAATTTGGTTTGACTAAATCAGTGGGTAATCATGCTTATTAAACTGAGTGTACATAGTGGTCTGACCCTGAGCATGCAGGACCGAGTCCACGTTCCAAGGATAGAGTTACAATCTTAAATAGAGTTAGCAACATTTCCTATATCACGTGAATATTTTTAGCACTATACTGGGGAAGAACATGCTCCACACGTTATTCCCCACTGGGCTAAATAGCCAGCCATCCTAACCAGGAAGTGCTCAATGAATGCTTACATACTGGTTTAAATTTCTGAGACATCGCATTGTGCCCATTACTTACTCTTACCCCTTTAAACTATAAACTCATTTAGTTATGGCTTTAAAATCCAAACAGTAAATGCACTTGCTAATATAAACCTGCTTATAATTTAGCTGGCACAATATATGAGTGCATTAATGGTCATACTTCCTTCTTAAATACCATGTACAATCTCATAAACATATACCCCCTACAGGCTGTGGTTCCTTTACTCAGCTACTACAGTTTATGAACAAATACACAAAGCATCAACTTCCTCTTTTACATCCTGTTACATGGGCCGTTAGATAAAAACACTGCCGTGGTTCATGCCTTTCCAAAAAAGGTCATATGTAAAATGTTCCCCTCACTAACAAACAAGCTAAAAAAATACACCTGTACATGATCTATAAATAACAGCATACCAAGTGGTTCTCACAGTTTATCTTGATTTTGTGTATACGAATACTCAGTTTTGTGCTACTTATAAGCTAAAAATGACTGTTGCAACACAGATGCATTCAGACAGGTTTGAGCCTTGTCTCAGGAACCATTGCTTTCATGTTCACACTCTAGGGGGCTCCGATTTCAAGCACTAACACAGATTGTTGTTCTCTGAGCATGCCTCATCGGTTGTTATGTAATCTGACAGAAACCCTTCTCCTGTCAGGGCATGAGGTCTGCTGTGGCTCATTTCTGAGATAAGAACATTATTTGGATTTAATGTTCTGCTCACTCCAAACTTAATCTTAATTAAAAGTTAAGAACTGTAATGTTCCATCTCTTGAAATGTTTGCTTTGCACAATAACGTAAAAACAATAGTTTGCTAATACTTGCATTTATGCAATTTTCTCCATATTCCGTTTTTTGTTAAATGTATTAAATTTACACATTTAGCAGAGGCTACATGTGTATCCAATGAATATTTCTTTATCCAATGCAACTTACAAGTGTCAAACAACATTAGACCTAAAAATAGGAAGCTAATACTTTCTGTGTCTGCACACACTCTCTGCAGAGGTTCACATAATTAAATACAAGCTAGCGAAAAGGAAGTAGAAGAAACCTTTACATAGGGGCAAGAAACCACTGCTCACATAAAATGTGTTTTTCCAGAACTTAAAGCATGTACTACACCAGAACCATGGCGGCATTTCAAGAAAATTTATGCCTGTATGTAATTACGTAAATACATAAATAAAAACCTGTTGTTCTTATTTTAATAAAGGTGACTTGTCTAGACTTATAGTAAATTAATATGCTAGCATTTTAATTCAAATTTTCATTAAGAACTTAATGGTTATCAAGGTAAATTATACAAAAGAAACTGTTCAATTGGCCAACTTGCTGAGAAACTACATAAAACTAATAAGACAAAAGCAGAAGGCTGTAATGCAGCACATAAACCTATAAACATTTATTTAAAAAAACCAGCAAAATTGTGTCAAAACAGTCAGTGGAAATAACAAGACGCTTAAAACTGTAACCAACTGAGCAAAGTAAGTAAAAATACCTGTGAAATTATGTGGTTTTGTCCAGGTAAAACAGAAATTTACATTTGAAAACAATGGTCAATGGAATATTTATTAACTTCCATTATGTCTTTTAAGTGCTTCACTATTCATTTGTATGCATCTGACTTAGAAAGATGAAATCACTCCTGCATCTTTTCAGAGTCAACTGCTTCACAACAGACATCAGTCACATAACTTGCAGGAATGTGGGAAGACAGTGAAGGTTCTTTACCTGTCATGGTAGGTTATAATGGCAGTCAGAGCTCTGACACATATTCTGTAGCACATCAAATGTACTTTCTCACTTAGGAAATTTTTCATTCTGTAAGAAAAAGGGTACAAAGTACAATAACATCAGCAAATCAGAGAGTATCATTTTGATAAATTTCAACAAAGATGTTGTGTTCTGTCTCACCTTCCATTTGGCAGCAGCCCAACGATAGAGGTGAGGAACACGAGGAGGCCTACACCAGTGAAGGCAAGGGTAACCCTGGAGAAGAGATGGCACTTTTGGTAGGCTAAATGACCCAGAAGCTTACAGTAAAACACTTATGTCAAGGTGCTGCTTCGGTACTGTGAAGCATCATTAAGAAGAACAACTATCCAGACCACACATACAAATTCAGTAATGTTACCCAGGTGATTGGGGATTTCATCTTTAAATGAGAGTTTTGTGCCCTCCTCTACTCCCCCGACATCACAGAGAATAAACCACCTACAGGATGGCATATCAGGCAATGCTTAAGATGGTCAACAGGTTCAACTAATCTGGATGAACCAGTCATCCAGGGAAGGTGCTGACTAAATTCAGAGAGGATTAGAAAAATAAAGGAGAGGAGATGGTTTCAGGCAGGTGGTAAGCAGAGCCAATATTTAACAGAAAAAGTGCTAAAGAGCATCTATAACTGGACAGGAGACTACAATGATGTCCATCTGTGCAGCAGTGGCCTGATTCATCTCCCCACTGGCAACTGGACATGAGCCAACCAGGCTTAGTAATGCGTCACTGTCCCAATGACTGTCTAAGATGAGCCTGATCTCTTTTACTTACAGTGGGTACACATTTAAGGCCTCTTGTACTAACAAGCACTGCTAATCTCCAAACGATATGAATAAATAAACACAGCTCTATGTAGGGGTATGAGCAAATGTGTGAATTAAAGAAAAAGCTTCCCTATAACCCTAAACCCAACTTTAATTTGAGTAATGTCCCTAAATCAAAGCCAGCTTCTATGTTTTTGCTGCTTTTTTTTTTTAATCTTCTTGTGTGTATACATTTCTTCCCTCAGTCAAACCAAATACTTGACAAGTGGACTGGAAACCAAATTTCCGGCTAATGTGTTCCAGTGTATGTGAACTTCTACATGTGATGAACCAGAGACTTGTAAAGCTCTGCAGCCAGTGCATGCCTCCAGTCTCTGTTTTTAACAACTTTTCAATCTACAAGGTCTCCTGGACTACCACACCGGACAAGTTCACACATTTTAAATCCCACATCAGTCCAACAAATTCATTTGTGCTTCATGGAGGGACATATTTGCTGCTTCAGTACGTTGTACATATATATTCTCATAGCAGCTTTAAAGTCCAAATGTGGTTGGATTACTACTAACAACAAAGTCTAGTTTTGTAATTAGGTTACACTATTGGCCATTTGTTTGGAACAGACGAATGTTTTCTTTTTTTTTTATCCTGACTCAGTCTGTTGGCTCTTTCCACAAACATTACTTTGATGTTAGGACGCTGTTCATGAAGCTTACCCCTCAACGCCAGCATTTATTTACAATGACATAAAAACTAAATAAATATAGGAAGAAATAAGAAACAAAAAATTAAATATTAAATAAATGATTATATAAATTCATCAACAGTAAAAAAAAAAACAGTAAATAAAAAATAAATAAAATGAATTAACTAGATAAAAAGAAATCAAACCAAATCAAAAGGCAAGAAGGAATTTTATCACAAATTTGCGACAATAAGCATTAAGGATGGCAAATGGTCTGTATTTACTGTACCTGGGATGATACCCAAAGCTCTTTACATGATGCATCGCATTCACACACACATTCACACACAGATGGCGGAAGCTGCCATGCAAGGCAGCTCAACCACGACCCATCAGGAGCAATTTGGGGTTTGGTGTCTTGCTCAGGGACATGAGCTCGACAGGCGGAGGATCGAACAGACAACCCTCAGGCTGCAAGACGGCCACTCTACCCACTGAGCCACGCTGCCCGTTAAGTTGTTAAACATTTGTGCAAGTTACCCATGTCACATCCACTAATGCTCCCCCCTTTTGCAGTTTTTTGAGCTGTGCACAGACACGTGCAGGGGGGCCCTCTGCGCTTTAATGCAGCAGATCCTGCAGTTAGACAATAAAAAATAAAATAAAATAAATACAATCTGATTTTTTCAAACCAAATACGATTTAAATTGATTTTTTCCTTTTCTTTCTTAAAACATTTTGAACTTATTAAAAACAACATTAAACTTAGTGCTTTTGCAAGCATGCATATATACATATGATTTAACCACATAAAACGGCTGAAAATCCGTGATGTGTAGTTTGTCTTTGAACTGTAGTTTGTGGGGTGAAGCGGTCTTCTGCTTCTGGTAGAGAGCAGCATTTTTCACTGCCATGAGTGATAGCTCACTGAACTGTTCAGACAGACTGAACGGTCCTGCAAGTTGATGGTTAAATCCTCAGGCTCCATTATTACCATTATATTACCTGAAATAAACAAGATATCAGCTCAACTGACTCAGCTGTTTCTCTCACTCTGCGGCAAGTCTACTGAAATAAATCGGTTGTTCTTCCGTCTTTGGTATAAACGTTCTTGAAATTAATTCTGCAATGTGTCATTACTTGCTTATTACTTTGCGGCTACAAGTAAACTTGTCTTGTCTTGTTAGTTCTACTGCAGTGCTGGGAATGGTGTTGGCAAAATTAAGCTTACAGTTAACTGCCCACATTAATTGGTTTCAATGACAAAAAAGATACTAGAAGTCAATTATTTCTGGATTGTTATATTTTGTGAATTAGTGTTTTCAGACGGCAGGGGAAGTCATGCATAAATAAAAAAAGAGGATGCATAAAGATGCTGTGATAATTGTTTTATAATTGCATTGCAGTCCTCTAAATTTTAATAGTATTTAATCTTGAGGTTCGTCTGCTTGCTAGCTTTATTTTTTATATATAGCCTTCTTTTGTATAGTCAAAAGAATTTTCCTATGTTTTCTTTTTGTTTCGATTTACATCCTTAACACACCACCAAGCTTTTAGAAAATGTATCTTTATATTAAACCAACTCTGAGTCTGAAGTGCACCTAATACCTGAGTGGCAGCAGGAAGCCATAACGGATCAGGAGGCCCAGCCCCCATAGGACGGTCAGCCTCAGGCTGATATAGTGGAAGTTGTAGTTGCTGCGGGTCAGCAGATTCCAGGACTCCAACTCCTCAGCAGAAAATCGCTTAGTCACCTCATCATCCATGATGCTCTCCACTCCTCGCCGAGCAAAATAGAAGATATCAGACATCTCAAACTCAGGGGCTGAGTCCAGGTCTTTGTTGCTGCCACTCCGCCGGATCTCCTTGATCTCCTCCTCCAAGGAGGTGGGCTCCTTGGCAATGATTGCTATAGCAATACAGACAAACAGGATGTTCTTAGCATTGGTAATGTTAACACACCTACTGAACACACAGTGCAACAACAGACAATGATAGCATATCTTACCATTTGAGTAAGGTTTGTACAGGAGGTGATTCTTTTCTTTGGCTCCTCTCTCTATTCTAAGTGTAGCCCACTAGAAAAACAGGTGGAAAATTTGCATAAATAAAGAGAAGAGAAAAAAAATACAAGACTAAGCCCTTATTTAACAGATTATATTATATAAAGCTGCTCATATTAATACACTTTTTAATTTTCAGACTGAAAGACAATGTCTAAAAAGTTTAAGTCAGCTCAGACACTGTGAAAGTGTTACGGTTTGAAGTTGCTTCACAGCCCCACAGGCATGGCTTTGATACAACTATAAACTCAGCAAACTGACAAGTGCTTGGAGAAAATGTAGGGTAATCTGAAGAGAACAAAACTGCAACTGAGATGAGCATGTCAAACATATCCTCTGATTCATCTTAAAGAGGAAAATACAGGACTTTGAGAGCACTTGTTACGTTGAGATATAAACAAACTGAAGGCTAAGAAGAGGACACTGCGTTCTTCTGGCTATAAAACAAGAAGGAAAGAGCAGGGAGTTGTCGACTGGGATACGCTGGATGAGATTTATTTAGCCAACAATCTCATGCTACGGTACCACAGCACGTGCAAACTTTAAAGTTAGCTTTTTAAAGACCAGTCAGATAGTAAAGAACCCGATGCTGCATGAAAGGTGCACGTTTGGACATGTACTCGATAACAGTAATGCTGTGCAGCAGTTTCTGCATGTGTCAGAAACAGAATTAGACGGGGTACTTGCAAAAATATTCTTAGAATGTTCAGTGCCTGCAGGTTGTGGTTGCATATCTCACTCTGGACAAAATCTCTCAGCTTACAAATAACTAAAAGCATGTTCTTTTTTTTTTTTTTATTTACTACTATCTGAAATTATTTTTAGATAAATAAAATTTAGCACACATCACAGAGGGAGCATTTGAGCTTTCTCTTAGTGCTCATAATTCAAACCAAATGCACACACAGCTCTAACCATAAGCCTTCCCCTTTAAATCTTGTCGTGACAAGCTGTATTACCGAGTCATCCTATAAAAATGCAGCTGCAGTTGACAGCAGTTATTCCTAGAGTGAGCAACGGGTATCCAGCTGCTCCTTCTAGTTAAAAAGGGAACAAAATAACAAGATTCACCAGGTCTTGTGTTGAACTGGTTCTGATAAAAGAGATTTCAGCAGTGCACTTAATCATGCAAAACACTGCTCACACTGTTCTACGTCTGTCCTTTGACCCTTTCCCTCAAAATCTCGTACCAGCAATTGGAACTGGGAAGCGAGAACATCTCAAATGTCCCACTGATTATTTTATTTCTGGCACAAGAGCTGCTCTCTGAGGCACAAGACAGAAACAGATGACTTGCTTCACTTTTGATGTTACACCAGAGCAGTGCAGCTGACACGTTTACACCATCAGTGGTGATAAGAACTCATTTCTTAAAAGTGATAACTCCCAACCAGTAAGCAACGCACCCATGTCACAGCCAACACTGAAAACGTCTGTAGCACAGTTTTCTGTAGTTACATAACAATGGAAGAATATCCTGTGGGCAGGATGTTAATCTGTATGAGCCAGTTAATACAACAGACACCGGTTGGATGCTAAAGACAAAGGCCAATGTCAGCACTGCCTCAAGTCTTGCGCATAAAAGAAGTGATTCTCTAAAACTAACTTTGCTGTTGTAGGATAATCAATGTGAAGTTTAATTATTGATCTTTTTTTTTTTTTAATATACTTGGCAGGTACAGTAAAATGAACATAGCTACGCTATTCTTTTTTGTAATTACAATGTACATTTCATCATCATTTATAATTGTTACAACACCTCAAACTGGGGCAAAAATCCAGCTTTATCATTTCTGTACAAACAGAAAACAATCAGCTATTTGGCAGCAAGCTCTTACCTCAAATATCTTCAACAATGTTTTCATATAAAGACGCCGGATGCCAAACGACACCCCAAAAATGGCAGGCACAATAATGAAGACCAGCAGCAGGGTGAACCACACGGTGAAGGAGATACCCAGCAGGATGCACACCAAGTTATCAAAAGGGTTGAAGAAAAGCTCCATGGTGATGTGAGGGGGCAATTTAAAATTTTATATTGTTATATTATACAGAGTTGAGCTGGTGTCAGAGGAGGTACAGGTTTCCACCTCCTGGCCCCAAGTGGCCCTTATCTTTTGTCACAAAGGAACCTTCATCAAGATGACTAGAGAATGGAGCTTCTTCTTACACTGAATGAAGAATCAATATAAGTGCAAGCGACCATCTTGACTTTGCCCTTTGGGGCATCCTCCTTGAATTCCATTAGTTTCACTGTGAATTAGGGGGAAAAATTCCAGAAATAGGCAGGTTTTTGAAGGAGTTGCACTGAAAAAACGGACTGTCCCTGCAGCAGATGTCCTTTGTTATTTGAGAGATGAGTCCCGCTGATGACAGATGTAAACAACAACTGGAAACAGCAGGTGGTCTCCTTGTCTGGTGGTGATCTGGGGGTTTTGCAGTTCAGTGTCAAAGACCTGCAAAAATGTATAAACAGGCGGTCAAGACCATCTGAATTACAACGTTATGAACCATTCCCCATGAGCGATTACATGTAATTAAATAATGCCAGACAGAAAACGTGTCCTTATGTCAGCATCTCCTGAGCACGTTTTAAACACCGGTGTTAACATTTACTAGTAGCCCCTGATTATACTGAAAAGACACCGGTGCCAGTAATCTTTGAGAATGTCAACACTCGGGTATGTCTTTAACTGTGACTGACTAGATAATATAAATGTTACTGTTATTAGCTGCGGTGCAAAGATAACGTTAGCTGGAGGCCCTCCATCCTTATACCCTATGATGATGCAGTAGGACGGATAACGGAAGCCTCCATCCCGAATAAAATCAGTCTCGCCAACAGTTAACAGATACCCACGGCTTTGTAAAATTAAGCAGCCTTTCAAGCCAAGAAACACAGTTAAAATGTATTAAGATATAAGTTACAGTTATGCGTTGGAAATGAAGAGTGCTGAACCCATGCGCGCAAATTAAAGCTTATGCTGAAGTTAGCTTTTAGCCTCCGCGCTAACAGTTATGCTAAAATCTATCGCCTGGCGTGCCGCTCCTCATGCTGCTAACGTTAGCCTGCTCTCATCCGACAGTGCAGGCTGACATGCTGAGCCAACCTTTTAGAGGATTTTGTGCGAGAACTAAATGGCTTGCGGAGTGTTATCCAAACTATAAAATGCGTGATGTGTGAGATGGAGACATTAGACCAACCTTCTGTCACTGTTAATCCAAAGTCGATACAGTAGGACTTCACCCGTCCATCACTTTGTCTTTGTCTCCCGGACTGTAGCCAAACTCCTCCCGCCGGACAACACGAGCTCACCACCGGCAGCTTAAGGCAACAGCCTACGTATTTGTGAAGTCCAGCCCCGGCCAAATCCCTTACAAAATCCAGATCTGCACTGACCCCTGGTGGACAAAATAACCTGCTACAGAGTCATTTTTTATTATTAATTTAACCACTAGGGGCGCTACAGGACTACGTTTTAATTAGTGAGCGTGCGAATCCATATTTAAACGAATCATGCAAACTTGCCAGCGATAACAAGGAAAATAAACTTTGGCAAAGTTAAATATCAAGTTACAGTACATCCATTTGAATAAAATCAATAGCTGTGGAACGCACTGTACAAGAGAAAAAAAAAACCTCTACAGTCTTTATCACTGCTAAAGAGAGGAGCTGTGGTTGGGAAAAATATTCCAGTCTATGCAACCTTTTTTAAATTTGTCCAGTATTTTCCTTTTCCATGTTCAATTCAGCAGAAACTGAAAGGCAACACACAGACATATATAACAAAGAAATAAAACCAACATTTTAACTGCATAGTTGGACATCTGTATTGAAATATAAATCAACAAAAGAAATGTACATACAGCATTTCTGTCATTTCAAGTGAACCAACCCTTAAAATTGTATACACTGGAGTAACAAAAGCCTTTTTATTCACACATTTACAGCCATGTAGTTTTTTTCAAGTAATTTCAGAAACAAAAACAACACAAAACTTGGCAGCTGCTTTCAAGCTTTGAACCATGAAGTAATAAGCTTATTCCTCATGAGGAAAATAAAACCTTTTCTGTATATCATTTTTCAAATAAGTGTACATTATTATAATAATACATATTCAGAAAAATCATAAAGGGAATTAACTTCCGTGATAAGAAGCTAGGATCCAAAGGGGCAAGTTCAGATAATTATTATACTGTGAACATCACCACAAGTGCATCTGTTTGCCAGAAATGACCCAGTCCTGCTTCTGGTTCTGCTTCTATGAGAATCAGGCACTGTTCTCCAGAAGAGCCTCAAAGTCTGGGGAGCAAACCATTTTGTGTTTGATATTTCCTAACACAGTCAAGTTGCCAGTTTTTCCCTCTGTATTGACAGAAACCAGCTCCTGAGAAAAGAGAGGATGGAAGGAATACACAAAATTAAGTACACAAAATATCACAGTTATGTTAGGAAGATCAAAACAGTTGGCCTGTAGAGAAACTAAATCAGGCTGGACACAAAGAAAGGTAAAATACAGAGTGGCAGCATACCTGAAGGAACGAGCATGATGCTCCTAGAGACACATCAAATGTCACCTGTCCCAGCATGAGCTGTACCCGACCAGACTTACGCACCAGCATCTTTCCCACAACACCTTCTCGCAGATCTTTCAAACTGCAGCTGTTTTCTTCTGTGTCCTCTTCCTGTTAAAAAAACACTATTAAGAAACATAACCTACATATCACCATGTAGTAAAATGACAACACCTGCCACTTGTACCTGAGATTCCTTCAGAAGTACGGACTGTCCATCCTCTGACTGCACCTCAGTTTTCACCGGTCTGTGCTCTTTGGTGGGAGGCTGGCCGGGCAGCGAGTCAGGCAGCTGAATGAAGAACAGCTCCTCTCCTTTACTCAGACTCCATCTATGCAGCAGGTCAGGAAGAACTTCAGGCTCAGGCAGCGGAGGACGCCTGAAAGTTGCCTCAGTCTTTTTTATGTCACCTTCCTCTGGCTCTTGTTTCACTGAGGTCAAGGTAATGTGTATTAGAAGAGAGCAGTCATGTATTTGTACAAGGTGCTTGCATTATTCCATATCATATAATTGCATATTTCTGTGGAGTTAATCCTTGCCTACAGACCTCTGATCTGCAAGACCAAATCCACCACTAACACTATTCAAGTTTGGACTGAGGAGGTTTCCTAAGCCTTATGGGCTCAACACAACGGAGGCGACAAACGACGTGGACAGGCCAAACTCATCACCACCCAGGTGAAACCGAATACATGGCGGCAGCGTTGCGCATCACGCTCTCCGATCGCTTTTCTCCAAGAAATTTGATTGGTTACGATAGTGGAGGGAATTTTGACATTTTCAAAGCAGTCCGTGACAGACAAGGCATGAAAGATGAAGAGTCAGAAGATTTTGCTCGAATTAACAGAAATATTGCTGTTTACTCTACTTTATTTACATCTTTATATTTTGTGCATGAAGTATTGTAAATTATGGGAAAGTCAGACATCTAAAACGATCTGTTCCTCCATGTTGAAAGTGTTTGCAGACTGCGCTGTCTAGCCTGCTCTCAGCTCATTGGTCAGTTAATGAAGCCCCTCGCTGGTTGGTTGTAGTGCCACGTGATAGCGACAAAAATTGAACATTTTTCTATTTTCTTGTGTGGCGTTGCAAGCCCTCCTGTGCACGTCTACGTGAACGAGCTGAACATTTCACATGCACGAATGATGCCTGTCGCTTGGCTGGAGGAGAGCAGCGATTTTCGCCTCATCACACAAGTTCCATAGGAAATGATGGAGAAGGAGCGACGTCGCCTCACGTGTGTCGAGCCCATTACAGAACTGCTTTGAGCATGCAGACTAGAGAGTGTTCAAAGAGGACGCTGATTTGGAGGAATACATGTCTGTGCATCTGTCCTATGTTAAGTGATGTCCTATGTTCACTTCTGCACTAAAGCTGTCCTATCCACAAAGACAATCACGCTTTTCCCCAATCAGAAGCCATGGGTGGACAGCACAGTTCGGTTCCTGTTAAAAGCCCGGGATGCAGCCTACAGAGCAGAAGACAAACTGGCTCATAGCAGGGGGCCTGCAAAGAACTGATAAAGGGCATCCAACTGGCAAAACTCAGGTACAAGCAGCACACTGAGTAGCACTTCAATGACAACACACGTAACATGTGGAAAGGCATCAAGACCATCACAGAGTACAAGCGCAGACACCAGCAGGGCAGCCACAACCCCGCTATGTCTGACACCTTAAACAGCTTTGTCACATGTCTCGACACTACAGGAAGCAGAAGTACTGTTCACCCTCCACAGCCAGAATAGCAGCATCAGCCTCTTACCCTGCAGCTGCACTAAGGCTATGTCCACATGGCACTGAAGCCGGTTCAGGTGTGAAAACGGTGGCGAAAACTAGGAGAAGGGCTTTAACATCCGACACCGCTGTAGTACAAGGTTCAAGGTGCTTTATTGTCATTCCAGCATGAACATGACAGAACGAAATTAAGAACTCGAGGGCCGGTAAAACCCAAGAAAAAAAAAAAGAAAAAAAGAGAGAGCAAGAGAGAAATAAAACAGTAATAATAAATATATAAAACAGTAAAATAGCAGTTATTGTGTTCTGTTCATCAGTCTAACAGCCCCAGGAAAGAAGCTGGACCTCAGCCATGAGGTTCTGGTTTTAATGCTCCTCAGTCTTCGCCCCGAGGGCAGGGGAACAAACAGTCCATGGCGTGGGTGGGAGGGGTCTTTTATAATCCCAGAAGCCCTGCTCCTGCAGCGATTGTTGTAGATCTCACCAACAAATGTGAGACTACATCCAATGATTTTTTTTAGCCGATTTCACAATGCGTTGCAGGGCTTTCCTGTCCTGGACAGAGCAGTTGCCATACCACACTATGATCGACTGTGACAAAACACTCTCCACCCCACATCTATAAAAAGAGATGAGGGCTTGGAGGCCAAGTCCGGCAACCTTGAATTTCCTCAAGAAGTAGAGGCGTTGGTGAGCCTTCTTAATAATGCTGGCTGTGTTTGTAGACCAGGTGAGGCTGTCTGTAATATGTAAACCGAGGTATTTGAGGCTGGACACCATCTCCACTGCTAAGCCCATAATGTAAAGTGGGGAGGAGGGTGGCTGCCCTTCCTAAAGTCTACGATCAGCTCCTTCGTCTTTGCCACATTTAAACAAAGGTTGTTATTCTTACACCATGCCTGAAGATGTTGTACCTCCTGTCTGTATTCTGACTCGTCATCATGGGAGATTAAACCCACTACAGCTGTGTCATCTGCAAACTTCACAATATGACAACCTGGGTGAGTAGCCGAGCAGTCATATGTCAGCAGCGTGTACAGCAGGGGGCTCAGGACACATCCCTGCGGAGAGTCCGTATTGAGAGTCACTGGTGAGGAGGAGCGGCCATTGATCCTTACAGACTGTATCTTGTTTGTGAGGAAATCCAGTATCCAGTTACACAGTGATGGTTTCAGTCCAAGCAGAGCTTGTGGCATGATCGGCTGTGGGGGGTGCTAAAGAGTAACACTCCAAAGCTAGAGCAAAACAACGCATGCGCAGATAAAGGCTCACTGCATGTTGCAGGAAGTACACACTGGAAGCAGAGAAGAGAATATAGCTGAGGATTCACTGCGAGGCAAAAGAGAAACATTTCTTTGGACTAATGAAGAAGTTGAGCTTCTTCTTTTAAAAAAATGCTTGACTACGAAGCATAAACAAACTTGAGGAAGGGTGGACTGGGAATCGGCGCATTTGTCACATTGACGTCATATCCTCGAGTTGTGCAGTTTCACTGTACCCACAGTACCGCAGACGGTAGAGGACTCATACCTATCCACTTAGGTACCTGGCTTCAGACATGGGCGGTTTCATGGAGGCTAATCCCTGGCTTCGTGGGGATGAAAGGGTGGTTTGCTAAAATACTTTTGCGGTTTTACTGCAATCTGGCGTTGTGGGGACGGCCCCTAAGTGACTGCCACCCTGAGGTGGATCAACATCAACAAGGCTGTGGGTCCAGATAAGGTGTCAGATCAGACACAAAAATGGTGTGCAGACCAACTGGTGGAAGTTTTTCTGGACATCTTAGACATGTCCCAGCAGCTTTCCAAGATTCCTGTCTGCCTGAAGTCCTCCACCATTGTGCCTGTGCCTAAAAAACACAGCCATTACCTGCCTCAATGATTACTGCCCCATCACTGTCACCCCAGTCATCATGAAGTGTTTAGAGCGGATCCTCCTAAATCACATCACGGACGCCATCCCTGCTGGCCTGGACAGCCTGCAATTCGCCTACAGGAAGAATCGTTCTACAGAGGATGCTGTCTCAATAGCAGCTCACATGGCCCTGACTCACTGGTAGCATCCCAAAACCTACGTTAGGATGCTGTTTGTGGATTTCGGCTCAGCCTTCAACACCATTCTCCCGGATGTGCTGTGAAGATCCAAAACTTAGATTTGTCATCTTCACTCTGCACCTCGATCAGTGACTTCATCACCAACAGGCAACCAGGTGGCAAGGATAGGGAAGTCACCACAGATCCTCAACACTGGAACACCGCAGGGTTGTGTGCTCAGCTCTGCCCTCTTCACAGATGACTGCTTTGCCATCCACCCCACCATCATGGTTGTGAAGTTTGTGGATGATACCACCATGGTGGGTCTCATATCCAACAATGATGAGACCCACTAAAGAGAAGAGGTCCAGAGTCTCACAAAATGGTGTTCCCAGAACAATTTGGTTCTTTACATCAACTGTGCACACTCCTCTCAGGATACACGGAGAGGCAGAGAAGCGTATGGACTGCATTAAGTTCCTGGGTGCCTACATTTCCTCCGACCTCTCCTGGGCTGTGAACACTTCACACCTGGTGAAAAAGACCCAAAAACGTCTCTTCTTTCTCAGGAAGTTAAAGGGGACGGTCCTCTCTTCTCAGCTGCTTGTGACCTATTACAGAGCCACCATTGAGAGCATCCTGTGTCTCAGTGTGACGGTGTGGTATGGCAGCTGCACAGCACAGGACAAGAGGAACTTAGCCCGGGTGGTGAGGACAGCTCAGGGGATTGCGGGCCACTGTCGACCAGATCTGGACTCAATCTACACCACCCAAGTCCAGAAGAGGGCCATATGCATTACAGCCGACCCCACCCACCCGGGCAATGCACTGTTTGTACCGCTTCCAACAGGAATATTAAAACCACCACAAAAAGACTCAGAGACAGCTTCTTCACAGGAGCTGTGAAAGCAATAACCCCCTGTAGTTCAACACTTACACCCTACACCCCCTCTAGATGCTGACTTCAAAGCTGCTACCTGAAAAGAGTAAAAGAAATCTACAGTTACCTACAACTGCAGACTCCATGGCTTCAACATCAATCTCCGTTTTCTCCAGTTTAACAGCAACATGACTAAATTCCTCCTTGAATCCCCATCCTGACACAGCAAGGGGAAGCTGGACAGGGCAGCTCCTCTGCTCACTTCTCAGAAATGGGTCATCTATAAACTACAAGAGGGCAAAAAGAATAAAAAGAAACATTTGTGGAAATGTACAAAACGCATACTTAAGATAAGTGAAAACCAAATGACTCACGTTGTCTCGCTCCAGCTTGCGCAAAATCTCTTTGGTCTCCTCTTCAGTCTCCCTCTTCTCTTTTTTAATATTGATGATGGGTGAAGGTCCCATGCTTGGAGCATCTCTCTCACTTTCATAGCCACCTGTGTATGATGATTGGATTCACTTAAACCAAGATAAAATGTAAAATTATTTGGAGGTGCATTTATTAAAAACAAAAAACGACTTATCCAGTCACACTCCCCCACCTCTTCTTTTCATCATCATCTCTGCCGGGCCCTGCTCAAAAATTGAGTGGGACTGGATGGTATCTTGGCGACCGCGGCCCCTGCCTCTATCCCTTGGGCCCCGACCTCGACCGGCATCCCTCTGATCTCGCCTCTGCCCACCTTCAACTTTCAGTCTGTATTGATAGACACATAATCGCAGAGTGTCAAGGAAACACTTAAATATGTAATCTTGAATGCCTCAGGATGCATATGGACTTACTCTTCTTTAACTTTTCGGCCAATAATGTTGGGTGTAAATGTTTTCTAAAAACAAAGCAAATATAGAAACATTAGAAATGACAATTTACAGTTAGTTCTACAAATATTTAAACTCCTCGTTTTGATACAGGTTCATTTTTGTTTTCCAGAGCATTCTGCATTTTTTGCTGGAGTATTATGACAGTGATGTAATGCACAGCATTTTACCTTCTTTACTCCTCCCAGGGTGAGGTCTCTCGATCGCATTGTGGGAAAACGGCCAGAAGAGATGCCGGCTGATGGTCGCCGGCCCATCGGCAGTCCCCTGCTGGCTCCAGGAGTTGGGAGATGCTGACCACTAGGGTCACCCGAGTCTGCCATCCTGAGCTATAGCACAAGCAGAAGATACAAGCAATGCGTGAACTGTGTTTAGATAAGAGTGATACAATTTCAGTATAATACATAATCAGTGTTCAATTAATATCCATTCCCCCAAATACAGCTGAATTTTGTCAATTTTTGTTGACAACCAGCTAAAACTGTAGCCTGTAGTTTGTAGTCTAAACAACCAACCACTAATAATGACAACATTGTCAATCATTTCTAATGACACAATGGCAGCAGTTCCAACATTGTTGTATTTTACTGATTGTGTTTTCTAGGTAAACAATGTCTGTGTACAGGTAGTTACTGATATGAAAGTATTTTAAAAGCTTTACATTGGTTTAATATTATTAGCAGCAAATCCTGGAAACACATTAGGGGTTTAGACCCAGTTATTCTTCTCACGTATGAGCATTTAGAACAAAGCAGGTAGACCCATGATTACAAGCTAACTAGGCTTTAAAAATCTGCTCATTTAATTATTTAAAATACCAATGTCTTTTCTGAAAAGAGACAATTATTCCCAACGAAGAGCACACAAACCCCAGTTGTAGCACCTCTGCTACGCTTACTTTCAGTGACCTAAACAATGTCCAGCAAAATGCCGGCAGCAAAATTACTAACACGTGTCCAAATTTCAACACGAAAATATGGACATACTAGTTTACTGAAGTTTGGTGGTGTCGCTAACAATATTATCTGCGGTAGGTTCTTCTAGATGCTTACTTTATTTTTCCTCCGTGGTCCTTATTTTATAATTTACAAACCAAGTTATAAATTGTTTGCTGCTAGTGCGTTTTCTGACAGTGCTAACAACGATGCACGGCGCCATGACACTTCCGCTTTGTCGTCACCTTCTTAGCTCACGCGGTTCAAACATGCGCAGAAAGATCAGCCAACTATATGGCAAAAATCAAATATAAATCGAATAAAGAGCTTTTAAAATTGCCCTGAAACAGCAAGTTCCATATACGTTACGAACAGCTAAATGCTAGATAAAATGCAATGTACAAAAAATACATTCAGCCCATTTAAGCGCGACTTTAAATCTGTCATTAATTATTAAATAATTATTTTAAAATACATACTTTATGTCATCCATTCTGGAAGATGATCAAATTAGAAGATTAACAAAACTGGGAGAGTTAGAACTGGATATAAAGATTATCAACTATAGACTTAGTCTTTCCATGCAAAAAAAAGGTTTGTGGTTTACAGACAGCTCTGCATGAGAGGCAATCAGTAGCTTGGAAAAAACATTTTCACTCACTAGTCCACTGCTGCATCTGGAAATGTAACATGACACCGTATTACACAGGAAGAAAGCCATATAGACACATTACCAAATTCCCTGGACAAGCTTATCTCAAATGGACAGATAGACACCAGATGCTTTTTCTGGATGCACTTTTCAGTTTGTTTTTGTGAATGTAAAATCTGTCTTGTTTTAAGTGTCAGAGTTGAGAAGGACCAATCAGGGTATCATTAGCAAATGTTCAAAAGCAGTATTTGTAGTAGTATGAGTGTGAATTAATGTCTTTGGCAGCTGGCATGCTACACCATCAGATAAATGATTTTCATGTGTGTGAAAGTACAATTACTGCAGAGGCATACAATATATATTCAATTGTTGGAGAGAAAACTGCCTCCTTCAAGGTCACATCTTTTTCCAGACAATGAGACAAGCCTCATTCTTCACAACTTGCATCTGTGTGGTTTCATAGATGGGCCAGAGTTGTCTTCTATTAAAATCGTGTGACACACTATCAGGAGGAGAGTCAGAAAACAACAAACACACTGAGAATAAAATCAACCTGAGCAAGACTTAAGCTACATAATGTTTTGAAAAAATTAAATTTGCCTGTGTGTAATCATAACTCTAAATGCTTAGATTCCCCTTGTTTTTATTATTGCCCTTTCTAAACACACCTAACAAGCCTCACAGAAAAGCTACACTTACATCTGGAGTGGAAAGGGTTACTCGGACACCCTGTCATGCCATGACTAATGATGGATGATCGCAGTTTAATTACACTTTGAGGGTATCACATATCTGTGGCTGGCTGGAAATAAATGAACCTGCTCGATATTGCGTGTAGTCTGTGGAATTATGGCAATATATCATGGTCATTTCTGAAACAAATATTATGTGTTTGTGAAAGGACTGCACCCTCACTGTGAGTTTATCCTATTGTTATCTCTCTTTATCCTATGCCCACGGCTATTGTTTCAGCAGCAGATTATTGTGTTAATCTGAGAAGGATTTCTTTAATCTCTAATAGAATCCCGAATGAAATCATCTCATGAAGCTGAACCAGAAAGAAATAAAAAATCAAAAAGAAAACAACAACAACAACAAAAACACCCCCTGAAAATTAATGCCAGAGGAAATCTGCTTACTTTGGGCTTACATAGTGGCATCCCTCGCCTCCAGATAAACAGGGGGGAGAAGCCCTGTGGAGTTTGTCCATATGGCATAGCAGTTGGCACATGTATATTTTTTGAGGTCTTGATGGTGCTCTTTGTCATTTACTAGGGCATCACTCTGAGCCTAATCTCTTGGATAAGCTATTGAACAAAAAATGCAAAAATGGCTATTTTCTCCTTTGCACTTCAAGTGTCGACAATGTCTCCATATCAGAGAGGTTGACATTTATGCAAGCGGCCGAGTGTTTCAGACTATATTAGAGTGTGTGAGGATTTTGTGCCTCAGGGCAGATTTACTGCCAAGTGATGTGTTGTGTATGGTTTGCTGGCAGAAGAGTGATGCTGACAAGGTTGAGTGCATGTCCCACTGTGGTCACACTGCAGTTGCAAAATTTCCCTTCATCTTCATAATCTTTTTTTTTCTGTCTTTTATTGTTATTATTTTAATTTATTTTATTTTTCTTTGGTTGCTATTTATCCTGTGTGGCTGCACAGGAGTGAAGTAAACATCAAGCAGCGCTAAGAGCAAAAAATGAGATTGGGAGGAGGGGAGGTGTTGGGGGGTGGGGGGGTTAGGCTGTTTGTGTGACACAGAGAGAGTGAACATTCGGGAGAAAGAGGAAGAGAGGAGCCGGTGCATTCTTTTCACCTCCAAATCAGTTTTCCAGGAGGATCCGTCATCAATAGCAGAAGAGGCAAAAAGAGAGAGAATATAGGGCATTTCAGCCTGGCTTTACTCTTCTCCCATCACAAATCCAAGCCTCACATATGTAAGTGCTCTAAAATGACTCTGCTTGTGGATGCTTTCATTTCTGGGAAAATAAATTAATTGTATTTTCTTTTATGTTAAACTAAAGTCGATGAGAGTGCATTATGTTATGTTGAGGAGTTAAACTCTCTTAGAAGATTTAGACATAAAATCAAATTAATGCACAGGTTTTATTTGCACTCTACTTTGCTGATGTGCATGTGTGACGAGATTTTTGACAACTTTGGGTCTGTATTACATCCAACCAATGCCGTTTTCATGAAGCTGCACTGGCTGGCTCATGTGTTGAGATCAGTGCTCATTTTCCTGAGTATTAAGTCTCATGAATAGTGCAGAGAAACCCACTAATTTACAAGATCTCTCTTTTTAACAGCTTGTTTATTGAACTTTACCAAACAGATAATATTAGTTTCAGGCTCAGAGATGGCTTTTTTCAGATCTTACCTTAAAAACTGTACTGAGATCATTTCCTTTCTCCCTTTTACAGCTATCACAATGTAACTGAATTCTCCCTGGAAGGACAAAGAACTTTTAAACAAAAAATCTTCTGTGCCCCTCTCCTTATGCACTGCAGCAGCAGCATAATTTGTGTTTGTCACGTTACAGAGCAGAAACAACTCGATGTATGCATGTCTGGATAAATTATGCTTTCTGATATCAGTAATCCTCATAATTATCAGTTGGTGCCAGCTGGAGCAGCTGTCTATCAAAGTCATTACAAAAGTGGAAATAATTGGCTCCCTTTTTTCTGACTGACTTATAAATGAGGGCAGTGGAATTGTGTGAATCGTGTGGAAACCTGTATTTTAACTGTGTTCACATGTATCTGATCCGAAAAGTGGTGCACACGCAGGGGTGTGGGGCTTTGATGACTTGTCCTGTGAGAATCTCCTCTTGCCCCAGTTTCAGTCGCTGAAAAGACACCATGATTAGAAATTAGAGCAGCAGCTGGAAAACAGAGGCGTGGAGAAGCACGTGTGTGATGCAACCGTGCTGTCTCCTCTGCACATTCCCAGTGTGAGCGAGCTACCTCACAAATTTCACAGTTCACAGGCTTTAATGAGCTGGTGCAGTCTGTCCATCATCCTGACTGCAGAGCAACCTAGCAGACCCCACGGTCACACAATGACTGTGCTGTACAACTGGCATTTGAAGGTTCATACAAACAAAATAAGCATGTTATTTTTAGACTTTTCTGTGATCTAACATATGCTCAGTAAGAGGAAATTGCAACTTGCTGCTTTGGTGCAGAAATGTTGGTATTTGAGTGACGCTTTAAATATTGGAGGAGATGATTGCTCCATAGTTTGACTTAAAATTACAACTAAAGTAGGGGGGAATCGATGCCTCTGGCAAAAACTGGTTCATTGGAAGTGACTTCCCATTAGGCAAGATGTGAGAAAGTAACAGGTAATGAAACAAAAACTGACCAACAGCTCACTCGCCCCACCCAACACTCAAGGCTAAGTGCAGTCACCTGAATCAGATTGCTGACAACAGGCACCTAAGGAGTTATCATCATACATCACCTGCTGCTACTGGGGTTTAAACCTCCCTACTTTTGCTGAAAAGAGCTATTTGAAGCTTTAAATTCACTTGGTCAGCTTTTCTGCATGCATTTGAGCAAGGAGGCACAAGTATTTAAACTGTTTTCTGTAGTTTTAATTGTTGCTGACAGGTGCAGTAATGTGTGTGTTAATTAACCCTTGACTGAGAATTGGAGAAGACTGAGGGAGGCTGCAGATGTGTGGTTGCTGGGAGACTACTGTAGGTGGATTATGAAATGCAGAGGGAAAACAGAGGCCAGTCACCCAGCTGGGAGCATATTGAGTTGTGTAATGATGAAAAATGCCAGTTAAGTGCAGTGTAGAGGAACTGGAGAGAAAAAAAGGGAATTAAGACAGTAAATAAGAGGCTGGCACAACAAATGCTTAATGAGAGATGAATTTGATTCAGTTTGAAATATATTAATATGTATTGTTTTCAGCTCTTACAGTATAAATAGTATAAACTCTACAGCTTGTGACATTGTTCTAAGCACCCATATCCAGCACTGTTAAACAGTCCAATTTAATTTGACTATGCACTTTTATCTTTTTTTCTAATGGCAGATGACAGAAATGGAGGCCCCTCTTTCCACCCCGTGCAATATCAACATCTGTGAAGTGACTTGTGACTCCTTCCGCATCATGTGGGACATGACCCCTGAGGACACTGCCAGAGCCACACACTTCTTTATTGACCTGAGCCGCAAAGAAAACACAGATCCAAACCGCTTTAAACACAGGGTCTGAAACTGCTGCATGACCTCATGTACTGTCCCCTGCCTGTAGGGCGCCAAGCTGTTCATTTTTCACAAGGCTATAGACAAAAAAAATTTATTTAACTACAAGTAGAAGCCTGATAAAAAGCATGCATTTTAGTTTAGTTTGTTTAAGGGATAGTTCTGACTGCTTTATGATTTTCTGCAGTAGTTTGAACACAGTGTGGTTGCGCCCTTTCAGTCATTTCCAATTTAAAACAGAATGGAAAATATGAGCAGTCAACAGCTCCGGGCCAGTGACTCACATGCACATTGTTTAATTCTAAAACAGACAAAAGCTGATAAAGTCTGCAGCAGCGCAGAACAGTTAAGTTAATTACTTCCGATGCATACCATTAAGCTTACTATTTCATAAAAAAGAAAATAAAAGAAGAAAAATAGACATACGGCGGTTTTACGTCATTAAAAATATTTTCTGTTCACATTAAACTGTTAATACAGTGTCTGTAGTCCCTGACTCAGTGCATAAACTACATCTGCATAATTTAAGTATGAAGCACAGATGTTTTTCCTTTTAGCCACATTAGCTGCATGACCACAAGAGCTAATTGCATTCCTATTAACCTCGGCTGTACTTAGAGCGCCATCTAATTAGTGAATGTTAGCATGCTAATAAGCTAAGCAGAAATGGTGAACATGTGGTGATTACTATTTCTGGTTAAAAATCAGAAATCAGCATTTTCATTCTAAGTATAACATGTTTCAAAATATGCTGTAGTGCAATTATATCTGTGTATTTAGTATTTAAGTAATCAGACTGAGTTCTAACTCCATTGCTTAGGTGCAACATTTAGGTGATTTCTACTTCCACACATCACAAAGAATCCAACTAAATTAATTCATGTATACCATTCAGCTCTGTTTTTCCCACCATTTTTCCCATCTAATTTTATATCTTTTTCTTTTTTCCATTCCCATTTTCATTTAATTTTAGACTATTATCCTAAATGTTGAATAAAAATAGGAGCAAGTTTAAAAAGATGCTAAACACAGACAGTAATTCTGGCAGATTGTTAAGGATGCATTCAATAACTGAAAAAGTGCTTCTGGGAAGTCAAGGTAGGAATAATACTGAGTGAGATCTTCCTGAATGACGGTTATGTTCTCTCTCAGATCGCTACATACTGTGTTACAAACAAACTTGCATCACAGATGTTGCCATGGACATATGGACATCTGAGACTGTAGTAATTAGCTGTGTTACTTAGAGACCTTGGCTAAAACAAAGCTGCTGATTCAATTAGATGTATCCTAGTTACAGCAGCTGGGCTCGAAATGGAATATCATGCTAATAAACCAAAGTTTTTAGAGGAAAATGGTTGGCTTAACAGTTGCATTTACATTTTTCTTGCTTTGAAGTGTAAATTCAACACACAGCAGCATGTAATAGCCTTGCATATTGCCTCTGGTACCATCTCTTTCATGCTTTATTCTCCAGGATGTGCCAACCAAGTTGGTTGCCAAGGCTGTGCCTCTCCCTATGGCAGTTAGAGGACACTGGTTTCTCAGTCCACGGACAGAGTACTGTGTTGCTGTTCAAACTGCTGTCAGACAGTCAGATGGTGACTACCTGGTGTCAGAGTGGAGCCAGGTGATAGAGTTCTGCACTGGGGGTAAGATGTATCATCATACAGCTAAAGTCACAGCAGTAATTTGTGCATCAGATTATGAGAGCTTTGATCAAAATGATGTAAGGTAATGGCCATGCACATGGACAGAGTATCAAATTATATTCTCAGCAGCAGGTAGTCATTGGCATTTGAATGTGACACAGAATTGAAACCGTGTAATTTTGCAGACTACGCTATGGAACACCTACAGCAGCTTCTTGACAAAGCCAAAGGCTCAGCAGGGAGGCTGTTGAAATTCTCTGTTTTTTATCGCAACCAGCACCCAGACTACTTTGACTATGTCAGGTGAGTGCTGTTTTTTTTTTATTATTATTATTATCCGTACTGTATCGCTATGCTCCCAGCATTTTTGTGCAAAACATGCTTCCTTTTCATATCTTGAACTAGGAGAGAATGTGGAGGACTGATGCGTCCAGCCCTAAAAGACAGCAGTGGGAGTCATGGCTCTCCTATCAATGGCAAACTACAGGGAGTCTTCTTCAGCTGCAACACAGAGTTTGACACTGGACTACCTTCCAAAGACTCCCCCTACGGACCCCTGAGATTCCAGATCCCTGCTGGATACCTACTGAACCCCAACATCTCCCTGTATTTTGCAGACTTCTACTGTATGTACACAGCCTATCACTATGTGGTGCTGGTACTGGCCCCCGTTGGCACAGAGGGAGATGTCTTCTGTCGCACCCGCCTCCCGATGCTGGACTTGTCCTCCAACCCCTTCCTAACATACACTGCTCCCCAGAGGCAGGGGGAGGAGCCTCTGTACTGCCATGCTAGTGATGTCATCCTTGAGGTGCTCTTCACAGAGCCGGTTCATTTGGACCAGGGCAGCGTGGAGCAGATCAACGGGCACCACCAGCTCATGAGTCTAACTACAGCCAACGCCAAGAAGGACCCAAGCTGTAAAGTGTGCAACATCAGTGTGGGACGCTGAGGAAGATGCTTGATGTAGGACAGACATGTTTTTGACTCCATAGAGCTGAAAAATACAAAGTTGGACATGAAAAAACAGTTGAGCCCATCATGTGTAGGTCACCTCTGGGGCTGAGTCAAAGCTTTCCTCTTGCCTGGAGTAGAATAGTGACTTATTTATTTTATAATCACCTGGGAATGCAAATTCACAACTCCATCATGAACATATTTGGGAAATCATTGTTGCCCATACACGAAAGATGACATTAAAACATGTTAAATTTAGTATAAATATTCGGTACTTGCTGAAATTCATAAGAACTCTCTCCAGATGTCTAAATGTTTATTCAGTATTTTCCCACATGATGTGTTTTTCCTCTGCAAATTTTACGTGATTGTTTTACAGAAGACTGAATTTCAGACAAAGCATGATTTCTTTTTTAAATACTTATTATTCCTTTCTACAAAGTCACTGCCAAATGTCTTGCCATCAGTGCTACATTTCTCAAGCTCCAGTTCTTGCTTCTTTGAAAACTAACTGTAAAGTTTTAATTAGGGAATCCATCATAATTTATTTGCCACTGAACATTATAAATTTAGTGAAAGCTAATCAGTGGGTTGAGATATTGAATATAGGAGAAAGGTAATGGGGAAGATGATATCTCTAAGTTCCCTGCAGTAGCTCTGACAGCATGCCTGAGATCTGTAAACAGAGCTGAGCTAAGATTAGCTTCTTTCCTGCTATGGGTCTTCTGTTGGCCAGCCTTAGTAACCTCTGACCCACTCTTAGCAGCGCCTGCAGTGAAAGGGATCCCTTCCCTTGTCCACAACAGTAATTCATGCTGTTCACACTTGCCAAGATGTTGGACACGACACTCAAGCGTGGACTGAACATTTGTAGTATATCAAAAGACAACTGAAAGAGAAAACTAGATTAAACCAAGTCTTCTGTTTAAACAAAACAGCTACTTTTATTGAAAGATTAAAAAAAGCTTTGGAGTGACAACCAATCAAACGCAATAAAAAAGAAAAATCATACACACTTTAATTCACAGCTGGTACATGATAAAATAGTGCTCATTAATAGGCTGAGATTGTCATGCCTTTTTATTTAGATTCTTCTGTGGCAAAGATGTGAGTTCACACACACTATTATGCTGTAATTCTGTCCATTGTTATTGTCCCAAAAAGGCTCTTTCTGCCCTGCAGGAAGATACATTAAACAGAACTCTATCTTTCTCTTAGCATCGAGCACTTTAGGAATGGCTATGTCAAATTCAAAGATATCTGTCTGTGGTCCTCCAAAGCGTTTCTGAAGGTATGTGCAGGACACATCTCTGTAGCTTTGCCAAGAATCAAAGGTGATGCGCACACGCACATCCTTCTGGAAGCTAATATTCCTGACTCGTGCTGTACCTTGGAGGACGTGTTCATTAACGGTGCAATTCTCCAGGATGACCATGCTCTCTGCCAGTTTGGCACGAAAGGCCTGGAAATCTAGAGAGGGCTGTGGAAAGCCCAGTTTGAGCTGTGTTCCTGGGCAGCAGGTGCTGACCGTGCAGCTATAGCCATCCTCCGTCATGCTTCCTAAACCCTGCAACGAGGGCAGCGGGCCGAGATCAGACTGCTCCTCTTCATCAGAGAATAGTCGCACATCTGTTAGAGGGAATCCCCACGAGTCGGCAAAAACCACATGCTTGTTTTTGACTGGAATCAAAACATCATCATCCAGGTCATCCAAGAAAGATGGAAAAGGATGCGTCAGATAGGCTTGGGTCAACATGTCAACAGACAACGGCTCTGAAACTGGAGGACGGATGCAAGGCCGCAGGGGCTTTAGGATGGGAACCCACATGTGAGGACACAACTGTTTATTTTGGTTCAAGCACAGCCTGACAGCAATCTCCACAAGTCCAGCTGACTGGGCCATGGACCCCAGGCCAACCACTGGCAGGACACTGAAAATAAATTAACAAGGATCTTAATAAAGACTGCTGTTGTGAAGATATGATTAAACTTATATGTAATTTGCTTGTGAGGTGCATGAAGAAATGCATTACAAGATCAAAGTCAATGTGATCATTTTATTTTGCCTCACTTTGAAGAAGTGATGCGAGATAATTCACCCCACAGGCGCAGAATCAACACACACATCAGCCACTTACGTTGGGCTGGACATCTCTATGCTGATGTTATCCTCAAAGCTTGGCTGGAGTTCTGCAGAATAGAAGATAATATCTATATCTCAGTTATAAACATGTTTTGTTAAAACTTAGGTATTCTGTGTGCACAATGAAAATTATAATCTCAAACAAGGATGACATAGGTGCAAGTATTTTAAAAATCCCCACTTACAAACTCCTGTGATCGGCAAGTTGGATCAAGCAGTCAGTCATCCGTCAGCCCACAAGAGAATCTGCCTGGATGACCTATTTTTACTGCCTTAGTTAAGATGTCATGTAGTATACTCCTCCCATCTCACTCTCCAAACCAATCAGCCAAGCTTTGCAGTTCTGTGTTGTTTTAATGTTTTAGATTCAGATTTAACTGATTTTACACCACTCATAAAAACTTATTTTGGTTAAACTTACATGTGCTACTTCTATTAAACATTACTGTATTTGACTAATGAAAACAGACCAGTATGAGAGGATTTCTGTTAGCAAAGTTTTTTGTATTATCTCCTCAGTCCTGTGTTGTCTAGTGTTGATGTGTTTGAGGGAGCAAATGAGGCTCTGTTGTGTGTAATTCCATCCTGCTTTATGGAAAGTATCCCAGTCATCTCAGGCTCTATTCACAGACCTGTCAGTGGACACCTATCCCACAGCGGCCCAGGCCTGGATTCAAGCCTCTAAGCTGGCTCCTGCTCTGAAGGGATCGCTGCCCTGCAGTCCAACGGCATGTGTGACGCACGGGATGGCCGGATTACAAATCAGTCACAGTGTCATTTCACCAAGAAAGATTTATGAAATCTGTCCAAATACATCCATATGTTGAGTTACATAGAATCCATCCTACATAGTTGACACAGATTTAATGAATTTAGACATCAAATGTGATTCTTTTCTGTCTTCAAATGACCTCAAAAAGTTAAACATTCATAAGGGTTTTTGATACAATGTTGAGATATAAAAAAATGTTTTAGCTCAAATTATGTTTGGAGTAGCATTTAATAAAAAAGGAAACTCAGTTTGTCAATTTTTCTAAGGCTTTATTTTTCTCAAGTTCTTGTAAAACAATGTCAACATCGCAAGAAACACGCTTTCAATTTTAAACACTTTAATGTGGTGTTTTAACCAACAACACTGAGTGACAGGATTCATATGAGCTGGATCAGTAGTGCAAATCAAGACGACAGCGGGATGACACGCATCTTAGTTTTGACGAGCCAACTTTCTCTCGGTCCCTTATTAGTTCCAAATGCTGAGCAATCTGCATGCAGGCAAATGATAAGCACTGATTGCTTCCTCTGAAACTCTTACATAACAAGGCTATCACGATAATTATAGCTCAAAGACAATGTTCATCCCATAAAGGGTAAAGTTGAAAAGGGTATGACATACAGCTATAAATTTGAAGGGTGCATGACCAATGTCAAGACTTGCAGAATTAATATGATTAAACATTAAAACACATATGCAAGAGTGACTGTTACTCAAAGCTTTAAATCAGTTGACATTCACACATACATGCGCATGAGCACCCACGCTTTGGGATGGCAAGAGTCATGATACCAAGTACACTGATTAAATTTCATCTAGAGGTCATCAGATGCATCCCGTTAGTGAGCAGCAAAGATAAGATCAGATGATGTGTGGTTTTGATATAGTGATAAATTTAGCTGATAATATTTTCGTCTTACAAACAACATCTCCAAAATGATGGGTGTATCCCCACCGAACAAAACCCCAGCAAAAGCCGAA
Organism: Melanotaenia boesemani; assembly: GCF_017639745.1. Classification (NCBI taxonomy): domain Eukaryota; kingdom Metazoa; phylum Chordata; class Actinopteri; order Atheriniformes; family Melanotaeniidae; genus Melanotaenia; species Melanotaenia boesemani. Next base: position 23,800,295 of record NC_055692.1, read on the forward strand.
CATGGTTCGGCTGTCACTTTTCACTTAATATAAACTAGGATTGAAACACACCAAGTCTTGAAGCCACAGTCTGTAAAATAACTGTTTGCATCAGAGAAGTTAGTCCTTATCCCAGACGACAGTGAATAAGAAGAGTGTGTCTTCCTGGAGTGTTCTCTGACGGAAAATGGATCTTTCTTTGTGAAGGTTCTGTTACAAAAATAAGCAAATGCACATTTTTATGATCTTGTGGAGCAAAAACACACTCACCAACGGACATGCCGTTGTATTATACTCAAGAATTGTACTGTAACTACAGTCAGGTCCATATAGGTATATTTGAGTACTGACAAATTTTATTTTAGCTGTTTACCGAAATATATTCAAGATACAGTTATCTAATCAATATGGACATAAAGTGCAGACTCTCAGCTTTAATGTGAGGGAATTCACATCCAAACTGAAGGAAAATTTTAGGAATTACAGCCCTTTCATGCCTTCTTTTCAAGAGACCAAAAATAATTGGATGGTTAACTTTAAAGCTATTTCGTGGGCAATTCTCTCATGAATCCATCATCAATCAAGCATGTAAAAAGGTCTGGAGTCGACTCCAGGTGTGGCATTTCTTTTTGTAATCTGTTGCTGTCAACCCACAACATGCATGAAAACAGACCTTCCTTTGGCAGAAAAAAAAGAAGAAATTCATCAGAGAGATGGCAGAAATGTTAGGAGTGAGAAAAAGAAAAGTTTTGGTTCATTCTGAGAGAAAGAGACAGCACTGTTAAGCTTGGGAGGTCAAAAAGATCTGGATAGTCATGGAAGAGAACTGACGTGGGTGTTGGCAGGATCCTTTCCATAGGGATGAAAACCCCTTCACAACATCCGGCCAAATGTAGAATACTCCAGAAAGTAGGTGTATCAGAATCTAAATTTACAATTAAGAGAAGACTTCATGAGTACAAATACAGAGGGTTCGCCACAAGGTGCAAACCATTAATCAGAGAAAGTTCAGGTTAAAATTTACTAAAAAACTATCTGAATAGGCTGACTCAGTTCTAGAACAGCATATTTTTGGACAGAAGTGTGATCAGCCTGTACCAGAATGATGGGAAGAAGAAAGTATGGAGAAGGATTAGAACAGCTTGAGATCCAAAGTGCACCACATCTTCTGTAAAACATGGTGGAGGCAGTTAGATGGCATGGGCACGCATAGCTTCCAATGGATCCAGGTCACTGGTGTTGATTGATGATGTGACAGCAGCAGCCACATGAAACCTAACAGTTAGTTACAGGGATGCACTCTCTGCTCAGATTCAGGGAGGTTGATTGGATGTCAAGTCACAGTACAGATGAGCAGTGACCCAAAACATACTGTGAAAGCAACCCAGGAGTTTATTAAGGCATATTCTGCCATGGCTGAGCCATTCGTCAGATCTTAACCTGACTGACTGAATTTCAGAGAGGGGGTGGGCAGAAAGACCCACAAACAAGCAACTGAAGACAGCTGCAGTAAAGGTCAGGCAAAGGATCACAAAGGAGGAAACCCAGAGTTTAGTGATGTTCATGGGTTCCAGACTTCAGGTAGTCATTGCCTGTAAAGTATTTATAATAAACATTTTATTTACAGAAATGTTGACTGTCCAATTACTTTTGAGCCCCTGAAATGAGACTTTGCATAAAAACGATTGCAATTCCTAAATGCTTCATAGGATATTTTTGTTCAATCCCTTGAATTAAACCTAAAACTGTGTTATTGTCCAAATATTTCTGGGCCTAGCTGTAAATGAAATACCAAGTATCATATACTACAAACATAAACACTTTTTTGTTGCCAAGAGGCAAAAAATGTGAGCTAAAAATAAATGTAGATGTCACTGCAAAGCAGTGGCTTATGTAAGATCTGCAGAAAAGAATTGCCAGATGTGTGTATGAGCATGTGCAAGGGCACTACGAGTTAACAAGAACGGTAGCACCGTGCAGACTCATTATTACTCACCTCAGATTGTTCAAATTAATTGCACAGCTCCACTTGAAACAAGTGGTGCAATGGTGCGATACCGCATCAAGTGCTGAGACCCCTCTTCAAGATCCACAACATACTCTCTGATCGAGGAGACAACCAATATATTATCAGTCGTTATAATATCCAAGCAGAAAGGTAACACTGCCACCTTCTGGATGCTAAAATGAATAACAACACATAAAAAGAAAAGAAGGATTAAGCACCTCTGATCATCTGTTTCAGGCTCAACCAAGATGTTTTCCTGCCTCTCCTTCACCCGCAGAAACACAAAGGAGTCCAAGCAGGGCTCAGGCACTGGGAATACATCAGAGCAAATGAGAATAAAAAGTTAATCAAAATGTCATACCATCTCCCATGCTTGCAAATGGAAATATTTCCAGCATGGACCAAGACAGACAGCATGTTAATAATCTTTAAAAAGCTATTACCTGCTCTGAGCATGTCCACAGACTGTAAGTTGGGGGGCATGCGCTTCAGAGCTACAGCCTTCAGGTAGGTTTCTGTGTTGGCGCAGTACCTGTAAGCCAACGTCAATTTTATTTATATAGCACATTTACTACAACTTCAGTTGTCCAAAGTGCTGTACAATTAAACAATAAAACAAACAAAAAAAAACTAATAGTAAAAATATGACCACAATAAAATAATATATAATAAAACAAACAAAAGAACAAAGTTAAAACAAATGTTAAGCTCAATTGTGTTTGTAGGCCAGTGCAAAGACATGAGTCTTAAGAAGGGACTTAAAACCAAAAAGAGTCGGAGCAGCTCCAACATGAAGCTCTGTCACCCCTGGATTTAAGCCTGGAATGTGGAGCCTCCAGAAGGAGCTGGGCAGAAGACCCCAGAGCTCTGACTGGAACATGCTGGTGCAGCAGTTCTTTCAAATAAGACGGAGCAACATTATTTAGAGCTTAAAAACAAGTAATAAAATCTTAAACTGGATCCGAAAACTAATGGGAAGCTAATGAAGACCGCGGGTTGATTTGCATCATTATAGAATACTTACTCTTTAGCAAAGGCAAACTCTTCAGGAGAAAGTACAGATGGCTCTCCTTCAACTCGAGACTTTTCTTTTTCCAGGATATGAGGGAAAAACTTCTCAATCTAGACAAAAATGGAAGAAAACTCAGTCAATTCTGTCAAAAAAAGACCAGGGGCCTCATTTATCAAGCTTGCGTAAGAACAAAAACCAGCATACGCCAAATATAGTCAACTTTTGACATTTATTAAAAACTAAACGTGACGAGAAATTGTTCCTACCTCCATGCAAACTGACCCAGGCGAACGCACAGAATATGGGAAACTGGAAACAGCGACACCAACGGTAAAGAATAAAATCAAGAAAATGCTGTGAAATGTGAGACTTTTGTGCACAATCCACTATTACCTTTCACACCACATGTTAGATATTAAAGTTGTTTGCAGAAATGAATTAAGACGCACATTCGATATTAATTCTAATAGCGTACGTTATGGGCAAAATAAACAAACAGGATTTTAAAGAAAAAAGGAGATGATATTAATAAAAACCTCAACCACTAAAATATGTTCTATCACTATGAAACAAAACGTACATGTTATAAAATCCATCCAGCTAAATAAGGCGGACAGTCTGCTGCCAGGAGGCTGAAGGTCTAGAAGTGATGCAATGCTAATGAAACACACAAGAGGTGGATTTCCTTTTATTTATTTATTTATTCTTACACAATGTTTTTTTTTTTAATTGTTGTCCCAATTTCTGTCAAGATTGTCTTTACTTCCCACAACTCCTTGTCCACCTGGTTAATAGCTGTGATTTTATCATCTGAAGAACATCTCCCGCATCAGGCCGTTTCTCTCTCGAGCCAGTGCAGAGACACTTATTCATGCTTTTATCACATCAAGATTAGATTACTGCAATGCTCTTCTTTCTGGTCTTCCAAAGAGGTACCTGAACCAGCTGCAGCTTGTACAGAACACAGCTGCACGTCTGTTGACAAAGACCAGAAAGAGGGCCCACATCACACCAATTTTAAAGTCTCTACACTGGCTCCCCGTCAGCTTCAGAAGTGATTTTAAGATTCTCTTATTGGTTTTTAAGTCTCTTAATGGTCTTAGCCCACCTTATTTATCTGATTTGCTTTTATCTTATGAGCCCACTAGACCCCTCAGGTCCTCTGGTACTGGCCTTTTAACTGTTCCCAGAGTAAAAACAAAAACCCACGGCGAGTCCTCCTTTTATTTCTATGGCCCTCGTATGTGGAACAGCCTGCCTGAGGATGTGAGGGGAGCACCTAGTGTGGATATTTTTAAAAACAGACTCAAGACCCACCTTTTTAGTTTAGCATTTTAATCATTACTTTTATTATTACTATTGTATTTATTCATTTTTTTTATTCTTAACACACAGGCTGTATTCAGCTTCTATTTATTTATCATTTATGTATTTGTTTTATCATTCTGATTCTCTTATTTCACGGGTTCTCTTATTTTATGGGTCTTAGCAATATTACTTTTATACCCAGGTTGGTTTTTAGATTGTTTTAGATTTGGTTTTACAGTGTTTTATCTCAGTGTTTCCCCACACCACTAGACCCCAGAATTTACGACAGTGTTTCCTTGGTCCTTTTAACTTGCTTTTACCCTCTGTGATGTGTGTGTGTGTTTGATGGAAAGGGGTGGGGGGGGGTGGGGCTTGCTGCTATTGGGTTGGGGTTCTGGGGGATTTTACTATCTGTAAAGCACCTTGAGTTGCTATTTTTATGTATGAAAGGTGCTATATAAATAAAGTTTGATTTGATTTGATGTGATTATGACCCTCTGCACCGTCCACCCAGCTGGAGCACCCAGCAACTAGAAAGAATATTATTTAACACTAAATAAACTGCTACCAATCTCAGCTGTACCTGTACAAATTTTTGTAAATCAAAACAAATGACTAAATTACCGGCATCATTACTGTCATTTAGCAGACACTTTCTCCAAAGCGAATCACCCATGTAAGATTCGAACTTCGGTTTCCCGTATGGGAGACGGATGCCCTACCCTACCGACTGAGATATCTAGTCGTATGTTCCAATGCCTCTGGCGGGTCTTCCCTATTGACACTGCAATGACAGCATCTGCCGCCAGCTGCCACTATTCTACCTTTCTAACACAAGTGATGCCCACGCCGTGCTCACCAATTAAACATTTTTACATTTGTCAATGTGGTCCATCAGGATCTCTGTCTCACACCCCGAAGAATTCCACTTCTTAACTCTTTTTCCCTCCTGAGACATCATCCACCTGATTACTTATAGCCACCGTGTGGGCGTGGGAAGGCGTTTCCTCACGTGCGCCCGCTTTAGAGTTGGTAAACGGAAACGGGCATGGGACATGCGTGCTCAGGTTTTTATAAATCTGAAAGTTGAAGTCCGCAGCATTTGCTTTTTGTACCGCAGACACCACCTGTAGTTTGCTTTGCTACGTACAGTTTGATAAATGAGGCCCCAGAGCTTTGTCTTACTGTCTCCACCAGACAAACCTTCTGCAGACGAGAACGAAGATAGCTGCTGAGGACGAAGCGGATCCTTTCTATTTCCATACGATGGACGCTGGCCTTCGCGTCGCCTTTCTTCACTCGTTGCAAGTTGGATTCCTGTTGGTGGAAAAGGTACAGCATTGTCATAGGTCCATAATCATTTAATTCAATATGACTTACAAAGTCTGGAAAAATATTCAGATTTGGGTAATGTTCTGACTGTGTTACTAGAATCCACTTATTGTCCAGTGTTCACCAAAGGTATGTCTTCATTATTTAAATTAAAGAAATATCTAAGAGATGATGCCGACCTCTGAATCCACAGCTTTAATGCAGTTAATGTCATGCTGGTAGAAATCAGTAAAGATTCAAATATTTATTTGTTGCACAGCATGGTAAAGTGAACCAAATTATGTCTAGGCATTTCTTTTGACACCTTTCTCAAAATTTCTAGATATTCTAGTTTTCACTTTATTTAACTCCCCTGCAGTTACAGCAATAGGTTCTCCTTAAATATAGTCATGTAAACTGCTTCAAGAATATAAAGCGGTGGGGTTTAGCTCCACCTGAATAGTAAAGGAAAATTTTGCTCAGATGATTAATCACCAGCATATTTCTAATACTTTTCATTTAAATAATTCCATATATTTTTTTTTTCTTAACCACTACAGACGTGTATTTGTGAAGATCAGAATCAGCCCCATTGCCATTAGTTACCATATGAGTCAGCTGCTCCATCACACACTCCACCACCTCTGATTTGTTCTCCAGCAGCTCCGGGGAGAACTTCTCATTCAGCCAGGCCTGCAAGTCACACAGAAGAGAACAACTATGAAAGCAGTGCTAAATGGCTATTAAATGTGGTACTCCGAAGAAGCTGCAGAAGGTCTACGGCCCTGGATGTCACTGTTAAATCGGATAATTAAGACTAACGTCGCTTACTTCTTCCAGTTTGGCGATAAGTTCCGCTGGGGTCATAACATCCTCCTGGCTATCTTGGTTGATGTCGCTGCCGTCATCAGACAAAGCGTCCGACATAGTTTTGATTTTTAAAAGCAAATGGACTAAATAGTGCTTAACGGCAAAAAAAAAACGTATGTTGAACGTACAAACTACAAGTTAAAGCTACTCAAACCAATTAATACACTCAAACTTTCAGAGCTTCGACTTCTGACAACACTACAGCAGCAACGTACGGAAAAAAACTCTTGTTTATTCGCGCCTCTGGAAGTAATCTCGCGAGAGTTATGCAGTTCGTTAACTCCTGAGTTTTGTTTGTAAGGCATGTACTGTCAAATACACGATGTGATGTATACCAGGAAATACAGTTTATCGTCGATAAACTAGAAAAGAGCATATAAGCTGTAGTTAGTAAACATTGAAGAAGACAGTTTTTTCTTTTAAAATCACGTTTCTACCTTTCCTGCCGCGGAAATCTTGAGGATGAAGGGCGCAAGGCTGCCTGAAAAAGGGAACTCAGGGAAATGGCTACGCATTGACACGGGAAGCCGCTTTCTTCACTTCAACTTTGGTAGTTTAGCCTGTGTTTCTGAACCACTTTTTTCTGAGTAAGCCTCTATTCATATAAAAATGAGAAATAATAAACCACACTAATTTCACCTTTTCACTTTTACACTAGATAGTCAAATACCACAAAACTTTAGTACTGAGATCTCCAACAATGACCAAAAAAAAAAAAAAAAAAACATGATTCTTTTAAGAACTAATGCAATATTTCCTCACCTGCATTTGCCAAGCCTCCCCTCAAGGACGAGCACCATACAATACAATGTATTCAAATAATTTTTATTCATTCATTCATTCATTCATTCAAAGGATTTTCAGTGAATGGACTTGTGTGCCAGTAACGTGTGTTTAAACATTTCTGAATGTTATTAAAAAATTACCACTGCTTTAGAAAGTGAAAGCATGGGTTATAGAGTTACATTCTACAGGGACTTACCATTGACACAGGGGTATTTTCTTGCCTCTTACTCTAACTTTAAGTTTCATAACTGAATGCCTTACTCTAACCTTTACTCTAAACCTAAAACAAAGTCTTAATCGTAATCCCTTTGTACCCATGGGGACCAAATTTTTGTTCCCACATTTACAGGAAGCCCCAAAACCTTGGCATGCAGTGAGGTTTCCGTCCCTGTCATGGTCATAAAAACAAGTTAACACACACACAACAGAAACAAATGTCACACAGGCAAATTATTACATATACATATAATAGAAAAATAAAGATATCCACAGGCATCTGCAGAATCAGCGTGTCATATTACTCTTTCTTTCAGCTCTGCTGTGCATTTAAAAAAACTGTTGCCATCTGCTTCAGTTGCCGCAGCTGTTTTAAACCATTTTGTGGCATGCAGCATAATATAATATGTGTATTTCCTCTTTCTCTTTCCTCTTCATTGCTTTTGCAACAGAGTTCTTTGTTATTTTCACCGTTGATGATCTTGCATCCGTTGTGGTACTGCCACCATAATGATGTTCAAAATCCCAGACCACAGCAGCATCCTGCAGGCCTGTCTACATCAGACCTGCAGGGTTGAAAACACCTGAGCTGCACTCACCTTTTGCAGATCAATAAAAAAGATGACAATTATAGCTCATGATATAAAAAATATATAAGAAAAGTATATTCTGAGATCTCCTGTGATATTGCTGCAGTATTTACAACCCTAATTTTCAAAAAGTTGGAATGTAAATGTTAATAAAAACAGAATACTATGTTTTACTAATCTCACAAAACCATATTTTATTTTTATAAGAACAAAATCAATGTATCAGATGCTGAAACTGAGACATTTTTACCATTACCATTTATCACTCTGCCTTGGACCGTTTTAAATGAGCTTTGGCTCAGAAAAGTCAGCAGTGTTTGTCATTTGGCTTTATGACAAATTTTTGGATTACACAGCAAACTGTGTTTACAGATCGTGAATTCCAGAAGTGTTCCTAAGCCCGTGCAGGGATTTCCAGTTATTGTAAAATGTGAAAGATATGACATTACAATGCTATAAGTTTTATTATAAAAATATGCACCCTATTGTTTTAACCTTTAAATGAGGTAACTGTGCATGCAGTAGATCAGAGATATATCTAATTTACAAAATGTGATTTAGTTGTATTTCATGCTGGGCTGAGACACGATGAGAATCTGCTGTTACACCTTGGATGACACTGTGATAATGTTGACATTGCACCCTTAAACCACACCAAGTCCTCCTGTTGGCTTTACAGAGGACAGCTGGGACATAGGTGTAACCACTAGTACATTTTAACCAAGAGCAACACAACACACGTGGATTCACTGCACATGAGCAGGTGAGGTACCATGCTCATAGCTGTCCCACATACTATTTGTACAACAATAAATCGAAGTATAACAATAATCCTCGACTAAAAGACCGGAAATGTTTCTGCTCTTGCATCTCCATGAAATGTCTTAGCCCCAATATTTTTAGGTTGCAGCAGCCTCTACATACTTTGTTTTGCATTCTTAAAATAAAACGTGGCACGTTACATGTTGTTACAATAAAGCTATCACATTATAATGTGATAGGGTCCACATTTTTTCCCAATGGGTGGTAGCGCTACACTTCCATAAAATCAAAACAACAGAAAAAAATTATATTAATTATTTTATTTTTTCTTTTGTATTTTTCTTTCATTACATTAGAAAGTAAATACAATCTGTGTATATTCTGTAGACCTTGAACCGTTTCACACGTATTTTATATTTTGGTTTAAGGTGTATATAAACTTAACTGTATCATGTTCTATAGATTTCACATACAGTACAACAAAGTATTGACTTTTTTGTTTTCAAAAACAAAGTAAAGAAACTGTGCAACCAAAGACTAATGAGATATGACTTAAGCAGACTAAATCAAACATCTTGAACTCATGTGCATGTGTTTAAGCCACCTTTATGTAGTTCAAGTTTGATCATTTATTCCTGTACTCATAATAGTGACTTTCAAAAATATTTGAATATGACCTTTCATCCATTTGCAATATAATAGTAATCAGCTGGTGCTAATGTATTTATTTATTTTATGCAGGAAATTATTAAAAGCAATCTGGCCTGACTCAGCAAAAACTGATTTTCAGCAGGTTCCTGCTCTGCAGAAACACACAGTACATCTTCAATGACAATACTATCACTCACTACAGAGTGAGAAAGCAGCAGTTGGAGGGTGCTGTGGGGGCCACATCAGTGGTCACAGCTGTAACTGTCCACCAAATGGCGGTTGTGAGTGGTTTTAAACAGTCCTGGTGATGTTATTGTTCTGATGTGATGTGGAAAGTTGTTACAGGCTTTGGTCAATACATAAAAGAAAGATTTTTTGTCCATAACAGTTCCTAAAGAGTGGCAGAAGTCTGTTTGTTACTGAGTTGGTTAAAGGATCAGATCTGGGGTTAAATTTTGGCACAAGGCAGCTAGCAGTGCAGGTAATCTGTTGAGCAGGTGATAATACAATTTTATGACTCAGTACAAAGTTCTGAAAGGTTATTGCATTTGACAGTGTCAGAGCAGAACAGGCGGGAGTTCAGCCAGGTAGCTTGTGGTAATAAAACAGCTAGAAAACAGAGCAATAGGTTTTTGGACACAGTAGGCTATTTGTTCTTTTCTTTTTTTTAAAATAGGCTAATTCTGTCATGCATGACCAAACATGCTTTAACATCACACCATAAATATGGGACTGAAATATTTCCCACTCACTGGTTCGATTTTAGCTACAGTAGGACTCATCAAAATATCTAGGCCTAGTTACCCATTAAGTAGCTGAATGTGGCAAAAGAAAATCACAACTTGTGAGGATAAATGGGATTCATGGCAGGTATGGTATATCCAGCTTGGGGATTTAGCAGAGGAATGGGGTAGGGATATGGGTACACAGTAGGCCCAATAAGGGCAGAGTGACTTAAACCCACTGGCATGTGACGGTACATTAGCGGAGATTGAGGTAGTCTCATTCTGTGGGAGAGAAATGTAGGGTGTAATGGGGGCTGCCGCCGAGAGTCCCTCACCGATTTGTCATAGCTTGACAGGACGCATGATGTCGGCAGAGTGGCAGTGGATGAAGGCAGACTATGCTGAGTTGGAGAAACTTTTTGTGGCATTGTCCTGGATCTCTCTCTCTTCTCTGCCTGATACGGCCATGGACTAATGCTGTTCAGCTTCTTACATGTCAGAGAGTTGTCCTGCTGAGGCAGCCTGTTCTGGGGAATTTTATAAGATGGTCGGATAGGAGAGGGTCGCAGAAGCTGCCCAGATTTTGGAATAACTTTGGTGAAACTAGAGGTAGATGTTGAGAAAGAGGAGGGTGAAAGGAAAGGATGTGTGAAATGTTTGGCTGTCCCTTTGTAATTAGCCTTCCAGGCAGAGTCTTTAATCTGGCCATTTACTGAGTCAGTGGTTGGTGCTAGGGAGCTGGCTTGAGATGTATCCTTATTCTGTCCTGCAGGGTCTGTAGATGTCCTTCTGCAACTCACAGACGTATTATCCTCATGTATTTTGACAGTGCCAGAACAGTTGTGGGGTACTCCTGAGCTTGGTGAAGATTTATCTCCCATTTCTACTAAACCGTCCTCTGATGAAACAGACAGAGGTGAGGGACTGCGGGAAGATGAGGACGATAAAGGAAGGGGAGAGCCATCAGAGGAGTTATCATTTCTGCTAGAAGAAGCCCGGGCTGGGGACTGGGAGCAGTGAATGACAGAAGGCCTTTCTTTGTCCTCTCTCTGAGAACTTAGTGGCATGTTAAGACTGGCCTGAGCCATTCGCTTCTTTTTCTCAAGAGGAGAGATCACCTCTCCAGTTGCAGTTGGGATATGAGAAACCCAGCGGCTGGATGCAGGGATCTGCAGAATGTGGCCGTTGACAGAAGGGCAGCAGTCGGTGGTGGTTCTGTTTGACTGAGAACAATCTGAGTGACATCTGTCAGAAGGGGCCCAGAGAGCAATATGAGGATGTATTATTGCTTCACTTTGGCAGGATGCATCTGGACTTCTTTTGGGTAGTAACTGGAATATAATACAGAGAACATTTTATCACTCAAAAGTAAAAACCAGCACAATTTTGTTATATTAGATTTCCACTAGAGGTTTTTGTTGGTACCTCAGAATCCATTTCTCTCTCTGAATGAGTCCTCTTCCTTTTCTCTTCAATCTTGTTTACTTTGCTCTCCAGATTTCTCTTGTATGGTTTCCTTGGTTTGCTCGGAGGCAAGGGTTTATCTTCCTCTCCTTTTATATGTCTTTCAAAGGGAAGCACCAACCTGTCAGATAAGTAGCATACGTCAGATTTCATTCCTAATTTAAAAAGAAAAAGGAAAAAAAAAAGTGGTAAACTGGTTTACTCTCACCTCTCATAGTGTCTTCGAGTACAAGTAGCAGCACTGGTGCTACCTGGGCTTCCTCCTAGCTCATCATACACTTTCTTCCAAAGTCGACGATCTGTCACCTGTGACAGCCGGAAAAATAATGCAGGTTTAACACACATGCATTAGCTTCATTATGCAGCAGTTCAAACTACCCACACAATTTATATACAATCTATGTGCCAAACACATTCTGTAGGAGTAAATAGATAAGTGCTCTTTAATGTGTTTGGATATCTGATGAAATATTCCAGTGTTTATTGCTCTTTTTTAGGATTTTTTTTTTAAAGTTATATTAATAAAATGATGAAAGATAACTTGTCATAATGTGGTTTGGTTGAAGCATCCCAGCTTCAACTTGTAATTTTACGTGTATCTTAAATTAAGGTTTGTGACTGATTATACTTTAAATGCAATATCCACTTGTTCTTGTAAGAAAAATAGCACTTTCATTTTGTAAGCTTGCACATTGTGTGGGCGGTCTCTATGTGGTGGTCAACTGTCGCCCTTATCTGGCTCCATTTCAATATGAGTTTCACTCTCAGAACTTGTCAACAATGGGGACATCAAAGACAACAGAGTGTGATACTCTGAGAGCTCAGCAGCTGCATTGTCCTGTTCTGTGGTAAAAGCCAGTATGATATAGTACCTGCTCGTTTTCCACTTAGAAAAACCAATAAACTCTAAAGCCTCATGCACCAGTTAAAGGTTCATGAACAGAAGGGAGAAAAAAAGAAGGAACTTACAGAATCATAGCCCCCAAGTTTATCAACAGCTTGAAAGATCCCCCAAAGATTAACTGCAAGAGGAAAAACAAACCAAAGCAAACAAAAAAACATGATTATCTGGTTATTTTCATCCCAACTCCATATAAATATTACTTCCATAAAACAGCGAGTACAGTGATGATGAATGCCAACTCACTCTGTTTAAAGCCCAGATGTGGGATCCTTTCTATGGGTGTACCTTTGTCCTTCATAAAAGAATACAAACGTGACACAAATGTTTTCTCCTCCATGGCCACCTTGTTGGGCCTCACTTCTTCCTCACATTCAGTTGTAGAGTCGTGAATTTCAATTACGCAGGGAGAAGCCTGACATTAGAAGAAAGCAGATGTCTCTGAGAAATACATCTCATCAAACTTTTCCCTCTACCGTAAATGTGATGTACCACCACACTGTATAGAAACCCGTTTTACAGTTGAAGGCATGATATGATAGATGGGGAAAAAAGAAACATAGTCATCTCATGAGACTCAAGTGTTGAAATGAAACATCAAAATCAGAGAGTAGGGTTTTACCGCTACTTTCAATAGATAACCGCTGCACATCCTGTCTGGAGAAAAAGCAGCAGACTTGTGGGGTTTTTGGTCTAGAGTTGTCAATCACCAGTATCACAAATGTCACTTTGAAAAACAAACTTAAAGTAAAAAATAAATACTGGTAACAATAAACCATATTTACTCCTAAGATTATATAATGTTTTATAACATCTGGAAAATATGTGTTTGCTGTATGTCGGTGTTTTTCTGCAGAGCTACTGAAAGTGTTGTAAGAGGGCTGATTTTAAGCTACCAAGAATTGAGGTACATCACACTTCTCAAAACTAAAGCATAAGATATTAACAATGTTAATGTTTGTGGTTTTCAAGAAAAGAGAACTAAAACAGTAAAGGCAAGCAAGATAAGAACTTCAGTAAAGAATATTTTAAAAGCAGAAGTATTAGACAGGACCTTAAAAAAAAAAAACTTGTTAATGTTATTGCATTTTCTTCATTTTAGTCAAAATGACCAAGGACGGTAAACTTAGCCCATGTTAGGCTCCTTTAGAAATTCCTGTTTTTATATTTGGGGCCTTCAAAGAGAGGTTTACTTGCATTAATATAAAACAAACAAGCTTATTTTTTGGTTTGCTGCACACTGCTGCAGCATATCTTGAAGCCTTTTGTCTAAAAAGGAACATTTAGCTCAAGTCTCTTTAAGCGTGTGTGTGTGTGTAGGCAGGCATTAAACAGTTGCGGTATGTGCTGATGTAAATATGTAACTTAAGAAAAACCCGGTTCACCAAAAAAAGCATCTCTTATGAGAAAAAAAACTCTCTGATGTGGACTCAGGTATTTTTACCTTTGCACACATTTCACATGTTGAAAAAAGTAATATAACCATAGATGGGAAAAACCTAAAAAAAGGTGATGTCCTCTCTAACTGTTCTGTTTTTTTTCTCTCTCTCTCTCTCTCTTTTCTTCTTCTTCACACGGGGAATTTAATGCAGGTGGTGTAAATTACTGGCAGTACTACAGTATTACTGTTATCATGTGGGCACTAATCAGTTTTTACTTGAATGCTTTAACAAATAGCACTACAACACAACATGTCATTGCAGGTTCACTCAATATTATTTTTAATAAGTCCAAGGCAACAGGTTAAATGTTTTCTTTGTTATAGACTATTACACCCTCTACTTTTCTGATGTAGAGTATTTTAAATCTGTCAACAAGGATATTTGAAATGAGCTCACTTTTTGTCCTGCACCCACGTAGTAGCACTGTAGTCGTATCACCGCTACATGTGGCCATTCTGCTGCTCCCAGCTAATAGCCAACAGCTCTGGCTTTTCACTCTTATCCTGCTTCAGGTATTGAGGTATAGTTACACATCTGTCTCAAGTCGCTTGTGATTGACTAGATTATTAATCAAAGTGAAATTGAAGAATTCAGAATTCATACTAGATATTCAAATGTGAACTCTCACATCATTGCTGCCCTGATCAATTTGAGCAGTCTGGATGTCAGTGGAGACCACAGTGGATGTCAATATTATACTCTGAATCATCACAGCTACACGCTTTGGCTCTCATTGTACAACAAACCAGCTCAAGGCGGTTTCATATTGAATCGAGTTCCTCTATGTGGTTCCTGGTTCCGAGAAGTAAACCTGTAAAGTGAGTAATAGTGAAGGTGCTGGGCTCTAACCCAGATAGTCCCGACTGAGTCACAGTTAAGTGGCTCCACTGCTGTTTCCAGCTAACAGCCAGCAACTCTGACTTTCCACTCTTATTCTGCATCAGAACACTTTAAGCATCTGCTTTCCCACTGCATAGATTATGTTTTTTTTCTTCAAAGGGAAATGTTTGAAAGCCATATTACATACTGCATGTATTTTCCAATCAGTGATTGGTCAATAAATGTGATACAATCTACATATAAAATGATTATTTTGCAGCTGCATCTAAAATCACTTGACTTTGAGGAGCACATCAAAAACATTTTATTGGAATCTTACATGATATTCATCATCACTGTTTTTCGGTCTGATTCACAAAAGTTTCGGGTTTATGCATCAGTGGTTGCCTACAGGAAACGTCTGTGCTAGAAGCTATATAGTGTAGCCCCTTAGTTGCATTTCTCACTCCTCACCGTAGAGCGAATATCATTGTGAAACATTCAGTTGATTTTCACCGATGAAATTTTTTGGAAAACTGTGTGGGTGATGATGTCAGTGTGTTGATATGCGATTCTCACAATGACTGTCAGTGGCGTTAAGGATTGATGCTATCTGCAGGGCAGAAGTCACCACAGAAACCACCAGGCTTTCAACTAACATCGACCTTGGAAATTTGATGAGCTAATTTGTGCTTCTCATATTGTATCGCTCACTTCAGTTACCAGAATAGTGGCTGCTAAAGTTTCTTTATGCACAATAAAATATTGAATTGTGAGAAATGCGCATGAGCTTTTTATCTCTCTAAAAATGGAGAATCACGTTTATTTTGTTACTCATTTCACAATCAGGAAAAAGATTAAACAGCTGTACACACATACACACACCTAGCACTTGTCTAGAATCTACTAAAAAAGGGAAACGAAAACACAACACTACTCATTCTGAGTAGTCCTGTCTGCAGTCATAGAATAACTGTAACTGATGGAAACTGCCCATCATGGTGCCAGAGGATCAATGTTTCACAAGTATTATGACATTTCAGTAGCAGTAACTGAAGTTTGTAACCGTTTCGGCCTTACCTTTTCTTCATCACTGACTGCTGTTTGTTGTGACGTCTCACTCTGGTCTTCTTGAGCTTCGTACAAATGACAAGGAAAAGAAGAAAAATATCAATTGGTTGTGTGAATCTAAATTCAAAGAAACCGCAATGAAAAGGCCAAACACACTCTCTTCTCAGCAAACAGTCAATGCAGAAATGACCAAATATGAACTCTGCATAATTGGTGCAACAGCCAGTTAATCGATCAGTACTCCCTCGCACATGCACACACAAAATAGTAATCTGTAGAATATATTGTTGACTGAGTGTGATATAAAAACCACAGGTTGCAAAACCACTTCCTGCTCAAGAACACAACCACTTGTATGCTGCACTGTAGAGTAATGTAACACTAAAACTACAGTATTTGGCAACTCTTGGATATAATTCCAGTGAAGCATATCACCTCGATAACAGTAGAGAACCAGTATTTAAGAGGTGGTAAGATAAAATTAGCCCTGTCACTGAAAAGAAAAAAAAAAGTGTATACTGTAATGTCATTTACATGTTCTTTGTATTTTAGAGCTTCAGTATATATTTGCTTTTCTCACACATCCTCATATTGAGGACCACTTACATTTGCATTTTTGGGGAAACTGAAACATTAATGTTGACATCTCAAGCCTGGGAGTGAGGTGTAATTCAGAAAATAAGATGTCATTCTTCACCAACTGCACCTTGTAGCCCTCCACCCACAGTGATATCATTTTTGTGCTAAACCAATATGCTTCTCTATTGAGTTCACTTGTTTCCTGTGCTGTGGCTTGAACCTTTAATTCTGCTTTCAGTAGCCTCCTACTTCTCTTTTTCACAAGATGAAATATTTTTGCCTGTACTTTTTCAGAACTTCATGTATTAAAAGACACATATGCTACGGCGGTTTGAGCCAAGACAAATAGTATTCTAATCAATAAATACCTAACAAGTTAAAAGATTGTAAAATGACTTTAATGAAAAAATTTCTAACAATATACATGAATGTAGATTTGAAAAAGCAGAACTTTTTATATACTCTACAAAGTCAAGAAAAGTGTCAATATTTAAAAGTATAGAGCTACTTTTAAAGTACCAGCCTAAAACAAACTGATTCAATAAATATGAATAGTTTGTGGTTTTAGATAAAAAAATAAAAAATAAAAAAATAAAGGCAATGCTCACCCATTTCCAGAAGTTGTCTTCTAGTCGCTGGCTTCACTGTGTTTTGTGACAGTAATTCATGCGACACTCTCTTCAGCTCAACACCACGAAATAGGAAGATGTCTCCGCAGGACAGTTTCATTGGTTGACTGATGACACCACTGCAAATGAGGCCGGGAAACTGAGTTTTTTTTTTTTTTTTTTTTTTTAACTGCTCAAGTCTCAGAATATCTGTTTTCTCTGTTTCATCTTCTGATTTTCAGATAAAAAAAAAAAAGAAAAAAGAAAACAGCAGCTGTATTTAAATTGTTGGCTGTGCTGGATTAAATCAATTTTAAGATAATCTGTCAAATTGAGCCTTCAGTGTAAAGAATATTAACTTGCTGTCTTGTGTTTATACGCTTATGAAACTAATGTTTTTTAGATTGTGTGTATTTTTGCTATTTATATTCACAATAAAAAATAACTTTAAATGATTATCAACTTTCTATTTCTTCTTCCATATTACAGTACAACAGAAAGGAAAAAGAGATGAAAACAGTACTCACTAATAAAAACAAATAGCTTCATCCTTTGTGTAACAATGTGGATGTGTTTATTTCTGACAGAACTTATATCTTGTTAAAAAAAAAACATGCGGCCACCCATGACACAGAAATGGCTCAAATTCAGCTAAATTTCTGAAATTGAGGAAGTGAAAATAGCACTCAACCAATGTCCAAATAAAGATTTAAATGCTTTAAAATGTCACAACAGTTCCTGGATGTCTACTCAAACAATAATTTTTAAAACTCTTAAATAAAGGAAGTAAAACTACAACACTTACAATCAGAGTGATATTTCTATAAGGTTTTATTGTGCATGAGGGGTGTTAAAAATGCATGAAGAAGGAGATTATTTGCTTGCATATAAAGTATAACATTTATAAATTGTCACAACAGATTTGCATTTGGAAACATATTTCTTCTTTAACCATTTAAAACCCAAGCTGGCCATTTTGGAGACCTCATCTGATCTGCCTGTACTAGAAGCTCTCTGTTATTACAGGTATCTCATTTTCACGCAGTGGCCTAAAAAATAAATGCAGGACTCAAAATGTTAATTTATTATATTACAAAACAGGGACAATTTCAATTGATTTTGTGACATTGATCTGTGAATATAACATGTCCAAGACAATAAAATAAAACTTTATTTGACTTAAATGTGAGGTTGTAATTTTAACTGCTGCAGCCGAATTTAATCTATAAGTCACAGACAAGCATCTAATTTAGTTTTGACTCCCAACAGCTAATAGTTTTATCTAACAACGCACATGTGGGTAAATGAAAGCTACAAGGCTGCTTGGCTGTTACTGCATGGATTTAAGATTTTAAGGAAGAAGGAATGTACTACTTCTTTAAAACAGTTTCTACAGACCATTGCCCAGAGATATTGGTTAAAAATAAGATGGCAGAACAATGCAGAAGCAGCTTTTTCCATTTAAAGTGAGTGGCAAGCGGGTAAAAAAAAACAGTCATTTACTTGCTGACTGCTAATCATGAGTCAGAGGGAGTTGTCTGCAGTTTTAAGATGTTGGCAAGTCAAATCAAGGTTGAGCACAACTAATGAATTTCCAAAAAAAAAAAAAAACCTGATGCACTCCATAGGTTTAAAACTAGTTTTTGAGATCTTGTCTTCAGGTCAAACTTAAATTGCACTGCCCCCCCCTTCATCTTCTTTCAGCTGTCTCAGCTCAGTAAAATCTTGTGATTCAGTTGAGTAAAGAAAAGCTGCAGTTGACACTATCCACGTTTCCACCACATGTTTTTGATGTCTTTAAAAAAGGGGGGTGCCCTGTGCCTCCACCTGTTGCGGATAGAGAATGACATTTCAAACTGATTAACATCTAAATGTCAAAATAACCAAATATCTACAAACTGCCCAAATCTCAGTTTTGTTTTTTTCCCCAAGAAAAAAATAATCTTTGCTTTTGTTTTGAAGAACTTTGTGAGTTCTCTGTTCTTCTGCTTTCTCCTCGCAGCTTTCATATAATTTGAACCTATTTCTTAAGACATACAAATAACGGCCCCAAGCTGCTGGTTATTTAGATTAGATGGCAGACATTTATTCTATGCATTTTTGTTAAATTTAAATCTAGACTTCATTAGGTGAGGGTTAAAAACAGAGCAATACAGTAAATAGGCCTATAATGACTTGGAAATATTGAGTGTGGTGACGCTCAAAATAGTTTAATTTTGTAATTTATAGTATGCACCAGGCGCTATTCTGTGTAACCGTGTCAATATGTTTTGCAGAACTCTTGAGAACTTTTTTTTTCCCTTCAGCCAACAAATGTGGAGATGATGAGCAAAAACATGGGCTGTAAGACTGAGAAAACCCCCACTTATTCATTTCACACTTTCACTGACATAAACATATGAGGTTGAGGTGAGGGCAGTGCAATCTAAATGAGAACAAGTGGAGAGAATATTATTTCAAAACAGAAAAGATTTCCTATCTGAAGTGACTCATTTTCCTGGGAACAGTCAGCAAATGTGTAACTAACATAAGATTTCAGTCCAGAGCAGACTTGGAAAATTAGCTTCTTCAGATGAGACTGAGCATTATTTCTAGGATAGCAACAAACCCTCAAAAGTATATTGAATATTTAAAGCAGAGGTGTAAAAGCTTAACAGCGGGAGCTGATATTTTCATCTTTATAGTTTAACTGAGTAGGTGGGTATGTGTGGAATTTCTTCTGAAACTACATTAGCTGATTCATTTCTTGCCAAAATATGAACAGCTACAGCTGAAATTATATACAAGCAGAAAAACTTTAATACAGGGCAGGATACTGAAAGGTAATAACCTATTATTAAAATGTTGCATCATTACAGGCAGTTAAACATAAGCTGAGCACAAAAGCTGATTAATGTCAAAGCTGAATTTGACTTTACTTCTGAGAAAGAAAAAAAAAAAACTCACATAAACCGGTGGGTAACACCAGTGGCGGAACAGTAAAGTTGATTTTATCTCAGTAACCTAAACATCAATTAACTGAAAGATGTAAAATCAGATTTTCACATGAAAATGAAACCTATGCATTAAGAGGTGAATTCCCCAGCTGTCGCCACATTCCAGGAAACTGACTACACAGCAAAGCCAGTGAGTATATGTCTGAGTTCCAGTTAAACTCTGGAAATCCCTCAAGATTCTTACATATCTAACTTCTTTACTATTGATCTAGATTTTGAGGGAAAAAAATAGAAACAGTTTGCTCTTTTAAATTTTTATTATGAAGAATGTGTGCATTACAATAGACTCTGGAAAAACAACCACAAATAATGCAATGGATATTCAATGCCCTTTTTTTGTGCACTTTCAAAAGATTTTTCCTTTTGTGACCCCAAAAGCTTCAAAAAGCAACAATTTTGCGCTATGATTAAAAAAAAAGTTGCATAAATTTTGTTGTCAAGCTGTTTAAATGTCACTGATCGTCTGTAACACAGCATTACTGCATTAACACACCTCATTATTGGCATCATAACGTCACATTAGTTATCAGAGATCAGTTTTATGCTCGAACTCAACCTCAGCCCAGCGAGATCCAAGTTAAGTGGAAATTAATGCTGATTTGTGTGATCTTCTCTTTAGCTTGTCCCTGAAAAGGATGTTGAAATGACGTGGTCCAAATGAGGAAGGACTTGAAACGAAAACTATTTTCTCACAGTTAAAAAAGGAACTTGGCCGTTTTATGCGTTACCCTACTATAGTCAACATCCAAAACACAGCAAATATCACCTGCTTGTTTAAAAATACACTTCAACCACAGTCAGATCAGTACAGGCTGGAAATTCACATAGAAGTTCAATCACATAAAAAAAAAAAAGGATATATCAGTCTGCCGGTAGAGAAAGGCAAAAACAAGGCGAAAAATTAGGCTGTAGCTGGTACCACTTTTTTTTTTTTCCTGAAATGGACAGGAGCATCTGCTACAAGTAACAACAAAATCATACCTGAAATAGAACTGAAGCCACTTTGTAAGGAATGTGATCTCGAAGTGCTATTAATTCTCACAACTGAAATTAAGACTTAAGGGCTGATGTACTGCATCACATCTACAGGTAAAGAGACTTACTGTATTTGGGGGCAGCGAGGGGATTAGGGAAATTTTGGTTGGTCTATGAGTCTTCACAAATTATTATACTATGCCATCAGCTGTGTATAACATCAACAATTTAATGGAATTACTTTCTTGAAATGACGAGGTATCTTCTTTTAGCTCACAATTTTTATCTGTGTTTGTTGGTCTGCAATGTAGAGCCTCGTATGCTCGTTTTCAGCCTTATCCCTTGTATGGGAGGACTGACTTTGCTTTATGTTGTTTGACTGCTGAGGTCCTCGGGGCCCGATTCATTGGTGATCTGTGGGAAAGTGCAGGGTGTGTGTGCTAGGCTAAATTAGCTCCACGTAATTGGCCGGGAACATTCCAAAATGGCCGTCTGGGCCATACCCTCGCCACCAGCCCTCGTCTATCATCTCAATTCCAGTGATGATTTCATCGGGATCAAAAGAGATCTCTGTGTCATCAGCTGAAAGAGCAGAGAAAAGTCTCGTGAGCATGAGCATAGTGACTTTGTGGTTTTAAAACAGTGATTTCAACAGTGGTTTTAAAATCATATGTACATAAAACTAGAACTTCCACTTTACAGTAAGATTATAAACAGGAAATCACTCCTAGATTTACACAACAATAAATATACTTTTTACATACATACATCTGTTGCAACACTTACTTTGCATTCTATGTAGTCTTTAAATAAAAAAGTTTAAAAGGTTTGTTAATCACTGCATTCTGTTTTACTTACATTACAGACACCATGCCAACTTTTCAGGAAAGGTGGTAAGATAAGTTTGATTTTGTGGTTTGTAGCTTTTTATTATAAAAATTTCCACTGCTGGTGTTTCCCAACCTTTCTGCAAAGAGCTCAGGGTTCCCTGAGGCTTTGAACATTCCGATTCATTGTGAACGGCCATGTTTACATGAGTTTTAATTCCTCTTTAATTCAGAATAAATCCTCTTTAAAATGACCTTCTAAACACCTAATTTCGAACCAGAATAAACCAGCCAAGTAAGTGGCTGGTTTATTCTGATTTTAAATCCGAATTGAATAATTCCTCCATCATGTATACGTTTATTCCGCTTAAAATCAATTACAGTTGTATGCTAAAGGTACGGTGCTCTACCCTCCCTTCTCCTCCTCAGCTGACCAAAGTGAAGCAGTATGCTAGTGTCGAGCGGGAAAAAAAATTATTAAAAAAAAAAAATTCTTATTATATGGTCTTCCATCTTGTAGACGAAACAAAAAGAAGCAGGAACTGGCGTTTGTTTTCTTCCGGTAGACGTTCATACGTCAAGTCCGCCCCCTATCCAATCTGAACTCCTCCCAACCCGCAGATCTAAAGCGGAATTGAATAAAGGCAATTTATCGTGTTTTCCATGTAAACTTCCATTTGGAATTACTACTTCCAGAATTATTTAATTCTGAATAATTAATTCCGAATTAAAAAACATCATGAAAAAGGTGGTCAATGTCCACATGCTGTCCCTACTTAAAAAAAAAAGTAAGGCTATATGTTGTTAATTAAACTTTGGCTTTACTGAAGGACAGAACACATTATTGATGATGAGAGTCTCACTTTTTGAAAGCATAAAACCAAGCAGGGTTTTAGCATGAGGTGGTCCATGGTTTTTTATTATTTGCATGAAGAAAATAATGCAGACTACGAAAGGAAATGGGGGGACGCACCAGTAGCTAAATAGTTACAGCATATGCCGCATAACCGCAGCGTCCAAATAGCATAATTGAGGCCAAAAGTCTGTTTTGCATGTCATATTTTGCATGTCACTATTCTCACCCTGCGTTTCCTGTGAAGTCTCTTCACATTTGGTGTCTAATAAAAGAAAGCCTCAAATTGAGAACCTACAAAACAGAACGTTAAGAAAACAAAATGTGGTACGAAAAATATGTTTCCCATGGCTGACAGCTTCTGATACACATAGGTAGATTCAGCCATAAATTGAGAAAGAAAAAAAGGCTGCTGGTGAAGACTGAATGGTCCATTCTTTATAGAAAAAAATTGCCAGGAAGTCTGGAAGACTCTTAAAAAAAAAAAAAAAAAAAAATTATGCAAGCGCATATACACACCACACACTAAGCCATAAAAGAACATCTTCCAAAATTACAACCGCCTGTTTAACTCTTAAAAATAATCCCATTCACAAGCCCAGATTATTTAAACTTCAGCGCACACAGAAGCCAAACTGTAGCTGCATTATGGACAATGCATGTGTGATTTAAATGTTAATGATCATTGGTGGAATACAATTTTGGTAATGGTAAAATAGCAGCATTTATTAGTAGCATAACTTTCTTAGCCTGTAGTCATAGGTTGCTGCAGACTTATAGCAGCTGATGAAGAGAAAGGATTGTCATTGTAATAGTTGTTTCATGCAGCTCAATAAAAACCTATCATCAGTCTCAGCTCATCGTTCTTGCATGGTTTTTGGGACCAGTTCTGAGGGATCCTGAACCCCACATCATCTTCAGTTTGATTCTTACTTGAAAAAAGAATCCATTAAATGAGTGTAATATAAAAGGTCTACTGGTCAAAAATATCTAGCCACCCCTTTATCTTACCTAAAAAAATATAAACAAACAAAAAAACTCACCAGCCTGATAGTCATATAAGGCTCTGGCACAGATGCCTTTATCTGCTGTGTCTTCTGCAGTCACCTCATAGGAGTTACTTTCCTCCACCTGCTCAAGAAACATCATTAACTTTTGTTTTAATTTCCCTTATATGATGGAGGGAAACAGTCCTGATACAAGGAGCTAAACACCCACCTGAGCAGGCTCTTCATAAACGGGCTCCTGGACATACGAGTTGGCAGCCGGTGCCTCCTCTGAAAAATAAAACTGCCATGAGAATAACTGTCTGAGCAGGAGTGGTGATCTGCCAGCAGGTGGCAGCAAAAGCAGCTGGAAGAAGAAAAATCTGCATCCCAACAACATTTTTCTATTAAAGCAGATGGAATGGATGGCAAGCTGATCCATAAAAGGCTTAGGCTGATATGCATGAAATGAGCCCCACCTTTACACTCCTGCTGGGGGGCTGGCTCCTGCTCATCATACTCACACCTGGACTCACCATCATCTACTTCAGGTTCTTATCACCCAAAACACAAGCACAGACATGCATGTACACAATGGAAAACATTCACAAGTCCACACAGGTTGAACACCACCACCAAACTCAGGCATAGGGGCGTGTTTGGTGTGTTGCACTTAATGAGTAATAAAAATAATCCAGAAAGTAATCTAAATGCAAGCTTGGCTAAAGACACATGAGGATGATGACACACAGGTGTAACAATGAAAATGGAACATTGAGGTTTTGTTAAGACTGAGTGTGAAACCCAATAAGTGGTCTAAGTGTTCTTCGTCTATGTGTGCGTGTTAAGCTCACACCTGTGGCACGGACAGGAGAGGCGGAGCCTGCTGGCACAGGAGAAGGAGAAGCTTGGCACTGAGGTGAGCTGGCTTGCTCAGATTCATACACTTGCTTAGACAGAAAAGGGCTTTGAAGACGCCCTGAGCAGAGACACACAATGACCCCAAAACATGCAAACAGATGGATGAGAGAGAAAAACAAAGAGCAGACTGAATAAGCAGAGGAACAGACAGCACTATGGTGACAGAGCTAAACATTATTATGAGACAATAAACAGTCTGATGGAAAGTTTCAACTTGGAGAAACCGATGTTATTGGGAGACGAAGAGGCTGACAAAGCTTTGCAGTAATGTGAGTGAATGTGTGTCACATTTGCCACAAACATATTGTGATATCTTAACAATATTAAGAAGTGACTTGTTTATGCTGGGTCAATACCTGGCTGAGGGCTAGCTGGGGCAGCATGGGGCACATCTGAGTCACTGGGAGTTATTCCCCGCTCTCTCTGTTTGAACATCTCTCTGGGGTTCACAGCACGCTGAGAGATTAGAGAGGCAGCCTCCTAGAGACAGAGAAAAAAAAAAAACTATGCCAAAAATTGGTTTTCAGTATGGTGGTGAGTGTTGCATATAGAGAAATAGAGAAAAAAATATAATAAAACAAACAAAAATGCTCATTGTAATGTTCCAGTCTATCTTTCATGAAGATGACATGAAAGACAGACTGGAAACATCCGTGTTCTTCTGAGTTTCAAAGGACTCCGGTTTGAAGAGGCAAATGCTTTTCTTGAGAAAGGCAAGAACAAAGAAATTGGATTCGAGGAAAGAGAAGGCTTTTAGAAAGGGGGAACTCACATTGGCCTTCTCCAATGATTCACCTCTCCTGACTGATTTCTTCTGGGCTGCCTCATTCTCCTGCTGGTCCTCCTGATGATGTTGATATTAATGATGATACTGCTGACATTTGCTACCTTCCTGACTTAAGTCTTTACAAGATGTGTGCATAACCAAAATGTATTTAATAATCAACATAATTTGACATGTGGAATGGCTACAACACTTAGCACCAGGTCTTCACGTCTCTGTCAAGAGACATCACAGCTGAAAGCACAACTTTGTGAGTAACACTCACCCAACGCTGCTTCTCCTGCTCTTTACTTTCAGCTTCCAGCTGCTGCTGGTACTTCCTAATAAAACAAAAGAAAATTTTACTTGAGAATTTTGATGGGTAGTATTTAGGGATGTAACAGTACGCTAAAATCCCGGTTCAGTACATGCTATGGTTTTAAGATTTTTTTATCTGGTCGAGACATCACACGTGAAGATAAAAAAAAAAGATCAGTTTTGATTGTAATGTGTGTGGTGTGCTCCGAAAATGTAATCACAGAACACACACATGACGATGCTGTCCCGCAACTCATCTACAATCTAGTCCTCCAAACCGGACAAACGTTGAGACGTAGAAGAAGAACCATAGCAACAACCGGCAAAAAGTAAAAGAAGAAGAAACATAGCAACAATCGGAAAACACGACACACAGCATGGAAGGGGATATATAGGACGAGGGAACGATGGCGGTCCTGAGATTATTGTTAACAGTAAAAGCCACAACTGAAAAAAATAACAGACTGGAGACGGCGTGAACACGGACTTTATTTACTTCCATGTTCCCCAGCCAGCTCGCTCTCTGATTGGCTACATTCTGTGCCACGTCACCATCCACGCAGTCACAATGCACGAGTCTTCGGCGTTCCTCAGAAATCGGCACTAAAATATTAAACATGGTTCATGTTCCCAATTGTCGGCTACGACCTGTTTCGGAGCGGATTATCGGGACAAATCCTATCGTAACAAAAACAGCCCAAAAATCGTTGTGTGTACCAGGCCTAAGGGAACAAACACAAAACATAAAACTGCTTAACTTTGGTGTAAACAGGAATATGTTAAATGATGTTTAACATTCAACCAAAACCAAAAATGAAAGCTGCTTGCAGTAAATTATCTAATAAAAGATTCTTAAATAAATAATCATAAATATGAATCATAAATAGAGATATGTCCCCTTTATTTTAATGGACAGTATCTGCACATACATATTATAAGGAGGGGATGGATGTTTCAAAAGAAAAATAAAGATAATTTACTCAAACTTGTACAAATATTAACTTAAATCACTAACAAACTAATCTTGACAGAGGATCACTGCTGGACACAAGACTGTCGTACTGCTTTTGTCGTATCTACTTGTCTTTGTCCGTTTGCATACTTCCCTGGGAAGCTGAAGTGCTCCCAAACAGGAGATTTTAACGACGGAAGAGGGTCTTCCAGTTCTGGTTTCAGCTTAAAACTGTCACGAGCAATAACATTTGCTAGCCAGAGGCTGTAGCTACAGTGCAAGGCAGTTACTCCTCCGCATGGGAACTCAGTACGCCTCTGTTCCATACAGAAAAATCCAAAAACTAATACATGTACCGATGCACCCCTAGTACTACTATAGTCTTTACCAATCCACATTTTACAGCAGTTTCAACCTACTTCTGTTGCTCGATTTGAGAGGCCCTCTCCTTGTCCCTTTTCTCCCTCAGTACCGATTCCTTGGCCTCCCTGTCTTTCCTCTCCCTTTCCAGCTTCTGGCGCTCCTCCTCAGCCTTGTGTCGCTCCTCCTGTCGACGTTTTTCCTCTTCTTTCTAAAAGTCAAAAAATGGTTCTACAATTTGCTAATTTCA
Source organism: Melanotaenia boesemani (assembly GCF_017639745.1). NCBI lineage: Eukaryota > Metazoa > Chordata > Actinopteri > Atheriniformes > Melanotaeniidae > Melanotaenia > Melanotaenia boesemani. The sequence continues at coordinate 23,827,598 of NC_055692.1, forward strand.
TTAAAAAGATTAAAGGGAGCACAATCTTTGTGCAACATATGTGAAAACAAACCAAAACTAGAAAAAGCTGTTATTAGCATAACAGCACGTGTGAATGCTGTCACGCTGAACGATGGGACTGAAATGCTCAAAGATAGTTAAAGAAGGTTAAAAAAGGCTGAAATGTCTTTTTTGAAGAAGTATTTATTAAGCTGAAGTGAAAAGTTGAAGAAGTTAAAGCTCAAACTGGAGTTAAAACCTGCTGAAAGGCTGAAAAGGTGAACTGAAATGTGCTTAAGATTGCTGAAGATGGCTGAAAAGGGCTGAAATATGGTTGTTGAAGAAGTATATATGAAGCCCAAGTCAATAGTTGGAAGCATTTAAAGCTCAAACTGGTGTTTAAATGTAGTTAAAATGGTGTAAAGTTGAAGTAAAATGTGCTTAAGATAGTCAAACATGGCTGAAAATGGCTGAAGTCTGCTTCCTTAAGCACCAGCTGAAGTCAATAGTTAAAGGATTTACAGCTGAAAGTGAATATTAAAGGTGCTGAACTGGTTGAATGTAGAAGAAATGATTGTAAAAGGCAGAAAGGGCTGAAACAGAGTTGAATTGGCAGTTTAAACACAGTCCATCATGTAAGTGAGCAGCAAAGGACATGATGAGAGGACAGACAGAGGAGGAGAGATCGAGGAGTACATGTGGCCTGTTGTCATGAGAAGGACAAGGAGGAGACAGGAGAAGAGGACAGAGAGTAATTCTTGGACTCATTAGGAGGACAAAACCAGGTGAGAAGTCCATAATCTGGATCAATAGTTCAGCTGGCTGCTCACAGCTGAGAGCACTCAGTGAGTTGTCATGACAACGGCCCCTCACTTAACTGTCAGGCACACAGACTGAGAAGAGCAGAGCTGAACTGCCGAATCACTCTGCGCACCTCCCGAACTCCTCGCTCCTGACATAAAACCATAAGAGTTATGAAAATAATTCTTTCACCGTGAGCGCCAGGAGGGTCTGGGGAACGCAGGGATGTAATTTATTCTTCCCTACTTCGAACAGAATTTAAATGGTGGCGAGTTAAAAACACAGGAAAAAAGCACTTTGAACCAGAATCCTGCCTCTGATTTGAATGGAAGTCAATGGGAGCAAAAGTAGACTTTTGCTCGCTTGGAGAGGCCTAGCTCTAAATCTATAAGTCCCAGCTTTGTCATTCTTGGTTCTGTACGAAGCCAACTTAAATCCCTCCGTTTTGGTGTATAATTTATGTCTCTACGACCAAGATTGTAGGAGTTATGAGAATTTGTTTGAGTGGCAGAGCAGGCTGAAAAGTTAGAGTGTGCTAGAGTGGGAGAGATTTTGTTGAAAATCAAGATTTTGATGATTTTTAAACTTCCATAACTCCAAAACCGTAAAACATATCGGCAAAAAAAGTCATTTTTAAATAGCCCAATCTGTTGTGAGTTGTTTAAAGTTTGAATGGTGTTTCTAGCTGAAAGTATGTAAAAGTAGTAGGATTTGAAAGAAGCGGAAGTTTTTGAATGAGCTGAAACGTTTTCCATTGATTTCAATGGCAAAATATTTGTGTTTAAAGTTAAATATTTTAAAAAGTATAAAAGTTATAAGTACCAAAAGTCCGAGCACCCATCTCCTGAACGTTTTGATACCAAAATTGTTGAAATCGCACCAAAAATGCGGAAGGAGAAAGGTGCCGAAAAATGGCGGAATAATAATAAAGAGAAACAGGAAAACTATTGTGTGAATGCTTCCAGCATTCACACAATAAGTTGTTACAGAGTCTGAACATCTGAGTTAATGGCATTTTGTGGGAAATGTTTCAAAGCTGCAATGTTTTGTAATTATTTCAAGGAATTGCAGCAGGTTTGTTGAGTCAGGGATCCAAAAAACTTGCAAGACATTCCACACAAAAATAAAATTAGCGACAGAAGATTTTGAGATGCTTTATGCATTCTGCACCTTTTGTGTGTATTGGGTTAATTAAAGTCTTTGAGTGTACCTCTGCCTGTGCCCAGAAGTTGTCTTTATTGGTCTTCTTGATTTCTGACATAGCGTTGGTTTTCTGATACACTGAACCCTGCAGGAAGAAAAACACTACTTAATATGGTAAGTATAATGGCATAGTTCAACATTATTAGAAAATACAGCGGTGTATTTGTCTAGTCTCACACCAGAACTACCTCAATAATTGAATACTTTCATAAAAAAAAAAAAAAAAGCTTATTTCTTTATTTTTCTCCTGTTTTACCATATATACAGAAATATCAGGATATATGTATAATATCAACTGAGTATTTACTTTGTTTGAAAAAATAAATCAAAATGTTTGATTATGAAAAAAGTAAGTGAAAAAAGACTAAGATGACCAACTTTAGTTCATTATATCAGGACAGTTTCAAACATCTGAAAACCTTTTTTAGGAGCTGTCTTTATGCGTCCAAAAAAAAATAAATAAATAAAATAAAATTTCTACTGTATACACATTTTGAAGAGTCACGTTAAGATCATTTCCACTGGTTATCTTTCCCCATCAAAGACAGACAAACAGAAGTGCATACCACAGGCCCCTGAGGACCACTATCCTGGAAACGGCTCGAGGTTTCTTTGTGGAAGCTGTAGTTTGCTCCTGATGCTTTAGCCACTTTTTGCATGATCGCTTCAGGTTCCACATCTTCCTCTGCTCTGGCATTAATTGTGACATGAGCCCCCTGAAACAGAATCAAAGAAAAGTTCCTTTCAATTCACAGATGCACAGGAAGTATCCCTAGTTTTGTTTTTATTATTTATTTTTCCAATCTCGAATCCTACACAATTCACCCAGAACATGTCCTGCTTGAAGCAGGTATGACATGAACGTCACCAACAATTCAAGAATCCTACAGTGTGAGGGAATAATTAATTTCGCCATGGACTTTAGGCTTTACAACTTTTCAAACTTCTTACACATACAAAATCTCTTGAAGATAATACCAGCGGTATGCTGTGTGTCAGTTTTTGGCTACACTTATTTCAATTTATGTCATTTTGTAAAGCCATAATATTGCCATGTCATAAGTATTTCTTGGTAACTCCAGATAATAATAGAAATTAAAAGGCATATTTAAAAAGGAGCATTAAACATTCAGCGTTACCTTAAGAAAATTGGCCATGGAGAGGACATGATTTGCACATATTCCCTTTCTGGCATCCTTTACTCCTTCTCCAGTCTGAAACAAAATGATTATTCTACAAGTAAAAGGGTGGTCCCCTCAGAGAAAACAGTCAATCATACAAAGACTGACATAAAGCACCAACCCAGTTGATGAGGACATATTTGGGCAGACCAGAATTAGGGTCCTGAACTCGGCAGAAAGCATACATCACTTTTCCACTGTTGAGTTCCTCAACCAACTCTTCCAGTCCTCCATCTGACACATAAACATTGTGAAAATGTCAAAGGTTTACTGTGGTTTGTTGAGCAACTGTGGACATGTGCCCCCACCCTCTTGCAAATGATGGGCTGAGCAAGCAGAGGCAAGCGATTCTTTTGTGCCAGTATTTCAGCACTGTAACTCTATGCTGGCAGAGATTCCTGCACACATCTGATGATTTTTTGCTGAGATCCTCAAACCTGGTAACATCTAGTCATTTACTTACCCCCTGTTTCTGCCAGACGAATGTCATTGCTGTTTCCCTCATAGGTGAACAAGGCCCTGTAGATAACACCAGAGCAAAGATACTTAAACACTAGAGCTGATACACATCACTTCTCACCGAACTATACAAGATATATTTAGTACACGCATTTTAAGCATCTGTGATGGTAACACCATCGCCACTTAGTACATTTACAAGCAAAGAAGAGAAGTATAAATATTGCTGCAGTTTTAACCCTGTTCTTCTTTCCTCTTGAAAGCCACATCTGCAATCTTCAAAGGCTGCTTGTCCCTGCACCAATAATTTTTTTTTTTTACTTTCTTTGCTATTAAATGCCCAATGAAGATAACTTATTACTGGCAGTTCAAAACAGACCCATTTCCCAGTTATCTCAAAGGGATTCAGGGACTCTGAAAGTAGACATAAAAGCTACCTTCTTGAAGCCAGTGGGGGTTCGATAGCATTTTAAGGTTGCGATCTGACTAAAACATATATTATTATAGGTAATGGAAAGTAAGACAATACTAGATAACTGTAATAAGCTAGAAGTTATTGATACCTACAAACCAATCATTCAGCAGAAACCTGTCACCACAAAGACTATTTAAACTATTATAAGCAAGGCAGAGAGAAAAGTGGGGAAAATTCAAACCGTTCTGATGAACATGAGATCACAAGCTAACAAAATGGATGAGCTCAAAGTGCTAACAAGGTCAGTATTATGTGCTTCACTGGAACATGGCTGCATGAACACATCTAATGTATCTGTACACTACTTTAAGACTTTACAAGCAGACTGCCATGAGAAAATCAGCATAAAACTAAAAGGGAGGTGGAATTGCATTGCCTTTTAACCACCGCTGGTGCCGTCTTGGACATCTCAATGTAAAGGAGAAGATCTGCAAAAGGGACATCGAACTGTTGGCCGTGAGTTTTCATCCATAGTTTACCTGTGTTATTCTGGTAACGGCCCTGGTAATGCTGCAGACATAGCCTGTCATCAGCTCTGTCGTTGCTACGCTACAAACAGCATCATAATGCATTCATTGCGATCTCCGGAGACTTCCCCAACATCTCCCTCTGCAACATTACCAATATTCCAACACTTTGTCAGCTGTTCCACCAGAAAAAATAAGATGTTGGACTTATTTTATGTGAATGTTAAAAATGCATACAGCTTCTCTGCCCTGCCTCCTTTGGGAACATCAGACCATAATCTGGTTCTTCTCACCTCCACCTACAAACCAATCATTCAGCAGCAACCAGTCATCACACAGACTATTAAAACCTGGTCTGATGAAGCTGAAGATGCTCTGAGAGGGTGCTTTGAGACCACAGACTGGAATGTCCTCTGTGAACCACATGAAGATTACATCAATGCAATGACTTGAGTGTGTGACAGATTAGAATGTATAATTTATACTAATTTGATTAACTGACTGATTGAATGATTTAAACATTTGTGTGGACAGCATCGTCCCAATAAGAACAGTGAGATGCTTCCCAATTAACAAGCCCTAGATCACCATTAGAAACTTAGAAAAATTTACTGTCCATTGCAGACCAATGGAAATTCATTGTCGACGGAATGGCTCACAGAATAAAAATAAAAACAGTTTGACCTGAAAAGTTGTAAAACATCCAAAAGAAAACATTCAGGGAAATACTGAAGAGAACGCAAAAACAGCTTAAAACAGAGATTAAGAAGTCCAAGAACGACTACATAAAAACGTTAGAAAGTCAGCTCCAGCACAACAACGTGACGGGTGTGTAGTTAGGAATGAAAAATATTACCGGCTTCAAGTTAAAGGGGGATCAGACAGATGGAAGTCTAGACAGAACTAATGAGCTGAACATGTTCTTAAATAGGTTCAGTTGACCCCCTGCCTCCAGTCAAAAAGACCACACACCTTTCATGAGCCTAGTCTCCAGCTTTTCCGTCACACTTTCTCCGTGTCACCCTACAGCACAGCCATAGACCTTAACACAACCTCATCTCCTTCAACATAACATACTGAGACCTCCTCTGTTTCCATCTCTAGCCTGTCTGTCTCCTGCAATCAGGTGAAGAAAGAACACTAGAAACTGAACCAGAACAAGGCTGCAGGTATAGGTTTTTGTCAGCCCAATGGTTCTGAAAACCTGTTCAGAACAACTACGTTGAATTCTTCAGCACCTTTTCAACACCAGCCTGAGTCAGAAAAGTGTGCTGTGAAAAACATGCTCCCTTGTTCCAGTGCTTTAAAAATATGTCCACCATCTGAAACAAATGACTACAGACCAGTTGCCTTAACATCTCACATCATGAAAGTGCTTGAGAGACCGTTATTGGCTCACCTCAATAAGCAAGTGAAAACACCATCATCATTGGGGTTGAACACCGTCATCTGCTTGCTTCAGAGAGCTCACTCTCATCTGGACAAATCAGGCAGCACTTTGAGAATCATGTTCTTTGATTTTTAAAGTGCGTTGCCATGCTCCATGAAAATACAGGTGGATACCTCCACAGCCTCCTGGATTTATGACTACATAAACAAACCATAGTTTGTGAGACTGAAAAGTTGAATGTCTGAGATGGTGGTCAGTAGACCTAGAGCACCACAAGGGACTGTAGACTCAACATTTTTCTTCATACCTCAGACTTCCAATACAACTATGAGTCCTGTCATCTACAGAAATGACTCTGCAGTTGTAGGTCCATCAGTGATGGCCAAGAAGCTGAGTACAGAAAACTGGTCAGTCAGTTTGTGAGATGGTGCTGTAACAATCATCTTATCTTGAATACAAACCAAAGAGATTATTGTTGACTACAGGAGAAACAGGAGTGAACAAAACACTGTCTACATCCTGGGCGAAGATGTTGAGGTCGTGGAGGAATACAAGTTTCTTGGAGTGCAGCTGGACAACAGACCGCTGCCCTCGTCTGTGGATCATCCTGCTGGAGAAGCTCAGGGCTACAGAGACTGTTGTTTTTAAAAAGAGGCTCAAGACCTACCTTTTTAGCTTATCTTTTAATTTTATATAAATTTATTTTATGTTATTTTATTTTCATTTTATTCAGTTTTATTACTTTTTAGCACATTATTTTCTTAAGTCCTTTATAAGTTTTTTTTTTTTTTTGTATATATAATTGCTGATCTTAGTTTTATTTTGGTTTTTTGTTGTTGTTTCTCAAGAGACTGAACAAACCGATCAAGAAGACCAGTACTTCCTCACAGTACAATGCATGCAGCACTTCTGCAGAAAAAGGGAGTCGGTCTCTCTGAAATTAGTCACCAACAGACCACATCTTTATTATCTCTTTACTTTCCCCTGTCAGCACAACTTAGAAAAATATGCATAAAAATACTGCACCACAAGGAAGATACTGAAAAGAAAGCTGTGAAATGTTTAAAACTGTGTGACATTCATTGGAAATTAGAGTGAGCAGGACTCCCTGAGCAAATGACCCCTTGGATTAATTAATTAAGGTCACCATTAAACACACCAGCAATTGTCAAAAGGTTTTTACCACAAGGTAACACTTCTCTAACGTTAAGTAATGCAAAAAGGAAGTTCCTGGATTGGTCTCCTATTTGGTCATGTTCAACACCTATCTTTACAGGAAGTGGGTGATGAAGCTAGAAACATACCCTATTCTCACCAATGATATAATTAAACTCAAGCTAAAAATATACGCAAACCATTTTAGTTGGTCAGGGTGTCAAATTGTTAGCTAATTAACAATATTACAAGCTATTGCGTTAGCAAATCTTTAACATTAGGACACAGGACTGCCAACTGGGATAAAATTAGACCGTGAAGGGATCAAAGTAGACTTACCCAAACCTTATTACTTATCAAAAAACTAAAAAGTCTGCTGTAGTTAACACAGTTGCATTAATCAACATTAATTCTAAGGTAGTTTATCCAACACAAATGTTAACGTTAACTAACTTGACGACTAACAGAAAGCTAGCAAAGACTGTAGCTAACTAACCGTCTAGCGCAAAGCTAGCACGAATTTAAAAAAACAAAAAAACAAAACATTGTTCCTTACCAGTTGGTATTGGACTTTTCATCTACTACTTCTTTATATGCCGCAGTTAATGCAGGGCCGTTTTTGCTGAGGTTTACTGCCATCGTTATGCTGAGTACAGCTAGCCAGCTAGCTATCCGGGGAGCGCCCTTCCTACAGGAGGAGTGGCGATGATGCTGACTTTCAGCTGTTGGAGGCTAGTTTAGCTAGTGGCTACATCTCTGCCGGAGTATCCTGCATATGATACAACGTGACTTCTCGAAAGGGCGGATCTTATATTAGTTTTTAATAACTGCTAACTCGGGTTTGAATCAGTGCATTATTTCTAATAATCATTAAGATACAACAGTTCATCACTTAAGCAAAGTGTGTAAAATTTAAGTAACTCCCCAAGCAACGATTCTTTAAGTCTACACAGTATAAACCTGGCATGGGAGCAAATTTAGCAAACGTACCCCAGGATGCAGAGCACACAGGTAACCAGCGAAGTGGTGGCGCCCCACTCTGATCACTTATTCTAAGTAAATAAGTTCCTAGGCAAAAACGTGTTCAAGGCCCCATAACTTAATGTACATTGTGACAAAAAGGAATCCAAATTCAACATTTTGTGTATTATGCATTAGAGGCTTGTGACATTATATATATAGTAATTGATTTTCCAAATATAAAGAGAGAGAGAGAGAGAGCAAACTTATCTATATGCTCATGCAGGCTCTACCTGTCTTAACTGTGCCCTTTGCCTTGTGCTTCCTTGGCTCATACAGTGATTCTTCTGAGTCTGTGCCAAATCTTAATGCCATTTTCATTGTCCTTGCCTGGCGTTTTAACCAAATTTGTACTTTTTCATATATTATTGAAGATATATTTTCTTTAAAAGCAGTTGCTCCTCTCTTTGCAAGGTTTTACCCATCATACCCACCCACACACAAATAACTGCAAACAGCAATAAACCAAGATTAGTTTTATTGTTATAACAAGGTCAGTTATTTTGTTTATACTACGTGAAGACATGTAGGTTCATGATGGCAGTTGAAGCACACTTGCCTCAAATTTTAAGATGCATGAAGGCTGGTTCTGCATTCAGAGAAAAGCCAGATTGTGGTACTGTTCAAGCAGATTTTCCATGTCTTTAAATGAGATGAATAGCCCGTTTGTGGGATACAGCCCTGTTAGCAAATTTACAGTTTATGACACATCCTCTCGATATATAAAATGAGGGTTAAGGCTAGAATTTTAATTAGAGGTGTTAGATGAATTGTAACGAAATCCCTGATATCTGGCCAATGGCTGTGAGAAGGTTTTTCCAGAGTGCAAAGCATGTCAAGCTGCCCATCTAAACTCTACTAAGCACACTGGACAAGGGAAGTCAATGTAGCATCTCTTGCATTATGATTTGAGGCTGCATTCAGGGAGACAGTTGGAAGATACTCAAATAAACAGCCAGATGAACTACAATGCAAGCAGGGATCAAATTAGTTGTAATACAGCTGAAATCCATTTTCTTCTGCTTATCCATTAGATTAACAGAAGAAAATGCATAAACTGAGATCTTGCAGCCTTTTCCTGCATTTAGAGGCTATAATTGCAAAACACTTTTAGTATAATACTGTATTTCAAGACTTGTTTTGACTAGTTACTCTACAGCAGCTATAAATTCTATATTTAGTGCTTAAATCATGGTGTTAATTCTACAATCAAAGTTTCAAGAATCCATCATGCTTAATTATGAACTTTTCTGTATGAACTGATTTAATGTCTTAATAGCAGAATTTCTTCCTTCTCTTAATATCCATCAATTCCCTTTATAATGGCAGCGTCAGCATACGAGTCCTGATTTTTTAAAAATCACTTTTCATCTACCCTTTTCCTGCACTTACAATGGACTATATTAAAACTATTACATTATGTCACATCACAATCATGTTCCATTTTTTGTGACACAAATGAGAAAAATAAGCCTAAAACTAAAGCTTTCAAAGATACAATACAAAAAGTCACAAATGTTTCACCCAGACCAAATGTTTTACTGTCAGTGTGAATTATTCATTCCAAAATTAAACAAAACATTTGCAGACCCAGTCATGAATATGACAATGAACAAATTCAAAGCTCCACATCACCTGTTATTTAAAGCAAATGAAACAGCCATGGCAAGTTACTGTGTTTATTCACCTCAAGTAACTACATGTTTATGATTTCAAATGACTAGGTTCTGCAAAATGTGAACTTAGTTCAAGTCCCCATTTTAAGAACAAGGGACACCACCTGAAACCAAAGGCCATTTCATTACAGGATCATTTATGTCTCACAACAATATTTAGAAGTTGTTCAAAACCTGGGGTTGTTCAAAAGAAACTAGCAAAGAAACCTGGAGATATATAGTGAGAATGACAGTACTTCTTACACAGCATCTATTCTTGTGCAACACAAGACTAGTGTTAAATCACATTGCCTCTTCAGGACACACTGGCTTGTTGTCAGGTGAATGGAGATGAGTTCTATTTATACTAGAATTACATGTGCCCTGTTTTTTCCTTTTTTTTTTAAATCATAGTTTGATGCTTGTCAAGGCTGACGATGTGGTTTGATACCTGAGTTACTGTACTGAGGAGGTGGCACACAGCTGAGCTTTATGCCAAAGAGTAACTGTTCATAGCAAAACAAAACAAGTCATATGACAGTAGTACTATACTATATGAGCCACTGATGGATACTTATATAGGATCAAAGGGCAATGAAAGCATATGTGAAAAATGAAAATTGACCTTTACCCAATGAAGTCCTACAATGTCTGGGCCTGCCAACTCATAAAAAGCAGCTCTCCAGTGTCCTCAAAACTGCAAAATACTGTTTAATTTTCAATTGCAATGGATGATAGAAACTAATCCTTTTTATGCATTTCACATTGTTTCGGGGTAGAGACAGTAAATGCCAACAGTTAAGCTGTTGGTAATGGCACTATGCCATTTTGTGTTCAACGTGGAACATTCTGCCTCAATTGCACACATACCAATAACATAACAGTGAAAGGCCACTAAATACATGGAAATACAGTACTAACAAGACATCCAGTGGGACACAGACAGTACCTCTGAAATGAAGGGAGAGTAAATCTCCTAAATCAAACATTTTGCCACTGAGAAGCATAATGATATGACTCACTGACAATGAAAGTAAAATATATGAACAGCAAGAATAAAAGGTAACAATCACAATAGCAGGAGTAACAGTGTAAAGTTCGAGTGTGGCTTTAGGGACTGAAGAAATTCCTGTATTCCATATGGGAGTGCTTTAGGAGTCCATCACGTTCTGCTCTGCAGATCCATACAAGTTATGAAGGACAGCACATGGTAGCAGCTCAGCACATGGAAAGCCAAGTGGCACTGTACCTCATTGTATCACTTCCTTCGTGGCCGTTGTATCGTTTTGTTTCCCCCCCCTCTGTTGCTCATTTGCCTCAAGTTAAAAATCCTTTCTTGTTCTTTTGTTCTCATTTGTATTTTGATCTCTCTGGTGTCCTCACATTGCATACTTCTGTGTCCATTCTCTTGCTAATTTGTTGTACCTGAAGGAAAAGGAAAAAAAAAAAAGAAACAATAGCAAAAACAACAAAACAAATGTGAAGTTTAAACCGGTTATAAGCTTAACTTGCAAACTAATAACACACACACACACATATATATATATATATATATATATATATATATATATATATATTTATTTATTATTTTTTATTGAAGTTAGTGTGGTAGCAAGATCAATCAAGGGCTGTGGTAAAGACACTTATGTTTTGCACTCACTTTTCCCTGTCAGCTTTGTATGTATGGGCAATCTCTGGTACCAGAGGGTCATCCGGATTTGGATCACAAAGAAGAGAGCAAATCGACAATAATACTGTGGAAGAATACACCAGAAACTTAAAAGTTAGAGTAAATTCACAGACTCAATCAATACAAGTGGAGGCCACTTAATACTTTTTGCCAAACTTTTGCCATTTTAATTTCTTAAATAAATATCCAGTTAAAAAATGTCAACCTTGTCAACTGTGGCTAAAATATGAGGCTTTTAGATAGAAAAATCAGCGTCAAAAGCCAGGTGGCTGGTAAATTTGTGACGGGTACCGTTTTGTTTTCTATCTGAACATGGTGAAACTTTTATGACCCTTATCAAGCACCATAACTACTGTGATGTAAATTAATCAAATTGGGAAAGCTCATTTTGCATTATGTGCTTCATATGGTATTTCATATGCTGCTTGTCTATTTCAGCTTTGTCAATGTTAAAAAAAACAGCATGAGTTAATACGATAAGTGTTGTTCAGCTAAGGTTTTATTTACCTCAATTTAAGACCCGTTAACTCATACATTTTAAGACCTGATGCCTGAAGTAGAATACCCCAGTAGGGAAGCAGTGGGCCCTGTCAAAACTGTTTAGAAAGGATTCAATGAATGTGACAAAAAGTCTAAGGTGAGCCTCGAGCCCAAGTCCACTTTTAAATCACATCTTTTTGTCAAAATGAAAATTGTTACGGCTTTAAAGAATAACTGAAACGTTTAGGAATTCATCTCATAGGCCGAAGAAACTCCTTAAATGAATGTTTTTTTTTTTTTTTAATAGTTTTAAACTTATTTTGTGGTAAATAAATGACAAATATTTTGTCATTGTGGAAACTTTTTAGATTCTCAGCGAACCATTCCAAAATTAGAAATTTGAAATTCTGACAAACACGAGTAGAAAATGATCTTGTAATAATTAAAGTGTGATATTCCGATTAATAAAATTCTAATAACACAAACAGTAATTCCAAAAATAATGACCCAGAAGTAAACCATACCTTTTGATACTGTAAGTGCAGGTGACCACTGTGACCTCAGTATGTCGAGACAAATACTTCCATTGCTGTTGATATTAGGGTGGTATATTTTTGTTGTGAATGCAACCTGTGCCAAAATATGAAAAAAAGCAGAAAAAAAAATCTTATGCAGTCAATTATTCACTCTGCCATAACAGAGTGAATTTAAACAAATTATTTGCTTCAGCTGATAACATATGAAACACAATCTTACTTTTGGTGGTTTGAAGGGGTAATCTGTCGGAAAGTGAATGGTGAGGAAAAACACTCCACTCTGATAAGGGCTGTCACTCTGAAATAAAAACAGAAACAAGTTCAGATAGTTTTAAACAATTTAATAGAGTTTTGCATATTTAGACTGCATTTAAGCTGGGTTGATGTAATGTGTTACTTACAGGACCCATTATTGTTGCCTGCCAATGAAACACTGGGAATAAATAAAAACAATAGAGGACATAATGTTGGATTAAAATTCCTGTTATACAATGTGAAACTCTACCAAGTTAATCTTAAAAATTGATGTCACACAAAGCAAAATACCATGTTTAGGCATTCAGCAGTTGTTTTGCTACTTACAATCATCTCCAACCGGTCCAGCAGAACACTGGGCAGGAGGGTCTCTCTGCAGGTCTGACAGTTCCTGAAATCAAGACAATCACATGCAGACTTAGTCTTTATTATTATATATGGAGACTAGTAATTATGTATAACTGTCATACCAATATAACTGATTTACTCATCTTTTCCTATTCCTTTTATGTCAATATTAACTTCAGAGTGACACTAAGCACCATCCTTCTAGAGCAAATGTTCAACTGAGCTTCTTTTATTATTTAGAAGAAAAAAAATACACCCACTATGATCATGTGGTGTTTGATAATTAATCTAAATACTCAATAATAATTTCAAAAGATGTTCATAACAATGAAACTGTCAAAAGAAGTGCTTCTGAATAAACAACTAGTAGGAAAGCAACATGGAATTAGAGCTGTAAATAGGTTTGATTCACAATATTTATGGCTTTGAGTAAATTAAGCCATCTAAAATTAAAGCTAGTAGCTGCCTACAAGGGGGAGCTGAACCTCAAGTCCAAGCTAGGTTATTATTTCTTCATGTCTATTTAATGTTTGTGTGTTAGCAGGTCCAAATCCCAGCTGTGAACATTTAAAAAAGACTGTCATAGAACATTAGACTCCATCAGAATTTTTATCACTGGTTTAGATTAGCCTGTAGAGCTTGACTACAAAGATCACAAAACGTAAAAGTAGCAATTTACTGCTACAAATTATAACCAATAGAAAAAAAATATTGTTCTACGTTAACCTCAGTAAATAAGTAATGACTGCAAGTGACCAAGATCCATTAGTATCACAGCTAACACGACAGAGCACAAAAACAAAACAAAACACTAGATGCTTAAATAGAATTAAGCTCGTTATTCAACATCTCTTGAAAGGAAGCGTATCTATTCTGTTATATAAATACACACCATGGCCTGCTTCCGTGCCCCATTTGCCATTCCATATATGGCAACACTGACTCTAGGGTTCAATTTTGGCAACCATTAAGCAGCTGTCATTCGGCGACTAAACACATCATCACTACAGTGTTGGTGACAAACTACAAGGATAAAGTCAAGTGGCAAGACAGGAATTTAATGGCAAATCTTGTGCATGCCAATTAAGCAACCCAAAGACCACACATACAAACGTTAGCATTAACAGCTAAGTTAACGTTGCCTTGTCGATGAAGCTTTTACCCAATATTGACATAGCTTAGCAACTGCCCAAAAGTAATACCAAACCTTTAATGCTAACAAACGTCTAAATTCCAAATAAAAGAATAGTCTGTCGGTTACTGAGAGCCACCGTTACTGTAGCAATGCACCAACAGGGCTACCGGTAGCTAGCTCGCCTTTGTCTTTGAATTATTTTTAAAAGAGGGCACAAAAAACAAACTGCTATGGCTAATTCGACTTTCTTAAAATGCTATGCACTGATATTATTTAAACAGAGTGTGCCAAACTGATAAACCAGAATCACTATAAAGTATATCGGACACACGAAGAAAATATACTCACCTTCTGAATTCTTTTCAACGCCATTGCTTCAATGGCTATGCTAGTTAGCCTGTCAGCTAACAGTTAGCCCCTGACACATACAATTTTGACTCTGTGGCCGCGTACTTCCAACTCTCTCTTTAGGGAAAGTCAAGAAATCACGTTTGACATTTAGCAAGTTTGAATGTTTGGGCTCTAATAAAACCAATGCGGCCAACTGTGTGATATAGACTGATCTTTCTTCAGACTACGAGACAGCCGAGATATTTTGCTTTCTCTCTCTCTCTCTCTCTCTCGTCCCCACTCCTCTCCGTGCCAGGCAAACGGTTAATATCGCGAGACTTCTTTAAACTCAGTCCAAAACGTGCATTGTTGTAATTCAAAGTACTGATTTCAGAAGTTATAACGGGGTCCATTTACTGGAGCTCAACTTATTTCACTACAAGTGGAAGCACTACTACTTTATATAGGGTTTATATCCTATTTTGTATTAAGATTAAAATTTACCAGAAAGTGTCATTAACTGAAACTACACAGTAATGCTTTCCAGAGAATGTGGTTTGTCTTGCTACAATAAAAAAGGCCTTCCCTGAAAAATATGTTGTCAGCATGGTGTTGCCATTTTAGTATTAATGTTGCATTACAGATGTGCAGATATCCTGTCCTTGTAATCCTGGATTAAGAGGTGTCCTTGGTTTTCAACAGATTAGCAAATTTTGATTCACTAACCCACAGGGCAGTTTTCTACTTCATGTCAGTCCAGTCTGATATTACATTTTCTAGTTACATTCTATTTTTCTTTATATAGTGGAGTTTTGGCTAACATTTGTGGATTACATCAGAAGTGTCAATGAGTCAAAGTTATTTGTACAAGAGATTTGTTTCAGATTCAGTTGTTTATTTTTATTTAACCTTTATTTTACCAGGGAAGTCCCACTGAGATTACAAAATCTCTTTTTCAAGGGAGCAACATTCCAAATTCCATTACAGACAGTAATAATTAAAACAACCAATAAAAAAACAAGCAACATAAGTCATACAGTAATATCAAGCAATGTAGTGCTGCCTGAGTGCTTCAAGATTGCAGCCTTTCAGTTTTGGTTTTCAGGCTTGTCTTCTGCATTCAAAGATTTTTCCAGATTCTTAGGGGTTCAGCCAGTGATTTGTAATTTTTGTTTAGGAACCTTCCTAAAAAAAATAAAATGGTTGTATCGGAATAGCAGTCCTGATAAAAAGCTTGACGAATTCTGTAAATGTTTATAAAATGATCTTCATTGTTCCCTTTGTCATAAAGCATAGGACAGACTGGACCATTCTTTATGAAAGGAAATGAGACAATTCTGCCTCACAATTCCTTGACACAACAGTCAAAGAATTGCTTGTTTATGTTCATACAGTGCTGACTGAGAAGAGAAAAGAATGTAAGCAGCCTGTGACAACAAAATATTGAAATTTTGTGGATTACTTTACCCCTTTTGAATGACCAAACTTGATGATGAAGTATTATATAAATTATAGCCTATCTGTGCATTGTAAGATGATTATATACAGCCTCTAAAAAACAATGGGATAAGAACATGAAACGCAAGTTATTAATTTGCTTTTGTGAAATATGTTTTGAACAAGAGTAGTTTTAACACTAAAGATGAATATCACAGCTTAGTGTAGAGGTGGTTAGATTGTCACTGCAGTGCTGTTATATGTTACCAAGTCCTTTGCAAGGTTTCCTATTACCTTTTTTTTAAACCACGTCTGTTTTTCTAGAGGTCAAGGCTAAGGAGCTAAGGAAAAGATTATAGAAGGCAATTTTCCGGAGCGTTGATCACACCCATTGCCTTGTAGCCTAGAAAACATACAACTTCACCTTGAGAAACATGAATTTGAAATGGGCGAAGCTCTCTTCATTTTTATCTCTAAAACATCCACCCATCCATTTTCTATATCTATATACACTTGTTCCAGTGCAAGGTTGCTTCTAATACATGCATGCTCTATTTTTCTACCCAGTCAAGATACACACCCATTGATAATTAATCTGATTAATTAAAACACCTCAACAACTGCAAAAATACCGAATGTTGCAAATGCATTAAAAAATGCACATATGTTTCAAAATAAATATTTGCAAACTGCTGGCCTGTTCCCATCCAATTTTTTTTATTGGGTATCAAGTCACTTTGTGAAAGTATTTTTTTATCTATAATATTTTTGTGTCAACCTTTAAGTAATTATGCAGTCATTACAACAGTTTAAATGCATTCATATGATCAGAAAGTTTATATGTATTGAAAATATATTATTAAACACCAACTTTAGCATGTAAGCTGAAACCAGGTGTCCACAAGATGTCACTATTTGAAAGGAGCTCAAGTACACAGAAATTACACAAGTGCATTATGTTAGATTGTGAAGATAAGCTTTTGCCGCAAGGTGTTTCTTCAAGCTTTTACTATATTTATTTTCAAATTAAAGACTGCATGCAACAACCCAATTTG
Source organism: Melanotaenia boesemani (assembly GCF_017639745.1). Taxonomy (NCBI): domain Eukaryota; kingdom Metazoa; phylum Chordata; class Actinopteri; order Atheriniformes; family Melanotaeniidae; genus Melanotaenia; species Melanotaenia boesemani. Next base: position 23,844,649 of record NC_055692.1, read on the forward strand.
AGTTTTGAATTCATATTATTTCTTTCAAGTGCAATCGTGCATAACAATAGATGAGTATACAATGAAAACCAAACAAGTGTATTATTTACAAGTGCATAAAGAATAGAGGAAAAGGTCTGTAGAATTGTTAATTCAATACCCAATCACTGTAAAGGCATATTCATCTGAGTCAGCTGCATGCTCCGGTTTCTGCTCAGCCTTGTCTAGCAAAGACTCATGAGCTTCCCTTTATATGTCTTAAACAAGGGTGAAAAAAGAGCTCTCATTATTTTAGTGAGTATGTATGAATGGGTCGCAGTGTTCATTCTTCTTAAATGGCTGATTCAGTGTCAGGTTGAGGATCCTATCGTCAATGTGACACTGAGAGGGACCATTTTCCTTTGGTAAACTGAAGATTCCTTCAGATAATATCTTATTGTTTGCTCATCTCTGTGCTCTCAATGACCTGCCTGTCCTCAGGGCTTGCCAGTAATCAGATTCAGCTAGCAGCAGAGGTAGCAGTTTGGGTCTGGTGCAGCAGGGGCCTTGTTTTCTGAGTTTGTCTACTTGGAGAGGCCATTTATCAGCATGAGGTTTTCAGACACAGTCAAGCCCACACTTTGTTGTCTTTAAGCCTCTATACACAAAGCCTCCCAGGCTCACACGGCAGCAGTTTCCACTGAAATCTCAAATCATGTTGATTTTCTTGCTACTATCTGTTTAAACCAACAAGATTTGTAGCTGCCAGTGACAGTAATGATTTCAGCTATCAAGTGGTTTGTTGTGCTTTGTAACAGTTCAAAGCAATAAATATATGTGTTCATTTCTATAGGGCTTTGCATCATTGAAGCATTTGGGCAAGTTTCTCACCTTTACCAGGAAGTTGAGTCTTTAGTTACAAGAATGGTGCCCTTAAGTTCCCAACTAATGTATGACCCAAGGTGTGAATATGGCAGAAGTGGGATGATATGGGTGGGGGTAGAAGCTCAGTTGACCTGTCTCCTGAGGAATATAGTCTATGCTGCTGTTATTTGAAACCACAGACTCAGCAGACCCCCGTGATCTGCCTTTATGGTCACATGAAAGTTCCACTGTATAGCAGAAAGCATTACCCTCGTTGAAGCAATTATGTTAAAGCGGTGTATGAGCTTCAGTATATTCCCCTCAATGGCACTTTTCCCATGGCTGCCATGACAATGCACATATGCTCACTGTCATTTTCAAAATTAACTTAAATGGGTCTTGCTAATGCCTAAATTATCCAATAAAAGCACAACCAATTAATGCTGAGCACAAGCTAGGCTCACAGTCCCCAGAGGTGTTCTACCTTCGGTCAGTCTATTAGCTTTCTGAGGACTTTCTTATGGAACAAAGATCCATTGTTCCTACATACTAAGAGATATTTGTTCACTTCTTGTATCAGTGGTCTTGATTTGATTATACACACAGGCAATATGTGCAAGCAGTGCTCATGTTTGTAGGGAAGTCAGCACTCTGCACAATCAAATAATTCTTGAGCTAAGCAACTGGAAAAAGGGTCATTATGTATGGAGCAATCAGAGTTTCATAGCCTATTTCCTTAGCTGTGATTTGATTTTGCTGGTCAGTGTTAAGATGGCCTTTGACCTGGAAAGTTTCAGAATTATTACCCAAATTATATACATTTTTTTCTTTACTTTTAGCTTTTCAAATTCCATTTAAAAGTTTTTGAAACAAGCTGGTACATGAATGTTTGTTTTATTTTTTCTTTCCTTCCTTTATCATCTTACAAGGTTGACACAACGCAATCATATACTTTGTAGATTCAAGGAAAGCTTATCAAAAGGAATTAACAAGCATGCCGGATTAATTTCATGATATTTTTTGTTTGCAAGAAGGGGTTTTCACTCAAGCTTTTTATACAAATACCACATTTTAAAAACAATCTTTATTTAATTAGTACTACAGTATATGCTATGTTAAATGAAAAACTGCATAAATACAAATTTTGAGAAGTTATCATTTTTAGATCATTGCCATTCTTGTTAAATAATTGTTCATTTAGCAGTGTTTTAGACATTGATGAAAATAGATAAAGTTCTTATCCATGCATGTTTTATTTCCCAAAACTGGATGAAACAAGTATAGCATAACAATATTATGTGATGTTAATATTAAAAATAGTTGTTATTGTAATGTTTTCTTGTGCTTCTCTTGAGACTCAGTGAGGCTCAGTTATGGTTTCATCCTCCAAAAATGATTTAAGAGTTTTTTCTTTCTTTCTTTTTATTCTTCTCTGGTGATCATGATTTAATGTCTCTTCAGAGAGAGCAAAAGGAATGAGATCAGATCCAGTCCCCTGTGCCTATCCTCATCTGATCCACCCTTATCAGATGTACATCATGTGGAGCACAGACAGAACCACACATATAGTCATAAAGAACCAGTAATCCTTTGGGGTTAAGCTCTTATAGAGCAATCCCTGGGGCCCTCTGTGTCTTTGTGTTGCACCACACTTCTGGCATGATGATTGGTGGCTCTGGAAACTGTTTTACTGGGCTGCTCTTGCAATGAATAGTCTCCAGAGCAATGGTAATAACTAGTGTGAGTGTTGACTAATACATTTAGTGGTGACTCTCCCTAATCAAATGTTTTCCAGCTGTTTGAGCTCAAATGATAAATTCAGGTTTTTCCAGTTTGCTGGGCTTCCTTGAGAGACAAAGAAGGGATTTCCTCCAAAACAGACAGGCAGTGGCAGCACCAACAAATGACATGGTACTCTTTTCAAATAGAAAGTTTGACTAAATATAAACTTACTATCTGCAGCTGAAGCCAGTGCAGAAATGAGGCGGAAAGTAACAACTGGAACAGCATGTACACGTCTCTGTGGGCTGCTTGCTGGAACAGACAGAATGGAATTTAATGATAAATGATGCAAAAAGTATCTATGTAACTGTAACATGACATGACGTAGGTGAAAGGCAAATATCCTTGTTAAGTTTCTACTTATGTTACAGCCAGATACAAGCGCACACACACATATGCAGATGCTTTCTTCAGAAAATATGAGACATCGGAGCATAACTGCTGCAACAAGGTTCAGATTTTAAAGCTGCCACCTGTTGTTTGACTGGATTTACTGTGCAGAGGTGTGTAGTTAGCGTCTGTGATTGTGTGTAAAAGTGACTGGGGCATGGGGGGCTGTCCATCCTGCTGCACAATAAACAGTTTGTTTCCCAGGAGCACCCCTCATGTTCCTGTTGTTGGCTCCATCAGCGCTCACTGGGAAATGTCCTGGCCTCTATTGTCAAGGAGGTCAGAGGTCACAGGATGCTCCTAAAGGCCCAAAAGGGGAGGTAAGAGGTTGGATAGTGAGGCAAGATAAAGAAATACATGCACACACATACACATACACACACAAATGCACACGCACTCCTTTTAAAAAACAAAATGCTAAAATAGCCTCTTGTCACATTGTCCTTTATTGGAAATCCATGTCATTATCAAGAGTTTCAGGAAATGAAACCACAACAATGCTCTGACTGACTATTTCATATTGAACATCCTGATTGCTTTTAGTTCATTTTTAGAGCTCTGTTCTTTACATACATTCTTTGCATATCTTTGTCCAATTCAGTCTAAACGGCAAACAAAGAATTAATCTTATCATGAAAAAAAAAATAGAAAAAAGCAGATAGAAAAGGGGTAGTTGCATTATGCATTATGTTTTAAACACAAGTGGAGCTGAGACACTGGCTGTGACATGGCGCAAATCTGCTCCTCTGATTGCAGTGACCTTTTCATAGCATTTTACATAAAGAGTCAGATGAATCCTGTGTTTTTTGCATGATAATTAAATATGTCATCTGAAAAGAAAAAGTTTTGGATGGTTAAACAGAGACACCCGCTGCTTCTAATGAAACTTCTCTCACTTTAACAACAAACTGACAGCAGCTAAAGCGTCTGCCTGTTTTAGTTTTTGTGTTTGTGAAAGATAGTTTCTGTTTTTTTTTATTGTATCTTGAACTGGAGAGTTTTGGGGCCTGCAACCTGTCCTGTGCCTCAGTGTACTAAGGAATGGGATGAGTAGACGTAGTATTCCCTGGGTATTCACAGGGACACATTTATCATTTTTATGGGGCTAACTAGAGCTTTGAGTGGTATTCCAGATGATTTTTGCATTGGGTTCTATTAGCTTTTCTCTGCACTCTTATCTGTTAGTACAGTTATAGAGGAAGCAGAAGTGAAACTTAATGTTATGTAAAAGTGACAATATAGCTGTGGAATTTGTTATTTACTTTATATGGAGAAATGCTTCATCAGCAGTTATGGAAACAGTTACTTGTAATGAATCAATTGTTCATGTTGGCTAATAGAAATTAACCAAACATCTGTATGGAAAAATGTGATCTTTGCATTATTGAAAATATTTTCTGTGTAATCAGCCAGCACAAAGAACAGCTTCTAAATCAAAGGATTCTACTTTTAAGGACGTTTCATGATATCTATGGGAACAACGCAGAGGTTTGTCCCACTCCAAGAGGACAACCTTAAATAATTACCTCCAAGTTTAACTAATTTTATCCTCATTTCCATCCCCAACTTAGCTTTTAAGTCTACATTGAGATTTAAATTTTTTAATTTTTCATGCTCATGAGTTAAGTTTAGGGTAAGTTTCAGTTGCACAATTATTAGTTTAAGTTCCCTCTTGACAAGTCTGGGAACTCATCTCTTTTGTAACCTGATGACTTGTCTCTGGGGCTTCTATAGCCTTCTGATATCTGGAATATTGATTATGGGTATCCAAACCTAGACTTCCTGTACTGTGCACCAGCCACTGTAACAAGTGTAATAAAAGGTTTAATCATCATCAGATAAGTGCAAATGGTTTCAAAATGCTTTTTCCATTGCTAAGTTCTGTGCCAGTTGATCTCTACATTACTGTCTATCTGCACAGAACTAAAGCCTGCTCAAAGATGGTTAGGAAATTAAAAAAAACTTGAAAGCTTCTATCAACAATCTTGTTTCTTGCCTAATGTTTTGTGTAGCCTTTTTATCTGCAGAATTAATTTATAGAAATTTCCCCTTGACAAAGGAAGTGCTCAGAACTGTTGCATATTAGAGGACTTGCCTTCTGTCAGAACCAAAAACTAAGATAAACATCAAGAAGTGCATGAAAAACTAAGTACACCTTTTGATTCAATAACTTGTAAAAGTACCTTCTGGCAACAGTTTAAAGGAACAAATTTTTCATTGTGTCTTTCATGCTGTTGTGGAGGAATTTTGACACACTTGTTGCTTCGGTTTGCAGGCATTCATTTACACACAACTCTATTAGGATCCTGCTACAGCATTTCAATTAAGGTGAGACCTGGACTTTGATTGGGACGTTGCAACACTTGTTGCATGACTGACTTTCAGTCAAGTGTAGGCTGTCAGACAGATGGCTACTTTCGTTACTAGAGAATACTTTTATACATAGAGATGTCAGTGGTCAATTGCATGATGTCCTATGTCTTGTGGCTGTAAAACAAACCCAAACCATCACCTGTCCACTGCTGTTCTTGACAGCTGGAATCATAATCTTTATAATCTTTCTCACTGTTGACCGATAGAAACTCTTTTTTAAAAAAAAAAGAAAAGAATTGCCTTATAAGCCTTCCTAGGTTGATGAATAACGGCAATTACTTCTAAAAGATCATTTTTGATGTCTTTCCTCCTTGGTATTGTGCTAACACACACCTGCTGCCGACCAGAGAACTGCCACAACTTTAGTTTTTATAGAAATCCTCACATCTGCATACGATCACTTGATCGGATGCATTTGATTCACAACACCTGGCTGCTACTGATGCCTTTAAAGTTGCACTATGTAACTTTTCAACCTTAAAACTTCACGTTCCGGACTTGTTTAATGGCACAATGACATTTATTATGGACATTTCTGGAGCCGTTGCTGCCCAGCAGCATCTTGAGGCTGAGAAACTGCACTCAACAACTTTTGCTTCTGGGATTCTGCATGACGCTGCAGCTGAGTTTCGCTTTATGCACCACATCACACACTAGCAAGCGGATATAAACACACTGGCAGTTTTAAACGGGCACAGTGGCTGATTCTGCAAAGAAACTCTAGAGGACATTATTGGAGGAAAAGAGAAAAAGAAAGACAGAGACAGAGAAAATACTAAGACAAAGTTCTATAGAGCCTTATTAACTTAACTTATTAACTGGAATCACTAAGATTATAGTTTTTCACACACTGTCTCTTAATTTTAGCTTAGCATTTCTTAATAAAAACGTGATGCATCTGAGGTTGTATTCAACGTTTAAGACATGATAGGTACCAGATTTTTTTTTTTTTATCAGTGTCCTGGTATGTAAAACCTTTAAAAGAGAATGTTTTCTTCTCATGACTGCCTTCATGGTTTACCCGCACTGAAAGACAGTGCTGACGGTGGTGAAGATTTTACTGATAATGAACACTTGACTTGGTTGAAAAACTTTTATACACAGCTGGATAGTTTCATGTTAAACAACATGTGATTGTTTTCTTTTTACAGTTTTTTTTTTTTTTTTTTTTAATCAGCAGAGAATCTGTGCATGAGTTAGTGCAAAAGTAGAAGTAGAAGTATTGTTAAGTGGAAGTATTTTTACTTGACTGACTTGATTGCTTGACTTGAAACACTGGGTTGTCGTCCACCCTCACATATTTGTTGTATCTTAATATTCTTTGCTCTGTTATTGGTTTTGTGAAGAGTTGTAGGATCTCATGTAAGATAAGAAAGTGACGAAGGTAACATGAGAGACAAAAGGTGCAACACATGGCCATCTTCATTTTTCAACTGCAGGCAATTATGAATAATGCTCCCAGTTTAAGTTACATGTTATGAGTCTTCCTTGAGGCCTGACCCTCACCTCGTCTTGCCCCATCATATCGGGTTAGGAGTTAGACTGGTGCAGGGATGTGACAGCTGGTAATAGTTTGAGGATCTCTGGATAGTTTGTTTTTAGAGCACAATGTGAGACTGGATGAGTGATACATGTAGTTCAGCCCTTGGCTATAATGGTGATAAGCTGTTTCAGGGAACATTTCCACTGCTGAATATATTTTCTGCTGCATATTTAGTGAGTTCTTAGTGTCTAATGTAGATATGACAGCCAAGTCAGAACAGTGCAGGTATCCCAATAAGGTTAGATTATTCTAGTTAAATGTCCTCTGTGTTTTGAGCACTTTAACCTATTAGTGATTCATTACCTGGCCTGTTATGTTTCTAACTTTGCAACCGAGGTTCTGGCATCATTTAGGCTATTACTTCCTAATCCCTCTCAGATGGAGGGGTACTTTTCCTTTTTTATGACCAAATAAATCTGACCAGTGCCAAAAAAAAAAAAAAAAAAAAAAAAAAAGAAAAGAAAAGGGGAGAGAGCGAGAGAGAGAGGGGGGGGATTAAAATTCCCCATTTGCTGTCTTGAGGAGCCCAGCTGCACTGCACTGTTTGTTTTCCACGGTGCACAGTGCAGCTGCAGAGTCAGGCATTACTAAGAGGTGGCCAACAAAAAGTAGAAGTTACTTTTTTTTTTTTTTGCAAGTTGCCTTTCCATTCATGGAGGAAAAAAACAGTTAAGATCACTTTAAAGTGCTTAAAAATGCTTTCTCATTACAAGCATCATTTTCAAGGTGGTGTTCTTCATATTATACGGTAGCTCTTTCTCTCAGAATGAAATTTCCTTTTCTTACCACAGTCTATTCTTGAAGGCACACTGTACTCACTGAAAACAAAGTATCATGTTATAGCTTGCGTACAATACAAATAGACTGTTACTGCAAAACAAAGAACGATAGCAGCCTAGATGATTTAACAATGAAGCAAACTCCTTAGATCAATATTTACAGCAGTTTAGTTGCACTGAGACCATTTGAGAAACATATAACAGCTATTTTAACAGCCACATATGAGTGCCAGCTCATTCACACTACAGAACAAGAGGTGTCGGTGTACTTACAGATAAACCAGGAAGAAATGTGGTGCAGCAGGTAAAACATGTCTGTGAGCAATATTATCTGGACTGCTCGGGTGATTCTCTGCAAACGCTGTCTGAATGTAAATGAACATGACCTCCCGGCAGGTTTATAAAAGTTCACTCTCTCACCTGAATGTGATCACTCAATACCAGCTATGACCTTGGTGCAAACTTTGACAAAGAAGCGAAGGAGCTGGGATTTGCTTTTTGTTCTATAATTCAACCATATTCATGCCATTTCTCCAGAGGTGTTTCTTAAAAATTCAATTAATTTAGTTGTTTAATTTATCATAAACAGATTAAAAAACAAATCAACAGCCCTCACAAATGATCCCGTTTTTACAGGATACTTTAAACACCACTGAAGTGATCACCATTCTGATGCTGCATTTTTCCAGGTTTTCACATTACACCTTCGATTATGAACTTTTTCTCACTTAAAAACAGCAGCTCTGCCTCCACTGACAGAACTTGCACTCACACCCACACATGTACAGACTTTACCAGCTGATTCAAGCATGAGTCAACCATCACAGAGCGTTGTGCAGTGATGCTGTGAAAAAAAGATTTAGAGACCTACACATAAAGATGATGGTTTCCAGGTCCTGTACACTTCTGACAGTGTGTGTGCTGGACACAATTATTGTATAGGTACCAAAAAGCGATGGACCCAAAAAGACAACACTAATAATAAGCAATCCATGAGAAACACACAAGTCCTTCTGGACTGGGATTTAGTTTGTCCTGTGGATACTTGCAGACAAAAACTAGCAAGGATGCTAAAAATATGCAAAAAAAAAACTTGTGGTGCAGTTTCCCAAGGCTAGAGAAAGGAAATAGAATGACAGTTTCTCCCTGACCCCTTCACTACCCCCCTGTAACCTCCTAACAACCCCCATGGGGGGATCCTGATATGTGTAAAACAGACAGTCAAAAAGCATCCTGGAAACTTTAGAGCCACAAAAACAAGGGGACATGAGGAAGTCCAATAAGCTTGTATGTGGAGGGCTCAGTCAGGAGATAATCTCAAGGCCACACAGACCAGGCGCCAAGCCTATAGAGCCTAAAAGCCCTGCCGTCCAGCTCTGCAGCATGGTCATTGTTGTCTTTGGAAAGTAAGCAGCAGTGAGGCCAGTGGTGTGAAAGCCACCTCTCTTCTTGAGTGTCTGCTACAGACCCTGATGTTGACATACAGGGCAGGTGCAGCTGCTCTCTACAACTGCATCAAGTAAAGGCCCCTCAACACAGACACACACACACACACACAAACACACACCTACACACACATAAAGCTTGGATGTCACAAGACTGGGTTATATGGACAAAGACAAATCTACCATTTTCTTTAATATCTCTGCAACAATCAGCGCGGGGCTGCTGAGTTAACACAGGGCCCACAGAGATGAAAACAAAGGCTGGATTCTTCTGGCTTGAAGATGGCTATGGGAATTGGCAGGGATGCCAAGGCTGATAAGTGACCAAGGGGTTCAAGTTACTTCCAGCTGTCTGCTGCCATGCATGCCTGTGTGGAATGTATGGTTCACACATAATACAAACCATTTCATTTGCGTAATGCTCATAAAAATCTGCCGAACATATTAAGTAAAGTCAACAGCCTCTGACTTGGGCAGAGTTTACATCACGGGAACTAATCTTCAGTTCTCTAAGGAGCTGTGCAGTCTGTCCTCAGCTGAGAAAACACAGACAGTTAAAGACTGTGACCTTGCAAGTGATAACTGGATCAATAAAAACTGGGAATATCACAAAATCTGGATGCAGCATCTGGAAAGAGTCTGACTCAGGTTTTCTAGACAATTATAGTAGTTAGTTTGTCGAGCTGAACACAGTAAAAAGTGTCCACGAGGACCCGTTGGCATTGTTGGCTCTGCTTGTTTTTTCCCCTTAACCATAAAAGTCAGATTTCCATGTGGACACAGCAGAATGAAAAGTATATTTGTCTTCTTGTGCTTAAAATGATGGGAAATTAAAGTGAATGTAAAATAAAGTCTGTAAAAGACTATTACTTTTTTAATACAGGCTGTATTTCTGTGCTGTAAACTGGGTTACAATAAAAAATACGAACAAAAAAAAGAAAAACAAAAAAACCAAAAAACAGCACCACACTGCATTAGCATCACCTCGATACCAGTGAGGGCCTCTTCCTGTCCATTTGGAAAATATAAGTACATTTTCAAGCTGCTGCACACTCCAAAAGGAGAGTGCTTTTGGCAGGCTTTGAAGTTCTTGGAAATAATGCTCCTTAAAAGCATCCTCTGCAACACGGAAAAACATGAACATGCATTTCATACAAGAGGTGTGAGTGAACACTTCTTAGGAGCCATGTAAATTCCCACTGGAGGACGGGGACATGTTTGATGTGTTCTTTAAGGCTGATGATGTTACGTGTCATGTTCAAAACGTATTGAGATGCCTTTGTAAATGCAATGCTCATTTATTGATTAATTCATGTTTATTTGTTATTCATCTCGGTGTTATATACAGTCAGTATTTCTTCTGTGTTGTCATGTTTTTACTATGGAGATAAACCGTGCTACTAATTTTAGTAAAATCCAGATTATTTTTCTTTGTGGTGATGGGACAGCATTTCTCATTTATAAAACAGGACTGTGCTTGAAAAGGATACTTCAAATACAAAACCCCTCAAAAACAAAAAACAAAAAAAAACAAAACAACAAAACAAACAAAAAAACAAACAAAAAAAAAAACACCAGACTCAAGGAGAAAGGCAGGAATAAAACTTTGCAACACACTCTTTTATTTTCTTCTCTCTGCACAGTTTAGTGTTTCAGTTACACCCTTCAGGCAGTAAAAACTGTCATCTAATCATATCCTCGCACAGTCTTAAATGCCATATACGCCCATACCAGCCTGGAAAGGGGACCTTTCTGCGGATTAAAACGGATATGAGGTTATTTTAGTGAGATCCATGATTGCATGAGGCACTCCCATCCAGACTTAGTGTGATGACTGAGAAGGTGAGCTAATATGGTGCAGCAGTGATGCAAAACAATTTTGTAAGTTCAGAAATGGATCCTGCCCTTTTGGTAAGGAGAATATATATATATATATATATATATATATATATATGACTTATAATTTGTTCATTACTGTGTAACACATGTAAAATGATAGGCACACACTTGTTTATGCGTCAGGGTCATACCATGTTTTGGAAATTTCCACACACGATGACAGATGATGAGTGACTTGAAAAGCAAGAGTTCATCTTTTCTAATTTAAATTCTTGAAAATACTGCTAGAAAATAATTGTCATAATTCTTTTGGCATTTTTTTGTGAATCACATCTGAAAAACGGATCCGCAAAACTGTGTAATATATATATATAAAAAAGCGTAAATAATGTTTTATTATAAAATAAAATAAACATCTCACAACAAATGAGTAACATGAGCACATGTCAAACAGGCTGAGTCTTTCAGAAGTCTGAGAACCAAAGAATTCTGGGTCTTCATTGTAAACGGAGGATTCAGAGAAGTCACATGAATTTCTAGTGGAAATCATTCCATGGACTCAGAACACTCCTCTGGACTCAAGGTCCTTACAAAAGCTCTGACATGAAGAGGAAAAACGCAGTCCGAGGAATTAAAACGTTACTTTTTTTCTTGTAAACCAGCATACAAGGGTGCGCTAATGCACATGGCATGGGTAACTCAGGAAAAAAAAAAGAAGAAAAAAAAAAAGAAACATTCTGGATGGCTCTTTGGATAAAAAAAACAACGTGAATTGGGTATGCTTCAGACACAATCAGGCAAAACCTAAATCTTCTAAAGTGAGATAGATAGAAGCAACAGTAGCACATTGTGTGATCTGACATGTCCTCCACACACTTTAACTAGAATTATTAGAGAACTTGACAGTGTGGGTTAGGCCTGGTAAAACATGTTGGACACAATGCAGCAGATCAGAGAAAATTCAGAGAAACTGCTTTAACACTGCTGAGACAGTGAGGGGAGAATGTGGTGAGGAGATGGGAATTACTGCTGAATTAAGCACCACTTTGATTGGAAACTGATTGACCGATGGTTGGCAAAACATGAAAGGATGACCTTGAATTCTCCAAAGCAAGTATGGATTGGCACACAGCATCTGTCTCTCTTTCTCTCCCAACCTCTCCTCCAATCTCACTGTCTTTCAAAGTACACACATGCAGTAAAGCAGCATCACACAAGCATACAAGTGTACGCTGACAGGAACACACTTCACACAGAAACACATGCATGTGTGCTGGCACACACCACTGCTATCTCTGCTTTTCACACTCTCTTTAGTGAGGAAAAAAATGAACACACAGTCACGTACGACATGCCAGAGTTGAGAGAGCAACTTCAAAGTAAGGCAGATGCAGGGACAGCACCCTCTGAATAAATTTTCTGGCCACCAGTCGATCTGCCCCCAGGCTAAGATTGTGGCTGTTTGCATCTCTCCTGACCCCCTCATCAACTCCACGTTTAATCCAATCTCTATCGCAAATGACAGTGATAGGAAGCAGGAAACCTACGAGTAAAAATAAAGGAGATCAAATCTTCTTTCATATGTTGCAGGTGTGAAGAAATTAAATTTCCCAAATGTTAGATCTGGAGGTGATCCAAAAGGCAGAACTGGAGCTGATTCCATTAATAAATCTGAGTGAGAGACAAACTCACAACACATGAGTAAACTAAAATTTAATATCCTTTACATTTATAAATATTTTGCGTCCAGCTCCCAGTTAATGTACTTTATCATCAGCAGATTTTTTTCTCACCCAGGAATAAAACATTGCAGACAAACTGGATTTTTTCTTTTTTTTTTTCCTAGATTTTCATACAAGTGTGATTTCTCACTGTACTGCTGCAGCTGACTGCGAACAACAATCTACTTACTGCATGCCAGTGGTGCTTTATGACTGCCTGAACTTATGCGTGCATGAGGTTTGTTATTTGGGAGATATTCCTGTTGAGCAAGTGCCTCTGCATGTTGTTGTTATTTTTCTGTGCTGACTTGTTTTAATATTGGATTTTTTTATTAATCATTCATAAGGCTATGGTGTTTGAGTGCTGAATGATTGTAATTACACCTGCCGGGACATAAACAGTGTATTTTATCTATGACATGGTAAGTTAAGGGGAAAAGAAAGGATTTACTCTATCGTGTTTTTTTCTTTAGTTTTTTTTTTTTTTCTTTTTTTTTTTGTGCATAGGGTAACAAAATGTGAATCAGCAACAGGCTAATCTGGTTGCATCTTAAATCTGGACACCCCATTCCTCTCTCTAACCACCACCACCACCACAAAAAATAAAAAATAATGTGTTGCCCTGAGGCCAAATATTCACCTGTGTGTCAATGTAAGTACAAAAATATTGTTGTGTATTGTTGTGCAAAAGAAACCCACTATCATCACACTGTAATTCATAAGAGATGCAGCATGCAACTGCACTATATGTTGCTTTTAACTGAATACAAATACAGATGCAGACACACACATACACACACACAAACACCCAGAAGGAATCTGGGGATCTAATGAGGCCCATGGAGACACTGCTGAATTGTCAGTCAACCCTCAGCTTGCTGACATGCAGTCAACAACATCAATGACTTCTTTTCTCAAACAAGGGCAGCCTGTCGAATGGCATCAGCAGTTAAGTCAAGTCTGAGGTCCATTGGCATTGGACTGACAAAGGTAAAGAAAGGGCAGGAAATAAGAAAGATGAAAAACAATAATAAATCTAAAAAGGTGTATAAACATAACTAATTTAATTTGTCCTTTTTTGTACAGAAATCAAGGAACATTTCTGTACCGTTGTCATAATTAGGATTCGTGTGCAAGTTAGAAAGACAGAAAAATTCAGCAATTGCTCCCCTTAACTTCCAAGACAAGCTTGCAAAACCAGGCCAATAATTCCTTTACTCAAATCAACAAAGGGGCCATGAGCTTCAGTCAATCTAGGCAGTGAGATAAAGAGCCAGACATGTCCATTCACAGATGGCCTGACTTGTCCTGTTGCCTGTAGTTGTGCCATAACAGGACGGGCTTATCCCAGGTGTTAGTGCGCTTTGAATTCCCTCAACACAGACGTGCAATTAACGTAGAAGTATGTAATTATGACTTTTCTCACAAAAAAAAAAAAAAAAAAAAAAAAGCTGGCCTGTCATCTTCTCCAGTGGCAGTGTGGTGGCAGTATGGTTTCTGATGCCTTTCCTTAACAATACTGGAAATATCAACTGGTCACAGCGCATTACTAACTGCTGTGCTTATGTTTATTTGAACTTTAAAAACACAATGATGGGAACACGTGACTGGTGCAGTTCAGAATTAGGTGTTTGCTCCTGCTTTGTTAATTTAATCAATAATAATAATAATAATAATAATAATTTTGGTTGTCTGTAGCTTTTTTAATTACAGGGTTTGAGTGGTGGCTGCGCGTCAGTGGCTTGAGGGTTAAGAATAGCAGATCTGCATTGTGGTGAATGAAGTGTCGGTTTTCAGCGCTAACTCCTCCTCTACGGACGAGCTGCGCTTTTCTTCCACTTCAACAACCAAGTAGTTTTCGGAGAGCATTCCCCGGCAGCAATGTGGAGGGAAAGGCCGAAGAGCTAATTTTCTTTTCTACTCCACGCTCCTGCCTTGCGTTGCGTTTCTCTTCGTCTAGTTATGAACTTTGCGTTTGTTGGGGGACAAAACAAACCGTCCGTTATTGGGGAAGGCGAGTCAGAAGTAAGGAAACTGCAGACTGTCCGACTCGTGCTTTTCCCCCCTTTACTTTTTCCTTTTTTTTCCGCGTGAACCATTTTCTTACACATGGATATTAGGAGATAAAATCGGACGTGTTGCTTTCTCTTGAGTAGCTTTCTCGGTCGCTTGGACTGTGTTTTTATGTTGTCTCCGGGCTCTGGAGGAGGAGAGAAAGTGCCATTCCTCAGGAGCACAAGAAGTAGAGACGTAAAAGGACCACAAGTTGTCCACAAGCTGCGAAGGAGACGAAACTTTGCCAAGTTGCTGCGCATCCGGCCGCAGACGCCAAATATTCGTCGACATTTTCTCCTGCTGTTAACTTTACCTGTGGATTATTAACACGACATGGACCACGGAGTCGCGTTCAGAGGATGAAAGAGGAGTTTTGAAACATGGACTGATTCTTTTAGTTAGTTTACTGCAAGTGACACGTTTGGACTACACTGCTCTGGCAAAGAAAAAAAAGTCAGTTCTTGCGTTTGTTTTTCCTCCTTTGCGATCCGATCCACTGGTGTGCGAAAATGCCTCAGCTCAACGGAGGCGGTGGGGATGATTTGGGGGCCAATGATGAAATGATCTCGTTCAAAGACGAGGGGGAACAAGAGGAAAAGATATCCGAAAATGTGTCCGCGGAGAGGGATTTGGATGATGTGAAATCCTCCTTAGTGAACGAGTCGGAAAACAACAGCAGCTCATCGGACTCAGAGGTAAACACACTGCACAAATTAAATGCTCCCCACGGTGCTCAGCACGACCAGAAATGTGATTTAACAGTGTTGAAAGTTTTAATAGTTTCTTCCCCTCCGTGTGCATGTCCTCCCATGCAGCAAGCGGAGAGGCGCCCCCAAACCAGACCCGACTCAGAAAGTTATGAGAAAACAAGAGACTACTTCAGTGAAGGTAAAGAATTAAACGCCCGTAGTTTTTATTTATTTATTTATTCTTTTATTATTTATTTATTTATTACACTTCAGTGCGGAAATAATGCCACTTGTATGCCTTGGTGAGCCCTTACTTTTCTCTCTCCCTTGCAGCACTGAGAAGACAGCAAGATGGTGGCTTTTTTAAGAGCCCTCACTATCCAGGCTACCCGTTTCTAATGATTCCAGACCTCACCAATCCATACCTATCCAATGGTTCGCTGTCTCCCAGAACAGTAAGTTTCCCGGTGCATATGTTGTTCTCAACCCTGCATCCTTTATTCAATTTCACGCTAGAAAAAAAAAAAAAAAAAAAAAAAACTTTGGCTGTGCGTAAAAGTTCCTTATGCACTGCCAGACCGCCATATTCCCTCCAAGTGGCCTCTCAAGGAGTAGTATGCTACTAACTACTTCTTTGTTCTTTTGGGGGATATAAATGTCTCCCTGCCACCCACCCTGGCAAAGGCTTGTATATGAAAACTTCTCGTGAAGCTCAAAACTTATTCGTTCTTATTTTAGAATTAGTCCTTACCAGAAAATACTGTAGTGCACAAACTCTTAATATTTACTTTATAGTGACCTCTTTGCTGAAGCCGATCTTATCAAATATGCTATCACCATTATTGTCCTATAGCGTTTTGCAATTCAGAGTATAATATAGTATTATCTTTAGATTTTCACAATATTGTTTTGAGTTTATACTCTGACTTGGCTGTTTCCATTTTTCCACTATTGTGAGACTTTTGTGTCTCTTCTGTGTGCAGACCATCTTTAAATGCGTTTTAAACTCAATTAAGACACTTTCTGTACACTACAAGGCTGTTCCTTAAGTTCCATCCTGCAGTAACTACAATGTAATACCTCTCTTTGACACAGAAAGCAGCTCACTGCAGTGCCAGTGACAGACGATGTCCAGAGACTTTAAATGTCTAGATAAGATTGACGGTCTCAAGCGTGTTGTTGATGCAAACTTTGCAATGTGGTGGCGTCACAGGAGTTGTTAGCAAAGTTCTACACTCCTTATAATATTTAATATTGATTATTCCACTCATTTGCTGCATTTGGGGTTTGTTTTTTTCTTTGGGAGTGTTGTGTGGCTGTAAGTATCACATGTTAACAACATTTGGCTAATACGGCAGTTAGCAATGATGTACACATCACTAATGAGAGCCATCCCAAACAAAGGTCAAAGAAGATTGCATCAAACATGCACGATTTTAGGAAACTTAACCAACAGCATATGTGGAGCCTATTTAATACATTTTAAATGGGGCTGTGCAAACTTCCTTGAAATAATCCCTGCTGAAGAGCTCTGTTCCTCTGAGTTGAACACCCCCCCCCCCAAAAAAACAAAAACAAAAAACAAAACAAAAAAAAAACCTTGTCACATCCCCCCCAAAAAACAAGTACTTTCGTTAAGGCCTAGCAGGCATCTGACTGAAAAGACTCCCCACCACCACCACTCTCTCACCCACCCCCACCTTTCTGTCTCCTTTTCAGTGTTCCAGGCCCACTCCCCTCGCCTCCCCATACCTTCCATTCAATTAGAAAGGCGTTAGTTGACCATTGTTATTCTGAGCAGTCTTGATGGCTTCATTGGAGGTCTCCATTGGGCCTCATTAACTAAATGGCTACTCTCCTCACACTATGTGATGCATGGTACCTTGTGTTTTGTCTGTGTTGGTTGTTTTAGAGTTAAGTAAGAATACTAGTAAGATATAAACGTGTCTAAAAGAATTTCATTGTAATATTTGATCCTTTTTTTTAAGTCACTCGAAGTGAGTTAGAAATTTTAGCACTGTAGTGTAAATTCAGAGTTTTTTTTCACATCAAAGTCTTGCACTTTTTCGTATTTTTTTCCAGTAAAAACAAAGTTGAAAATTTAAACTTAAAGCAAAGTGACAAATAATTAGAGGGGATTTTAAATAGAGAGGTGTAATCCTCCATATTTGAAAAAAGAGAATGAGGTCAATAGGACAGAGGGAGCTGGCTGTGTCAATCATCACTGTGGCAGAAAATAAGCAGGCGGACAATAGCTGGCATACTTAGCAGCCGTCTTAAGGTCTCCATATTGCCCTGCCCTCACGGCTTAGTGTGAATGCTGTGAATGTGATTGATGAGAGGCTCAAGTTAGTACCTTTTTAGGCTCGCATTCATGACACTGGCGTTGTTTACACCTGTGGATTGTAGCAGTTCATTGCAGTCTGCTTTGATTACACACATACACATGGAGGTGAACAGCTTAGTTTGACTAATAGGCTCTACAGTTACATTCATCATCATTCTACGTAAAAGATTAGCTAGATTTAAAAAAAATGGCAACAGGGTGAGTGAATTTGTTTTGTCACCTTTCTGGTCCTGAGATGCAAACAGTTATGTTACTTGCAAAAACATGATTGATGCTTCAGCATGGCTTGAGAAAGCCCTGCTGGGTTGTACGTGTGCTGCATGAGACACATTAAAGTTATGTCTGCCAAACCAGGGCTACAAAATCTACTGTTTTTATTTCCAGGTGGAGAGCTGCAAGTTTTTATTGCTTTTAGCAAATATTTTTGTAATTATGATGTATGCTGGTATCTTCTTACATTTCCTTCTTTTTTTTAACCTCCATGTACTGGTTTACCTCCATTAAGCATTAAAATGCACATTCTGTATAACAAACATGAGATGCAGCTGAAGTGTCATTATGCAATAATTCTGCGCAACAGTTTGCTACATGAAGAAGGATTTGACTCCCGAACGTTAGGAAAAAATTTGGATGTGGCAACCCCATCATGAGCAATGAGAGACAGGCCTACATGGGATCAGCACAGAGTTCCCCTGAGGGCCAAGCATAACTGATTTAAAGCCTGCTCAGAGCTGACATTCCGCTGTAATCCACTGAGAGCCGAGGAGGAGGTTTTATGTTTGCAGAGATGTTCCACCAGACTTCTGCCTGCTGTGCAATGAAGGGCCAGAGCGTTCTTTTTTTCCCTCCAAAGTCAGCCCTACAAATCCAGCTCATTGTTTGTCAGCTCGCAGCTTTGCATTGTTCCTGTAGAGACGGACTAGTGCCAGATTTAATTGTTGAACACACACACTCTGCTTGACGCCACCTCTTGTCAGCTTCCTCAGCACTTTCAGATAACTCTGCTAGTACATCATCATCGCCGTCACTAAAGAGTGAAATGCCTCTTGTGTGTGAGAGGTGGCAAGTAAGCGAGAGCGAGGTTGGCCGCTCAAACATATCTTCATCAAATACGCGGTTGGACACTCAAACTCCCGAGCATGATTGTTGAATAGAAAATTGTTTGGAGATATGAATAGGGAGCTTGTATAAGTCTGAACATGTCAGCGGCTACGATTGCATGCCTCCCTGACTTCTTTTTTTCATTCTTTCTGCTGCTTTTGCTGCTTAAAAATGTGCGGACAAAGAAAAGTCAACACAGACATTGTCCAGCTAAATAAAAGGGCCTCTCCCTGCATAAGCAAAGCCTGTTTGTGTGGAGGTGTCTTTTCATCAGGTGGCTCACTGGGCATTTCACTCACCTTGCTGTGTGTGCGTGTGCGTGTGTGTGTGAATGAGCAAACAGGCAGCCATGCATGCCGAACGTTTGTCTGTGCTAAGTCTGTGAGTGAGTGCTGGGGGTTGAAGAGAGGAGGAGGGGGTGTTCAGGTGAGGCTGTGTGGATATTTTGCAACAGAGGGAACAGTGTACAGGGCTCACATTCTGACAACCATCAGTGTTTTATTCCTGAATCTTAGCTCGCAAATATTTTTTCAGCCAAGCACTGTGTCAACATGGCTAAGGTTTTTTTGACTAGGTTTATAGTTTTTAAAATATTTTTTCTTCAAAGGCAAACACATCTACATCGGTCTGGTGGCTCTATTCAATTAGAAACAGATCCCCAGCATCCACAGAAATGCTGAGAACTCTTGCCTGGAGTGATTAGTTTTGATAATGATCTCTTTGCCAAGGCTTAAAGAAGTAAAACTATATATATATATATATATATATATATATATATATATATATATATAGTATAATTTTTGAAAATATATTTGAAACATGAGAAAAAGCATCTTCCATTTGCATTTCCTTTTCATTATGGATGCTCACTTCCTAACGCTTGTACAGAGCTGTGTGAAATGGTGTCAGTCCTGGTGTGTATCCTTCTTTCTCTGGTCTCTGTGGAAAGCATGAGCTGGCGTCAATTCCTCCCGCTACCCCATAGCCTGCTAGTTCACTACCTTACCCACCCACTCGCCCGCTTGACATTAGAAATTCTGTTTATAGCTCTCTTTGGCTTCTCGAGCTTGGGGCCCATCAGGAGCATCTCTGCACCCTTTGAGGAAAGGATAACCAACATCTCCCCTCTCCAGCCGCAGACTCCCCATGTTCAGTGACATCAATGAATCCCTTTGATGTGCCAAGATGAATATGTGTGCTTTTTTTTTTTTTTTTTTAAATCAATTTATGTGTTTTTCTCATTTGCAATGTTTGGCCAGAGCTACTGTGCAGTTCGGTGTACGGCTTCTCCCTGTGAACATTTGGGCAAACTTGTGTTTGAGTTGAAAGACTTGTCGGCTAAAGGTTAACATCTCTAGCACACCTAAATTGTCTCCTCTTTTTAATCCTTGGAATGGTTTTGAGATTTGATTTTGATCTTGTTTCAACAAACTCAACAACACAACTCTCCTGTAACGAGGTTAAATATTAAGGTGCTTCTGTCAAGTGAAAATCTGTAGCCGTGTATGGAGGAAACTGCTGATCATGCCCACACACGTCTTGGCCCTGCTGTTGAACAATTGCAATTCTTAGCAGATGATCATCACTGCAGGTTTGAGTTACTCTGAGACTGAAGATAGCTGAGGCTAAAGCAAAGGAAATCCAAAACTTGTTCTCTCTCATGCTACACAGCTGTTAATTAAAAAAGTAAAGAAAAAGTTGAGGTGTTTTTTGG
This sequence comes from Melanotaenia boesemani, assembly GCF_017639745.1. NCBI lineage: Eukaryota > Metazoa > Chordata > Actinopteri > Atheriniformes > Melanotaeniidae > Melanotaenia > Melanotaenia boesemani. The sequence goes on from NC_055692.1 coordinate 23,865,249, forward strand.
TGTTGTTTTTTTTTTTTTTTTTTCTGCAGGGAGTTAAAGATCTGGGAGATGGAGGAGTGGGGAGGTGGAGTCATGTATCATGTGTTTCGTGAATACCAGCTTAGTCCTGTCTGTTCTGTGGTATTAACCCAGAGCTCTGCTGCAGATGGGGAGGGTAGGGCCTCTGGATTTGTGAGGACTGTATAGTCGCACTCAATCTGAACTGATTGCAGTCAAAAAACAATTTTTCCTCAAACTTTTGCAAGAATAAATAGGTAAGATAATAAATCCACTATATGTTCCTTTAATCGGTTAAAGGCAAAAGCAGGGCTTCTTGTCCCTTTTTAAAATGTAATTTCCTTTCATAACTGGGAATTTTCTTTTCAGTCAAAATAATAATATTTATGGGTTACAACTTATTGATTAAATGTTTAATTGACAAGGTTTGAAAATGTTAAAAGTTATTTGAACAAGGCATATTTATTTGGCACAACCTTAGTGGGCATTTTACATTGCTTATTTTGAGATATTACATATAATTAAAGTTATAAGAATTTAAAATGTTCTCCCATAGAACTTGCCAAATTTATCTTTTATTATCTCATCATCTGACTGCCCCTTTCACCTCTAAAAGACTACACTTTTCTGAAATTTTCTGATAAACTGATCATTAAAACTATCTTACTTGTAGGCACATTGATGTATATCAGTTATGCGACGGTTGGGTGAGAATAAACTATTTTATTAGACTGTCCTATACAAGTATATGTGGCCCATTCATACCCATAACCACGGCTATTTAACTGAACTAAAGAAAGGTTTTCCCTCTGTAATTGTAGCTTAAACTCTTAGCTCCATGCTAATAAAATGTGATTGTGCTGCAGGAAGAAAAAAAAAAGACTCTAAACAGGGTTTCATCAGTCTGGTATTCCAACCAGCTGTTTTCAGTTTAAGCACTGCAGGCAGCAGGAGAGCGAGAGCAAGAGAGATTGCTGATGAGATGTGGTGGTGGGAGCATAAACTGGGGCAGATACGGGTGCTGATGTTCCTTTGCCTGTTATCCTGAGGTGGGCCTGCTTCCAGACCTTGAGGCACTCACTTATCAGAAGGATTCTGTCTCCCACAGAGCACTGCTTCTACTCCGTAGACCACAATGCTTTGCCATTCCCTTACAGTCACAGCCCAATCAGTGAACAGCAGGAGAATATCAGATCATGCACGTGTAGCATCAGCACTTCTGAGATTTACATCTGGCTCTTCTTCAGGTCACATACGGGACACATGGGCTGTTAAAGGCCATGTCATACTGTAGGTGTGTAGTATCAGTGAGGCTGAAGTGGTCATACTAAATTAAGAAGTGGATGGATATCTTTCCAGGATGAGGTTAGCTGACAGCAAGCAGAGCAGCTGTTCTTCTTGTTGAAGTTATAAATCAGCTTTGCTCTGAGTTTGTCCCTGTAATGGTGGAGCAGGGTCTTGTCTCCTGGCGGACACACACCATGGCAAGACGTTGCACCTGCATACAAGTGTGTCCCACTGCGCACAAACCTTAAACAGCTTACAGCTGATTGGGCTAACTTTAACTTGAGAACATCATTACTAATAAAGTGAGTGCAGCTCCACATATCTGGAATGGATATTTCTTAAGCACCAAGATATCTATACATAAAGACTACAGCTGGAATAGATGATGCGGCTGATGAAACTCATCCACCATCTGCAAATTCTGTTCTCTGGGCTTGAAAACGAGTAGTGAAAGTAATAGATCTTATGTCTGCGTGCATAAATCTTGACTGCAGCAACAAGGAATTTTCCATGTTTAATTCATTTATAGAAGTAGGACACATGTACCTCTGTGGTAACGTTTTGTATTTAAGTTGATTTTGTTGCTTAAATGTAATCTTTAATTGTTTATTCAAAATCACACGTCCAGTTTTCCCATGAGATCAGGCTCTTTGTCCTAATATTAGTAATAACTTCACCTTTCAGTGCCCCTTTCCTTCCCCCTGTTACCCTCATAAACCAATTGTACTTGTTAAAAGTCACAATGTTCTGCAGAGCATCAAATTTGATTAAAGGCGAGCAAAGGCACAAGTCATCTAAAATCTGTAGTCTCCTTATTTTGGGCCAGACTTGTGGATCCTGTTAGAATAAACAGCAGAAGCAGCAGAAACCTCTGATGAACTGAGGTTTTTTTCACATTGGCCCCAGCCTCAGGATATCACTCTTTCCTGACCTTATCTGCTCAATTTGAAATTATGAGGTAATGTTCTTGATTAGTTATGAGTAATGGCTATGATTGAGGGCCTTGTGCTTAGCAGACATAAGACAGTCTTCAGCAAGAGTGGGATTTCCCTTGTGCCTGCCTTTAGATAATCAGCATGATTAAGTTTCTTTGTTCTGAGATTTTATCATGTGATGTACTCAGGTTTTGTTTTAGTGCCACATCTTTCAAGGAAAAAAAAGTGTTAAATGTGTGTTTTGGATCTCGTGTCAGATGTGGCCTCTCCACACCTTCGCAGGTAAAATCCTGCATCTGCTCATGTGGTTAGAAACTACAAATTCAGATTACTTATTTTCTTCACATATAAAGTAGCTACATTAGAAAGAAAATCTAATCAACCATATATGACACAGAGCAGGCCAAGGAGCCCTTTTGTTTGATTTGTACATGGGTTGGAGGGGCTCGCTATTGGAAATCCCTGAAGCAGGCTTTAGGGGCAGGTCTGATTCTCGTGTGAAATGGGAAGGCTCTATAGCTCTCGGCTGACTTGACTGGGGCTGTATGGGTGTGTTGGCAGGGGGAGCGCCAGTTATGAATAGGGTCTTTGACTACCTCAGACTTGCCCTGAAAGGCAGGACAAAGACCCTAGGGCAACGGCTTAGAGCCTCACAGCTGAGCTACAGAATGCTTGGCCCAGTCTTCCTCCCTCTTTGCCCAATTTAAATACTACAGTGGCTTTCAGCATTCTGGTGACGGAGACTTGCATTCACCACGGCACATTTACCATCAACCACCATCTCTCTGTTTTTGTTTACAGTATACTAATCCCGCAGTCCTTCTCGTAAGTCATTGTATAAAATCCACGCAAGGTGCTGGTAATTATGCACCAGTGACTCTCCTAAACCCGCCCGAAGACAGACTCATGTTGTTCTTATTAGGCAGAATTTATTTTGCAACAGACGAGCTCTTGGCACATGTGTGCACCACTGCTAATCACAGCTGTTCTCTGAGTTGTTAATTATGGAGCATTTTTGCCTATCTTCGCGCAAGACTGAGATATTGGCAAGCAAACAGCATGAAACTTGATGCATACCTCTAATTGCTTGATTATTTTTGACAGATCTGTGCGACTCTTCAGCTTTCGAAATTTGCAAGGGGAGAATAAATAGCCATAAATCTTTTCCGTAGAGTTAATGGGGTTACTTGAGTCCTATCCAGACACTCTCTCCCAACAGAGTGTCTAGTTTCAGATGTCACTCAGAGCTTTGTTTGCCCCCCTCCTCCCTCCCGGGTGAAGGGTCAGAGGTCAAGGTTCAGGGCCAGTTGGCTGAGTGGCCACAAAAGCCCAGGCTTCCCTTCAGCACGGCACATCCGATCCCTTCTTCCACACCAGCCTGCAGCCACAATGAAAGGATCAGTTTGCAACATTTGTCTTTTCCTATTATAACTAAAAACCCTCCTGGATTCATATCAAGAGTGTAATTATGAGGGTTTCATTATAAGCTTGTAAAACAGGGTTAAAATCTTAATTGATTCTCAGTGGAAACTTGTCTAATTATGTAGGTACTTGCAGTTGAGTGTATCGCTCCACCCTTATCAGGAAATGTCCTTTAATTTTTTCTTATTTCTGTATTCTGAGACCACATTTGGCTAAAAATGTCCTCTAAGTCCTTCTTATCAACTCCTCTGCTGACATTAACATTCAAAAATGGCACCTCAGCAAAATCCCACACAGCCCTCTCAGTTTCTTTGTTCAGAACACCTCCAAAGTTTCAGCCCCCACCCCTCCCTACCCACAATCTCAACTTTTCTCTCCGCCCCACCATCACCACCCAAACATGTCCCCCAGCCAGGTTTATTATGCCGTTTCACGCAGACCAAAATTGCAGCTGCATGGAGAACAATCTGGAGCACATTAGCTCAGGCGCTGTGATTTATAAATTGTTTCTCAGGCCATAAATCCCTGCTGTAATTGTGCACAAGCACCCCAGTCTTTCTCCAGTCACACTCCCCCTCCACCCCATCCTCTTTCTCTCTCTCTCTCTCTGAGCAGCTTACAGTTCTTGGGTTAACATTTAATTGTTTGCAGAAGTGTGCAGTTTGGATTGAGGAGAAGTTGCATCGTAGCACAGAACCTGAGCTTGCAGAAACAGCTCTTCATGCAAGATAAACTCTCCTCCTTTTTCTTTTCCTTTTTCATTTTTTTCTGTCACGTGGTGGGAGCTTAACATTCAAATCTGATGGAGCATTTTGACTTCAGCTTCATATTCTTGTGGTTTGTGCTCTGCATTCCTTAATACTGTGTAATTGTAAGGGGCCTCTCCTAAACTCTGTCCCTGGGAATCTGATATTTACAGCAGCCCCTGATCGTAATCACCTTGTCTTTCTCATTAGATTGTATTGAGACTGAAAGATAGCAGCAGCTGTGTACGTTCTTATGTCCAGCATTGAGTTCTCTGTGGTCTGGTTTGTGTCATAAAGGTATTTTTTAACTGCAATAGCCCCGATCAATTAATGTCAGTCCCACAAAAATTATTTTTCCATCAAAAAGTTTTTTTTTTTTAAAGAGACCTGTTGGTATAAGCCTCCATAACCAAACTTCATCCTATCTTGCATTTTCTTTGTAAGCTTTTCCTCCCGACCTGAAGACCCGTGTTTTGACTGAAGGATTTATTCTCTGTAAAATTTCAGACATGTAAGGGGAGACCTACATGTGGACAAAAACTGAATTTATAGCCAAGCCCATCTCTAGCTCATGATTTAGCACTTAGACTCACTGTGTGAGGCGTGATGAAAATGAAGCCCTGAGACTGCGAGGAAATGACTTTTACGAAAGTTTCAGGTGTAAAAATGTGCTGGCAACCTTCCAGACCTCCCTGCAGCCTGCTGACAATACGCATAACTAATCCCAGGGAATGTCATGGTAACTTTGTGCTGTGTCACACATTGTGGAGGTCTGAAAGCACAAAAACATTCTCTAATTGGATACAAGGAAATTGTGGAATTAGAAAAATTTGTTTGTTTTAATCAAGATTTCTGTATTATTGTTGTTAATCTGTTGATGTTGTCAGTTATCATTTTTTTTCATATTTAGCCTGCTGAAAACAAAATATTTTGTAATTAGCCTGTATATTTTATTCCTTTTTTAGAATCACTCACCTCTAAATGTCTGGAAAACTATGAGTGTGTTATGTGTGTCCCATTTCTAGCAGTTCTTGTCCTGTGCCGCAGGACTGAGCGTTGAAACATACCTGTGGCATTTGAGTGTGTGTGTGTCTTTGAGTCAGACTGAGCTGGAGGAGACGGCGAGTGGAGCGAGTGGGGTTAGCAGTGGGGTGACAGGGATGTCAGGTAGTAAAAAGTGAGATGAGGCAGGGCCCAGAAGTCTGCGGGGCCTGGAGATTTGCGCCTTTGCACTCAGAGAGCAAACACAGCAGGCATCTGCAGGCAGCTGTGTGTGTGTGTGTGTGTGTGTGTGTACTGCTCAGGACAGGGGGTTGGGGGAGTAGAGCAGGGTGGTGGTGTTGGGTGGTGTGGAAGAGACAGAGGGGAGGGCAGAGGAGGAGGGAGGTGGACTTGCAGAGTGAACACAATCAGCCCTCTGTTTTCATAAGACTTGTGGTATGTGAGAGCAGAAACAAATGTGTTTAATTTAGCCTCTTTTCTTCTCCCTCTCTTGCCTTCTCCACTACACCCACTTATGCCCACCTCACTTTTTCAAAACTGACTTTTTCCCTTCGAGATGCTTCATTTCCTCTCTTGCTTTTGTCAGCAGTGCTTTTAAAAAGAAATCCAAGTTAAAAATAAAAATGAGAGACGAAAAACACTCGCTGTACTCTGACAGAAAAAAAGAAACTTTTGGTCATCATACTTAAGTTTATTCTCTGAGGGCAGAAGTCAATATTTGTCTCCAGCTTCTGGAAAAAAAAAAAGACAAAGATTATTTTTATGTTTTCGCTGTGTGTTTGGAGTGATCACCTTGCTGTGGTATTTGCCCTGTTCAACTTGTTGGACTTCTTATTGCCTCCTAAAAGCCTTGGCAAGAAAAGGCTGTATTATATTGGTAACTCATGCTGTCTCCAGTCAATTTGTGATTGGTCATAAATGAAAAATTCAGGTCTCACTTGTGTGTCACTGGCGTAGACTTGACACACACACAGAGACATAGGAATTTGATTTCTAAGTTGAGCTTTACTGTAAACATCCAGTGGAGCGCTGGTAACCACCTCGTGTTCTGGAGTTAATTATACAGATGTTTACAACTGTAAATTTCAATGAAACGAGGCAACTCCCCAAACAGTTAAAAAAAAGGTTGCGTTCCTGTTCAAGTAGTTCAACAATGCCACAGGACATGAAAAAGGACAATATCTATGACATTTGAGGTGTAGCTTGTCCTGACACCAGATCACGCTGACATTAAGGGAAGCAGTTTGTGACTATTGAAAGCAGATCTCCCAGGTATGGGAAACCACATTACTGACTTCACATAATTACTGTGAATAACTTTGCACCCTCCTCTGTCTTTATGAGATGGCCTTGCTCTTACCAGATGCATAATTATTTTCTCCTGTGTCTAATTATGCAGTGAGTTTTATGTGACCTGCTGTTCTACTCTTACAAAATTACTCACTTATTCCTAACTGTAACCTCACTCTCCTTTAAGTGTTTGATTGTCATTACCTAAGAGTCAGCTAGATGATGGACCGAAAACAACTGCAGCTTCATTTAGGATCCTACATGAGCTCTATGGTAATGGTCTGGATGCAGGATGTAAGAATTCTGTAACCAAGACAAGTAAAGTCATTGAGAAACAAATAACTGCTTGAGTTGCAAAAATGCAAACTCCTGCTGAAGCAACTCGCTCACCAGCGGAGAATGTTAAAAAAAAACTTTTCAGGGGATGGTGTGGGTTGATTTATCTTGGCCTTGTATTCTGCTAATGCAATTTTATTACTGAAACAGCAGTGAATACACCTCAAGGACTTTTCAAATAAACCTGGATCGCTTGTTTGGCCTTGCACAGAATATACATGAAGTAGTCATATGACACCGTTGCTCTTTGAGTTGAATCTTAGATATCTATGAAAACAAACATAAAGACAAGCATTTTTTCTCAGTATATACCACAGATAGCTAGTGCATTTGACCGTCCTGGATAACAGGATGTTGAAGTTTTATGAATGCTAAACATGGAACTGCAGGCGCCGTGTGGAACCATCTTGGAGGAACGTTGACGCCGTGTTGTTTGGACCTCCCCTGCGCTGCCTCCCCTCTTCAGTGCCCTCTCTCCCTCTTTGCACTAATAGTTCTTTTGTGTACAAGAGCATGTTAAGAGGCCAATGAGCCTGGCCTTAATAGGCCATGTCACCATAGAAACCACAGCACTCTGGATGTCTGACCTTTGACCCAGTTTTTCTGCTGGCTGTGAATAAGAGTGCAGGACGACCAACCAGGTCACAATAGGAGCCCGGCAAACTGAGGGAGTGCCCCTGTCATAGTCACTTAACTTCATTCCTCTATGGGCTAATGGACACTTCAAATGTGGTCTGCCATTAGCAGCATGCTGCTTCCACTGCTGCATCATGGACTCTGCAGGGTTAAATTAATGTAAAATGAAATGCAAGTGATGGGCTCACAAAGGAAGATGAGTAATTGCATTTTTTTTCATGGGTGCTTGATTTATAGCACATCTCAATGCAGTTAGATGAAACTTTAATTTCATTAAAAGAATGATAATCTCTATAGTCTGTTTTGGATGAAGACAACATTATCTACGCGCTTCCCCCAAAATGATTGCATCTCTTTGGATCTTCCTCTAAAGTGGTTTTAATTAATAGCTTCCCCCTGACTGATACACTCACCTCATTGTGGACTGCATAATAGGTCATAATCTGCCCCCAGAGAAATTTGCAGAGGGCCATTTGTACAGTCCAGGTCCGGCCAGCTGAGCTGCTCGTCGTTTCCCCATCGATTACACACTAATTAGCACAATGACTGCCGAGGTTTGCTTAAGAATTGTCAGGGTAATTGCCTCTAATGTTAGCAAACAGTGAGACTCAATGCAAACTCTCTAGGAAAAGGCGAGGGCTACTTATCACATTGTCTTTGTCCTGTAATCTTTTAATTGTGTTTCATGCACAGATCAGGTGGAGGTGTCAAAGGCCCAGCAAGAAAGGATGAGATGAGCAGAGTAAACCAGGGAGGAGCCGTTGTGTAGGGGGTCTGACAGAGTTATTGTCTGAAGTTGCTGTTCATATGGGCTGGGGACGGTAATTAACACCTCAGCCAAACAGCAAGCTGTGTGGCCCATTTGTTTTCTGTTGGGGGTAAAAGACAACAATGGGGAGGGGTTCTTCACACAGTAGGTGATTGACATTATCTGCTGGAGCGATCCGTGAAGGCATTCCTGCTGCTCCGCCATTCACTGCAGCTTTGGTGAAGCCATTTCACAAGGGCCAGGCTTCCGAGGGCCACTTTTTATACATATTCAAACCTTTATTTGTCAAAGACTCAATCCACATAGATATATAATGTAATAGTCTATAATCATAACTAGCTAGTATTGCTTGTTAGACATATCTGCTTTTTTCAGAACCATATATACTTGGATAAAAAAAATTTACCAAACTTTTTGTCAGATTAATAGTTGATATGACCTCTCAGTGCAGCCTTTAAGTCGACAGATAGTTGCTAACAAAGTTAGGAATTTTTTCTGTCTCTTTGGCAGCTAGTGTGACTTAGTTTGACAGCAAATGTCCAGACATCTGTCTCTTCTCCGTACTCTGATGTTGGCCTGCAGTATGGCACCACACACTTCAGAGATGACAAAGACTCTTGGCTGTGTTTTCTCCTGCTCTGTGAGAGCAATGTAACAATTAGAACCCAGCTCTGGCAGGCCACATGCCCCAGAGCATATGTTGTATTCTCTCAGTTCAAAAAACCAAAGGGCTCCAGTGTAGCTTTTTGGAAAAAGTTTGTGGCATCTCTGCCACCTTTGTTGCATCTGGGTCCTGTAAAAGTAGCACATGCTACTGATGTCTATTCTGAGTGCTGGATGCAGCAGGGAAAGCTGGAAGACAATTAGAGAGCTGCGAAAATGGATCAGTTAAACTTCTATTTAGATTCTCATTTCTTTCAGTTCTCTGTCCGAGTGCATTTACCAGAGTTTCCAGGTCCCATGCTGAAGCAGGCATTGCTATGAGCCCCAACCATATGTCTGTATTTGTTTCTAATAAAATAAGGACATGTGTAAAGCATTACTAAATGCCTTGCAGTGAAGGTGATTTAAGCTGATCTCTTTTTTCAGTCTTTTGCAAGCATCTAATATTACTTTGGCCTCGGTGTAACTATTTTAATAACCTGTTTCTTATAGTTCTAACTTTATACTGGCTTCTTTTTTCACTGAGAAAGTTTTGTCTGAGCAGCACGGCCCACAATTCTTCGCCTTTTGTTTCCTGAAACAACTCATAAACCCAGCCACCCTCCCTCTCCCCCTCTCATGTCCTAGTGAGTGGTGTGCTCCTCCAGTCTGGACAGGAGCTAATGTGACAGTGTGCGGCTGGTGTTACCTAGCTGGATGTTTCAGAGAGTGTGTGAACAGTTGCTACATGGGGCACAGTGGCAATTAAAAGAAAAGTAGGTGCTCAGGGAAAAAAAAAAAAAAAAAAAAAGCACCTGGGGGCATGTTCCTCAGTCCTGGCAGAAGCTGTCAAAAAAAAAGGGGATGGATTGGATGGGAGAGCTGGGGTGGGCACAGTTGGACAAGACCAAACGCTCACAATAGCGCTTGTTTCATTTGTGGAAGGACTCATGATTGACATAGATTAGACAGAGAAAACTACATTGTTTTGGATTTTCTCTCCAGAGAGCAGCATTCATTAGGCACCATGCACACAGCAGAGTAAAGTTTCAATAGGGAGCTAGCAGCCTTTAAAAGCAACTGCCTCCTGACAGTTGTATGGACTTGGGCCCATTAGTTGGAACGTACGATTCAGCCTTGAGCAGTATAGTGAAAATGAAGAGAGCTGATGTCAACTCGAAGAATTCCCCCCCTTTTCCAAGTGAAAAAGGGACCCCTTCCCCCTGCCTTGGTGCTCTGTTGGACCCCAGCTGTCAGGAAACAATACCCTCTGCCTGCTCCGACAAACTCATTCCTGAAAATGTTTTTTTTTCTTTCCCTCCTCTCCCTTCCCCCCCCCTGCTATAATGTCTTTTCCATTTTTAACCCACAGTCACCCAAACTTCCTTCCTCCTTACAAACCCGGAGTGACGAATGGCGTTTTAAAAATCAGAACCTGAATGCATGACTTCTCCAGTTTGCTTGTTTGTCATCATTTATCCTGCACACGTTTGAAAAGAAGACAGAGCTTTGCATGTATTCTGTAGCTGGAGTTGTCCATCATTTTTTAAGTGTCAGATGCAACTCATTGTTCTTTCGCACTTAGCTGTTGTTTGCAAAACGAAGATGGTAATCTGTGTGTGCAAAGAAATGCATATGTGCAATGTAGTGCAAATAACAATGACAATATTCAATGCAGAATGCAGCTACATCTGACAGAATTTTTAAACTAAAATGTACTTATTGATCCAAAAGGCAGAATGGATAACGAACATACCTTAAATATGTTAAATCAAACATTATAATAAAACACCCTTTTAATTAATTTAAATTCTTACCAGGGAGAAAAATCCACATGCAGGACAAGCTGCTGTATCCGGTATTTAAAATGATTCATAAACCAGATGGTCGCTGTGCTTTTGGAGCTTAGGATTCAGACTATCGTCAATGCTTGAGGGTGGAAAAAAAAACTGAAATGCAAAAACTGCTCAGTTTGTGACAAGGGGCAAAGCAGAAAGACCTCATCTTTAGGACATAGCTCTTATTTAATGGCACAGCAGCTAAGGGACAGGCGGTAATAACTGGTCGTGTGGTTATAAAACTTTTTGTGACATGTGACAAGAAAAAGCAGCAGACGTAAAATTCTTCACGATAACATCCACATCGTGTGAAATATTGTGAAAGCAGGAAGGGTTGTGTTTGGGTCAAAAGGCCAAACGAATTGAAGCAGATAGTCAGGAGCGAGCTATGAGGCCACAGCTCAGCCTTTCGCTGATGTGTAGATGGGGCTTCCTTCCAGCTGTCTCTTCCCACCCTCTCAGCAATGGGCGCCCACAGCTGGCCTCTTGTTTTTCCTTGACAAACGGCAATTTCACAGTCCCCCACCAGTGCGTTGTGTTCACATCGCTCTTCCTACTCCTCTCTGTGCCAGAACTCGCTGTCTGACTCCAGCAGCAGTGTGGGCCTCGTACAGGTGTTTGCTGTTGATCTCTGTGGGTTTGACACCATTCATACAACTTTTCTAGAGAAGGATGAACTGCCTTCCCTCCTATGAGTGATTTCTACTCATTAGAATCTGAGATTCCATATCCTGCTTGTGTTGGAAAGCATTTTTCATTTTTTTTGTTTTTTGTTTTAGTAACGGTCTTCATTTGCATGTGCATCTGGGTGTGTTGTTAAATTATTGTCTTTTCTCTCACCAACAGTACCTGCAGATGAAATGGCCTCTGTTGGATGTCCCCACTTCTGCAGGAATTAAAGACTCTCGTTCTCCAACACCGGGACATTTAGTAAGTGGATTAAGTCTCAAAGCAAAGCATTTTTGTTTTTTTTTACGAGAAGTGAGAAAAACTATAAAACCAACAAAAAAAAGTGTGATTCATGCTTTGTTGTGTTGTTAATCATTCACAAACATCACAAATTACAGGACATCTACACTCAGGTCTGGCATCCTTTGTGGCATTGATTCGATGCTTACGCCAGAAATGAATGAGAGGTTGTTTAAAAAAAGGGGGTGAAAAAATGGGGGGAAAACAAAGGCCACAAATCTCCACACATCACCTAACTCTCCCGCCATTCACTGCCTCTTATTTATGACACTTACCAGATTTTTCCTCCAGTCAACGTCCTGACAGGAGATTAAACTAATTATCAAACAAATCATATAAACTTATTGGGGGAAATCCATTTACAGTGAGCCATACAAAATGCTTTAATCAAACTATAACCATAATGTGGTTACTCACAATAATGAAGTTATAGTGTGCATGTAAGCCTACTGCTTCCCATCCATCCTTTTACAGCTTCTCACTGTAAGACCTCAGCACCCACAGGACAGCTGCTGAGCAGTATGTCTGTCTTTACCACAATAACTCAGCCTCCACCATAAATCTCTCAAGCTTGATGCTCCTTGCCATTCCTGAACTTTCCCACACAGGTGCGAACTAGTCATCATGGTGTCTCACTCCACTTAGACAATGCGGGGCCTCAGCAGACCTGTTTGGTTTGTGGTTTCGCTGAGGGATGTGTGTTTGGAATTGAAAACATGAGATAACACTGAGCCTGGAACACCTATCTAGCATCTCACCTGCATGATTATATCAGGCTGTTCTCTTGTTCAGGAAGTGATCGTAACGCCAAGCAAAACCACACTGTCACATGGCTTTAGTAAAAAAAAAGAGTTATTGTGACTCAGCCCCTTGACCTTACTTGTCCTGACTATATGTATTTGCTGCGTTTGCGGTTAATTCACTGGATCCTACGATAGCAGCAATGCATGTGACAAAGTCCTCCTTGAGCGCAGTCAATGGAAAATTGTGTGTGAACTGAGGTTTGCTCATGGGAATCCAGCACTTATTTTTGTCTGAATAGAAAGAAATTTTTATTAGAATAGATACTAACTTGTTACTGACCGTTTTTTCTTATATGTTAAGTTTTATCAGTGTTTGCTGATGATATATTTGGCCATATAGCCAACATCAAATATGACATATAAATCTAGTATGTAGGGAAAGAGAATAAAAAGGATGAAAACAGCGGCTGAATTTAATTGACATTGACTAAGGTTCATTTCTGTGCTGGAAAGTTTCTGTTCTGTCCTTCAGAAGTAGCTGCTACATTTTATGTGGCTCTCTTTGTGTTGTTTGGCCTTCAACAGTTTGAATGACACCAAAGTAGAAAATCTAACACAGAAGGAGTCAAGACTGAGAATGTGAGGAATCAAACTGCTTTTAGGCAAAGAAATTCTCCAAAACTAAATGAAAGATGTACTTGAATTTTTTCACACTTACATATTCACTTTCTTTAAGGTAGTAACATTTCCTCTTTTGTCATTTAAGTGCTATTAAATACTTTCATGCAACTGCCTACAAACTTACAATATCCTGCTGACATCTTTAGGTGTACTGATAAGAATCTTCAGTGCAATGTCAAACTTCTCATATAAAACATCTTAAATTACCAGTAGAAAGTCCAAGATGATAAATTATCTTAGACTTCATGTTAAACTTTTGTTCTACTGAAGTGTAAAAGGTGGAGAAGTTCACTGAAAGTGCAACTGCTTTCATTCTGTGAAATGGGGAAGTCACAATCCTTTATCTGGTGACCGGTGACCAGAGGGTCATTTCATGTGGGATGGAAAGCTCTATTTCTGGGTATAGTGCACACTGGGCACAGAAACACCCCCTGTGCCCTTACCCCCTGACTCTGGGCAAAGTGCCCACATGCCCCTCTGGTGTGCTGCTACTGAGGGGGAGCCAGGCTGATTATGTGCTCATTACTCCGGCTGAGGAGGGAGAAGTGGAGAAGGAGGGGGGAGCAGCAGGCTGACTCCCCAGGCCTGCAGGCTCCCCAGGCCCCAGCCCTGTGCTAATGAGAGCAGGGGGAGCGGATGGGCACACACAGGGGGCTAGGGATTACTGCCGAGGGCCAAGAGGAGCCAGGAAAAGAGATCCGAGGAGGAGACCGCAGCAGGGACTCACGAGGCTGACCTCTTCTCTAGCCGTCGAGCATTTAATCTGACATTGTTGAATTTTTGTGAAGATGGATTCTCAAGGCATGGATTAGCTGTTGAGACCTGCTTGTAGGCATTTGCATGTCTTACATTATATCAGCTATTAATAATGTCAGGTTACTTGTGGGGGATTTGCTGTCAATTAGTTGAGAGGTCTGCTCAGTCAAGCATGAGAGATTAATACATTTTAAAACAGCGAGTCATCATGCATTGATTTTTTGAGCGGTATAGTCTCACTACATGAGCATGCAGAGATTAATGTGGTTATTGTTGGTGAGCTGATAATTGAAATTTCAGCTTAGTCTAGCAATGTTAAACAAGGAAAGATGTAGTAAAAAAAAAGCTGAGTGCTCCATGGATACAAAAAGACCAGGGAAATACCATCCTGTCACTGTGCAGATTGGGTCCATAAGGCCTGTATGCTAATATGAGTCTGCACTGGCCTGAGATCCTCAATTATTCAACAGACAGGTTTGTTTAGCATTCAGCTGGAATTGCTTTTGATAGTAGTTGTGGTGGTAGGCTAGGAGGACTGGGAAGAAGGGAATGAGCTTTTCTACCAACAAGCTGCCATGCATACTCACATTTTTTGTGTGTGTGTGTGTGTATGTGTTACATAGACCCACAGAAATCCCAAACCCTCCAAAAATCAGCTCATGTGCTCAGTGGTCTGCCTCTTCATGAATAATACATCAAAGGCGCTTCAGGGCCAGGTGATGCAGTATGGGGAACTTGTCAGCCCATCAGTAGTGACCAAGCTGGACCAGAGAGGAAAAGAGAAGGTCTACTCTCATTCTCATCTTCCATAATGCACACATTCATAGTCATTAACAGTCTTCTCATAATGATATCAAGGCTGCCTACTCCGCTCTCTGAGGTCATTCAGTCACTTGCAGTAATTTGTTCATCAGGCCTATTCTGTGTCTCATCACAGACTACACTGAATTATTCTGTTATTCTGGATTAGAAGGAGCTGTGACTCTCTAATGAGATAGAAATGACCAGAATGTCTGACACGATGCATTCAGTGCTCAAATATGGGCTAATCTACACTTGACAGAGGCACAAGAATCACCTTCTTTGTTTCAGTATTGTGTTAACATCTAGAGTAATCAAGGCACCAAGGGACCAGGTCCTGTCAGCGCGTCATAAGTCACTTAGTCACTGAATTGTTTAAATGAATTGAAGTGGCAAGGTCTAGAGCAACATTCCTGAGATGCCTTTTGTTTCCTGCATGTGTCTGGTGCAGTCTTCAGCTCTCAGGGCAGGATGACATTTTAAGCAGAGTTATTAAATAAAATGCTGTTTTTTAATCTCACAGAGCTACATATACTCGCTTTCGACCTATATTTTTTTAACAGACCTTTGACTGGGAGCCCGGTGAGATTTTCCCATTTTGCATTAGGCAGAGTGAACACCCGGGATCCATCATGAAATCAAAGGCTTTGGGAGGACTGAACTGAATACTGATCTAAGGTCTGCAGTCCTGCTGGGCCACTGCAGAGACAAGATCCACTTCAAAAATGTGATAAGGACTCAGTGCTTTGATTCCAGTCAAACACTATACATGAACACACTCATTTTTAGCATTACAGAAGGAGTTTGTGACTTAATTTGACAAGATTGTGTTAAAAAGTGACAGATTTACCAGAAAATAATATTACTGTATGTTTGTGTTTTTACAAATATTTATAACCGCACTAGATCCCTAAGAGATTTCTCAGTGTTTTTGACTGTATATAATATGTTGATTTTGCTACCTCCCTTAATTTATTTAATGACCGCTGGGGATATTTGCACAAGTAACCTGATGCCGGCCTGCGCCATATTATTGTAACCTAGAATTATAATGCCATTGACCTTTTCAGAGGCGATGACCAGATGTAAAGCATACGTTGTCTGTGATGAATGGCAAAGTTTTGAAATGGTTGATTTTAAAGACATATGACACGGTCAGTCTCCCCTCATGTCCGCTTCCTGTTGGCGTTGACAAACAAGGCTTGGATTTCTCAGCATGCCAGGCATTCTTTTCACTCTGTCTTTCCTGGAGTTTTGAAAGGCCTCTGAGCCTCCCACCCAGAATCGCAGAGCATAAAGACACACAAAGCTGTGGGGTTATTCAGTTTGTTCTAAGCTCTCTTCCCCATCGGCTGTTTGCCTAGTAATTCAATTCAGATGTGCAGGATCCAAAAACATGTTTGCTTGAATGAAATCCACCCCTCCACCCACATTGACCAAGGACTGTGCTTTTCTTAGCGCCGTTCCAAGTTGGACAGCCAAGCAAGGTACTGCCACCTCGGCCTTTTTAGCTTCAAACCCTTGGAAGAGACAGACATCTTTTCTCTGCATCGCCTCAGAAGCTTTCTGCTGAGTTTTTCCTTTTTTTTCTTTTTCAAACCTTCCTGTTACTTTGTCAAATTATTCTAAAACCAGCTCTGAGTGTTTTTACTTGCTAGCCGAGAGCTATGCGCCACTGCATACCGATACACAACAAGCACATCTATGTAAAGGGCAAGATTTCTATCTGTCAGTGTAGATACTATCTGATATCCGCTCCATCGTGTAGATGTTTATATATAAAACATGGCTCATGTTCCTTGTGGTTTTCTGATTACACTTTACTTGTGGATCATGAAACCAGACATATGAAGCTGTCACAGGCTAAAGGAACATTACACATAAACAAAGTCAAAGCCGGTATTGATGCATTAATGTTTGGAGTCATTAGTCTAGTTTTTCAATTTTACAAAACCACATTTCATGCTCTCAGGGGTCTAGAGAGCTTAATTAATTTGAATTAGTTTCTAACTTAAGCTGACTCTGATTGCTTTGATTTAATAGAGCAGTTTGCTTGATGAAGCAGCCATCTTTATGTCTGACAGAGACATCTGGTCGTTAGGACATGGGTCAGGATAGTTTTGTATGTTTCTGTATTCCTTTTTTCTCCACATTTTCTCAGACCGCTCAGCTCAGAAGCAGCCTTGAGTTCAAACTAGTGCCTTCAAACTTATGTTTAGAGCACACGATTCATGTATTCCAGGATGTGAATAATTAATAGGCATCATTTCAAATTCTCACTGAACTGCTTCCCAAAATGTGTTGGCACCCAGGTCTAGAGGTCTCAAACAACCCTCACAATATAGGGAAAATTCAGGCATATTGTACATGAAGTACAACAACAAAGCACAACTCAAATATACATGACATGAGGGACCTGGGATCTTAACCCAGTAAGTCTGCCATGGACTTTTATCAAAGGTTTTTCTGTGTTATGTGAAATGTGTTCGCTGCGCATCGTCGTTTGCTTTCACCTTATATGCTCACAGTCTGCAGAAACCAAAAATGTCCTGAGCAAAGTGGACTTAATATAGCAGTGGTAAATATTTTCCTCACCCCATCCTCACTCATTTGCTAAAGATTTAAAAAGAGGAAAAAGCTGGACCTTCCTTTGAAAAAATAAAGCCAAGATTTGGAACAATTCTCAGCAGCGTGAAGCAAGAGAGTGTACAGAAGTCTCAATGCAAACCTTGTTCCCCAGAACCACGTTGGAGAGAGACAGAAGTTGAGAAGGGGGTGGGGAAGGATATTGAAGAAAGGTTAGCCTGGAGGAACAAGACTCCTTTCTCCCCTCCCACCCCTTGACCCTCCCATGTGACAAGTTGAGCCAACAAGTGCTCTATTCAGCCAGGCAGCCAGGGGAAATGACTGCTAGACTGAGTGCTGCCTAATGAAAGTAGAGACGCTGGTTATTATTATTGTCTTCATCATCCCTGTAGTAGCCATGATGTTGGTCAGATCTCTGCAGGGCTTTTTTTTTAGAAAGACACTACAAAAAAGGGGAAGTTTCATCTATACACTGTCTGCTCATTACATATCTTTGATTGGACAGAAATTTTAACATTAATAGCCCACTCACAGTGGTGATTGCAGGCAGACAGAGTGGGAGAAGACGTTTCCACATGTTTATGGGTAACCAGTTTACCTTAGCCTGATTGTGTTTGTTTGTGGCTTGCTGGGGCAACTTTTGGACTCGGTGGCACCGTTGTTTTTTTCTTGTTGGACTGAACAAACAGTTCTCTCCTCAACTAAATGGTCGTAATGATCTTGGCGTGTGTCTGCAAGGCTTTTAAATGCTACTTGGTGCTGGTCCAGATTGCATCACAGGGCCAGTCACACGCATAAACTGTGATGTTTACCATGGAGGGCATTCACCAAGGACAGCCTGTTCACTCCACGCATTTCATCTGTTTGTTACAGCTGTGATGCATGTATAGAAAAGATCCAAACGACCGAAATAGAGCAAAAGCATTAGTCTAAAATTGAAATATGATGCCTCACTTGATACCCACTCTGTTTTGAAAGTTTATGTCAGACACTTGTTGCTCACCTTCAGCTCTGTATGTCTTCTCCTCAGTCCAATAAAGTCCCGGTGGTACAGCATGCCCACCACGTCCATCCACTGACACCGCTCATCACCTACAGCAATGAACACTTCTCTCCCGGCACTCCGCCATCACACCTCTCGCCAGAGATCCTCGATCCAAAGACAGGTAAAATGTTTGACAGATTTACTTCACAGGTGTTTTATTTAAAGGAGGCATGTCTCTGGCTGTTTATGAAAGAAATTGCTTGGATTGTACTCAGCAAGTTTCTGCAGACTGTTTTTTTCCATATTGAGAAGTGGTTGCTATTGAAATTACTAAAATAAATTGCCACAACTCACCACATGCTTTAACTACGAGCTACTTGCCTTTAGATTATCGTTTTAAATAGACCCTTTGTCAAAATGTCACCTCTGTGGATGTGTGTTGCATCTTAAAAACTGTCTTCTTCTGTGGTGCCTGCAGGTATTCCTCGGACGCCTCACCCATCAGAACTCTCCCCATACTACCCCCTGTCTCCCGGTGCTGTTGGTTCAATTGCACACCCTCTGAGCTGGCTCATGCCACAGTGAGTTCTTTATATTTTAAGCTGTTAGTACAGATGTATGGCATTAAGTACTTCTTGCCTAAAAATGCCTGTGAGAAACATCATATCATTATCTTCAATTTTGCTTGATTTCTTTTGAGTATGTGCACTTGCTCTAGATTTGCATCATAACACAGTGATAATATGCAGTAGTGAATGTTAATTAACTGTCTCTGCTGATTGCCTACCTAAATACACATATCTGCAGAGAGAGCAAAAGGAAAGCACAGCAGCTTCTTTAAAAAAAGAATTTTAAGTCAAACATAAAGAAAAACCACAAATAAGATCTCTATTGTTTGTCTTGCAAGCTATGCAGCTATGTTTAATGCAGGTAGTCCATATAACAATAGTAAATGAAAACATTGGATTTTACAGGGAGGAACATTTATGGGTTTTTCTACGGGTCTGATAATCAATTTTAACGGCTCTGTTCCACAAGTAGGGGATTTGAGTTGATGAGTGGAGGATTAGTGCTGGTGGGTTAGCTGTCAGCTGTGTTTGATCCACCTCACACTGGAGCTTTTTGCTCACTTTGTCTACCTCCATCTCCCAGGCAAGGCCAGCCCATGTACTCCATCCCTCCAGGGGGATTCCGTCACCCCTATCCAGCACTGGCAATGAATGCATCCATGTCCAGGTGAGTGGATAATGTTCAGTAACATCACCACCCTCCCAAAGGGAGACATCTTATATGTGCTGCTTCTATGACATGCTGTAATCACATTTCATTTTTTTTGGAAGACTGTAACAAAATAGATGGTTGGTGTGCAGTCTTTATTGTTTACATTGTTAGAAGCTAATTCTAGGAGACGTTGCTCAGCATCTCTCAGCCATATATATTTTGGGATCTGAAGCTAAATTAAACTGCATACTAACAGTTGAATGGAGCAGGCACTGGTGTCAGGACTACAAAGGGATGTGAGGTCTAAGTCTGCGAGAGACAGGCTCAGCTTTTTAAATAGACTGAACATGTTATTGGCATTCAGCACTCCTCTCCTGTCTTCCCCCTCAGAGCTAAACTTCTGTGGTCAGGCCTCTGTTCTGAGCTAGTCTGCAACACACACACACACACGCATACAGCAAAGATGAAAGAGCTGAGAATCGATTACGACAAATCAAAGCTCATCTGAACCCACACGTCCCATCAGACTAAACTCTCTGGCCCTCTGTCAAAATTGGAAAGATTTGTAACGAGCCTTCCGGTGTTAGTATGAGATGAAATATTCAGAAGGGTCTTTGTGATCAATACCTTGTGTAACTCCATACTTTTATAAACTCACAACAATGAGAAAATCACGTCATGGAAGTTTTTCTTTTCAATTTTTTTTTTTTAGCTGTTAAACGTGTTAAATTTACTGTTCGCAGCAATTCACATCACTTCAGTTATCAATTTCATTTTAAATTGCTTCTAATAAGAAACCTGCTGAGTGGAAACTTGTGCATAATTGTTATATGTCAGGTTTTTTACTTTAAGTAAAATAAAATAATGTAATTACAACAAAGGCGTTATAACACTGTGTGTGTATGAATTTAGTCTAAATGTAGATTAATGTAACTAATACTTTTGTAATATGGAGTTTTGTATTGTGGGGGATTAGTAGGATGTTTGCTAATATACTTTGTCAAAATTTATCATTAAGGGAATATTATGGCACATGTTTTACACAGTATGATTCTTTGAATATGTAGCTTAATTTTACGTTGGTTCTTGCTTTAAGGCAGAACATCTGTTATATTTTGTCTCATGACAGCTTATCACGTTTAAGCACTTCAGTTTTATTTGTTTTTTTTTTATGTTTGACTTAAAGTGTGTGATAC
The DNA here is from genome assembly GCF_017639745.1 of Melanotaenia boesemani. Classification (NCBI taxonomy): domain Eukaryota; kingdom Metazoa; phylum Chordata; class Actinopteri; order Atheriniformes; family Melanotaeniidae; genus Melanotaenia; species Melanotaenia boesemani. The sequence continues at coordinate 23,886,087 of NC_055692.1, forward strand.
AGAGGGATGGAGCTTAATTATTCCATTCCTCCATTACAATGCTCCTTTGTATTAACAATAGGAAATTGAGGGAGACACTTTGTAAAGGTGTTCTGTGTGGACGGCTGTCAGAACATTCTCCATGGTCTGGAACGTGGTAAGACGAGAGGTTTCAGGTGTCACGGCCATGCTGTCACCATGGTAACACCACACTCCACTTTTCATCAGCCGTTGGTGAATAAAGGGGCTTTTGAAAAAGTCTTTATTTGAACAAAACAGTAAGCACGGTGCACATTGTGTGTATGAATTTAGTCTAGACAGAGGCGGTGGGCACAGTGGATTTCACCTGAAGGCTAAGACTGGGCAGTAATCTGCCAAATGAGCCGAACCTTTTCTTGTCAGGTCCGCAGAGGTTTACTGTTAAACCATGGCCACTTAAATGTCGCCTCCTTTCGCCTTCTCAGCTTGGTGTCCAGCCGTTTCTCCCCACACATGGTGACCCCTCCTCCACACAGCCTCCACCAGACTGGCATTCCCCATCCTGCCATCGTCTCACCAGCCATTAAGCAGGAGCCCAGCGGTGACAACATCAGCCCCTCGATGCACGCGTAAGGACAAATAAAAGAGCTGTCAAAACCCGCCTCTGCTCCTGCACGTCATCTTCCCTCGTTTGCTAAAATTTTTTCCTTACTTCCATGTTTTCAATGTTTTTTCGGATTAGCAGGAAGTCGCCTGTTCCTGCCAAAAAAGAAGAGGACAAGAAGCCTCATATCAAGAAGCCTCTGAATGCTTTCATGCTATATATGAAGGAGATGAGAGCCAAAGTGGTGGCAGAGTGCACTCTGAAAGAGAGTGCGGCCATCAATCAGATCCTTGGAAGACGGGTAAGAATCACTAATACAAACATGCATGTGTGTTTGCCACTATATATATCTGTGTGGTGTATTTAACACTCTTTTGTCTTGAAACACAGTGGCATTCTCTGTCAAGAGAGGAACAAGCCAAATACTACGAGCTAGCTAGAAAAGAGAGGCAACTCCACTCGCAGCTCTATCCTGGATGGTCAGCACGAGATAACTATGTGAGTGCTACAGTTCAGTCATCTGGTTTTGCATCATTAAGTAGAACTTAGTAACAGTTTATATCCTGTTAGGTTTGGTGAGATATTACTGTATCACTTAAGTGCAGTAACTGCACTTGTGATCTCATGAAAAGACGTTGTTGAGGTGGTTAACTTCTGCTTAGAAAAACTGTTTTTAACAACACTGTTTTATCCGCCCGTGCAGGGAAAGCGGAAAAAGAGGAAGAGAGAGAATAAACCAGACTCAAAACCAGAGGGTAAGATGTTTTTTTTTTTCCTGACTGGATCTTTTTTTTTTTTGCTTCACAATAAAAAAAGAAAGAAAAACTATAACAACATAAGCTTTATATGTCAACCAAAGTTCACATGTAACCTGAATCTGCAGCTTTGTTCTTTTTTTTCCTTTTTTCAATTAATTCTGTCCTTCATGAGCACTTACTAACTCTCTCCCCCTACTTTATACTTTGACAAGCAGCTTATGAGGTTCAGTGCTAATAGTGGCAGGTATGTTTGTGGTTGTGCAACCAAATGACCACTGTAAATTGCCAAAAATAAAGAAGCTTCCTCATTTACTCCTCACTGCACATTTTGTGTCATGTTATGTTTTCTTCTTTTTTTTTTATCATATATCATACCATTTGAATAACCCATAGTATCCTGTTTTACTCTCTTTGTTACATGTTTACAAGTTGATATGAAAAACCTTCACATCATGTGCGCTTTTTAAATAAACACTCATTCACTTCTGTCAGCTGCAGCATGGTGGGACTTGAACCAGATGTGGAGGTAGCAGCTGATCCATAATTCAGCCTCTTAATTTCTTCTTTGTTTACACCGCAGACTTCTCGATAAGAAGTAAGAAGCAGTGCGTGCAGTACCTGCCGTCAGAGAAGATGTGTGACAGCCCGGCGTCGTCTCATGGAAGCATGCTGGACTCACCGGCCACTCCGTCTGCTGCCTTGGCCTCCCCTGCTGCTCCCGCTGCCACTCACTCCGAACAGGCCCAGCCGTTATCGCTCACCACCAAACCGGAGGGACGCATGCACCACCACTTCTCCCTACCTGGGAAGGTCTCTGGATCCACATCCTCCTCCTCTTCTTCCTCCTCCTCTTCCTCTTCTTCTTCCTCCTCCCAGCCTACTATCTCCATCCCTATTGGTACTTCAGGTAGCCAGTCGAACACACCTATCCTCACCCGGCCTATCCCCTTCACTTCTCTGCACCCCTCTATGCTCTCCCCCTCCTCCCCCTTCCATCAGGCAGCCCTTCACTCCCATCATTCCCTGTTCCAGTCGCAACCCCTCTCCTTGGTTACCAAACCAACTGAATGAATCCGTAAAGGCAATTTTCTCTCATTTATTGTGCTGTATATTGCTTTTCTTTCAAATAGATGTTAGAACAGCCTTTTTTTCTAAATATTGAAAAGGAAGAAATATTATTGGTCAATATTTGACTGCCTCCTTTTCTACATCTCTCAATGAAAACAAAATGTATTTTTTGTAAAGTTTACCGCAGAACTGGGTTCTTTTTGATGCATTTATCCAATGAACTTCTTGTATAAAAGAACCAATGTACATAACGTTTCTTTATAAAAGCAAAAAAAAGAAAAACACATTTTCTTTCTAGCCAAAACCTAATTAATGTTAGTATGAAGTTAAAGTCCTAGTCTTGGCCAATAATTGCAACCCCTTTTTCAATTCACTAGTGTTTGCCCCTTCTTTGACATGTTAAATAAACATTTGAAATTGTTTCTTAAAGAAAATGTCTCTGTCTTCCCTCTGCTCATCTTTTTCATGAGGAAATTTTTTTAACAAGGTAAATGCAGCTTGGATTTATATTGTAAAGTTAATGACCACAACACATAATAAATTGAGAACAGCCTTCTGTAAGTTTATTAGTATTTTAATGTAGTCACTGAAATAGAAAAACCGCACACACCTGTGATTTTTATTCATTTGTTTTTCTTAATATATGCCAGCATTGTGCTTCAGTTTTAAATGGGGAACATCTTTATAAAAACCTTGTTGATGGTGGCGATGAATTTAATGTTTAATAAAGCAAAATTAGGTTAACCACATTGGAAAATGAGCTTTAGAACCAGCAGGGTAACAGAATTTCAAGCCTAAAAATAAATGCAAATAAAAAAATTATAAACATCTGCTCCTTCTTGCAGTGTAGTGTTCCACAACAATGAATAAAAAGCAGGTCAACCCCATCCCAGCACAGCGAACCCTGCTCGGGTTCCCTGTTCCTTTTGCTCTTTTACTGCATCTTTATTCACCGTTTGGCACACTGCTTAGGCTTTAATTAACTCAGAGGTAATGGGATGGAGCCCTTGGGACCTCATTAGGCATTTCAATTAGTGAAAAATACACAAGGTAGGTTACAGTTTTTGGTGGCTTTTGAGATTTCGAGTAGTGCCAGGGATGGACCAGTTATGTGGGGAACTGGCCTGAACGAACGCACTGACAACCATCCACCTACTGATCTAGAGAGTTTACCTACAGGGAGATGTATAGAGCTGACTAACTGGACATTAGTTGTTCAGTTGTATATAATTAAGAGTTACGATTCCATTTACAGTCAGTGTTAATTGATTTGAAACACCGACAGTGGATGGTTTTGAAATTGCCAAGTAGGTAGGAATGACTCCAATCAAATGTAGATATTAGTTATCATTTAAGTACTGTTAAAGGTTCGTGACACAACCAGTGGCCAGTGACACAAATGAGCTCTGTCTGATTCGTCTATTAAAATCATGAAGGATGGACTAAGGATGTATTTCTGTATCGGCCCTAAACATAGGCACCAAACTGTCCGCCCTGCTCTGTTTTAAGCAGTCATTAGCCATAATAAGTCTTTGCTTGTTTGCCACCCTGTCTTACATCATTCCAGGCACAAGTCACAGTCCCTGGTGCCACAGCTGCCTACTCCGAGCCACTTCACCAATCCATCAGTAGAATTACAGGTAATGAGTTGTCAAAACAGCCAGCAAATCCATCTCCTCGAGGCCATACGTCAGGTGAAATGTTCATTTCTCCCAAGACTGTGCCTTTATTGTTAAAACTCAATCCTCATACCTGCATCTGCTTATTTATCTTTTCTTCTTTTCGAAGAGAATACCATGAAAGCTAAAAGATGACTGGCACAACCAAATTTACTTCTTCAAGAAAAATTTAAATGGAATTCAGGCCGAAGTGTTTAGTTTGGGTAACACGCTTTGCTCAAAATGTAACACGTTTATGTTTATCTGGGTGTTCCCGCATTCAACATCTGCCATGTAAGTGCAGGGTCAGAGTTAATACATGTTAATTTTTGCTCATTAAATTCCTCCAATCTCTTGCCAAGGTTCTTTTTTTGGTCTTCCCTTTGATCTTGAATTTATTCCAGGTTAACCATTTCATATCACACGGGTAAAAATGCTCCTAGATCTGAGCACGCATAGACACACAGGCAACAGTCACTTTATCCTTATTGTATGTATTGATAAAGATGCTTTAATGTCACTTTGTCCAGATTAACGCATGACTGTAATTAGAATTGATCCTATATCAGCCATTGACTCTGTGACCTTATGTTCCCATTAACAACAGGATGCTGTTGCTAGCTTCACCTGTGGTTTCCTAAAGTGATATTAATTGATTGTTTCTGTCACATTCACTGAGCTTAGCAAGACTCAGCTGGTGCCTTTGTGAGGACAGGTATGGCCGGCTGTGAGCTTAAGAACCTCCTTAATGTTTTATTCATACCCGTTTGACCTTAAAGATGGAAATGCAAATAGGTGTCAAGAATGAGAGGGATCATTGGTATATTCAAATGTCAAATAGCCTGCCACAATTAAAACATATTCATTACAAGAACCCACAGGTCTCCCACACCCAGCTGAGATGTAAAACACCTCCAATTAGCATTTAGATCATTATCTCATCTCTACAGCTACTGCACATCTTAAATTGTAATGTCTGTCAGAGTTATTATAGAGAGAGACATTAAGATTGATATTGTATTTTTAAGAATCAATACTGCTCCATTCTAGTTAGGATTATTAGGATTTTTATAGGACAGTATAGCTGACATTTTTAGATTTAGGTTTTTGCGTACACTCTTGCAGAAATTACACAATGGAAAAGATTATATTGATTGCTGTTTTTGTTAAAAATAAATTAATCAAAATAACTTGCAGTGTATGCCAATACTGCCATCTGCTGATAAGGTCATATATTGACATAACCAACTAATGGAAGAAAAAAAAAAAAAAAAAAAAATTAAACTTTTGAAAGATTTTCATAGAGCATTTTTATAAAGCACATGTAAAACACAAGAGTTATATTTATTATCAAATATTCTATGTATGATCAATTTTTTAAAATAATATTCTTGTACAACAAAATATATAATCTCTGACTCATAAGGAAAAAAATGCAATCATGAGCCAATATTTTGAATATTTTGTTGATTCTCATGTGGATTTTAATACAAATTAAATTCTTTGACCCATAGATTTAATTGCTGATAAATAATGTTTACTGGCTATGCAACTGAGACACGTGTATGTCTTTCCAGAAGAAACGCTTTAACGGTCTTTGCTCTGTAGCAAGATGTATTCTTAACGTGACAAAATTGTTTCAGCATTGCCAAATCACTTTTTAACTGATGGAATGAGAAATATGTAAAATATTTCAATGACTTGTGTGTTTAATGTAGAGCTAATGAATGCCACTCCCCTGGTTGTTTAAAACGAACTCTCTTAACTGCACATTCATCTACGTATAGAGCATCTACAGATTTATTGAATAAGTCATTTAATGAATACAACATGTCTATTGTATTAAATATGATATTTTAGAATGTCTTGATTCGGTTCTTTAAATGGGACATAAAATGGAAAATGAACTTTTTTTCTCTCTTTTGCTTATTTAGATATTTATATTATATTATATTATATTATATTATATTATATTATATTATATTATATTATATTATATTATTTTATATTATATTATATTAGATATGCTTTTATTCATCCCTCATTGGGGAAATTTGGTGTTGCAGATAGCTGCATAGTATACACAGTATACATCAAACCAAAATAGAAAACACACACACACACGCAAACACACACACACACACACACACACACACACACACACACACACACACACACACACACACACACACACACACACACACACACACACACACACACCTATATTTACATATATATACAAACCAAAGATAATAGTGCAAGGGAGAAAAGATCTTTTGTCACTACCATCTCAAAAACTCAGAAAAAACACAACTCTTGCATTTTATGAGAGGCCGACTTAAATACATGAGTAAATTAATAAAAGAAATGGGAGCTGCTGCAGAATGGATGCAGATAGAATTTCACTGATATTCTAATAAGACTTCAGGAAATTATCTTATTAAAGCCAGAGCCTTGATAAGACTACATAAAAAGATTAAAAGATTTTCATATTGTACTCTGGCTAGATAAGAATAACTAATGATCTTGAAATCTAATTGTTTCATATCCTTTGGTGTAAATGTATAGCAAACAAATATATAAGTAAATACAATGTAGTCAGGTCACCTTAGCAGAAGCGGTTCTTTTCTTGAGCTGGAATATCAACTTTTAACCTTTAGAGGGCAGCAAACTGCACTTCTGTGTTTACGATAGTAGAAGAAGAAGCAGTTCGTACACGGAAGCAGAGCAGGAGTTGTGAAACCCTCCGATCTGTCGACTTCTGTTTGTCAATGCGGATTACGCCTCGAGTTGAAAGGAGCGATTAATTTAGACAGATTTAGGCTTCGTCGGTGTGCGTATCCAGAGGACACAATGAAAGTAGCTTTTCTGGCACTTTCCATATTTCTGTGCTGCTGCCTGGTCACAGGTAAATACAGCTTTGTATCGTTTTAATTAGCCTTTCATTGTTGTAAGAACCACAGCGTTTTCTGTAATTCATGTTAGCTCATTTAGCTAGTAACCAACAGTTATATTTTAGGAGCAACACTTCCTGTAATCGTTTAATGTCCATTTATCATTGAATTAATATTAGTTTAATTCTAGAGCACTACCAGTAGACAACGTAATTGGAAAAATACACTATTAAAAACACAACAAAACACACCTGTAACTATAGGCATGTCAACTGTCAGTGACATGAGGCCTGGGTCGGCTGGTCCTTAACTTAGCCTGTTTGGTAATCCAGCCTTAGGCTGAAAATCTTAGCTACAGTGTACATCATATTTGTTCATAGCAACACATTTAATGCATTCAAGAGGTATACCTTTTAAAAATCCTGTTAGAGACGCGCTGTAGCTTCTAGACATTTATAGTAAGTATAATGTTTACTTTCTGGCGATATTATCAAAAAAGAACTCAAGAGGAAGTTGCGTGTTATGAGCGATTATTAAGCTTGTAAAACAGACTAGGTTGCATACTTCAAATCTGTTTTCCAGGAAGCAAACACTGTTTCTTGCCTATAGTGTTGTTCCAAGAGCATGTGATCTAATAGTCTAAACTAGAAGTCTTCAACAGGGAGTGCTTGACCTCAGAGGGTCTGCACAAGTGCTGCTGGGGCGTTTTGAATTTTTTTATTTTTTTGTTAAGATAACCTTCCCCCCTTAGATTGATGTTCTCTTGCTTTATTTGTACTTAACTGTTACTTTTCTTATTCACAGTGCAAATGCGACCCAATCAGAAATCAACAGACCCACCAACAAAGACCCAAAATGTGACAGAATCACCTAAAGATCCTACAGATAATCAGCCTGGAAAGTCTACACAGTCTGAAGTAAAAACCACTAAGAAACCAGCAGACCCACCAACAAAGGCCCAAAATGTGACAGAATCACCTAAAGATCCCACAGATAGTCAGCCTGGAAAGTCTACACAGTCTGAAGTAAAAACCACTAAGAAACCAGCAGACCCACCAACAAAGGCCCAAAATGTGACAGAATCACCTAAAGATCCCACAGATAGTCAGCCTGGAAATTCTACACAGTCTGAAGTAAACACCACTAAGAAACCAGCAGACCCACCAACAAAGGCCCAAAATGTGACAGAATCACCTAAAGATCCTACAGATAATCAGCCTGGAAAGTCTGCACAGTCTGAAGTAGATGCCAGTAAGGAACCTGGTGGCAATGCCAGTGAAGATATGACTGAAAACCAAGAACATTCAAATGAAATCGTGGAGGAGGAAAGCGGTCATTTCTTTGCTTACCTTGTTTCCACTGCTGTGTTGGTGGCAGTGCTTTACATCGCTCACCACAACAAGCGCAAGGTACTTAAAGCGTCCTTTCTAAACATTTTACAAGCATTCTTGTATTTTTGGTTCATATGCTCATGAAAATAAGGACAAAAGAAATCTCACGAAACTCAAAATTTACAAGGCTAGTTTTGTTGCAGACTTGTCTCCATTATGTACACTGAAATAATTGGATTTACTAAACAGCTTAATGGTTAAGTGCAAACAAAATGTATAAAAAAATAAAACATTTCCTACTCAAAACTATCTTAAAGGGATTATTTAGCATTTTAGAAAATGTGCTTATTTGTTTTGTTCCAAATGAGACAATCAATGCCACCGTGAGATAGAGCATCTAGTGTGTAGTTGGTTAGGTTAGAAACAGGAAACCGGAGCAAAATCCCATTTAGTAACAAGTATACAGCACAGTAAGCTACTCTTTGTAGAGCAAAATGAAGCTTGCTAGCTCCAGGTGGTAGCTTTATATTCACTGCATTGATTTGAGAAATTTCTCTCTGAGCTTTCAAAGATTTACATTCCCCCTCTTAGTGGCCTGTTAATGATTACTAATCATATATATATATATATATATATATATATATATATATATATATATATATATATATATTATACTTATTTATTTATGTTTATTGGTTTGTTTGTCTCTTCCAGATAATAGCCTTTGTTTTGGAAGGAAAGAAAACCAGATCCACACGCCGGCCTAAATCCTCAGACTACCAGAAGCTGGAACAGCATGCAAGTTTCAGATATATATAAAAAATCATAAGTTTTTCATGGCATATTTTGTGACCTTAAATGTTTTTGTTGTCTTCCAGCTGTGATCTCATTCAGCAGCAAGCTCTAAAGTCATTGGCTGGAGAAGCTGAACATGCTGTTGCTTGAGAAGGGCAGTGGATACTCGTGTTGGATGTCTTTGGTGTACATTACATTAAGTTCACCCTGTGTTAAATGGACATTTTGGTCTTTCGTACCTTTAGATGTTTATTGCATGACTATGCAGATGACACTGTTGCCTTATTGAGACAGTTAGAGAAATGAAGGAAAAGTAAGCATGCAGTTTTTGCACTTCGTGTTTCCACTTATAAGGCAATCTGGCCAGCCTAAGCTCCTGACTCAGGATATTTCTGTAGCTAAGAAGCTGTTTTGATTGCTGTCTTGTGAAGAGCAGTAGAAATTGCAATGTGTACTTAAATAAGCCATGTTAGTGTAATTTATTTCTGTAAATGCATATTGATTTATCAACAACTGTGTTCTGAAAAAGTCAGTGTGTTGTCATTAGCGTTGTTATTTTTCTGTATAGTTGCCCAAAATGTCTGGACAGTTAGTCCCATTTTTGCTTCAATTATTTTAATTTGAACCACTTCATGTGTTGGAACTCCAATCTTAAATGTTAAATATTTCTGTGAGAGGTCGTTGCTTTGACTGCTAGGAGTGCACTATTAGTATGAAATAGCTTTTTATGGAAATGACCACTAATAGACAAGATTTAACATATGAAATGTTTCTCATGAATAGATGTGCGTTTATGTTCAGAGATGACTGAACTGTGCCAAATTGTGAATTATTACTGTGTCTCAGTTTGTGGCTATTGTGTCGTGCCTGTTTCTGTTAAATTTATTCTTGAAGATGGTGGACAAAGAGCTGGATCTGTAAAAATAAACTGAACCTTCCTGCTTCTTGGCAAGACTAAGTCTATATTATGTAAAACTGTGTGTGTGTATATATATATATATATATATATATATATATATATATACACGCACTTTTTACATATATATAAAAATTCTACAAATGCAATGGGCATATTTGATGATTGAGTTTTAAACATTTTTGTTGTATTTGCTTTAATTTTTTGGGAGTGACTAAACATTGCACATGCTGAATGGTTGAGGCTTATCCTTAAATAAAAGAGCTTTCTACTTTTTCTCATGTGAATTGAATTTTGCTTAAGTGCTTATAAATTCACAGCTGCTGTAGTGATTTAAAGTCCAAATTATGTAGGGATATAATGAGGCAGAAGCAATGCAACACTGGACGGATCAGTGTTAACATCACCTGCTTTTTGGGAGTCAAGTCTTAACACCTTGAACGCATTGGGGCGTAGAATTGGGTAGGAAATGTCGCTGCCATCATGAAGTCCCAACTTCTCCCTGCCACCTTCCATCATACAAACAGCTGTGTTTAAGTTCCGCCTTAGAACCCATTTCGCAGTTCTGATTGGCTCTGCGCTTTTGTTTCTTGCTAACGTGATTAGCTGTCCCTGCTGTCACTCATTCTTTTAAAAACGCTAGGTGCGCTAGCATGAGCGGAGCTTACGGGGGTTCGCGGTTGTGTCGACAAATGTCAGGAACAAAGAAAAGGAAGGCAGACATCAGGAGTAATTTTAGAATGAGTCAACAAAAGTGTTTAAGTCACAAAGAACTTATTACTGAGTCATTAATGGCAATGACAGTCACACAACTGTGTTTTTAAAGCAAACATTGTGTTATTTTGTCAGGTGACAGAGTCAAACTTGCCAGGCAATTCAGAGGAGGTAATGCAGATAGGCAGGGACACGGTCAGGGCAGCAGGTAAGCTTTACTAGCCTATAAGTAATTCAAACTTAACCCCTCATTATAATATGGTTGAGGAAGTGTTTACCTGGCCATAACATTCTATTGTACAAACTATAAGATATTTTTGTTTGATACTGATCCCGTCAAAAATAGGACCACCAATGAAACATTTTTTTTAAATTAAAAACAATAATAATGATGTAAACATTAACATTCCCTCCAATATTCCAAATTATATGCAACTGCAAGGAGTCAAAATGACTGCATGGATTTTTTTTCAAATTATTACAAGTAGGCTAAATGAAAGTAGATGAATGTCTTCAAAGTATAACATTACAGTAACAATTTATTAAGGTGATTCTATTTAGTAAGAAAAATAAAAAATCTTTATGCTGATCACTAAATAGAACGTTTTAGATTATACAATTTTAGCTGGTTAGATTTTCTTTTGTTTTAAATGACATATTGCAAACAAACATGGAAATATATAGATATATCTATATCTATATACATCTTTCAGGGTCCTCTGGGCCGTGTTTATGTCCTTAGCAATGTCAAGACCAAACCTACACCCTTAACATGAGGTCTTTCTATATATATATATATATATAAAAAAAAAACTTTTCCTTGTTAATGTTACTTCATTGCACAAATTAAGGCATAATTTTATGCTAGAAAGCAGTTTTTAATTCAGATTAAACCATTTTTTATTCTGTGCTCCACAAACAGTTTAGGGAAAGATGTGTGATTTCATTAGCTTAAGTTTAAAGCCAAATTAGGCCCAAGTGGAAACCTAAAATTGTCACATGTTGAACCCCTAACCATATATTTTACAGAGAAAATACACAACAATAAGCAAATGTTTTTTTTAATGGAAAAAAAGCACACATAAACAAATTAATATACATGGGTACTTTTGAACATCTTCTAACTTGGAGAAGATTTTTAGATACAATTATAAACTTTATGAAATTCCCACACTGCTCACTATGAGGCTATTGAAGCTCCGAGGGGACACATTCCTGTCATTCCTTGACAATGAAGTTGCTTATGGATAACGCGAGCAGACGTCAGCACAATTTATTATCAATACACACAAATGTCTCTTCACAGAGGCACCATATTCCGGGTCTCCTCTTCATAAATGTCAGGTATCTCTCCTATGCAAGAGGACACCATGCGGACAGAGTTGCATCCACGAAGCTGCGTCTCATACTGGACGAGCTGCTTCCAGAACCCATTATTCGGCCTCACAATGGGACGACAGTTCTTCACCCAGTTGTGGGCCTCCAAGAGGGTCGCCCCGCGGTGCTTCATCAAGTAAGCCATGCACAGGGCGGCGGAGCGGCTCACACCGGCGTTACAGTGCACCAACGTGCGGCCGCGGCGCTCAGCTGTAACCTGTATTGTGTCTGCGACATCGTCAAAGTGGTCCCTGAGAGGAGACCACGGGGAGTCAGAGACCGGGATGTGGATGTACTCTATCCCCGGAGGAGGAGAGCAGCTTTTGGTCTCAGTAACGTTGATGATGCAGGTTATGCCGTTCATCGTCACCTGGCAAGGGTCGTTAGCCGCTCTGACATTACTCAGATAGAGATGTTCGGTGATTCGGCACAAGCCTGACAAACCCGACAGATGCATAAATGCCAAGAAACCTCACCGTTGTTTCGTTTCTTGCGTTGCAGAATTGCGCCAATGAAACATACAAACCATATTGAAACAGTCAGAAGTATGGCAGCCGAAGAAGGCCAATTTTGTGTGAGCGCAAATGCTTGTCGCCCCCAGCTGGATGTTGTTTTTAGCATCAGCAATTCATTGTAAGAAGAAAGATATTAAGATTTTAATTTTCAGTGTCAAAACTGAGCTATAACAACAAATGTGTTGCTGGCCCATGCTGTACATTTGCATTAATAAGTCAAAATCAGCAGATGGAGGTGCATAAAATTGGCTGTTTGTGGCCTGATTGTTGAGAAGATTAACACTGGACCCATCAGATCAATCTATCACCTGCACATAAAGCACCATTAGACCATAAATAATAAAATTAGAAATAGTGGCTTACATCACAAGTGGTGTAGATTGGACTGTTACATTTCATTTATGCTTGATCCATATCACAAAATGCACACAACAGCCATATTGTCTCTTTTAAAAATTTTAGAGATAGAATAAGATATGTTTTTTTTATGGAAGCTAGTGCCTTGTGAAGCTCGTTTACTGTGCTCTGTCGCCAGTGTGAAGGGCTAGTCTGCTGTACAGTCACTGTAATAACCCCCAGAAAATTCACACCTTCCTCTTCTTTTTGTCTCCCTCTTTTTATTTATTTATTTTCGTGCAGTTATTTTTCTTTCTTTACTAAAACAGAACTTACAGAAACTCTTTTGCACGTTTTGTGAAGCTGCTCTCAGTTTTCCTCAACATATCTGTTTTGGTTTATTGTTACAGTATTCTGTATTTTCTCAGCTTATTAAATTTCATTCAGCTGCTCTACTGCAGAGACTTTAACGGCAGCTTACACTTTTCCTGCGCTTGTATTTTGAGTAGATTTATCATTATTTTATTTACAGATCTTCTATCTATGTTAAGACAAATGGTGAAATGGTGAAATTTCTTTGGATATGATAATCTTGAAGTGAGTCTTACTTGGCCAAGACAAGAAGCAGAACGAAATAAATGTTATTTAGCTGGAAAAAAAATCGGTTGATGATTAAGACAGACAAATAACATTAAGTTGCGGCACATATATGTGGTGCGTCTTGATTGGAGGTGGTTGCAGTGCTTTAACTGGTGGTGCCTGCACACGGTTCTCGGTTGCCCAGGAAACACAGATGGTGGATAAAGGGGGCGCATACAAAGGACCATAAACCTGTGGCAGCAGCTGGAGACCGAGACCGCTGATTAATTGAGGTATGCGCAGCTCCACAATCAAAGAAGCCACTGTTGTCTTTAATATCTTCAGGTTATTTCTTTTGTGTCGCGGCTTCCGTGTCCACTTTATCTCGCTTTCCCTGAACTAGACTCCCCGTCAGTGCGCAGCTGTTGTTGGCACTCCCACATCTGCTTGTCTCCGCTCGGCAGCCATGAACAGGACGCTCAGCGTTAATGGACTCTGTCCGAGGAGCGACCAATCTTCCACCGCAGGCACAATCACTGAGATCAGTCGATGGGTAGAAACATGTCGAGCGTCTTGCCCCTTAGGATGGAAGAAGGAGGAGGAAAAGACGAAGAAGCGGCGAGGTTTTCGCATATGATGCTGTGGTACAGGTGCGTGGAACCTGCGGTAAGGAGAAAAAAAATCAGAATTCCAATTATATTCTTATTTATTCAACTTTTTTTTTTATTACCGCGATAATAAAACTCTTTCAATTAGACTGAGACTGACTGTTAGATTTTTTTTATCCACATATTTCCTTAATGCAGAGGAGGGCCTGCAATTCTTTTCCCAATCCAGCAACCGTGGAGGGTTTATGTAGATACGGTTATTTACAGTAAAGCTATTTCTGATGTTGCTGTAGGCATTGCTGCATAAACAGTAAACAAAGACCTGCCTAGTCTGTCATAAGCAGGCGTAAGCACAACACAATCTGTTCTCACCATACCATTTGATTTGATTTTCCAAAGCTGTTCTTATGCTATTATAACACAAAGTATGACACTACAACAAAAATGTGAAGTAAATAGGTTCCATCAACACAAACTGAAGTACATTTATCTGGATTTGGTTTCTAGGTAACTATGTGGTGAGTGTTGCATGGATTGGATTCATCTCCAGAGCAGCTGACAGGACATCAACCTGGACCCTGGGATGATCCAACAGCAGGACAGGTTATGTGTACAGGCTGGATTGTCTATGTTAAAATCATCAGGAAATTATTTATTTATTGTTTAAAATTGATTAGAAAATATCATATGTTATCTCTGAAGTAATGTGAACGAGTTTTACTTGTTTCAGTTGAAACAGAAAGAAGTAAGGCAAAATGATAAATTGCAAAAAGCCCGATCCCTTTAGACATGCTGGGAACACAGTTGAGTTGTGTCCCACTTTTCTGCTGCTTTGTGTTATGTGTTCCTCTCCAGTTACACTGATGGAAAAGCAGACTGGGGCTTGACAGGACCTCATTGTACCTCTGGTGGGATCACTTCATCGCCTTTTGCTGTGCTGCTTTCAGTGACTGGTACAGGGTCTATCAGATTTACACCACTGTGACTTTTATTTCCCTCATATTCACTTTACACTCCACCCTGTGACTAGTTATATAAGTCTAGATGAATATAAACTGCAGAGCCAGTTTTTATGGACTCTGTTTCTCTCTAGCCCTCATGCAGCATCCGTCTATGTGTTTGTGTTTAGCTTCTGAGCGGGTAGAAGAAGCAGATAAATGGCAAACTGGTTAGTTGTTTGTTAAATCACTGACATATTTTTCATTTTAAGCTGCTCTCCAGGATTGAAGTTGAGAAGGTAGATAAACCAACCTCAATGCAGACCATGATGAAATCTGATTAGCATAATCTGCTTCTCAGATTCAACTTTATGCCAGATTATCCCCCCAAAAAATATTTTGCATATTAGAGCAAAATAAGGTTATATATTTTAAGAGCATATTTAGTAAAAAAGACCAACAGGAAAATGTTTGTTTGGTTTTGAAAAGGTAACAAAAACAATCATTCACTGTAACTGCATGTTTCTCTTGCAGTGACTGACGCATGGTGCCATTTCTGCCGTCCTGCAGTTTCAAAAGGAAGAAAATCCATCTTACAGTGTTTCCCCACCAAGACACAGCTTCTGCTGCTTCTGTGTATGAGAGGAAAGAGATAATAATGCTGCCAATGCTTTGTAGCCATTGTCCTTGTGATCAGATTTAACAAGAGGATATTTTTTGAAAGGTACTCAGTCATTTGCTGCAGAGCTGTTTGTATGTCTTGTACCTTTATCCTCTCCCTGTTACATTTTTATACTAAAAATGGGCTGTTGCCATTGAGCAATTGTTTTGTTCAGATGACCTCTCTACTCTTTTACAAGTTACTATTTTGAACAATTTGACCACTTCTCCCTGTATAAGACAAACTTCACTAGAAGTTGTGTTTCACCAACGCTATCTTTAGTCTGTTTTTCAATGAAAACTAGCACGTAACAATGCCAGATCCAGACCTGGAAGAGCTTGTCTAAAGACAAAAATATTATGTTGGAGAGTGTGTGAGAGTGACTGGTTTTCTCGCCTTCTAATGATGTGTAATTTACACATTTTTGTTTGCTGTGAAACCGCTTATGTTCAGTGAGATACCGACTATTTTTATTCTCCAATTCACAACATGTTTTGTAGTGTGTTTGTGTATGTGTTGCGTGTGAGGGTGTCTGTGTGAGTGCATGTGTGTCTATGCATGTGCTCCATTTGTGATGGGTTTGTACTCGTATGTGTGCATGCGTGTCACATTACGTTGGATAAAATGTATCTGTAATGGGCCTGCAGCTAGAGCTTCAATTCTTTCAGTCACTGAATGTACCAGATAAGGGACAAAACGTTATTTACTGATGATTCTTAGCATTTGTTACAACCTCATTGAAGCAGAAGTTACACTTGTGATTTCAAGGATGTCATTAGAAATTAGGGGTGTGCAGTTTTCTAAATGATGCCTGCTACCATAAATTAAACTGTCCTAATGCCAGCAACTCCATCATTTAACACTTAAGCAAAATTACAGCAAATGCTAATAATTATGTGTAAATAGCCTTTTACCCAGGTCTGGTTTGTACTAACAGTATCTGACTAATATCTAACTACTAATGTCTGCTAACAGTTGAAGGATTACTAACCTGTGTTAAGAATGTTGATGGCTTGCATTTCTAACCCCTGACTAACCCTCTGAGGCACACACTCCTCTTACATGATCCTGCAATCCTTCTTGTAGAAATGCCTGTTTAGATGAATTATTCAAGAGGAAAGCAACCGAAAGACGTGTTGGAATGAGCATGTGAAGAAGGGTTTCAGGGGCTGGGAAAGTTATTAACCACAGAGGGAAAAACAGCTGGTGACAAAACTGACTGAGTTGACCACATACTGAATAATAATGTGTGTATAACAATTTACATAAATTCTAAGTCCGGCTTAATCTCAAAAAATGAAGTCACATCCTTTAGGAACGAGTTTATTGTCTCTGAACATGCTCTGTGTGGTCAACCTCTGGAGATGAGTGCCTGGCTTGCTGTCACCACAGGAAGTGCAGAGTGACATCAGCCACGCAAACCTCAGCTCTAATACTAACCCTTTCTGGTGTTTATACTAACCATGGCGAGCCTGTAAAGGTTCACCTGTTAGTCCCACTAACATCTCGCTGTTGTTTGATTAGCTCTAAGAAGACTAAGCATGCCTTGTAGAACTAGTGATGTTCATTAGGTTGCATCACATGGAGGCATTTGTCCAAAACATCTTCCAGTAGAACACGTTTGTGTTATTAATTGCTGGGTACTCCAACAAGGAACAAAACAAGTTTTGTCTCCTAAAACAGCACTCCTAGTTAACAGTTACTAACTTTCAGAAGCACTCTGCCAACTAACAAACTAACCTACTAATAAACTAACAAAAACTAACTACAATAACTAACTATGTGAGAATCAGTAAAGCACTCAGAAACTGAGGTGCTGCATCACTTATTGAATGTTTCTAAAACTTAATGACTTGCTTGAATGTGTGTTTGTGAAGGAAGTGTGTGTGTTCGAGGGAATGAAGTTTCTAGTCAAACAAGTCAGCGTCGGCTTTTGTTTTTGTCAACAATTATTGTGCATAGCAATGCAGATTATATCCCTCAGAGTAATTAAGGCATGTCACTACATTTAAAAACATTATTTAACCTTTATTTATACAGGCTTACCCATACATAAACCAAGGTGAACTTCAGAGTATGTTTAATATACAGCATTGAGCCTTGAATGTCTCAAATCAAACACTCTCAAATACAAGAAATGCAAATGGATATGACCATATTTATACTGCCTTGTTTAATTTATCACTTGTCTAAACATTGCACATTTTTATAATCTGTTTTGAAAGAAATAAAGCATTATTTTGGTGAATTGTTTTTTTTTTTGAGCTACATACAGGAAAAATATAATGGATGCAGGGAACAAACTGTCCACAACAACTTAATTTGAAGCAGAATTCTGTTCGGGAACACATTTTCTGGATTCAAAACATCAGCAGTTCTTTATTTCTTAATGTTAAAGTATAACATTTTGCTCTAACACGGTAAATATAATAAATATAAATACTGTCACAGTATCTGTTAACAGACATTGGTTAGCTAAAGCATCTGAACACACTTACACTTACACACACATTTGTTTAGGCATTTTTATAAAAACACTAGATTGACCTTAATTAACTGTTTAGCCCTAGCTTTAACTAGAATCAGTTCATTCCCAACCACCCTAGTAACCATTACTATAATTTCATGGCTCATATTTAACCGGGACCTTTAGGCCAAACTTTGGTACTAATGAGAAATACGGTCCCTGTAAAGTCAGTGCCACCCTTTAGTAACAGGGTTTCTGTAATTTCTTTTGAAGCCATTTCATTTGTCTTTAGAAAAAAACAAACTGTGCCTTGGATTTAAAGATATTTCAGTATAATTTCCTTAACATGTGTGTTTGTCTGGACATTTTATTCCAAAATGTAAAGAATCCACAGATACAAACAAGTTCTATCATTTGCATGCTTTGTATTTGTTAAATGCACTTAAAAACAGGTAATTGCTGATATAAGAGGATCCCTGTTTGTCACCACTGAATCAGTACAGAAACAAAAGCTGCATGTCAGGAATCTCAGAAGGTTTTCACAGAGTAACAGCAGGGGGCAGCAGATCCTCATCTTGAAGGATGTGGAGTTTTTTTTATTTGTGCAGTATTAGTCCAAGCTACTACTGGCTATTATGTTTTTTACCTGGTATTTCCAATAAGTGAACAGATATCTGTGTATTTGCTATGATTTTACACTAATTATTTAGGATATACAGATCCACTGCTATTAATATGTTTAATTAGGTAATAAGGTTTAATTAAAGCAGGTTTAAATCAGGAGTTTGTCAGTAAAACATTAGCAATGCCAGTGATAAGATTAATGGCTACGTTAATGGATACAAGGTCAGGGGAACTTTCTCTTGTCTTTTTTTTTTTGGGTCGGCAACCAAGTCTGTTGACATTAAATCCACTAGTGTCTCCCCTAGTATGGACAGTGAAGGTGACCAAATTGTTATTGTATTTGTTTATGAGAAAGACAAAAAACTAATTATCTGTTTAAAAATAAGTAATATGGACAATTATGGATATGGCAGTGTCTTCTTCTTCTTCTTCCCCTATTTGTGTCAGACAATCAGGGACCCACTCTGCAACCCTCTTAAGGGCGATGTGATCCAGATGATTGGGGGTTTCCAAAGGTAGGAGTAACAGGCCGGGGTCTTCATGGGTCATGTGGTAATTCACCACAGAGCTTAGAGACCAGAGTCTTAACACACACAAAACCCCTAACAGAATGACGAGACTCCACTTAAAGTCTTAAATATCACACAAAGTCCAGTTCAAAGGCAGGTGTGGTGGAATGAAAACCATTAATCGGCTCAATGATGTCTTCTAGAGAGTTGTTTGTTTTGAAAACACACCAGCGTCCAGGTTTACGGGGACACCACAGACATTTGTGTTTTAGAGACAAAGAAGAAAAACACTGAATGCTGGCAACAAAAATTTCTACAAGTTCTCACTATTTCACCCCAAAAAATTTCCATTTTACTCCTCGTTTGGGTAAAATAAAGAATGTGACAACACTTTTTATATGTCTATGTGATTATGTGTGTGAACTGGAAGCAGCTCTCTGTAACCAGAGTTGCGATTACAGGGACGATGTTGACTGATATAACATTTCACTGCCTCCAACAGAACCTTTTTGGTGAGCTGTAAAATATAGTAAGGAAGAAGGAGAAGACGAAGTGAGCCCAGGAAGTATTTCTCTCTGTGGTGTTGTAATCAACAGTCCTCTGCCCTACACAGTTTAAAATAGTAAATCTGCTCAAAGACAGTTCAAGGTCTGGGTAGAGATTGGTTTTCCTGCCAGCGTATGTTTGTGTGTGTGTGTATTTGAGTGTGTCTCTGCTTTTGTAGTTCAAATAAATACATATGAATCAGGGAATTGTATTGTTGAAGCTTACTAATTTTAAGACACACATCTCATTCCAGCTTTCTTTTGTCAAAAGTAATTTTAACCTCCTGAAATCTAACACCTTCGTATGCAAATGAAGGGTCTAATAAAATTCACCCATGGTCGTCGTGCAGTAAAGCTGTTTTTCTTTTCCGAAAAACTACTTCCTGTTCAAAGGCAGTGCTGAGATTTAATACTTTTCAGTTCAAACTGATCCCAAATAGCCAGAAGGATTTTTAATTGTACACCAAATAGTCATGTCTTAAGAGGATAAAGATTAACCCATATATCATCTATATTTAGCTTATATGTGTAAATGTTAATGATGATTAATGCAAAGGTCTGTCTCGTTGCCACAGATGGATTTAAAAAAATACGCATTGCATTTAAAGTTGAGTTCTGTTTGTTAGATGTAATCTGTGCGATTGTAAAGAAATATCTTGATTTATGAGGTATGTCTATCCAATTTAGTTGCATATCTTTATATCGTAAAGTTTGCCATGGCAAATACACTAAGCTCAGTGGTTGTGGCCAGCGCTATTATTCTGGGCCCCAATAAAAGTATTGGAGAGCAGAAATGGAAGATGAGAGTGGTAAAATTTGGGTCAGGGGTTGTGGGTCTTTAAATGTACAATAGAAGCTTTAACACAAGGGCAGGGGGAGTTCAAGGAAATTGTTTGCAGACTTCTAAAATCTAGCTAATCTCTAGGAACTGTGCAATTACTGTTTTAACCAAGCTGTAAGTTCCTTGCAACGTCCAGTGACTGACATGTCTGATTGTCAGCAGAAATACAAACATGGTTTTACTATTTTAGAAAATCAGAAAGTGCAGGTCAGTGCTTCACTATATGTGACAAAGTTTCTTTTAATGCTTGTTGCAGATTTTAGTAATGCATGTAACGATACAGCCAGTTTCTTTACTTGTTCCATCTGATTCTTGCTTCATGCTACCTTGTTCTGCCTCTGAATGTTTAAACAATCTTCTGTTGAGCTATTCAAGACATGGTCTGCCACCATTAAACTATTTGACACATGATCCATTTGGTCATACCACCCCCCCCCTCCTCTCCATGTCGTTCTTCCATACACTTAGTCCTGTTAATAGTGTGAAAATGGTAATATTAAGTCAGAGACCTGGTAGTTCCTAAATGTCTTCCTTTTCTCTGCCTGCATCAGCCAACATTCAGACACTAGATAAGCGAGCATTCAGAGAGGGCCAATCTGTCCTGCTTGCTGGTGAGTGATGGACAGTAATTAAAAGTTAGCTAATAACCTCTTCACACCTGACATTTCAACAGGGAGGTGCTGGACACCATTATCTACATATAGATTAAACAGTGTAATTGGCAGAGAGATAGGGTTAGGAGGATCGCAGAAGGAAAGGAGGAAAAAAAAAAAGAAAAAAAAAGGCCAGGCCATCGCCAAACCATTAAGCAGAATATCTGAGTGACACTCTGATTTCGCTCCTCTTGCTAATGTAACAGGAATTGAGCTGAACTAAAATGCTAAATGAATGAAGCCTAGCTCAGTGTGGTTATTACCAGGGCAAACATCGGCCATGGAAAATAGCTTTAATTTCATAATAATTGCTAGATGGACGTGACTCATTAGAGACACAATATGAGAGCGAAGAGCGAGGGAGAAGGAGGGGAGGAAAGGAGGACATAAAAACCTCGCCTAAGGATAAATGCGGTTAGTTGGTTTGCTCCATTTGTGCTCCCACACACTGCCTTTTACACAAACTCACTGATAAGTGATAGTATGGACTGAAAATGGAGGGAATTAGCTGCAATGTCATTAACTAAAACATTCCTGAATGAGTTTCTGCAAAGGTTTCAAGTTCCCATAGCTGAACACTTTTACAGCTCCTGCTGGTTTCTTTTCAGCTCTAATAGGCTGTTATACACTGATTATATCATTTCAGTCAAAATTTATAATGACTGCACTAATGAAGTAATATTTTGCTTGAAAAGTAGCCACTTTCCTGGTCTTTGGAAACATCTGTTTTCTCCTATTGTCCAGTCCAGTGTCTACTTAGTGTTTTGCTACTTTTAACTGTTTGATAGCTTATTTTATATATATATATATCTATATATATATATATATATATATATATGTTTTTAGCTTAAATTTCTTTGAGGTAAAGAGATTTTGCTTTAATCTTACCTAGCATTATTAGTCTGGATTGAAAAACCAAAATTTATTATTGATTTCCATGGGGTGCAACATTGGTAAACCAAAAAAGTTTTGGCTTCAACTGGATAGACTTAAGAGGCACTTTGTTTTGTGTCTCAACAGTACTCTGGATACAATCTCATCGTATCAAATCAGCAGAAAACAAGAAAAAGGCTCGGATTGTCTCAATCAAATCAATGACTGTCTGCCCTCACACCATGCTACGACTGTTATTATGTTGTCTGGGAACCCTACTAAAATCCGCAATTTGTTCTCAAGTTTCCTTCAGACTGAAAGAACTTAGCATAGAGCTCATCTATGCTAAGCTCACAGGCAAACAATTAAAATTTACCTTAAACCCTGTCAGCTCACTTCTCTGTGTGTTACTCATTATTATTAATACTCTCTCAAGCTATGGAGGGTCATTTAGTCAAAGTGTAGAGGGCTTTTCATTATTGGCATGTTTTCACCACCTCAAATAGCAGTTTTATGCATCTTGACACAATAGCTTTAACTCAGTAGCTGTGTTGTTGTTGTATTGTTTGCTTGATATAATGAAAGTAATCTTTATTTCAAAATTAGCAGCAGGTTTTCTTCAACACAGAAAGTGTCATGCACACATTTTTAGATTATTTTAATTCATATAACATGTCTCAACTGTGGACGTGCTTTTCTTTTCATTGCAGCTGTTAAAGCTGTTAAAATAATTTACTTGAGATTTCTGGAAAACACTGCCACTATTTCCCATTAGAGGAATCAAAAGTTGGAAAAGAGGTGCACTCTACTCCACTAGATGTCCCCGTTGCTTTAGTCTAGAGGCTACAGTGTTGTGATTGGAGTGTGTATCTAAGCCAATCTGTCCATGAGTTGTCTTTCTAGTCCCTGGGTTCATCCATCATGTCCAGAGGTGCTAGTCTCTTTAAAACCAAACAAGAAAACATTTCTTTTTTCCCCCTGCTTCATCTTTCCTTTTCCCATTCTCATTCTCTACATTTTCCTCCTGTCTCCTTCTCTCTGTCTGTTTCTTTCTGTCCTTCTGCCTTCGATAAAAGGATCACTTTACTGTTTATACAAGAGGATTGGCGTTGTTAACAGGTGTAGGGTAATGGGATACCCATACTGGCAGACGAGCACAGAGAGGGTCGCACCCCTCCTCTTCCCATGCTCACACTCACACCCTCACCAGCCATACTCCTCTGATGGATTGCACCCACCATTCATCTAAATTATGTCACTGGCAATGAGCTATCAGTTCAATCTGGCCCAAACGAAGCAGTGGGTTTGTTTCTGTTGACACTTCCTCAGCACTCACTTCTCCTCCTGATTACTGTCAGGGTCTGTAGGAGTGAGGCAGCTCAGTCAGGCTTGGGGTCGGGTTTTCATTTTGCTGTGCGGTGTTGGCACGTGGGGTCTTATTTTCACTGCCACTTTACAGCTGTTCAGAAGCTGTTATCAGGCAGAGGATTTTGAATTCATCAACTATATATTGCTGTTACATGAACCCTGACATGCTGTAAATTTAGCACTTATTCCCTGAAACTTTACTCAAGGCGCAAATTAACTCACTATTATCATAAAAAGTCGTTTAACTGTAAAGGTCACCCTGCAGGTCTGGTTGACAACTAGACCAAAGTTAATCATGGCGGAGAAATCAGTCCTGTTTGACATCAGAGTTCAAATAGGCCATTATGACTGTGTAAACAGAAAGGTGTTCTTTCACTCCAGCGATCTTAATCCAGTCCAGCCATGTTGGATCCCGTGTTTGTCTTTTCTTCCAAACTTCTCGGAGCACCCCATCTTTCCCTCCTCCTTGTGTTTAATTCCTTTTTCTCCTGGCTTTCCTTACAAATACTCCCAGCTGCATAACAGATGTTAAATACCTTTCTTTCTTTTTCTTTCTTTCTTTCTTTCTTTCTTTCTTTCTTTCTTTCTTTCTTTCTTTCTTTCTTTCTTTCTTTCTGTCTTTCTTTCTTTCTTTCTTTCACTGATGGCAACTTTGGTGACTAAATTCATAATTCTGTCGACAGAGCCAACGTGAGACACCAGCTTAACCATGATGACCATACAAGCTGTAATATCATTTACATTTAAAACAACTCCGTTTTATTTCACTCAATCATCCTACTAATTTGCAGCAAGTCTCGAGGAATTCCACCCTTGTCAAGTTGAGGCTTTTGGCAATTGGCGGTGGACCACAGGGACACTGGAAAGGTCCAACAGTGAAAGTGTAAACATTACAAATTCTGAAAAGTTAGTCGTCTTCCTCTCATTGAGTAAAATTCCAGGGACAAAGTTTGATTCATCAAACACATTCCTAAAGATAATTATATGACCATGTGTGCATATGGATTGATTCATTCAAATGTGATCATTTGAGGTAAAATTCTCCTTTTTCCTAGACTAACAAACACCCCATGGTTAAGACTTCTTAACCAGCTGGAGGCGGAGAACAGAAAATCAGTATATTGAGATTAGAGGAACTGAAGAGAATGTACCCACATTACATTGTTTTTGTGATTTGCTGCTTAATTGAGCCTATCTAACAAGTTGTTGGCTTGTTGTTTCAGATAAATAACCCAATAAATGCTCCCCAGATTACATTACTGCAGTTGTAAAATGTGAGCACGGAAAAAAAAAACAAAAAAACAAAAACTTGTGATTGTGCCTCTTCTATGCCCATTGTTGTTTTTTTTTTTAATTGAGTTCTTCACCCACAGAAGCCAAATATAGAGCTTTTACTGTGATAGAAATAATGTGCAATACTTTGTTTTTATATCTACACTCCCAAACATTTTAAAATGCACATTTTATCCATGTCTGACAGCAAGTTCACAAGCCTCACAAAAGAAAGCCCTTTCACAACATTTGCGTCATTCCTTTGATGTCGAGACATTATATGTCTTTCTAAAAACTCTACATCTGACGGGGTAGCGTGTCATCTCCTAAGAGAGAGGTACTTGACTGAAGTCACTGTGTAGACAGTACAAAGCCTTCACATTGGTCCATATTCATGAAGGTGTAGCTATTACTGACATATTTTCTTATGGGAACAAATCACCAGTGGGATGCTGCAGTATAGCCTTAAGTCTCTGGAGCTTTGTCACATTCAGCTGATCTTAGTCCAGTCACTGTGTTGTGTCTGTTGTTTGGATATGTTCTTATAGATTATACAATTTCTGGCCCCTCCCTTTATGAGAGCCACTGGGTGGATGGTAACATATGAAGGAGAGCTGGCTGGTTGGCAGGGAATAAGATGTGTGGTGAAGAAGTTATAAAGAAAAAGAGTTTGAAAGAAAGTTATTTGAAAAAAAAATAAAGAAACAAACAGAGTATGACACATGAGAAAGCATCTGTTATGACATGTTTACACTTTGCATTTGTTCTCAGTGCTTCCTGAGTTCAAAAAGCTGATGATCTATTGGTAAAAACGTGCAAAAGTCCATTTATTCTATTCTATTCTATTCTATTCTATTCTATTCTATTCTATTCTATTCTACAGTCATTTAGCAGACGCTTTTATCCAAAGTGACTTACATTTCAGATTAAGAACAACACAAGCATGAATTCAAACAAGATGGGATGTCATAATTAAGTGATAGTCAGACTGCTTTGAGTCCAGTTGGGACCCAGGTTGCTGTCATGTAGTGCTAGAGGCAGTGCATATATATATATATATATATATATATATATTATATATATATATATATATATAATATATATATATATATATATATATATATATATATATGTATGTATATTTTTTTAAGTCATTTTGTTTAAATACAAGATCACGATTTCATCACACAATATCATCTTGGGCATAAGTGCACACAGCTTCTTCAGTACTTGGTTGAGCCAAAGAGCTGGACAAATCTTTCTAATTCATTTAGTTAAACTAAGTGTGGAAATGCTCCTTAAACAACTGAGTCTTTAGCTTGCTCTTAAAAGTGGATAAGGACTCTGCGGATCGGACGGAGTTTGGTAGATCGTTCCACCACTGGGGAACAACAGAGGAGGAGAGTCTAGCTACTGATTTTGCGCCACGTTGTGGTGGGAGCACTAGGCGTCTTTTGCTGGCAGAGCGTAACTGTCGAGAGGGAGTGTAGCTCTGGATTAAGGAGTGAAGGTAGACCGGAGCCGTTTGGGTTATTGTCTTGTAAGCCAGAAGCAGAGCTTTGAATTTGATGCGTGCTGCAACTGGAAGCCAGTGGAGAGCGATTAGCAGCGGAGTGACATGAGCTCTTTTGGGCTGGTTGAAGACCAGACATGCTGCTGCGTCCTGGATCATCTGCAGAGGTTTAACTGAGCATGCAGGCAGGCCAGCCAGTAAGGAGTTGCAGTAGTCAATGCGTGAAATGACCAGAGCCTGGATGGACCAGGAGCTGGGTCGTGTGTTCAGTCAGGTAGGGTCTGATCCTCCTGATGTTGTAGAGAGAAAATCGGCAAGACCGGGAAAACGAGGCAACATGGTTCTTAAAGGTCAGCTGGTTGTCTACCATGACACCAAGATTCCTGGCAGAAGACGTAGGCACTAGTGTGATTGAGTCAAGCTGCACACTTATCTGTGGAGGTAAAGAAGGATTGGCTGGAAAGACAATAAGCTCAGTCATGGACAGATTTAGCTGAAGGTGGCGATCCTTCATCCATGCGGAGATATCAGCAAGGCATGCTGATATTCGCATTGAGACGGTTGTGTCGTCAGGTGGGAAAGGAAAAGCTGAGTGTCATCTGCATAGCAGTGGTAGGAGAAACCATGAGAGCTAATGACTGCACCGAGTGAGGAGGTGTATAGTGAAAAAGAGAAGAGGGCCAAGCACCGAGCCCTGAGGCACCCCTGTTGTCAGCCCATGTGATCTGGACATTCCCCCTTGCCAAGATACTTTGAATGAATTTATGGCCTGAAATAAGCAGATAAACCCACACTTTGTACCAGATTATGCATATAGTTCCTCCTCTAGTTCACAGTGTTATACAAACTGCCATGCTTAGACTCAGGTATCACATTTGGGTCCAGATCAAGGTAGTTTTTGATCAGTGCTGGGGTCCTGTGTACACCTTGATGTCTGTTGTTTTATGGCTCATTCAAGCTCCCTTACATACGTAAATATGAAGGTCTGCTTCAAATGTTGTCATCATAGACTATAAAAAGGATGGATGGAGCCTCCCTGACGTCACTTGTAGGTTTCTGAAGAGCAAACGTGAAGCTTTTTGGGCGTTTCCCACCATCGCCATCTTGGCAGTGTCATGCCTGCTGTTGCTACCGGAAAATAAAAAAATGGGCAACGTGGCGAAGCTGAGAGGGGGGACCGTGAACGTGGGGGTGGATGATTGACATCTATCAAACACCGAGCTACCTGTAGCTAAGCGCTAACTGAGCCAACTCGGATCTAACGTGAGCTGGATACTGGATACCTGTCAATCAAAAGGACACACCCCTAATTATGCTGAATTTCAAGATTAAGTAACATCCAAACAGATGAGTTAGAAAAAAATTCACCTCCCTCACAGTTGTCATGAAGGTAAACTTGACCTATTAATCCTAAAATGAAGTGAACTGCAATTTTTTTGCACTTCTGCATAGGCTTCACATTTCACTGCCAGAGGTTGCTGCTGGGTTGTCATACATCGCCTCCCTCTTACTTCCACGTGTCTTTTACGTTGCCATGGTTATTAAGTCAGCTCATCCATAAGGAGCAGTACTAAGTTCAGAGTTCACGTCTGCGTTCTGACGTCAGCTTCAGACACCAATTGTTAGCTGTAATTCATCGCTATAAAGCTGCTTCCAACTGCCCAACATGTCTGACACACTGACACACAACCTTTCTTCCAAAGCTCCTGCCATCTCTACAGTTGTTGTCCTCATCTTCATCTACTTCTTCCTGTTCCTCTTCTTCTCTGGTTTGTTTGTTTTGCTGGTCACATGTCAGCTATTCTGCTTGACACTGTCCCTGCGGTTTCTGGTGGAATTGCTCCGTTTGCTGCGTCAAGCGATGGATCCCCAAGGCCCCCCAAAATGGACCAAATTACATGTGAAACAACTCAGGAGATGGATGAAAGTGTCCGTCCGTCTGTGTATCCGTCTTCTGCATTGCGCATAAATGGGCCTTTAGAGCTTGTTTAGGCTTGCACAGAGTCTTGCAAAGTGTCTGCATCATTCTCACCAAATGCAAAGTCAAGGATTTTGGGTATTCATCCATTGCAGACAGTCTTAAGGCCCAGTTATGCTCCCCTGACGTGCGTAAATGGGTATGTCCATTTCAAATGTCACTCCTCATGTGTCCCTTACGCCTGCATGGTTATTAGCCAATACATCCACCAGAGAGCAGTTCACCTCCAAGCTCTGACATCAGTTATATATCAAATATTTCGTTGGACCACCTTTAGATTTGATTACAGCATACATTCACTGTGGCATTGTTTTGATTAGCTTCTGCAGTGTCATCAAACTTATTTCCATCCAGTGTTGCATTAACTTTTCACCAAGATCTTGCATTGATGATGGGATATACTGTCCACTGTCAGAAAAACAACAGTAAACTGCACCAATGAATGATGAGCATTTAATCATGTTAACTCTTTAAAGCCTGACCTAAGAAAAAATGGGGAGAAATTTAAATTTTTTTTAAAAATTTGAAGTCTTTATTTGGCTCCTTAACAAAATGTAAAAGAATAATTAACAAAAATCATTTTTGTATATTTATGTTACTGTGTGATATGTCAAACTTATGGTAGTGCATTATTGCATTAATATTGTATCCACCAGGGGGCAGAAGACAAGTATCAGATTGTGGGCAACATAGTTTTTAGTCAAGTTTTTACCATAAAGGAATGCAAAAGGTCTCAGACTCAGAAATTGTATGTATCAAATATAATACATACTGCATTAAAGGATTTAAGGCTGATGAGAGAACTTTTCTGAGGTAAAATTGCTGTTGACCACTTCTTGTTTTTATTGTTGCAGCAAATATTAATTTTAACATATTATATTATATTATATTATATTATATTATATTATATTATATTATATTATATTATATTATATTATATTATATTATATTATATTATATTTATAGTAAACTGGCATCTAAATTATTAGCTGACAAAATGACACAATCATTTTGTTTAAATGAACATTATATTACGTTATGAATACAGGGATCCTGCTGTGACTGTTGTATTGAGTCTTCTGATGAGAGTAGGAGAGAGACTAGTAACTTATATTTGTATGTGAACGTCTGTCTATATAGAACAATGAGCTTTGGTGATTACATATCCTGTGTGTGTGTGTGTGTACTTGTGTGTGTGTGTGTCTGTGTCAGTGTGTGAGTGTGTGCACTTGCATGTGAACATACGTTTAAGTTCATTCTTTTTTCAGCTGATACTTCTACTTTTAGTTATGCAATTTTTTTCCTTTTGAATTTTTAATATTGATCTTAAATTTGGATCTTTAATTTGGATAACTGGTTAACGCAGGTGGACAAATGCTTCAGAACCAGTTCTACAGAGTCTCTTTTTGGACCGATCTAAAGTTGGACTTTTTATCTTATGCCATACAACCACAAGCCATTCACTGTCCATCCTCACCACCAGCCAAGCCGCGGGAGAGTCCACATCAGCAGAGCTGCCTGATCCAAACCTTCGGACCACCACATGCCAAATCTTCTGGTCTTCTTGGGATTCGTTCGGGATCTAAACCACTTGTGCCAACTTCCTAATTTGCCTGGGAGAGTCACCACAACGGTCGTAAGTCGGCTCGATCCAAACAGAACTGGACGAGTCCTGCTCGGATCAATTCTCTGCTCGTCTGCTCGAGGAATGGTTGGTGTGCTCTCCAGATTTGGCCTTGGTGAAGTAGTTCTACATCTTAGTTAAACTTCCAGCTTTAAACAAATGACATTCAGTTTTCCCTCTTTCTCTTTTAGGATTCAGAGATCTTTTTTTTTCAGTCTTAAACATTAGTTGAATTAACACCACAGGTTAATTAACTTTTGTTTAATTTCTTGAATACATTTCATTCATTCTGACACATTACATGATTTTGAAATAAGATTCTGGTTTGAACACCATATTCTGCATTTTACAATGTTTGATTCATTTTCCCATGCAAAGTCCTTTGTAAATATTTCCTTTTCATTTCTGCATGATTAGTTTAGTAATAAATATTTCATATTTATCCTAAACTGGTCTGGTTATTGTGAACTCCTCCTTTGAGTACAAAGCAAAGCATTTATTAGCGTCCCGAGACTGATTAATTGATAACTGATTGATTTCACTAGCTTGAATTAATTAATTAATTAAATTAATTAATTAAGTACTCTAATGGTGTCCACACAGCCGTTAGATTAGTATAAAGCTATATTTGTGGTGGTGCTCCTCGAGGTATAATCAATATTTGGACCAATAATTCATAATTTTATAAAAAATGATTAAAATTATTAATTTTATTATACATCTTTCATGTTTAATGACGCTAAATTGCTACATATGTGTCCAGTATTTGAGTTGGGATGACCTGGTATGACTTCCAGTCTGATCATTTGTCCCAGTCCAGCCCTCAACTGAGCTGTAAAAAAATAAAATAAATAAATAAAATAAAAAAGAAGTTTGCCACCAACTAAGTAACTGAGTAATTTAATCTATTATGACAGTTATTGGCGTACGCACTATGAGTTTAAATGTTTGCTTGATGTTGTTGACCAACTCCTGACTTTATCAAAAGTGCACAGCAGAGCATCTAAAACAGGCAATTGAAGAGATACAGCAAGTCCAATCATTCTGCCTTGTGATGCAAGAATCATGAAAAATGGCTGGTATAGAGGTTTCAACCATGGGCTGTGTCGCACACAAATTACAGCTGGCTATGGAAGAGGGATAGTACTCTAGTGCAGCATCACATACAATGTGGCTAAGACCAGGTAGTAAGTTGATCACTTCAAGCATTTACCACAGAACTATAGACATGGAATATGCCTATAAGTGCACAAATGTACTTATGCATGATAATGTAAGTATGATTATAATCAGTATCTGTTAATTAGCTGATGTAACAATGTATCTCTAGTTTGTTGTGCACATGAAGGAAGAGGCAAGAATTTCCTTGAGAAATGATAGTGGCAGATGCTCAGTTTTAAATGACTAGGATTGGTGTTATGGCAAGTATATTACATCAGAAAATCACCAGAGAGGAGAAGGATATTCCAGCAGAGAAGTTTTAGATTGTTAAGATAAATCATAGAGCCACTGTGTACCCTACATATTTCCTAATTTTACAACTTTAGTATTGAACACCTTCAAGATTCAATATGATGAATGCAATGGAACAGTTCCTCTGATTGTTTTACTTGTGTTTGTGGACACTATTCCTCCCTCTGCTAATGTTCTTCCTCCTGCATGATGACATTGAACAGATGCCGAGTCGTGCACACAAGGGAGTGAGGGTTAGCAACAAGTCAATAACCAAAACACAGCAGAGCAGTGAAGGTTATAGAGGTGTTGTGTGCATGCAGAATGCTAAATGCAAGTTTACCTGTGTGCATTAGTGTGCTTGCATAGCAAAAGCTTCTTTAGTCTGTTACGAGGCCGAGGTATTCCTCCTCTACCTCATTAGCACTGATTTACACCACAGCTAGGTGAAAGAAGGCAGGATGGACCTCCCCCCACCCCCACCCATGCCATTTACACATACACATGCACTCACTGCCCTGCAATCCTCCTTTTCTCCCTTTCTTTCTTTATCTCTCTCCTTCTCATTCTCCTGCCACGCACAGACAATGGGGCCCTGGAGAATACCGGCTTGTGCTGAATTATTCAAATCAGCAGTGGCAGCAAGCCGGAGAGCAAAGGAGAGAGGCAAGGAGGTAGAGGAGAAGGAAGGAGAGCTGAAAAAGTGAGAGAATGCAAGATGATGGGGGGAGGATTTGGAGGGAGAGAAACAGACAGAAATGGAGGATTGTAGCAGAGGTGAAACTCATTGTCTCTGCATGCAAATAGCCTTTTGCTCCTCTTTCCTTCCCTCTCCTCCTCATCTCCCTCTCTCTGAGTCACCCCCTGCCCTTCACTGCTTCATTAATACACATCTGTACCCCGGCCCTCCCCTCCACCTCTTTCCTCCACTCACTCCTAGTGAGGAAGAAGGGAGAAACAGACGAGGTGGGGTGTAGGTGACGGTGGTGGGGAGGGTGGGAGTCGAGAAGGAGCTCGACAGCAGCACGCTGTTGGCAGGGGTAGAATGCGCCGGTAATTAGCCAGCACCAGTACAAACGAAAAAACCCAGGAAGGAGAGAGGAGAAGAGTATGAGGGGAGGAAAAAAAAAAAAGTAAAGCTACTGAAAACAAGCCTCCTGCCAGGCTGAACTCCCCAGAGGCAAGACCTGGACATGACGGTGTGCAGTCTGGGAACAAAGGAAAGAGAGAAGAGCTGGAGGAAAGATGGGAGGCTGAAGAGTGGGCCCATGACAGCACCTGCAGAGATAGAGATTCTGATTTTGTATGTGTGTGTGTGTGTGTGTGCGCGCAGGTATTATTTTCTTGTATGCCTCTACACAATCACAATTTGCCTTTAGATGTATGGATGCTTTTAAATGTACATGTACAGGATTCCTATCTTAAACCTATGACTATTTGCTTTAAATTCAGAGTAATCTTTATCAAAATTACCAGCACATTTTTCACCGAAAGTCTGAATGTCTTAAATGCAGCACACCTTCATATTAATTTCCACTGATGCTGCAAAGCATGCAGACTTATAAAACAAACTAAAAACTACCAGAGGCCAAGGTCTAAATGAGTTTCAGGAGTTTAATACAAAATAACAAACACATCAATATGTTTAAATTAATCATGCTTTTTCTGAATTTACTTTAAGTGTCCAATTTGTTTGAGCTACTCTCTGATTATTCTTAACAATA
This sequence comes from Melanotaenia boesemani, assembly GCF_017639745.1. Taxonomy (NCBI): domain Eukaryota; kingdom Metazoa; phylum Chordata; class Actinopteri; order Atheriniformes; family Melanotaeniidae; genus Melanotaenia; species Melanotaenia boesemani. The sequence goes on from NC_055692.1 coordinate 23,919,240, forward strand.
TATAACAAAGTTTAACTGTTGGCAGTGCTTAAACAGCAGATGGAATCTTTTGGGGTCATAAACATTAGACTTCCCTCAATAACATGACATAAAAGAGGCTGCTCTACATCTACTGTCATTGATGGTGAGCAAACTTCCACCTAATGATGATACTCTGACCTGTCCTTCCTAATTTAGAAAGAGCTTTTATATTTTCCAGCAGTTTTTTTCTTCCTCTTTTTTCCCCTTTCCTTTTGCTGGATGCTTCACAAGCCACTTTAAATGGAGATTGTCTGTGTGTATGTGTGTGTGTGTGTGTTTTGCGTGTGTGAGTACATTCCAGAAAACTTGAACCCCACGCCCTTCCCAAGCCAAATTAGTGGGAGGACTTGGTTCATTAAATGATGAGTGAGGGGTATAAGCGAAGCAAAAATCACACACTGAGAGGATGTCACTAAGTTGTTTTTTTTCTTCTTAAAGAAAAAATGATGTCATTTGTCTTTTCTTTTGTACACTTTCATGGCATGCATGACTTTATATTCAGAGTTATTTTTTGGAGTCGTGTTCCAATCAACATTTTTTATATGCATTTGGAAATGTACATGGAAATGGTAAAATAAATAAATAAATAAATAGCAAGGAGTTGACAGAGGGATTGAAACACACGTTCTGAAATAACATAAATAGGAACTTATGACAAGAAAAAACAGTTGCTTCTTTTTCTAAATAAGAAATGCAGCACACTGTATACTTACTTACATAAAAGAATAATAAAAATGTACCCAATTAAAACAAAAAAATCCATTATTCCTAGCTCTCTTCAAGATTCAAGATTAACTTTATTGTCCCGCTAGGGGAAATTCATCTTGGGCTTTTACCCCAGCTGCATTCATGAAGTGCAGGACAACAATCAAATTTACACATTCACCATCAAACATACATCTTTCACAGGGTTTTGCTTCTGAGTAGAGATCGGTAACCTGCAACCTGATGGTGCTATGCAGCCTTATTTAGATGCTCTAAATTAGTTCTAAATCATATTGTGTGATGAAATCGTGACCTTGTATTTAAAAAAAGGACTTACAAAAAACAAAACGCAATATATATATATATATATATATATATATATATATATATATATATATATATATTTATATATATATATATATGCACTGCCTCTAGCACTACATGACAGTACCTGGGTCCAACTGGACTCACAGCAGTCTGACTACCACCTAATTATGATGTCCCATCTTGTTTGAATTCTTACTTGTGTTGTTCTTACTTCCAGATGTAAGTTTGGATAACAGCGTCTGCTAAATGACTGTAGAATAGAATAGAATAGAATAGAATAGAATAGAATAGAATAGAATAGAATAGAACAGAATAGCATTTCTGGTCTGGTTGGTGGTTTTTAGTTGTATTGACTGAAGCTCTGTGGTGACCTTTAATTGTTTCTATTTGGCTCCAAAGACCATCACCTCAGTTTTGTTTTTGTTTAACTGAAGAAAGGTCAGGCACATCCAGTCATTAATCTACTCTATGCATTTACCAAGAGCCTGTACAGGGTCTCGTTCTCCTGGTGACATTGTAATATATATCTGTGTTATCTTCTGCTTAGCTATGGTAACTAATTTTGTTTTTCTTTATGACCTGTGCCAGTGGGAGCATGGCCCATGGCATATGCTAAACAAAGGAGGCCCCAGGATGGAACCTTGGGGAACTCCACATGTAATTCTTGTCTGCTCAGATGTAAAGTTACCTATTGACAAAAGGTACTTTTTGTTCTCTAAAAATGTTTTAAACCAGTGTAGCACAGTGCCAGAGAGGCCCACCCAGTTCCCCAGTCATTTGAGTAATATATTGTGGTCAACTGTATCAAATGCAACCCTGAGCTCCAATAAGACTAAGACTCACATTTTTTCACTGTCTGTATTCAAACATTTGTCATTAATGACCTTGGTCAGAGCAGTCTCAGTGCTGTGGTCCTGTCTAAAACCTGACTGGAAGACATCATAGCAGCTGTTTTGTGTTAAAAAATAATTTAGCTGATGAAAAATTGCTTTTTTGATGATCGTACTTAGAAATGGAAGATTTGTGATTGGCCTGTAGTTGTTCATTTGTGTCCAGTTTAGATTGTCCCTTTTTAGCAGAGGCTTGATTACAGCTGTTTTTAGAAACTCTTGAAAGATGCTGGAAGTTCACAATCTGTAACGGATCTAGCTCCAGAGTCTTTGAGACCTTTTTAAAAAAACCTGTAGTGAGGATGTCCAAACAGCAAGAGGATGCGTTTAGCTGATGTAAGATGTCGCCCGGCTCTTTAATGGGATTAAACTGTTCCATGGACTTTAAACTGTTTTTCAATGGACACAGTATGTCTCTTGAACCTGCTGTTGATTAATCAACTGCTTGCCTGATAATCTGGATTTTGTCCGTAAAGAATTTGGCAAACTCATTGCAGGCTTTGGTTGAACAAGTTCAGGTGCTACTGACACAGGAAGGCTTGTTAACGTGTTGACAGTAGCAAATAAGGCACAAGCATTATCACAGTTTTTGCTAATAATGTCAGATAAATAGAACTTCCTTGCATTCCTCAGTTATAAACTATAAGAATGAAGTTTGTCTTTATACATGTTATCATAAACCTGTGGATTTGTTTTTCTCCATCTGTGCTCGGTTTTCCAACTCTCTCTTTTTTATTTTTCACCAGTGTGGAATTTCTCCATGGAGACTTTTTCTTTCCAGAGACAAACTTCACCTTAACAGGAGCAAAACATACATAATATTTAACATTTTAGCCTTAAAACTAGTGACAAGCTCATTGGCTGAACCCCCTGACAGGGCAGGTGTTAAAGAGAAGACCTGGTTAAACATCCCACTCATGTCTTAAGTTACACACCATTTTGTGATCACCTCCATTGAGACATTTGTGTAAACAGGAATTGTACTCTCAAAGAAAACACAATAATGATCAGACAGGCCCAAAACACACACAGTAACCTTGGGAAAGTTCAGACATTTCAAAATCAGTAAATCAGTAAATGTGTATGGGCTCTGTTATATGCTGAGTCAGCCCAAAGTTGTCCAGACTGTTACTAAGGTGTGTTGTCCCTTTGTCCTGAGGGCTGTCTACATGGATGTTAAAATCACCAACAGTAATTACACAATAAAAATCTACACAGATATTAGCCAGCAGTTCACTAAAACCATCATAAAATGCTAACCAGTGTCCGGGGGGCCTCTAAATATTTAGAAACATGACTCTGGAAGAGGCCTTCAGCTGAAGCTCAACATTTTCTAAGAGAAGGAAAACTTCCAAGAGATAACTGCTTACATTGAAATGATTCATGCTGGATTTATACTCATGCGTAAGGTCAGTTACGGCGTCACCGCTGTAAGCTCCGCGGAGGCTTGACAAGCACCTCTTCCAGATCTGACATGTAACAGGGTTACACAAAAGTACTCCCTTGTGATTGGTCAGTCTGTGGTTACGTGTTTCTGGATTTCTGCTAAAACTGATTAAAACCATAATGTAAATGCATTATTATTAGTTTTGTAGTGTTAAAAAAGACTTGAGATTTGTGATTCAAACCGTTTGTTTTGTGGTTAACTTTGGTCTGTGTTCTTTTATTTCTTTTGTTGTGAGTAACTTTGACATTGTCTGAATGCATGTGTTTATTAAGAATATAATTCAGAATAAATGAGCTCTAACCTGGGCAACACGTTAAAACCTATCTCCTCTCTGTGATCCAGATTGTTCAGTGTACTAGCTACATAGTGCTCTCTAGCCTGTGTGCTGCTAGCTGCCATTCTAGATTTCCCCAAGGTCTGGCACTGGTAAAAAACTTGCTTGTTGTGGCAACCTCTGTTTCCACTACATAAGAGCAAAACCTGGAGCTTTATCAAATCCTACCTGTCTTGGGCAGGGCATACTTCTATCAGAGTTTTACCTCATTCTCTTTTACCTTAAGGTGCAATTTCCAGCTTTTTTTTAATTAAACAACAACAAAAAAGCGCTGTAGACATATATTATACATAACACTGATTATTGAAATACTGGGATTATTTCCTTATATTAGAATTGTATTTTTTTCAAACTGATTGACAGGGACAATATAAATCTTTTGAAGAGAACTGGGACTGCAGGACAGTGGAACATAAAACAAAGTGTGGATACCAAAGCTACAATTGAGACAAGTGGCATTCACAATTCTGTCTCTAAATCCTGCTTACATATAGTACAGGATCACGGCTCACTGGATGCAGGTGCCTTACTGAGCTACACACATCCAGTTTTGGGACCGTTCCCCATGCTAGCATGAGTCTGGATTGTCTGGAGTTTGTCTAGATAACTTTGTTCAGTCTTTCTCTGGAACGAACAGCTCTCTAACATTTCTCTCCATCCATTTATTTTATTAATTTTATCTTAAGTTTCAGAATGCGTGTCTGCAAGTGTGGCAGCCGTGTCCTACAATGCACCGTGGGATGACATAGTTGCCCGAACTCTATACCATAGTTAGTTGGTTAACTTGAAGTTAACTGAGAACTGTGTTTACTTCTTTGACCTGCATCAGCATTCGATTGTGTGCTCTCTGCAAATACAAATGCTTCCAAATGATACCAGTTATCTTGTTGCTGTTAGCTAAACCAGCAACCTTAAACAAATAGATACAGCTTAATAGCAAAAAGACCTGCGATAACTGAAAAAAGTTACTGATAACATTAGCTTGCTTCCTCCATGCTGTTGTTGATGTGAAATGATCGCTCACATCCTGGGAGCATCATGCCTGTCCAGCACTGTGGAACCCCAGGAGAGCTGGACCATGGTTTGATATGCTCCATGCTTTGTTCCAGCACATCAACAGTCAGCCAGCCTACCCTATCTCCCTACATGCCATTTGGAGTGTAGTGTGCTCTGGGAACTGGGTTTGGCAGAGTTGGTTACAGGTCTCAGATGGACTGCTGATGGGGCCTTCTGTTCAGCACCCCATGTGGGCAGGTAGAAAGGGTGAGGGAGGCAGGTTTGTTTATGTTCCACTTGTTGCACTCACCACCACCAGGACAGATGCTCAGTGATTTTGGAGAGGACATAGGGAGAAGATAAGAAAGTGGGGGTGGGGGGGGGAATGGAATCAAAGAAAATGTGATGGTATGAAAATGTACCTAAAAATTGTGCTCAATAAAAATCAATAGAAGAGTTATGATGCTGTGACAAAAGATTGCTCTCTGTTAACAGTCTTTTGCATATGATTTCCTTTGCAAACATATTTCCAGCCTAAGGCAAGAAACACATTTCCAGGAAATCTATTTCTCTCACAACTCCCTGGACAGGTTTGAGTAGTCCCTTAACAGTCATCAGAGCCTTTTGGAAAATTATATCAATATTACCCCATGCTCGTGGAACAGCCATTTTGCAGGGTGCATTGGTTGACAACTGGAGTCAGGTTGTTTTGCTCAGCAGGTTGTAAAGCTTTTGAGTAATCAGGGTTTGGGAATTCTAATTAGGACAATTAGGTCCTAATTACAATGTAAACAGGCACTGCTGCCAGAACCCTACACCCCAGAGAGAGACCTTTGTACCATGAACTCCCATTCTGCTCTGCAGTCTGCAATGCTCACATACTATACAGTCCTAACTTAGACTAGTAGGATATTATATGCCAGCAGAGAACTGCATTTAATCTTTAACCAACAATTCCATATCTGTGTTAAACTGAATTATTTATGTTAGTTTTAGTGACTGGAGTTTTATAATTCACCCAGTATGACTCAATCTGTTTAAAATTCTCCCTCGGGTTTACCTGTAGGGCTCCAATACATTAGGCATGAGTTAGTGAACATGCTGAGAGTGCAGATCATGTTAACTTGTCATGTCCTTTGTCCAGGTCTGCTTAACTTTAGATCAGTGAATTGTTTTGTGAGTTTCTTATTTAATATTAGTAGTTACACTACACACTTATTGTAATGGATTGTTGGCAAATCCACAGCATTGTTTTTTCTGCCCTGTTCACTCCTCCTGTCTGATATTCTATTACAGATAAACCCATAAAAATGCAAGTGTAAATGCACATAGGAGGTCCTCAGATAAGATAACTAGGACCTGAAGGTGGTCTAGGGCAACATATGGCCCCTGGACAAAGCAATGCAAAGCTAGAGCCATCAGCTCAATTAGGAGTTTGAGCTGGTGTTCCAACACGCAATGTTCACAATAAAGCTAAGCTGGAGCTGATTAAAACGTGTGTCTACTGCAGAGTCATTTGATGCTGGACATAATGTTCATTAAACACATTCCCATTGCAGTAGAGATAGATGTTAGCAGGTGTTAACTGTTTTTTTTTTTTTTTCTTTAATTCAACAAGTGTAAAAAGGGCTTTATAGTCCTGCAGTTAGGTGCTTCATCATGAATCCTGTTGTGGAAATTACATTTGAGGGTTGGAGTGGGTGACAGCACAAATCTGACAATAAGTTGAATACTTCAACTTCACATATATATGTTCTAGAAAAGTTAAACATGATGTTCACATTATGCACATTTCACAACAAAGCTTCTGTTCTTGATGCCTGCTGTTTACATCATGTTTTCTTGTGTGCATGTGGTGGATGTATATGTACACCAGTGTTGGGCATGTTACTTTCTTCCAAAAATTAACTGCGTTAATAATGGAGTCCCATTACAAGCTCTCAGTTTCATCCAGCTATTGCATGGAATCTCACTAGTCTGCATTTTATAACTTGCAGTTTCAGTTTCTACTAATTGTACCAATTTATGCAACTCAAAACATTGTTCTGTTGCATGTTTCATATTTACTTTTATTTGTATTTCACATTTGATTTCTAGTATTTCAGCAGCTGTGATTGGGCATTGGGCTCTGAATGTTTGTGAATAAGCAGTGGATGGGTTAAAATTAAATACTGCAGAGGAAAAACACATTTCATTTGTAGTTAGAGAACTGAAAAAGAGTGATGTGTCTATGTATGACAGCTAAAATTAAGAGAAATTGCTGAAGGGATTTGAAAAACAACAGCTCAGCACTATAGGTAGACACATATATGACATTTGCTTTTTGTTGTGTATAAAGATTTGAATACAGGCTAAAAAGAAAAAAAAATATTGTACTGTTTCTATAGGAATGAAGGCTCCTCTATTGTGAATAAACATTCTGATAAACATTCAAGTTTAAAGTCAAACAGCATGAAAATACTGTAGGTGATGAAATAGGAAAGTTACTGATGTGAAAACAATTTTCAACACAGCAGTTGATCAATACAGACGTGTAGCAACAATGCAAAAACTGTCACCTCAGATGATGACAGTACCCAAAGCTGCAACTGAAAATGGAGGGGGAGTGAACAGACAGAGGCACCAGACAGGTGGGTGCAGCTTGTTCTCCCATCAGCTCTGGAGGCTCAAAGATGAAAAACATAAAGCGAAGCAGATCCTTAGAGAGTGAGCATAAAGGTGACAGGGTGTCGAGGTGCTGTCACCTTCCAGGATATTTGCACTAGAGAAAAGAAATAAGTTTTCAGAGGTCAAAGAGCCACCATGTGGTGTTATACCTGCTAGAAAAGAGAAATGCTTAGATTTTTCTGTCTCAGCTTTTTCTTACCTTAACAAGGAGTTCTTCCCTCCATCTCAACATTATCCTCTTCTTTGGCATATTCCTTTTAGTAAGTTTGAATGTAATTGGCAGTAGATCTCAGTAAAGCAAGACTTTCAACTACACTTAGATGCCAATATCAGAGATTTCTTTTGTTTTGTGAAGTTAGACTATTTCGATACTTTGTACATCTGACTCAACAGTGCTCATTCACTGTGCTTGGAGTTGAAGATGTGCTTGTTGTAAGTTGAGAAACAATAATACCAATTTCTTGTACAGCAAGTTATGGCTCCTCTGCAAACCCACCTCCAGCACCACATAAACACCCTAATTGTGATGCCACTCCCTATTACACATGTCATTTCTCTTGCAACGCTCCCATGCCTATGTGCCTGGCCAGCTGCTCAGAAGCAGGTGGAAAGTGAGAACAGGGTAATGTGTTTCTATGTGTCTATATCACACTAAAAGAAGTGCTGAGTGAACAATTATGTTCAGCTATACAAAATAAATTTGTATAGTTTGATAATACACACCTTGTATGCTGTCTCATTAGCTTCTCAACAGTAATCTGGGACTCCAAAAGACACTTTTTAAGCACATGCATACCTCCTTTATAGTCATTCCCTGGTACACTCCTCCCCTTCTCAGAGAATTAACTGATGACTTCTCCACACACCTGTCACCTTGTAGACAAAGCAAAGACTATACTCTAAAATGTGGCAGGCAGAAGAGACCGTGGCTTTAATATTATTCCTGAGGTGAAGACTGTGTTCATGAGAGCAGGGTGGAGGAGCCTGAAGCCTTTCCAAATGACATTATTTCATCTGTGAATGGTCATGATCTCACTTCCTGCAAGGCAGGTTTTATGGAGCAACCTATGATGCTGCTGTTGGGAGAAATGCCTGAAGCACTTGTATAAGCTGAAGTTCTGTGATCTGAAATGAAGGCAGGCATTCACACAACTACATTGGTAAGTGTGCCAGAGAGGTAAAGTGCAACATACACAAGACATAGGACCTGGATACCTTGCAGTCATTGAGTTGACCATGAACTCATCTGTGCAACAAAGTATTCCAAAGTTAAATATGAGGCCATCTTACCAACAGCTAAAGCTTGACTGAAACTGGGCCAAGGAGTTGGACAATAATACAACAGAATGGCTGAAAAAGAAAACAATAAAGAAGCAACAATCCAGTCAAAGTGTAGACCTAAACCTGACTGTAATGCTGCGGTGGAAAATTAACCCTCTAATGTTTGCACTAAGAAAGAAGCTCTGTACATTTTTTTGTCTTTTCCTTTGGACAATAATAAGATGAAGAATCAAGGTTTTTTTTTTTTAACAAATGGCTGCGATAACAGTTAATATAGGAACAATAGTAAAATGATCAAAACTTGAAACAGTAATATGATAACAAACACTTATTGTATTACATACCCAAACCAAGACAATCCAGGCAGATTTATTCCCACAAATTTCCCACAAAGGTTCATTATAATCCCTGAAAAATGTGCTCCACCATTTAAAGGATTAAGAAAGCTGTGCACAAATTAAGTGACGCCTGCTAGCTAGTTAAGCTTCTGTGCTGCATTCCATGTGATCTGCCTCAAATGTTCATGCTACATATAAAATTTACCCATCCAATCTGGGCAGTTTATTTAAGCTGCCCACTTCCTCTCTTGCTGTTTGCTTCATGATTGCTGCAACTACATCTGCTGCCATAACCACTGCACACTGCCTGCTGTTGTTTTAACCCCCTCCTCCACCTGTAGGTTCTGGTTAAAAGAAAAATATTGTTCAGCATTTACTCAAATATTTAGTTGTTAATCAGAGTCTAACCTGCAAACTGCAATGCTGTAAAAAAGCTTTTATCCATCATCTCACGAGTTGTCTGACAGAAATAATTATCTGCAAATCTTAACAAACTGATGCATCATTGTAAATAAGAGTGAGCCAAATTCCTCCACAATGATGTGAGACATATAATGTCAAACAAAAAAAATATGACTGTTTGAAGTTATCTGACACAATCACCCACTGGTCACACTGGTGGAGTGACCAGTGAGTTGGGACTGGTATACATGTCACCTAGAAGTTGCTGTTTTGGATGTCCTTTAAGATACTTTTTATTACTTAGTATAACTGCTTCTCTCATTTCACTTCTACTTGCCATTTCAGAACCAGTTTGTTACACTAGAGTGTGCACTGCATGGTGGATAACGTAGTGTAAAGTCAGTGTAGCGCAGGTGAAAATGTAGTGACTGCTAAAGGAACTCACGTAATCCAAATGTGCAACACTGCTGAAAACCTGTTGACAACCCTCAACAGTACAATTCCTGATAAAGATTGGACACCCCTCAGAGGTACAGTATTGGCTTTATTATAAGGTATGTATTGCACTGTTGGAGATACAACAGCAGTACCTTTTAGGGTGCCAGCCCAGTGACAATCCTTTGTATCCTAAAAGGTACAATTTGGCACTTTATTTTCCAAAAGTGTATAATTAACTGAAATCTAATCAAAGTCATATTATAGTCATTATTTGTGGGTTTTTGGTTTAGTTCTTGTTTTTCTGTTGTAGTCTGTTCTTTCATTTCTGGACTTTTGTCATCTTTGAATCCTCAGTCTTGTTTCCTGTTTTATTTTGTTGAGATTAGCCCCTTATGTTTTCTTTTTAAATTACTTCCTGCTCACTGATTTTCGGTTCCTAATTGCCACACCTGCTTCTCGTTTTGAAATCAGTCATATGCTTCAAGTTTTCCTTCATTCATTGCCAGTTTATTGTGTTTAGCTGTGTTTTCGTTTTGCTGTGTTACTTGAGTTGTATCAGTTTGGCAGAGCCCGACCGGCCGATTAAATCGGCCGATTGAAGCCCTTTTCAAAATAATCATAATCGGTTGGAGTTTTGCTAATTAAACACCGATAATTCTTAATTTATCATAAAACCGTAAATGTTATCAAGTGCCGGAGTCGTGCAGAACGATGTCGTTGCACCGTTTGTCCAATAGATAAAGCTCTGACCCCATTCAATCCTCAGTTCTCACTGCTGTTAATAACTACAGCTGCAGCTAGAGCCAGGCAGCACTACAGTACAGTACTACAGTACAGTACCACGACAGATGCATTTGACTCAAGATGTCTCCAGTTTTTAATTTAACTCTGTTTACCATGTGTTATGATTATGACCAGTACTTTGTTGCATGCTTTTAATTTACGTTACATTGCTAAAGTTGTGCTAACCTAGCTTAAATTACTCTCTGTCCATTTATGTTAGCCATAACATTGCTGGGGTTATGCCAACCCAGCATAGTTTTAGCTAACAGCTTAAAAGCCAGTAGGTAAATTGCAGAAATAATGTCAAGTGTACAAAATATTTGAGTACAGAACAAACGCTCATGACGCCATCAGCTGTGTCATGAGACGTATTTAAGGAGAAGCGATGTGAACGTTGAGAGGAGGGGTAAAGTTACAATGATGAACACTACTTTCTGTCTCCAGGAACAGTCATGTCATATCGCTCCTAGTTTTACTTTGTCAGAAGATACTAGAATGTGACTCAGGCTGTAACAGCAACTTACTGTTTGTTGTTCTGGACAACTAGTAGCTATATTAAAGGTCCCATATTTCTGCAAAATTCCCTTTCTAAAGGTTTTCTCACAGTCATATGTGTCCTCATAGCCTGTGTATGAGGCAAAACTGAGAAAATTCTGTCACCTCTTTTGCTTGCTCCACTTTTTAGCTAATGTCTGTTTAAACGGGTAAGTCTGAGATCTTTCCCCTTATGACTTCAGGAAGGGAAATAACCACTCCCCCTGGTACTGGATACTGCCATTGACCTGCCCCCCGGCTAGCTGAGCCTACCCTCTAAAATCACAGAGCAGGTGCCAGTGAAAGCCGGATCCTCTCCCAGAGAGGGGCGTGGACACAGAAACAGCCCATTCTCATTAGAGCTACTTTTGGAATGGCTGAAATTAAGGACCAAGGCTGAATTTGGGGTAATACACTTTGAAAACAATGCTGCTGGACCTCTGAAACCCTTATGAAATTGTTGAAAAAATGTATGAGACCTTTAATGCATGCTCCTTAGAAAGAAAAATTCACAATGCAAATTTAAAATGAATAACATATTTTATTCATACATATGAGTCAAAGTGATCACATAGATTTTCTTTTTCAGAATAATTACTTATCTGGATGATGATGTACTTTTTAGCGATGGTTTATCAATGTGTTTGCAGTTTAATCTGTGAATGGTCATATTTTCCTTCAAGGTTTTATTAAGCTGATTAAGTAGTGGATTTGTTGTACTATGTGATTAAATTACATTTCTGTTGATGAAAGTGCAAACAACTTTCTTATCTGGTCAATATTGATGTGAAACAAACATATCAATAGATATCTTTAACTCATGAAATCACAGAGAACTTTATGTAAAACAATCATATATTCATTTCATCCAAAAACAAACAAACAAAAAAAAGTTATTGTCAATTCCTGAATAGAACATTTTTCATTATAAGCTTCTGCTTGCTCAGAAATCCAATCCACTGACTTATCTGATACTGCAAACAAATTTCTTATTATAAATGCAACTAAACACTTGTCTTTCAGGGGACTGTGTGGGACACTTTTATGACCCTAGCCATGTCAAAATCAAGCCTATGTCCCTGCATAGGACTATATTAATGAAATGCTGAAATCTCACCTCCATTACTGGAAGTTTATCAGTGGACACTGTAAAAACTGCTTGACTTCCTACATCTCTGTCCTCCTCTATTAGGTGAGTCTATGAAAGTGTATCACCAAGCAAACTTGGCTGAGCTAACAGCACATGTTCTGGTGCCTGCAAATTAATAAACCTTCCAGGTTTATAAAGAACTTAAGACTTCTTAGGCCAGTCACTCAAGCCTGATAAAAAAGGTCCCCCCTCATAGTTATATTAGTTATATGTCATGTGTTGTTCATCTGAGTATACTTCTAATTTGAAAACTTGAGGAGGACCAGATGTTTATGTCCTGATATTTAAAGCCTTTAAAACCTATAGTGGATGACCTTTCTTTTTAAAATAACTACAAGTTGTTTGAAACTTTCCTAAGCTCATCAACATGAGCTTCCTTTAAAGAAACCTATGTGTGGCATTGTCACCAAAGATCATCTATTCATACTAAAATAAAAAGCAAGAGAAACATGTTTCTTTGCATTTTTTTTCTTTTCAACAAGAATAAGAATAAATGTTATTTATTATTTATTTTATTTTTAGCAAATCGTTGACATAAAAGTTAATAATGTAACAATAGTGAAATGGTCAAAATTTGAGGCATAAAATGTACTTTCGGTATTAAATACCCAAACCATTTGGTGGCAATAACTCAGGCAGCTCTGTTTTAACAATTTGAAATATAATTCATCATAGTCACTGAAATCTTTGCTCTACCAAAAGGTAGAGCAGGACCTTAAAGGGTCTGCTTTCATGGCTTCAACCTATAAAGAAATATGATTATGAGCAGTCATAAAGGTTTAGTAACTTAGATTATCCTCAGATTTTCAGACCTTGCTGTGCAGAGCACATTGACTTCAGTCCACCTCAAGTGCCCCAGTTTTCTTCTTAATTTTAAATACTTATGCTTAAACTTAATGCTTAAACATGGCAGGTCTGCTAATTCCCACACTGCTGCACAAACTGATCAGTCTGGTTAACTGTCTACATAAAACACTGTTCATAAAACAAATAGTCAATATAAAAAAGATAAAGATACTTTGCGAGTAGGAGAAATTGTGGAGTGAGACATAGTTAAAAAGGAGGATATGCTTTGTTCAAAGCTTTCTTGTGCTGCTTCCTCTTTTATGGTCTGACCTTTCTCTTAATTGGCTGCCATGTCTTTACACTGAAATTCTGTTGGTCTCCCAGCCAAGTAATTTCTCCCCCTTTTCCAGCTAAAGTATCTCCCTCTGACCCATAAATTGGAAGTACTTTAACCTTTCCTGAGTGTTCACTTTGTGGTGTGCTCTTTATTATTTTATTATGTAGATGAGATGAATTTGCTTTTACATTTGAAATACTGACTCACATCAGTCACATGCTGTTTATTAAAGAATTTCATTCTCAACTTTGTGTGGTAGAGCTACTTTGTAAAGAGAGTACATAATGAATGGAGAAAATACTGCTAATTCACTCATTACAAATATCACTTTAATTTAAAGGAGCACGTGTTGATAACGTAGTCAGTAATCCCTAATTCAACCAAACGACTTAGAACTTTTTTTTTTTTTTAACAAAACCCCCAATGCTTGAAACAGGTTTAATTAGAAGAGAGGTCTTTGTTTGACCGTTTCATCTAATTAGCTAATAAAACAAGTACATTAACATTAATCAACCATCTATTAGGCAAAACAAGGTTCATAATATATCTGTAAAAGTGTATATGTGTGCTTGTGGTGTCATATACTTGATGTATTGATATGTTTATTTCAATTTATTTCAAGACCTCATCCTGCGACTGTGACCTCGAAATCAATACTTTCATTTATGGTCCACCACCTTCAATCAATTCTACTCCCGTCTCCTCTCCACAATGGACTGCCTCTGACTGGACACATGTAAGCAGAGCTTCAGCTCTCTCTTTTTCTCTGCCAGCTGGCTTTATGGTCACCATGCAGTGGGAGGTAACAGGTCACTCAAATTCAAGATTGGATGCTTGTCAACATCCTACAACTTTCTTCTTCTTTTTTTAGCTGTTTTTCCCTCATTTCTTAGCTTTTTCTGGCTCTCTGCTGTCTCTTATGCTCAACATTGTCAGTGGTATGGCTCTGGTTCATAAAGAAAAAGCACAAAAAATGTCAGAATGAAAGAAGCACATGTTGAACAAATGGCTCTTTACTCTGCCATGAGCTTCTTCTCTCTCTATGAGGCACTCTGTGTCTCACTGTTGTTAGCATACTTATCAGCAGAAGTGCATCATCTCACTCCTTTGAAATATTGAAGCTGTATAAATGCAGATATGCTTCAGCATCCTTGTGACCACACTATAAAATTGTATTCCTACTAGTATAGGCAAAGCGGTTAAGCCCATCACCTGCACCTGGTGAGGAAGATTTAGCCTTTTAGGCCAGGTCACATTCTTTACAAAAAGCATAAGGTTCAGGGAAGCCAGGAGGTTTTATTCTGCTTAAAAAACACGCATGAGCTTGTGGTATCGCTCAAACAGCCCTTTTCCTCCTCTGGATTTATTAGGCAATTTCCACTACCATTGTCTTTCACTTCAATCTCAGAAGTGAGGGTGCAGCAGGCAGAATATAGGGCTGCAATCATCCAAGTGTGTGGCGACAAAACCTCTTGCGCTTGCACCTGGAACTCAATAGATATTCATGAACATTCTCGTATTTAGAGAAGGAAATAACTTAATACCGACAGTGTCGATGGAATAATAGCCATTTCCTGCCTGACTTGCAGCCCCTCAGAAAATGAGATTGCGCTGGCCGTCATTTTTCTTGTCTGCTGGGTGTTTCCACGCACAAGTCTATGGCCGTCGCTATGCTCCCTGCATTACAAATGAGCTACAGACAGGGAGAGGTGGAAGAAAGAGGGAGGGGTGGGAGAGAGCAGGGGTGACTTCTACAGGAAACAGAGGATTTGTTGTCGGATTCACCATGAATAAAAATGGAGGTTAAGCCGAAAACAAAGTCATAAAGTCTTACAGAATCATAATATTCCAACATTGTTTCCTGAGATATAAGAGCTCAGGCTTCAGTGTGAACAGGACACAACCCGACCCAGCTTAGAAATGCTGCTCCTCGCTTAGCCAAGCCAAATACTGTATTCATACTATTATTAAGACTGATTACTTTTGTAAGGAGGATAGGGGGACAATCATGTCCACTACTGCAGAGACAGGGAAAAAAAGAATGAGAAAAAGAAGATAGAAGAGGGAACTGAGTGACAGGAATGGATTTCTTACCTGAGAGACAAAGGAATCTTTCAAACTATTCCTTACCATTACTCGGCCTGTCACAGTACCCCCACTACCAGTCTTATAAATGAACCATCTCACAGAGGACCTCAGTTCTGCAACCCTCTCCTCCACAATTAAGTTTCTCTTCTTTGTAAGCCTTCCTTATCTCTGTCTCTTACTCGGGCCTTCATCAGCATGGACATATATCATGATTTTCTTTTGTGGTCTATTCTTTTTCTGGCTTTTATCCTCACAAGTGCACTGCATTTATCATGGGTTTGAGTAGATTAAAGTAAAAGTAAGAACTAATATGAAAAAACTATTTCCAAACATGAATGTAGATCTTCAACAAACGACCATAGAGACTACTTACTCACAAGAAACTGCACACAAATCAGAAATACTTTGTGTTAGTTTTACAACACCTTGTCATTCCAAGTTTGGGTAGCTTTAATACTAAGAAATCATAAAGAATTAAGAACATCTAATGCTTGCAGGTATAAAGTTTCACTTCTGAGTGCAAAAGTGCTTTGATTCCTTTTGTGTGTCTCTGCAGAGTCAGTGGACCAAATCCAGAAATGGGTGGCTGAGCTTTAGCCATTTCGGTAGTCTCTGCTGGGCACAAAGGCAGCAGTCTGAGGAGTCTTGCTTTTTTTGGCTAAGTTGACAGACACAACTCTGTGGGTTTCCCTGTGAGAGGTAGGGATGGAAAGAAAAAGTGTGTGTGGTAATTTTTTGTGGGATAACGGTTTGAATTTGTGCTGAAGGGAGCTATTTTGCTTTATATAGTTCAGAGTTGCAATAAAGGACATGGGGACAGCGGAAGAGTGTGCAGTGAGAAGTGGTGGTAGTGTTGGGGGAGCAGGAGGTGGTTGTGGTGCTGGAGTGTTTAAATTAATATGATCTCAGATGCCTTCGAGACAAAGCTGGTGTTAGCAAGCCGTGCACCCAGACAGAAACCTGAGCAGATTGCACCACTGCTTTGTATTCCAAATTAATTGGCCTCTGAAGATCACCCTCTGCTCCTCACAACAGTACTGATGCACATTTTCCTCCCCTCAATTAAAAGTGTGTATCCCACATGCAGCTCTCCACTAGTTCCCAATGACTTCTCTCTCCTGTTGTTATAGAGAACAAACTGGGAAACTCACATCACAGCTCGGCATGACTGTGGAGAAAAAACTAAATTACAAGCTTCAGGAATTATACGTTCCATCAGTTGAACTGTGAAGTGGTTGTTTCTAAGTGAAAGAAGGGAGAAAGCAGGTTATCTCATTTACTCTTCCCCTTTAAAATATATAAATACTTATTGTCCAGCCAGGATCTTTACAACAATTTTTGTATGACCCTGTTGTTTTCCAGTAGTTAATTATACATTGATGACCCACAGTCAGGAAAGGAAACTCTTATCAACAAGGACACTTTTTTATTTTCTGTCAGTCCCTTATAAGTTCAGCCCTGGTTTTGGAAATTCTTATTAAAAGTACTAAAGGTTTGTTCAAACCCTGTGCTGAAAATAGTTCCCAATAAATGCACTTTATACATAGTGTAAATAACTCATTAATTCTACAGTGCCAGATTGTTTTTGTATCCTTGGTGGAACTATCAGGCTTGTATCTGATTGTAGCTAACAGACTGAGATTATTAAAAAAAAGTGGGAAAATGACTGGTGGTGGTCTCTTCTGATTAAACCCAGTCAAAGGTTCAGGCAATAGTTATCAACTTCTCAAAATGTTAAGCAAGAGTAGTGTTTCATTTTCATTTAGTAGAATATTAGACTGAAAAAATGAATGGACTATAAGGCTAAATAATTTGGCCATTCCAAGAGATTTAGACATTTTCTACCAATGACTCAGAAACTGGTTTGTGGTACAGCTTCTTCTTGTGCATCCCAACAAAACATCATGTGATGTATATTTGTAAGGTATTGGAAATCTCATCCTAGTAATCCTCGCAATAAGCAGCAGTAATGGACTTCTAAAAGAAATCTAACAATCAATATGCTGAAAGGAGGATGATTGTCTGTCCATATATAATTAACTAATGGGAAAAAATAGCAAGAATAAAAGTCAAATTTAAATTAGTATTATAATTTGTAACAAACATACATAAATAACCAGTAATCTGACCAAAAAGTCTAATGTTAATTTAATTTTGCAATGTAGGGAGAATTTGCAAGTTTACATACCTGACCTGCTTCTCTAATGCATCAACCTACTGCATGGAAACTACCTGATCTCATAGCATTACTTAATGACACCAAGCCACATCAGCTGCATTTTATGTGGAGTAAATACGCATTTAACTCTTTTTGTGTCACATTTTATCTAACTGAAATGACAAGCAATAGCTATGCTTGGAAATAGGACAAAAATACTACAGGGCAGGGTGTCATCCCTATGACACACAAAAGAATAACAAATACAGTACATTATAATAGCAAACCACATAATATGCCCTGCGTTGATCAAATATGATTTAGCTGTTCATAAAAAGCCCTATTCACTGGCAAAGATCTTAAGTTAGACTGAGCAGACCATCTACACAAGCCTGACCTTTCTAAAGTAATCGTGTGAACTGATGAATATGAAGACATTTTTGCTTCAATTACAAATGTATGTTTGAAAGAAAAAAAGCCCATTTTCTGTAAGTATCTTATCTTCAGTGTGGCTGCAAAGGGCAAAAGCTGAAGGTTTTGTGAAAGCCCTCTACTTGCCAAAGGCAGTTTTGCTGCTGAACTGAAGAAGTTCACTTTTTTTTTTTTTTTTTGCTTTGGACCCTTTTCATTTTTTGAATTTTGAACTATAAAAAGAAAAACAAAACAAAAAAACAAAAAACAAAACAAAAAACAAAAAGAAAAAACAGAGAAAAAAACAATTAAATTGCTACTGCCATTAGTTTAAATGTAATTTTAACTTTATGCCTTACTTAATTCATGCACTCTGCCATTAATACAGACAATAATTCTCAGCATGGTGCCTAAACCATTGCATGTCTCTGTTTTGTATCTTTACGTCTGTTTAGATGAAGTACATATAATTTATGATGCAAGTCATGTAAATAATCTTTCTCCAAATAGGATAAACTAACTTTTATTGTTACGATTGCTCTTAATATTTACAGATACAAACAAGTTTTTAAAGGTGGTAGCTACAACTTTTTCATCCAAAAAACAAAACAAAAACAAACAAAAAAACAAAAAAAAAAAAACAAAACAATTTTTTCAAAAATAATACATCAAAAGAATGTCTAAAGGGGTGCAGAAAGTATTAATTTGAATGAAAAAATATTTTATAGGATATAAAAAAAATTGTTTTGTAAATTTTGACGGGTCCAAAATATCTAAATATTTTCATTTGGTTGCCGTAACAACATCTACACTAAAGTAGGTTAATGTCACGTGAGGCGGAGCTCCAGAGTTGCCAGATGGATAGCATTGTCTAGAAATGGCATCTACCCGTTATATTTCTCAAATTAAAGCGGACCAAAAAGGAAGCAGGACGAGGGAGAACATCAGTCAAGAATTCGAGCGTTGGTGCCGACTGAAGGAAGCTTTAGCTTTAGCTCATCCATATTGATATTTTGCGTACCTGGCAACTAGTATAATCTAAGGTTGGAGTGAAAGCGAACGAGTGTGAGTGTGACACCAGCTGGTGGGGAGGAGTTAAAGTTGTAGCTATTGCCTCTAAAATTTGTATGTTTTTAAGTTTCCCTGCAGCTGAAGGGGAGGAGTTATAAAGTTTGATATACTCAGGTAAGAAAGCCCTCAGTTAAGCTCCTTGGTGGTCCCAGTCTATGGCTGAAAGAGCTCTGACAAGATGTGGTGTACCATGCAGGGGGTGAGAGACATTGTCCATGACACTGAGGAGCTTCCTCAGCATGCCCCTCTCAAGACACTGTTGCCACAGACTCCAATTTAACTCCTAGGACAGATCCAGCTCTCCTGATGAGCTTGTTGAGTCTGTTAGTGTCTGCTGTCTTCAGCCTGCTGCCCGAGCATGCTACAGCGTAGAAGATGACGCTGGATACCACTGAATGATAAAACATCTGCAGCAGGGTCCTGCAGAGGTTGAAAGATCTGAGCCTCCTGAGGAACAACAAACCACTCTGACTCTTTTTGTAGATGGCATCAGTGTTTATTGTTCAGTGCAGTTTATTGTCCAAGTGGAAACCCAGGTACTTGTAGCTGTCCACAGTGTCCGCTTCTGTACCTCTGATAGTAACAGAGTTCAGACGGTTCCTGTTTTCTGAAATCCACAACCAACTCATTTGTCTATGTGACATTGAGCTGCAGGTTGTTCAGTCCACACCACACCACATATTTCACTGTACATACCCAGTGAGATACATTTGGTCAGTTTGTTAATTTGTAAATTGTTTTCTATAATTACTATTGTGAACTGGTCCCAGAGGAGCTCAGGCTGCATAACATAATTAATTAAAAGCTTCTATAAAGTGAAAGGAAAAAGCGCTTAATTTAACTACTGGGAGTCATTTAGCATCTATATAAATAACCAGCTTTTATTTGCAGCAGAGTACATTACATGTGAAATGTGGCCTCCTGATTGTGTGGTTCTTTGTCTTTCTGTGAAAACTCAGCAAAAGGTGGTTTATAGCTCCACCTGCAATGCTTGCAGGACATTGTCATCACGAGCCCTATCAATGAAATCCCCCTCTAATGATCGCAGCAACAACACCAGCCATAACAGAACAGGGATAATGAAGACATGCAGAAATAAATATACCGAGTACGGCTTACATTTGTTTGATCTCATAAACTTCTCTATAAAATCAATACCCTGGAAAAGTGACTTGTCTTGAATTAAAAATAATAGGAAAGTGTTTGCAGCTGACATATTTATTTATAGGAGTTTAAAAGTTTAGAGTGAAAGTAAAAATGTAGGATGAATCTATTTATTGAACAAAGGACAGCAAAACACCATAACAAACATCAGGCACAAAACATTGAAGATCCAAGATATTTCAGTCAGGAGAGATGTGAAAATGTCCTCTGAGGAGAATTGCCCCTGTGGACGACAAATGCCAAAACAACTCTGACAAAGAAAGAAAGGAGGAAAATATGAGTGAACAGAAGGAACAACAATTATTTATGTAAATAATGTGCCATTGCTGCTTATAATTAGTGAGAAAATTAAGCAGAAAAGAAAAGGGGGGAAAAACATCATGCATGTCACCCAACTAATTTTTCTTATGCAAATTAACAATTGAAATTATAAATGGAAATGGTGTTGTTGTGATCCACAGAGAAAGAGAGAGAGAGAACGTTGAGAGATGCCCTGTTGTGTATTATTTTTTTCACTCCACTCTGTTTGGAATTTATTAGCTGGGGAAGCAAGCAGAGGCAGATGTAGTTTGACACAAAGGGTGAAGTAGCATGAAAGGAGAAGTTGGCATTATTGTTTTGGACAGAATGGCCTTACAAAGAAAGTATTGCTTGCAAGCTGGAATAAAAGCAATCTGAGTGGCTTTTAAACACCTAGAATTCGTATGTTGATTATACTGTCTGAGGGAAAGAAATATTCATATCTGGTTTTACGTGTACGCTGGCCCTGAGGTACAAAACATGACACCACTGGGGAAAATATAATATTTAAGACGATACAATATCAAACTCAACAACACAGGTACATTTCAGAAATGTATTTTCAGAAAAATTGCTTTGCTTCTTTCTCGTGTGTTGCTTTGCTTTGTTCGTTGTTTTTTTGTTAATTTTTTGTTGGTTATTCTGAAATTTGTTGCTGTTTTCACTTTTTTATGTTTGTAGTATCTCAGGACCACCATAGACATGTAAAACATAACAACCCAATTTTCTGCTATTTGTGAAACTTACAAATTGTAATCAATAGTTTGAGAATGCAGATTGTTTAACAACTAAAAAAAAACAATGGAGTACAATCTTAAAGCAGTTTTTCAACCAAGAATTTACCACTTTTAAAAGGCAAAAAAGAAAAAAATGGCTAGATTACGCAGTTGGCTGATGTGATATTGACATTAAACACATGGCTATTAAATTGGAAAGTCCTCAGATTAAGATGTATAAAATAATTCTTTTAGGTTAAGGAACTGAACAAATGAAGTATTTGGTAAGGGTTAGGAAAACGTCATGCCTTACCTGAAGCCCTATACACACATTTCTGAACCCAACTTATTTGCACATTAATGTACAGTAACGGACCTCAAAATGTGTTGTGGTATACACTGCTTCATGAAACAACAATATAGAACCTGATGCCAGAATCCCCAGTTCTGGACCAGAACCAGCTAGACCTCGAGTTGGTGGGGCAACTTTGAGAGTGAGGTGGTTTTCATTGAAGAATGGCAATAATTTTCTTGTCCAGGACATCGCTGTGAAGATGCTTTGCTTGTACATTTAAGGGTAGCAGGCTGTTATGAGATCACCTGTCGGTCCTGACAAAAAAGCTGCACATGGTTTCTGCATTGTAATGTAGACAGAAATTTTTTTTGTAACAGTTTTGTGTGGACATGATTTCCTGGGGCTAATGAAACAGGCAAAATTCCCCTTCTTAAAGACACCCATGTTCATGTGTACAGTTGAACCCGACACATTAAAAATGCTGTTATTCTGACCTACTAGAAATTGAATACACTGCTAAAGACAAATAGAGAACAAGATAAAAACCTTCCATTGAAATTAATTCTTTGAAAGTTGCTGAATATTATGCCAAAGAAAAAGGCCCAATTTGTGCCTGTCAGCATGACTACAATGATTTTGTTTCAGTGTCTCTCTCACATTTTGCCTGAAAATTTGGTTGAACAGATGCAGATTCGCACAAATAAAGTTGCTGGAGAGTCAAAGCACTTTTTCTGGTATGCTTGTCTTGCTTTGGTTTGGCTGTGGTGGTCATTGTGATTAAAAGCCCACCTGTGCTGTTCGACCCTGTTCAATACACCACAGTGTCAGTATGCTCAGATGTGGTGAGCTAAGGTGCTGGCACAGTTATCAGATACAAAATCCCTGTTGCTCTCCCAGCCAGAGGTGGTGGTTGCTGGGACTATAAAGGTAATGTCAATGAGAGTGTGATAACTGTGAAACTCTGTCTACATATGTCTCCTGTCGGCATGTCTCTCCTGTTCCTCCTCGCTCACCGCCGGCACCTCACACACATTGCAACTCGCTTTCTGCCTCCCTTCTGTCATTGGGAAGTGTTTTTAAAAGAGGAAGCCCGGATCAAACAAAGTCGGAAAATGCCTGTCTGGCGTTCATCTGACAGCCCTGCATCCTGAACCCTTTTAAAAGAGGGTTGCAGAGGAAAAAAGGAAGAGGAAAATAGGACATGTTTCGCGCAATTTATGCACCGTTAATTTTCCAGCCCCCGCGTCGACTGTTTACAGAGTACTGTGCATCTCAAACCTTCTTCTCTTGTTTTCCGCCTCCCCTCCCATCTCTCAAACCACCATCCCTGCTTTACTTTTTTTCCTCCCATTCTGCTCACTTTTTGTGGCTTATGTTATTCTGATTTTCTTTCCTCCAGTCTGTTTTGTGTCACTGGTGAGGATGCTCTCCCTTGGGGTGGCTAAATTTACATCTGTCTATATGACAAACACAAACAAAGAAGCAAATGAATCAAATGTGAGGTAGAGAGAAAAAAAAGAGGCAGAAAAAGGCTTTGGATTTCAGCCTCTGAACATATGTATGAATGTAATGGTTATATTATTGATAATTTATGAATAGATTATAGTTCTGCAATGCTGGCTGGATGTTCTAAAAATTCCCTAGGAACAAGTACTTAGCTTTAAATAGCAGATAAAGTACTAGTAGTTAAACTCAAGCAGTTTTTAACAATTTCACCCAGTGACAACTACATGGGTTGACAGCTAATGATTTTATATATATATATATATATATATATATATATATATATATATATATATATATATATATATATATATATATATATATATATATAGGTAGATGTAGATATACATATACGTTTTTTCCTAAGGCCGGATGAGCCTGTGTAGTAGAGAACAGAGACTCATCTGGACAAGTGAAACCTCTCAACACCTGCAGAGTGTCACCTGTCATCTTCCCCCAGGGACCTCCCAACATCCAAGCTGAATTGGAAGTGTGGGTGGCTGCATATTTGAATGTGTGCCAGAGTGGTAACTAACCTCCACCACTGCTCCGACTCCTCCCAACACCAGTGCAGTTTACCATAAAATTCCACTTATAAAAATTCACGTAGATTTTACAAAGCCTGCAAGAATACAATTCTTCAGTTCCTGTAGTCGCTGTGAGTGTGTGCAGTTAACACGTACATGTATGAGTGAATAAGGCTTCACCAGGATAGAGGATTCATCAACAGTGGGCTGACACATATATTCAGAGGCACGTGTCTATTTCCTCCTGCTACTTCTGTTTTCGAATATCTAGAAGAGATTTGGGAAGAGGATTCTGAAGAGAAGGGTGGGATTGATCAGTTTCTTCTCAAATGTGTGTGTGTGTGTGTGTGTGTGTGGGTGCATGTGTCGGTGCTTGTGACAAGCAGAGGGGCCCTGCTGTTTCTCAGTGCGTCCTCTCTGATACATTATTAATTAGGCAGCGTTTAGAGTAACGAGCAGAGCATTTGAGCCCCCTCTCTCCCCCGCCCTTGGTGACATGCTCCCTGGGAATCCGCTGTGTGACTGCAGATCAGAGGAAGCGACAATCCGACACCACATCACCACCTTCCAGAAAAACCAGAGAGCTGGGCTCCCTGGGAGATGGAAGGCAGGAAGTATCACAATACCTCCATCTGTATCTGCTCACACACAATAACTGAGGTTTGAAGAAGTTTGTCCAATTATAATGCAACCTCTTTGTAATGTATAATCCAGATGTGAACGGTATTGTATTTATTAGATTGTTCGTAAATATAGTTTTATAGTATTTTTGTTTCATCAGTATCATGTAGTCACCATTTTTGCAGTCATTCCACATATCTGTTTTTATAAATACATCAAACATTTTCTATTTCTCACTATTAGGTCGTTGCTGCCTGCTTAACACACTTTAACAGTTTTAACCAGCTTTTTGATGTCAGCGTAGAAGATGTCAGTTTTCATGTATCTGTGAAATATACCTAATGTGGTTTTTCTAAATAAATGATACTTTATTAAACTTCAAACACGTTTGCTTCAAACATGCTCTGTTCTAAAAATACATTTAGACTTCTCTGCTCCACATTTCAGTATGAAAGTGTGTATTCTTTACATTTATCTGAAGACTGAAAATACTCTGGCAGTTAGTTTGTTTCATACACATTAGCAAATCAGTGTCAGTCTGGAATGTGTTGGTCCTCAGGGCAAAATGTAGCAGTTTAACCACAAAGATTAAAATATTGTAAAATTGATGACAATTTACAAGCTTCAAAATTGATACATGCGTTCGCTTTAAAAAAAATCCTCACATATCTGTTTTGCATTATGTGGAACTGCCATCAAAAGCAGAAAAATACTTTGAAGTTATCCAAAAACATAATGAAGAGGAGGATGGCCTCTGGCATAAATCTGCAGACTATCATCCAAAAGGCTAGAGTTGCAGTTCCATCTGATCCAAAAATTTTTAAGGTCTCTTACTTTACATCATTACTGTCACTTTGTTAGGTTTGGGTTAATATTTTTTTTTTTTTTTTTACCAAGTTTAAAGTTTAATAGAGGAAGAATGACCAGTGACAGACAGTACAGTGACAGATGTGTATTTCCATTACTGAAGTTGACGCATATCTGAATGCAGTGCCACGGATACATTAAAAGAGATTTTTATGAAGCAACCTCCATGTGAAACAATTAACCCCACTGTGATGCAATGTAATTTGTCATTATTAGATTCAAAATAATGCAGAGTGAATGTAACAAAAAAAATCATGTAACGGAACAGTGTCCGTTTATCCTTATTAACCCTGTGTTGTGAGAATAGTATGCTCAGACAAATCAATTAAAATTCAGCCTGTATCCTGTTTAAACTGTGTCCTTCATTCTCTCTTTCTGCAGTAACACCTGTCATGTTTAAACCTCCAATTTACAATAGTTTGAACTGTAATAGAACAGTTTACAACTATTTACTATGTGAAGATGTTACTGTAAGGATGCTCCCACCAAAATGCTGCCTTTCTGTCTTTGTGTGCTTTGTGTTTCCTTGTCGTACTACTTATCAGTCTTGTTTCTGTATGCCATCTTCCTGGTGACCAGTGTTGGGAACGTTACTTTATAAAAGTAATTAGTTATAGTTACTCACTACTTTTTCAAAAAAGTAACTGAGTTAGTTAAAAAATTACTTGATAATAAAAGTAACTAGTTACCAGGGAAAGTAACTATTGGGGTTACTGTATGTTGCTTTATCTCGAAGAGGGTTAGGGGTTAGGGGGTTTTTCACCTGACTGCTCCACACTCGCCATCTCTGCTGCTTTTCCTCGAGGTTTGTTTAAGAAAATTAAGCCCGTCCGGGTTTGTTTGTTAAAGCACTGGCTCTGATTAGCTGCCGTGAAACATGCCTGCTTTAACTGACAATGACATCAGCCAATCATTTTGCTTATCTCGCTCCAGTTCATCCAACCGGAGCTCTCCCAGTCCCAACCAACAGCCTTGTTGTGGAGCCGAAGCGTGTTCTGATTTTGCAGTTCAGTCAGTTTATTGTAACGCACTGCCTTTACTGTACAATAACTATAACGGCGTTACAAATATGGGGAAAATAATTAGTTAGATTACTCCGTTAGTGAAAAAATAACGGCGTTACGTAACGCCGTTATTTTAAACGCCGTTATTACCAACACTGCTGGTGACACCTCAAAACATAAATCATGTGGCTGTTATGGCAAACAAATGTCTTTGATTGTTAGAATTGCTGCTTCATACTTTCTTTATACACCTGTATGATAATTTCCAGTTGCTCATCCATATTGAGGGTATATTCAAAATACTTTAGTGCTGACATACATTTAAAACTGGCATTAAAATGGATGGGTAGGGTGCTGTAAATTAAGCAATTTGTGTCTTGTCCTTCCTCTTGTGGACTTCACTTGGTTGCCATTATTTGGGGTGGCAGTGGCTCAGGTGATAGAGCTGGTGAATTTCACTTCTCCTTCCCTCCAGTGTCGGCGTCGTTGGTGTATGAATGAGGATGAATGTTCGGTGGTGGCCAGAGTTGGTGCGGATTGGCTGCCATGTTTCTGTCACCCTGCCCCTGTCAGTCTACCCTGCACATGTAGCTTACCATCACCAAGTGTGAATGAGGAGTCAATGAATAATGGATACAATGTAAAGCATTTTTGGTGCCCTGAGAAGTGCTATATAAATCTAATTCATCATTATTATTTATTTTCTATTATGGGAAATCTTCTTCAGTGGATAATTTCCTGGACCAAGTCTGATACTAATTCTTTGCATATTCTCCAGAGATTCTCAGGTTCAACTAAGTCTCATTAAAAAAACATGTCATGTGCACAGTATGTGTTGTGTGAAACTGCCCTTTGTCATGAAATTTTTTGTGAAGAAATGTTTAGGTTTTAGCCCTCCTCTGGAACATGCTCTTCTTCCTCTAAGATAACTGACATGCTGGAGTATGCCTGTGCCTTCATTATAGGCTAAAATGTGGGACAAGCGAGAGAGACTTTGAGAACTGGCCATACTAACAGCATGAGAGAAACGTTATCACCAGATGTGAAATCATGGCTATCTAATCATTGGTTATGTTTCTAAATATTAAAGAACAAGGTAATCTACTAATTATTATGGATTAATGGATTAGCATCACTTTTAAAGACTCAAATAAATGACGCATCACAATTTAAAATCAAAACTGTATCTAGCACATTTTTTTTAATCTGGATGTTTGTACTGTCAATTGCATTTGTTGGCAATGTGAGATTTCAAACACATTCTGTGTCTCATAAATATGTGCCTAAATGTTAATGTACCTATAATAAACTGGCCAAAAATGGCATTTTAATACGGGCAGGTCGGGATTCTATTAATGAGTCTTTCAGGAAATTGTTTAATGACTGTGTAGTTATTACGCCTCTGCAGAAAGCTTAAGAAAATCAAATTTATGTTTATTCTCACTTTGAATTGTGTAAAATGTAATGTTGAAATTAGATTGTGCATCTCTCAAAGAAAAATTGTGAGTTAACTACTTGATCTCTAGTAAGAAAGAAAGAAAGAGAGAGAGAGAGAGAGAGAGAGAGAGAGAGAGAGAGAGAGAGAGAGAGAAAGAGAGATAATTTAAAATTTTGTTATGTTGAGCTAGTTTACATGCACACCAAAAATTTGATAATTATATGATAAATTGGGGTTATTTGATCATTTGGGTGATCATGTAAACAACATAATGTGATTGTCTTTATCAGATAAAGGCAGTTGTCTGATTATGAGAAACCAGATTAACACACTAGATTAGTCTTCAATACTTTGATGTCTTTGTTAAATCTGATCTATTTCATTATTTTACATCTGTGCACGCGTAAAAACAAAAAACATCCAAAAAACAAAAGCTGATCTATGATCAGCCTGTACTCTCTGCAGCTTATACAAAACATCTGACACTCGCATTTCCAGCGGTACAGTGGGACACACTGTCGTCTCATCGGGTCTCACAGGGCAGTGGCTTGCTGTATGGAAAGTCACCGATGTTTTCTTCTTATGGAGTATAAAAGCACAGCAGCAGCGTGTTATCTTCTTTGCAGGCCTAGGGTGTAGTGATGGCACAAGACAAAATGTTTTGAAAATGAGAAAAAATTTGAGTTTTATGTCACCATGTATACACTCCAAAAGAAATTCGATAACATACTGAGAAATATAAACCATGGTTTTTCAGTTGTTGCATTTCTGCAGTGCAAGTGTCATATCTAATTAGTAAAATGATCTTTTTACTCACAATTATCAGATTTTTATGGTCATGTAGATGGGCTGATAGTAGCTGTACACAGTTATTATAAGTTGTGATCACCATTTGTCATTAGATTTTATACAAATATGATATATAGGCTAATGCAGTTACTGATTAGTACAATATTTTGCCATAAAACTTGAGCTAGTGTTTGTAGTAGGATAAGAAGGAACTAAATATATTTTAATTTTATAGTTACTATTTTACAAATCTGCAATACTCTGAGTCATCTGCATTTTTACATTTGTTTATTCATATGTGTGATTTTTTTCTACTAGCTCCAGAAATAGTCATTAAATAATTTATTTCATTTGATAAAAATTGCAGACCACTTTCAGCATTACTTTATTAATGATGACTTTAATGTCTTTGCAGCTTAGACATGGAAGCTGGAAAATGTTAGGAGAGTTGTGACATTAAAAGAATCAATATAATGTTCCTGTATCTCGTCTCTTTTTCTTTCGTCTCCCTTTCTCGCCACCTGCTCATCTTCCGATTCTTAAAATCAAGGAATGGTTCATGTTTTTTTTTTTTTTAAGAAAAATCATTACTATATACCTCTCTCTGATAAAAATGCAGATATGAACCTTCAGCTATCAAATCAATCCTTTGCACTTTTTTTTTTTTTTTTTTTAATTTACCTCTAACATTGTTTTGCATGATTTCATATTTTTTGGTCATAAACTGTTTCCCCTTCCCCCAGTGGTTGTTCACATTATACTCATCTCTTTCAGCTATTACTGTCTGCCTAATTCAATATTTCTCTCCCCCTTTGTCATCCCCCACTCTCACCACCCTCCCCGCCTGTCTGCCCTTCAAATCTTCTGGGTCTGGCTGAGTCTCTCTTGTCTGCCTCATTACTGGTTGTTCAGCCATTTGATTTTCTGAAACGGCTGTTGTGCAGCCACGCCGAGATCTTCTCATCCCCCTTATTCTCCCTCACATGTGCAAGTACATGCTCACACATTCACAAATAGAGAAATGCATAGGGGCACAAACAGGATTTCCATTTTGTTTTTTCTTGGCATGATACATGCAGCATCACTAAACATGTGGAGTTTCTGTGTTTCTGTTGTATATGAAATACCCAGACAGTGGACAGTGTTATAGTGCAGCAAAGTGTGATGGTGACAGCTAAGATTTAGCTTTTATTTTTCCAGGGCTACTCAGCAGAATGTAAAAAGTGCCTCCATAAAGAAGTGTATCTTAGAGCGACTGTGTGTGATTCCACACCACAGTTGGTGATGACACCACCATCCCTCTTGGTGACGGATGCACTGTTGCATCCTCCTGACTCCCTGCCCCACTCTGGTTATGAATGTTGCTGGCATATCAAAAATACTGGGGCAAGTCTCTTTCCTCACTGGTCTCTGTCTAAAGCTGAATTCGAATCCAAAACAAAAATACTCAACTAAAATGCATCAGTGTCATCATATTTTATTAAATTACTGGTCATGGATTTTAATAATCACTACTGGATCCCTCACATCCTTTTGGAAAACTCATCATGGCCACCAGCTATCCTGATCTCATGGCAGAATGTGGAATCAATATGTTCACTAAATTTTCCTTCACAGTACAGGACCAGCTCACCTTTTGATTCATCACCATGTCCACATTCTGCATCTCCAGACATCTTGCTACATCATCACATTCAGTGTTGGGTAGTACTGTATACTGTAACGCCGTTACTCTTGACTGTAACTAATACTTAAAAGCATTACTCTTTAAATAAAGTAACTCAGTTACCATTACCACAACAATTTGTCCGCTACTAGCTAAATTACAACATTTCAGCCAGCGGCAGTGAGCTTCCTGTTTACAGCGGTGATGCAGCATGACATGGGCAGCGTTGCAAAGTCCACTTGTTGGACTCTGCAGTCGCTTGTAAATATCGTTGGTTGTGGGTTTTTGGGCTTGTTTTCTTAGATGTGGTTGCCACTTTGGCTCCCTCTGCTCCCTTTGTGAAGCCCTCCTGATTCTCTCACAGCTGTCCATAAAGCAATAAACCCTGGATGCAGAAAATGTGCACAGCTTCATTTGACAGTGAACCAGTGACAATGCCTGCCTTACTTTTTATTTCCACTTGTTTAGTTAAGTTAAATAAATTAGTGTTGTAAAATTGCCTTGTGTTTGAGTTTGCATTGTTTTTCGACAACACTGTAATGAAGGATTTTATTGGGAGAATTTTAAAGAATGTGGAAGATATTTTACTTATTATGCTCTATATATAATATTATAATCACACCTATAATTACTTCCTTTACTATATTAATTTGTAAATTGTATTTACACTGATTGTTACTATATTACACTTTTTTACATTGTACATTTTTACTCATCATGCTTTTATTCGCTTTTAAGGTTTATTCACTTCATATACATGCTCTGTTAAAAGTTCACTACAAGTGTAAGATGACTTTTATCTGGTCCTGCCCCAGACCCTTAGACTGGTTCTGGTGGAGACACAACTATTTGAGGTTGTTTTGAAGCCAGCTCTTGGAGTTGTGTGCCCACCCAAGGTCTTCAGGAAGGAGGATTCTTTCTACAGAAATGTAGAACTATTGTTTCACTCACTTATTTTACTATTTATGGGTCACAATTTCCTGTAATGTTATATAAATGCTGCCCTACAAAAAAAACAAAAACAAAACAAAAAACAAAACATCAGCCTGTTTAAACTGCCATTTCACAATTTATATACATGGATTGGGGCATCATTATGTTTTAGACAAGAGAAACATTTTCTGGTGAGACAGGGCTGTCAATCGTCAGTCAACAGCAGGTAAAACTGACTAGATAAATGAATTTGCTCTGGTGTGCTTGAAAACAAATGCAGGTGCTTTTTACTTTTGGTTTCTGATCTATGAGCTGTCATTTTTTTAGCACCTTGATTTGTTTTCCTTTTCTTTGATTGAATCAGCATACAAATTAAGCTCCTGTGACTGAACAGTATAGTAAGGGTTTGGAGGCCTATTGTCATTCACAGTGACAGATGTGACCAGAGGAGTTCTTTTACTGTCAAACAATCAAATTCTGGTCTAAGATTTCACTCAATTATTTAGAAACATTGTATTTTAAAAGCTGAATAAAGTGGCCTCTTTATTGCTCTTTGAAGCAAAAAAAAAAAAAAAAAAGTATAAATCTGTACTCTCCATCTATCTGTGTTCATGCACACATAGATGAACAGCACACACCTGCTTTTCGACTATTCATTATCTAGCCCCCCAGAGCAGTCCAGAGGGGCAAACTGTGTGGACACTGCAAGCCAAACATGCTTGGAAGCTGCAGGCCACAGTCAGATGGGCCAAGCACCTGCCCTAGGTGTCAACAGGCCTCCTTGGCCCAGAGTGTTAGGCTTCCTCCTGAAAGAGAGAGGAGATGGAGAGCCAGATAGAGAGCCATCTCATTAGCTACTCCCTTGGGCTGCAACTAAACAGGGGGATGGAGGGTGTGTGAGCATGTCACCTCTGTGGATGGCCCTCATGAACTGTGGTTAATTGAAATCTGATATATCTGAGTTCCTACTTGGCACAGTACCAGTCAAGCAGCAGGCTGGGTTTTATCCTGCCAAGTGAAGCTAAAAAAAAAAAAAAAAAAAAAAAAAAGGCTCCATCTTTCATTTTTTTTCCACATCTACCCCAGCTCCAGTCATGCAATCTACAGAGTTATTGATTTGTTTGTGAGCTGTGAACACGGTCCATCATTGACACTGCAATAGGACGGTGAGAGCTGATCACAGGACACAGCTTGATGCTAACTTTGTGTTCTGTACGCTGACCTTGGCTAAAGTACACAATGCCGGCTTTTCTGAAATTCCCTACACTTACAGGGGAGGACAGCAGGTGAAGATAGAGGTAGAGAAGACGAATACACACAAAGAGCTGTTTAACTGTCCAAAGGCCCTCTGGGTACTCTACCTTGCTCTTTATCCCTTTAATATTTCATGTCCTGGCCCCAACCATGCTCTGGCCAAATGCCGCTGCCTGGGTTACTGGAATATGGATGAGAGTGCCCATTTACCCATTTACCTGAATGTCAGCGGGAAGTGACTCTAAACAATGCACCTCTCCTCCCTGCAACTTCACCTCTGCTCACCTCACTGGGCCCAGAGCTAGCTTGTTAGAGAGCGGATGAGGGATCGAAGGGGAAGAAAAAATAGACACAAAAATCCCATAAAGAGGAGCCCAGGGATAACAAATAACCAACATATCAGTAAGAAAATGGCACACTGGAGAGCCATTATTGTATATCAGAATATAGATATATCTGATGCTTCTTACCAGATGTACAAATTAGTGACTGGACATTTTGTCATGCCTGATAAAAAGAACATTTATTGAAGTATTGTACTCACAGGCTTATTTTTGTGGTGTTAATCCTGTCCAGTGTTAACACACATTGTAATATAATAGGTTACTCAAGAAAATACATAATGCTTAAGAAAAATGATGCTTGGATGTTCCAATAAAACCTTTATTTCTTAAAAATGTCTTTTTCTTTAAATGGAAGAAAATATTTATAGACCTTTAGATTTGCAGTTATGCTGAACAAAAACTTCCCTCATTCTTCACACGTCAGTGGGTTATTTTATGGTCTCATTTTTATAAAGATAAAAAAAAAACCTCCTCAGTAATCAAGAGTATTTTCAAATCAGAACTACAAGAATTATACCATGAGCAGCTTGTTAAACAAATGTGTTTGCATACATTTATTATTATTCTTAAGATTTTTATGATTTTTTCTTTTTTTTTTCCTTTTTTTGCAAGTTATGCCTTGTGCTTACATCGTACCTTCACTTTAATAATTTTGTGTGACATTTTAAGCGGCTAAAGCTTAAAATATGCAGAAATTGCACACAAAAATGACAGCAACCATGACAACACAATAGAATAAAGTTGAAAAAATATTTGCTTTTAATTATCCATATTCATCATGGTTGCCTCATGTTTTTTGCGTTTGTTTGTACCTGTCCTCAGAAATTAATACCATATGCTTGCAAGTGTCTAAATGCGAGAACCACAGGGGGCAGTACAGACACATCCAGCAGCCGCTTTGTGTGTTGCGCCATCTTGCGGCGCTGCCATTACTGAGATGGCGTGTCCTAATCACCTTGTATCTGCTGACATATCATGCATAACTGGATTTGACAACGTTAGACAGTGAACTACATTTATTCATAAGTGAATCTCATCTGGAGATCTCAACGCTATTCTGTTCTTTATATTACTTAGACATCAGTTCATTGATGTAAAATGGAATAATTGGCTATTTCTTTGACAGTTTTATTTCTTCTTTTTTTTCCCTATAACTTCCATGAATGCCTTAAACCTTTACTATTGTTTAACCCATATGTCAGTGTGTTCTTGGTATTCTTTATGTGTGGTATCTCTATATGAGTCCAGTGCTGAATTTCTTTACCTGTGTTTTGAACTTAAAATAAATTTCTACTGAGTTTAAACGGATCCTCTTCTGTTTTTTGTGTTCTCGGGATTTCAACAAAATAATTTAATTATCAAAACTGATTAATCAGACAGAAACAAATTTCGATAAGTGACAATCCACATTGGAATATAAAACACAAACCTTGTTATAATAAGTGATAAAAAACTGGTAAAGAAATGGTTTCAAACTTTGGCACAGGCTGTTTGGCATTGTTTCGCTTTAAATTGTTTAGGCTGCAGAATGCTGTGTACCTGATCTGTTTGTGTTACTGACTGAATGATTTTTGTTTTCAGGTACAATGTTGACCTGATGAGAGCAAAAAATTTTTTACATTTCACTGTAATTTAGCATCAGATTGATGACTGTTTTCCAAAATGTGTCATCTTTTTGTTGTTTGGAATACAATCCAGTGTTTCCTTTTCCATGACTTTTTTCCTGCATCAGCGATTTAATCCATAAATCTGGTATGGCATCAGAAGAGTGAACAGGAAGCAGTACGGACTTTAACAGTGAAGTTACATAGTACAGGATTGTATGTATTACTTTTTGTGGTAATTTGAGTCAATCACAAGAGAGTCAGCGATATTGATGGGTTTCTACTGATTTTAAACCCAATGATGAGGTGTTGCAGAAAAAATGCTTTAACGTTTTAAGGAGAGTAAGTTAGTCAGATGATGCTTCTATTCAACTCAAAACTTAATGACATTTACAATTTACTTGTGAGGAAATCTTCAAATGACATTTTTTTCTATCAAGGAACTGAATAATGCTTCTATTGCACTTAAGCTTCTTCAAATACAACACTTCCTTGGTTAGTAACCTCAGCAAATCCCCATGCACTAATTCCATAAAGTTTAAGATGGGCTTCCTCTACATAAGACTTCACTTAATGCAATTAAGCAGTGGCTTAATTGTTCTATAATATCTATGCATAAAGCCAGTGAGTTACATAGAGTAATTATAGTTAATGACTGCTGAGGAAAGAGGAGCAGAAAGAGTGGTGTATGTTGAAAAGAAACACTGAATTCATTTTTGTCTAATAGACCTTTTGTTGAATTGGTTCCGTCCGCCTGTGATAAGGGTGTTAAAAATTAATGATTTATAACTATTGAGCCAGCAATCACATTTTAATTAGGCAGTAATTTATGATAATTTGTCTTCTTTCACAGCAGAACAGTTAATAATAGTTAATTAGCTGTTGATGATTCGTCCTTTGAACATACACACTAATGGCCAATTTTAAGTATATGCGCAAAGGCCCCTGTGAGAACGATCCGAATATGTGTTTAAACACGTGAGAAAACGAACGTGGAAAGAATATAGAAATATTAGACAAAAACAGAAAACAGCAACATGTCATATCCATCTGCACCATCTCTGTGTTGGCACCAGATTTTCTCACATCACCAGGCCGGCTATGTGTGCCTGCCAAGTCCATCCATCCATCTCTGCCTCTGTGTGCCAAGGCAGCAGAGAGAAAGAAGACAGGAACTCACTCCAGGAGAAGTTACACCAAGAGTCTCAGATTCACACACATTCAGGGAGAAAGAAGGCATATAAAAGATGAGCATCATACCTTCACCAGTACTTTTAAAGCAAATGTTATTGCTTTTATAATTTCAAGTGGCTAAAACTATCTTTGTGTCAAACTCTTTGGCTGCAGCATCCCAGGCTGCGTGTTTCCTACTGTAAGTGTTAGCAGATTGCTGCTGGGGCTTTCCACTCCATGCTGCACTCTTCGCTAACCAGGGCTGTTTTTTATTTGCTGCCTTCCATCCGTCGCTTCTCTTCTTGAACTACTGACTCATTGTATTGACTTTAAAACACACTCCAAATGTCGTGATTCATGGATTTTTTGGGGGGTATTTTCAAAGATAAGGCAAATAAAGGTAAAACAGGATTGAATAGAAATAAGAATAAATATCCTTTGTGAAACACACAATTTGGGAAGGTTTGAGAGGAGAGACAAGGAGGCGAGATGCTTTTGTTTTAGTAGACAAGTCGGAGGACAGAGCTGTCAAAAGACTATCTGCTGGATAAAAAAAAAGCTATGAGGTGAAGTCAAGCTAACCCCTTTTAACCCATATAACTGATGGGAAACTGATGGGAAATTTTCATTCATAGCACCAATATATTTCAGTCTTCAAAGAGGCCGTGTCAAAGAGGCAAAGAGAGCAGTGTTCAAAAGACTGTGACAATCAGGAAAGTCTGTGGATATGAAATAAATTTAGATTCCTTTGCAAGTTTTTGCTGCTCTGTTTGATGAGTAAAGTACATCTTTAAGATATTTAGCAGGTTTTAAAATTAATAACAGAATCTTCCGTTTTAGATATATAATACATTTTTTTCAACTTTCCCTCAAGGACATCACATTTTGATTAAAATAACTTTCAGATGCTGTTGCTTGTAAAGCAGTACAGATTGCTGTGATGGGAGAGAGTGGATTGGGGAAGAAAATGGTAAATTTTATTACAAAGATGGCTGTATCCAGAGCTCCTTGGATCATTAAAGATAGACAACCTAAGTGACTATAGCATTTGTCCCTTAGCTGTCAGCCTCCTCTTCCATCTTTCAAACACCTCCTGTTGGAAATTTTTTTAAACTTCAGAAGAATTCAAAGTGCTTGTTCAAGCTTCATTTTCATCCTGCCATCAAACACTCACACCTTCCCTAACCTATTTCTGTTTCTTACCATTGCCAAACACTTGTTTTTCTTTGTTGGTTATAAACATGAAATCTGTCCACCTGCAAAACTCAGTTTGGGTCATCTTGTTAGCACACTCCCATGTGTAGCCCATTCAGGCTCTCAAGTAAATACCAGTGTTGGTGTGGTTTGCTTAGAAGTCACAGTGATGGCAGAGCAGAACAACAGAACCCTTTGAGACAATTATTATAATATATTCACCCTCTGACGTTGGAGAGTATTTTTGCACAATTCCATGTTTGTTCATGTACCTCAATTTCCATCTGACAGTTATACACTTAACATGTATTTGTAAAAAAAAGAAAAAGAAAAAACACCATAATTATACTCTAAGGCTTTATGACGTTGATTCTACAGCTACAGCGTATAAAAAAAGAAACATCCTTTCAGACGTGCTGTTTAAAATTTTTTTACCACACAGGGTTTAAGGAAAGAGCAAAGAGGAACTTTGACTTCTTGTTTGTGCAGTAGGTGTTTTAACTCTGTGACCCTCAGATTCTCAAGCCTGGCTTTGTATCCTGTGGTTAAATCACATTTATTTGTCTGTGTGTGTGGGATTTCTTGAGGATAAAGTGACACAGCTAAGTGTTGTCATATGACTGGCTTTACTGAGCAGACTTCTATACAGCAAGAGTATATGCATCTTTGCCCCTTTTTGTCTGAAAGCGCACCATAACCTTGTGCACACAAGGCAGGGCAGCTGCTAATTAAATCAATATGAGATAATGAAGTGCAATTAGAAGCAGTGGCTGGTATGATCCTTTGCTGTAAGCACTGTTTCCCCTCCCTCTGGACTCGCGCCTCTTTAGAACCTGTTAGTTTTTCCACTTCTAGGAGCCACAATCCCCACAGCAACCGTTTGCAGAAGCGATCACTGAGCTCCCGAGGCTGCCAACGCATTCACACACTCAAACAGAGCTCTGCTCTCCATTTATCCTCACCTTCCTCTCTGAGCACGGAGCTCACACATACTGTTTACCCTTTTCTTGCTCAGTTCCTCTCACATCTTCACCTCTGCCTTTTATTGGCTTCCTCTTTTGCCTCATAGTCTGGCGTCTTGCAAATTTGTGTCTCAAAAAGTTGTTTTTGAAATAAACACATTTGAAGCTTCAAATAAAGGTAAACCAGTTAGATTGAAATATTGGATTTGTCATTCTCTCAAATTACAGATTTATAGACTGCACAAATACATTGGCAGCGTGGGCTACATTCATTGTGTAAATCATCCCTCCAGTCATCATATTTATTGCTTTACATTATCACTTTAATTATCGTCCCAATTTGCCACCTCATTCTCAAATATCACCAGATGGCACTATTTAGCTTTCACTTACTGTACAAAGACCTCAACAAGTATGTTAATGGTTGCTTCCTACAGTCATGCTTGACCTCAACCATCATATGGGACCATATTCAACTCTGCAGTGTTTACACGCTGGGATTCAATAGTCAACGAAAAATGAAGCTCTCTTGAAAAGTCAGCTTTCACCAGCAAAACATCTGTTTTACAAGATGAATATGGAGAATGTCACATCCTGATCTGAGATTTGCTACCACTCTCATATTTACCGCATAAAATAAGCTGAAAAGTCAACAAACACATTCTAGATGGAAGGGGAAAACAGGTGAAAACAGAAACGTTGTGCATCATGCTTTTTCTTTGGCATCAGGAGCACTTAGTGCTGGCATCTTTAACGCAGCACACTGGTGATGTCTAATGGGCTTTTAAGAGCTTTGCAAGGGACTATTTGTGTACCATCAGTGGAGGCCTATGATCGTTATGTGACAACAGTATTTTGAGCAAGCTCCTCAGCAGTGCAGGATGAGTACCCTGAGCTGTGGCTTTCCCCAGGGAGCATATTCTACTGAGATCTAACAGCTTCAACTTTCCAACTCGGGTGTCTGTTTCCAGCTAGACAACTGAAAAGTCTTGATTCTTCTTTTTCACCAGAAAATGTGTCTGTGAAGAAATAGAACACGACTAAACAGGACGTTTTCAACACCCGCTATGTAGAGGAATGGGAAAGTTTTGATTTGTTGCGGAAGATGGTTGCTTCTCCCGAGAGAAATAGGGGGCACATTTATTTCATGATTTTAAAGTCACTCCCTTGAATTGAAAATATGCCCTGTTTAAAGGGAAATGAGTGCATCTTCATAGATTGTATTTCTGCTGTGTGTGTGCAACTATTATAATACATCTAGCATCCTTTACCTGCTCAAAAGTTCAACATGGGCAGCACATCTTACTTCATCAATGCAGGGATAGCCCTACAGTTATGGTCCTAGAAAGCCTCATTGACTTAAAAGTAAAAATCACTGATTCCTTGATGTATTGTTAATTCTCAATGCTACCTACAGTTGTAAGCTTTAATGTAGGATTAGAACAAATTAGAGCTGTTTCAAGCAATTGTAGCTTCTGAAAGATTATTTTCTGTATTCTATTTTATGTGTGCATTTAATTTCAAAATGTTATGCAATGGTAAGATTAATATATTTGAGGTTTGACTTTGTTTGCACAAAACAAAACATTTAAAGAGGTCATCTTGGAATTTGGTAAACAGTAATGAACACTTGTATTTCACTGACAACAAGGTTATTCAGCTGATCCCATAGAGAACCAGCGGTAAGTAACTGGCAAAAAACACTCATAAGATATACTGCAAATGCATTTGTTTTATGCAACATGCGATGTAAATTGCATCAGTCATAAAATGTGTCATGAAGTGTGAATGAGAACTAGTCTCCTCAAGACACTTAAAGGGGCCCAGTGCTGGAATGGGCATCGGGCATGCCGGGCCTTTTCTTGTAGTTTTTTAGGCTACTAATTATAAAAGGTATATCTATTGGTACACAAATCTGATAGATCGACTCACTAGTCATGATTGATTCTGGGCTGGACCAAGTACAGCCGAGGGCTGATGCCCCCTCCCTCTTGGGCCACGGTTGTCATGTCAGTCAGTCATACAGCAAGAGATGGAGAACAAGATGGACAACAGAAAATGTAAAGGAGGCATTGAAAAAAATTGAGACAAAAAGAGGCAAGCCCTTTAGGCAGATGCAGCTAAATGTGTTAAAATAATATAAATTTTTGCAGCTAGTGGCAGAGTTTTCTCAGCAGCATCAGAATTACCCGCAGGTGATGGAGGTGGCTGACAGGTGAAGGGGGGGGAGGGGAGGAAGGAGGAAAGACTGGTGTTGGCTGCCAGGGCCAGTGGTGGGGAAACTGAACTTCTGGTAAGTGATGAACTGTAGTATTAGTTTGGGTGTAGTTTATTTTCATTTTTCTTGATACTACTTAAAACAGTAAAGAGTTATGAGTAGGCCATTTAACAATTTAGCTAGCTATACATGCTAGTTAGCTAGCATGACTGGTTTCTCTATTGCTGGGCGGTTTCTGTCATAGACATATGTAGACAGTGCATTGGTCCCGCTTCATATGTCAATGGCGTCGCCATATTGATCCTGGGAATTACTTTAACAGTGAAAATGGACAAATGTTTTATAATATATAAATAAATAACTTTGGGTACTTGTTAGTCATACAGGAGCATATAATGTTGTTGTCCCAGCCTATATATACTGGGGATAATCTGATTTTTATTTATTTATTTATTTATAATGAAGAGAAGTAAAAAGGAAAGTGGAAAAAAAAGAAAAGGAGACAAAGATACAGTAGATAGAGGCAACAACCCTTCAATCCAACCTAACACCAGACAACCAACCGCTACACCTGAACATAAACACAATAGAGAATTTCCTACATCATCATCATCACTATCCAGTTTGACAGAGCTGGATTGCTCTGATGTATCAAGTATGGGAAAATATTCACTTTTATTATGATTTATTTTATACCCTGTTTTTGTTCCAAATATTTCCAAAACATTAAGAACCTCAGGTACCATTGCATGAGGTTTATAGTATACAAAAGCAAATCATCTGTGTAAAGGGAGACTGTATCTTGCCACCATATTTAATACCTTGGATTTTGGGGTTGTTTCTTAGAGCTATGGTAAGTGGCTCTAAAGCAAGAACAAAAAGCAGAGGAACTGTTTGGTTCACCTAGAGAGGAAAATAAGATATATTATTTGTGTGTCCTGAGGCAACTGGCTTAGTGTAGATAAGTTTGATTAATTGAATGAAAATTAGAACAAAACCAAATGTATTGAGTGTAAAGAACACATATTCCCAGTCAACCATATAAAATGCCATTTTGGCATCAAGTCATAATACTGCTTCAGATGATTAGGTATCAAATTAATTCTAAATTATGTTAAGAAGTATGCATAGACTAGAATATGACTGTCTTCTCTGAACAAACCCAGTGTGATAATCAGAAATTACACAAGGGAGAACCTTTTCAAGATGCAGAGCAACAGTCTTTGAAAAGGTTTTGCTATCACAATTCAATAAGCTAATTGGTCTATAAGACAAGCAATCCAGTGGGTCTGTTTTTCTTTAGCAATGACATCATAGGTGGGAGTATACAGTATTATTTTGCAATGCCTCTGCATACATTGACAGGAGAAGGGGAGAGAGCTTGTACATGGATGTTTTCACCAAGTCAGCGGAGAAAACATCTGGGCTTGGGGCTTTTCCGCCTTGAAGAGAAGTAATTACGGTGACAATTTCATCTAATGTTAAGTTCTGTTATAGAGCTTTCTTGACATCAGGATCTCAGACTGATTATAATCATGCAGTGACTCATAAGTGGATAAGTAAGGGACAATGCCCGACGAGGTGTCCATTATCATAAATAAATGGATGACACGGAGGAGTGAACCGTCCGATGCGAAGCCTCCGCAAAGTCCATTCATTTATGATAATGGACACCTCGAAGGGCATTATCCCGCTTATACCATGGTCACGTACGAAAGGAAAACATAATAAATAAATTATTAATGAGTTAATGCTGTTTTTTACCGTTAAAATTGTAAGTTTTTCACAAGAAGCTGCTGAGTGGACTATCTCAATGTGACGCGTTGCCAAGGTAACGGGCTCTGACACAGAACCTGCAGCTCAGTCGGCCGTAGTTATGTTACGTGACAAACATTTCAGAGGGCGGGTGCAGCTCTTACAGCTTGTGTGTGTCCAGAGGATGATGCAACATTTTGTTTCAAACAGTCAAAGTCCACAAATAGTTTCCTACATTGTTTTTATTACAAGAAATATTATCCAACATTCACTCTGATCATTAAATGTGTATCAAGCAATTAAGTTTTTCTTAAATTGCTTTTATAATGTTATCCACCATTCACTCTGTATCAAGTAAGTAAGTAAGGCAATCAAGACAGAAAGACAGGCGACGACCTATTTAAAATTAAATGCAACATTGCCGTTGATCATGACATTTCATAAAGAAACTGACATGTCCATAGTGGCGTTTGAAGGACAGATTTAACGTTTGTGGACCCTGATCACTGCTTGTTGGGACACTTTGAGGGATGACAAAATGTTGCTCCATTCTCATCTCTCCTGGACTGATGGAGCCCAATAAGCCTGCACCTGCTTTCACAGCAATGCTGTGAAATGATCTGGCATGTCTGCAGCCCGACGTCTGAGTTTCTGTTGCCACGGTTACAACTACCGTTTAGTCAGCGCAATAATTTAAAACAATAAATCTATTTGACCGGATCTTCTTTAATAGGTGTCCATTATCACTTTTTAATGGACACCCTCCAGCCAATCAGAATCGAGTATTCACCCAGACCATGGTATAACTTAGAGTAAAAATCCTTGAATTTGGCATTAATAGCTTGATGGTCCTCAGTCAGAGAGCCATCAGTTAATCTGATTTATAAAAATAATTTTAGACGCCATCTGCTGTTAAAGTAGATTTGCTAATAATTTAGAGGGTTTATCTTTGTCTCCATAGAATCTCAGACAAGATTTCAAAAAGAGTTTCTCTGCTTGGGTGGTTGTTAGAAGATCATGCTAAGTTTGTAAACAAATTCTCTCCTTTATCAAATGTGGCACTGGGTTGGAGGCAATCTGTCCATCCGCAGCCTCAAATATGACAGATACATCTTGAATCAGTCTGATTCTCTCTTTTTATATGTGCATTGTAAGTTATAATCCTTTCCTTAAGGTAAGCTTTTATCTTTTCCCAAAGACTAGAGGATCAAACAGCATCTTTACTATGAGTTTCCAAGAAAAAAATCTATTTGTCCTGAAACTAACTGTATAAAGTTGTGGTCTGCAAGCTGGAGTGAATCCGGTCACCAGTTTAGTTTTTTCCCTTAAGTGAATCCGGTCACCAGTTTAGTTTTTTCCCTTAAGGCTGGGACTAGGGCTGAGCAGTATGGCAAAATTTTGATATCACAGTTTTTTAAAAAAATCATATCGGCTTTACGGTATTTGACGGTATTCTTTTTTCATACAAGTGTTCTTACCAACATTATCTTATAATAAGAAAATAATTTGTGACAACCCCAGACTTTTGCTTCCAGTTCTGTCTCTTGTTCTGCCTCCTCCTTCTTCTCTCCGCCTCTGTCCTCCGTTTCTCAGGTGGCCAGTATGCTGCTCCGGTCTTCCCGCGGTACCTGGCGGGGGCGTGGCCCGCTTGGGCTTAAATACCAGGCCTTCTCCACCTGCGGGGCTCTCTGCTCGCGCCAGCCTGCTCCCCTGCAGCACTCCTTTTCCTTTGTTTGTGCACTCATTAGTTTATTCACTTTAGTTTTCCCACACAACACCTCCTCACAACCAACACTCCCATACACTACTGATGCTACAGATTATACACATAGGCTACACTGTTACGCTTCGTTTATTTACTTTGGTCACCTTTTCTTAATAAACTATACTATAATTGGCATCCCTCGTTGTCCCGCTTCCTTGTTTGTCAAGCTCTCACGAGCCGGGCTTGACAAATTACTGCACTTGATTGGCTTTAAATAGCCCATTTTACTGTCATAAGGACTGTATCATGTTGTGTTTTTACAATTCTAGATACAGGACATGTCTATGGTCTGAAAGGACACACCTGGGATCCAATGTTTTTACCATCACCTTGAAGCCGTCTTTCTCTG
Organism: Melanotaenia boesemani; assembly: GCF_017639745.1. Taxonomy (NCBI): domain Eukaryota; kingdom Metazoa; phylum Chordata; class Actinopteri; order Atheriniformes; family Melanotaeniidae; genus Melanotaenia; species Melanotaenia boesemani. The sequence goes on from NC_055692.1 coordinate 23,962,845, forward strand.
CTGTAGTTATAGGAACCAAATTCTTGATGAGGTGGAATGTGATTGCGTTAGTTATCTCGACCCACCGCTTGCGTTTTTTTCCTCATATACAGTCCCTTTAGCAAATGCATCTTGAATGGACGCCTCACTGCTACTTGCAGATTTAGCTGTGGGTGTGGAGGGTGCAGATCTTTGTTTAAGACATTCTTGGTACTCTAAAATGTGTTCTAAGGTGGTCAAGCAACTTGCTAGTGTTACCACCGCAGGCTACCACTTTTATTTGACTCCATTTGCAAAAGATAGCTGTTTGTTCCACGTTGGACCTTTTAAAGCCGAACTTCCAAACCACAGACTTGGCTTCTCTTTTTGGAATTAGTTAATCTGAGTCAATAACATGTGCTTCGCCTTGAGAGCTCTCACTGGCAGCCATTTTCTGTTAAAAACTTTCTCACACGCTGTGGTGTTTGTGTCCAGCAGTATAGTGGTATATGAAAAATTTATGTAACGAAAATAAACACCGGTTGTTGGTACGCACCGGTATACTGCACAGGCCTAGCTGGGACAGTTAATGTTAAACTTACTGAAGCGTGGTCAGAACAGGCAGTTGGGTTATAAGTACAGTCAGAAGCTATACATGGCATGAAAGGGTCAACTAAAAAAAATAAGAAACCTATCCTTGAGTATGTTTTATGGACCCTAAAGAAAAAGAATATTCCCTTTTAGTAGATTTTTAGACCTCAATCAGTCTTGTGGTTTAACTTGTGGTCTGTGTTGTTTTTTGATGACTGCACCTATCTATCTGTGCTGACAAAATCCACCATGGAGGTTGAGAAGTACCCTGGATTCCCCTGTGAGAGTATGAAATGGCTCTAACACAAGCTTATTCTTATATGATTCTTGGAAGCTATTTTAAAATTGACAGTGAGTAGAAATGTTTTTAAACTTTAACTATAAATATATGCCCATTTATATATATATATATATATATATATATATATATATATATATATATATATATATATAAATGGGCATTTATACTCACGCCGCGTCCTTATACTGTAGGGCTGGCATAGCTGACGCTGGTGAAATGTGCTCTCGCAGTCAAGCATTTTGACAGCATTGTGTTGTAGTTCTCCTCCGCAGTTTCAGCAAGAACCTCCAGAAGTCCAGAAACAAGTAATCACAAGCCGACCATTCACAAGGGAGTACTTCTACGCAACTGCGTCACAAGCAGGCGTGCACATCTGGTCAAGTCTCTGCAGACCTACTGACCTTATGTAGACACCGGGCCAGTGTGTTTATTTCAGATGTATACAGTGCACATTGATAAAAAGAAACGTATTAAGGGATATGTGGTGTAGTCTAATGTTTAGTCTCCTTTTAGTGATCATGAATAAAGTATTCCATTGGACCTCACTGGTCTTTTTGCATAATGAATTCCTCGAAAAGTTAATGGAGTTCAGTAAGTAGAGGACCTGGGTCAGGTTTGTGATGACTTCTAATCCTACATCGTTACTTCATCAAAGTAAAGGTGTGGGGAAGGTGGGAATGCTCAGATCAAATCTGACATATTATAGCACTCCATCTATCTGAGCAATTAATATAAGCTTACATGTAGACCTTTTATTTACCACATAAAGAAAAGATGCTGAGTATCACTTATTTTGCACTAAAATAAAATACTTGTTTAAATGATGCATTTAACAAGGACTTTCACTCTTGTGCTGAAATTTGAACTCTGAGTTTATTTGCTAAATTGCTCCTCTCGTATTTCTAAACCAACATGTAATACTCCCTATTTATGTAAGCTATTTTTTTTTATAGTATATAGTTTCAAGTTTGCAATATCAGCAGGGTAACAAGGGAGCAGAAAAAAATGAAGATGGTAGGGTGATTAGAAATGTAGAGTGTGGGATGTTATCTCAGCTGTGAATGAGACAGTATAATTATGATATGGAAATGATGCTGAAAAAGGAAAGTTGAGCAGACTAGAGCTTATCTTGTTAAAATGGCACTTTGCCTGCCATCTCCAATATCAATTACTGATGTTTCAATAACAATCATGACATAATGTATCTATTTGGGATTCTATTCTGTTCCTCAGTAATATTATTATATACTTGAAATCAATTTACTGGGCTTCTAAATTAGTTTGATGTTATTCATGCATTGTTTACTTTGGTGGCACCCAATAATGCTGAGTGAGATTGGCAAAACATTAGTGAGAGATAGAAACAGCTAAACAGGGAGACTTTTCAGCAAGTGCGCTCACAGAATACTCAAATAGTCTTCTCTCAATTTTTCATTGGAGAACAAATTCCAACTCTTTTCACCCTACATTTTACACGAGCACATGTAGGCAATTGCACACACACACACACACACAGGCGCGTGTGCACATACACAGAGTGAATCTGCCATTTAATAATTATGAAGCGTAAAATCCTTGCCGACGGCGAGCATACTGAAGGATGTAATTATGACCTCTTTCAGAGAGCCCACGCTCAGTGGCAATGCCTACATTTCCACCCAGAGAGAGAAAAACACTCCCAAGGAATGACGGGAAAACGTGCCCTTCATTGCAATTAAGGACAATAATTCTCTGCAAGAAAATTGTTTCAATTGCTTTTCAGCCTAGGAGCAAAATGGCATTGATGGGGGTGATGGTTTGAAATAGGGGTGACAGTAGAATGAGGGGTGACATTTTAGATGGTGAAACTGTTGGTTAAGTGTGTGTTAGGAATTTAACTGTATGAGATGCTGCAGAGAAAAAGAACACACACACGCACAAAATAGAATTGCATATGAACATGATAGATATATTCTTTAAGCAGGGATTAGGCTCAGAAAAAGCAGAATATATCACAAGAAATACTCCTGTGTTTTTAATCTGCAATAAATTTCAACAAATTCTTGCATGCAGCAACTGTGATGGATCTCAGCTCACTTTTAACAGATTTTCTGTCAGCTGTTAAAATGCAACATTTTTTTATTTAAAATATACATATCTCTATCTCTATCTCTATCTATATCTATGTCTATATATATATATATATATATATATATATATATATATATATATATATCGATATATATATATATATATATATATATATATATATATATATATATATATGTATTATGTACACATATATGTATTATATTATATTATATTTTAGTTAGTTAGATTACCCTTTGTTCTGCACGTTTTCAAGAAAAACTCTTGCATTTATTAAGATTATGTCCCAGCTGTGCATAAAAAGTTGGTGGAAAATTACTTCGTCTTCGGAGTGCTACATGAAAAGTCTTGTTCAGTAACTGCTCCAGAGTGAGACTGAAAGTCTGTTCCACTGAGAGCAGCAAGTATAGCTCATGCATCCACTAATAAACAGATGATGGATCAGCAAAAGGGCCAGTTTATAAGATGACTATCTTTAACTAAGAAATACCACAAATAAACTCCACAGTTACGGCTGTGGATCGAAAGCAGAGGCAAAATGTTGTGACTGACCCTGACCTTTGCTCCTGCAGCACAAGTGAAAGGAGAATTTCCTTTAAAGATCAATACAGAATTGCATATTTATTATTGTCCAAAGGCCTATAAATTCAATCTGGAAATGATTAGATTACATAGACAATTCAGTACAAATAAAATAGTGATTTATTGCTGTTTTTTGTTATTATGTCTAAGCTCTTGTGATTTACTCAGTCAAGCAATATTTTTTCAAACTGGCAGCCAACTCACAAGAGCAAAATCTATTTTCATTCCTCTTGTTGGCCCTTGCTTCTGTACTCAAGGACTGACAAGCAAATCTCAGTATGACAGCAAGTAACAAAACTCAACGGGAAACATAAAAGTTGGAAATTTGAGAGGAAAAATGATTTTTCACTATTCATTTTTCAAATTCAAACATGCAAGTGAGAGGGTTTATGGATAATCTGGATTTACTAGAGTACAATTTAAACACATGCTCAGTAAATCTGATGAATGTTTCATTTTCTTCTTCAGATGTGGCAGCATTTAACATGCTTGTTGATGCAACTTCTTGAATGAGTGTATAATTTGCCTAAAGCTAGGACCACATTCTTTGCAGCATGATAATGAGAACAGCAGGTCTATGAGAGCAGTGGGTTGCAGACGGGTGATCCGGATACTGTGTTTGTGTATGAAATCCTGTGGCGGGATTGCATCTGTGGTAGCTGGTGGGACAAAGGTCTGAATGAGGAGAAATGGGCACCAGAGGGAAATGGAAAGCAGCTTTAGCGGAGAGAGGCATGAACACACGTGCACTGGCTGTTTACATTGGGCTGGGATGCTACATACTGATGCATTCCAACACTCATGGTGGGCTCACCAGATCCGGATCCTTGCTTTCACGCTTGACTTTTCATTACCTAAATGTATGCATATGTGCCTCTATTATTAAAAAGTCTAAGCAGAAGGTATATTCTTTGCAGAGAATTTGTACCTCTGTACAATATTTTTCATAATTTTAATCCATTGTCATACATCATTTTGCATTTGACACTTCAGTCTCATTGTTGGAGTCACATGCATCCCTCATCCATTTTCTGTCTCTAAACAGTTAACACAGCTCATGCCTTCCCCTCAGCAGGCAGAAGGTCCACCGCCTTTACTGCAATCAAAATTCACTAGAAAATGGAATCCTTTATATGCAAAACAAACAATGCGGAGGAAATAAAACATTCAGGCGAGCTGTCAGGTCCTTTCAAGAATCAATACAAGGCTTTTCATCTGCGTCCCAACCTCTTCCTGGTAATTATCCTGCATATTTTATGCCCCCTTCTATGCCTGCTTACACACAAACTTAAAACTTACCACATATATACACACACACTTCGACACAGTCGCCAGTGATTTCGCATACAAATAAACGGCCACTCAAGCAAATAAATAGACAAACCTGACAAAATGCTAGTTTGTATTTACTACTAATGTCATTAATAGGAAAAATAAATATTATGTTAGAAAAAAAAAAAATTTAAAACCTAATAGCTCCATCATCTGTCAGTTTATATCATATCATATAAGATTCAGTATCAATTTCAACCAGTTTAATTCTTTTTTAGTGTTTCCTTTTATACACTCTGTACTTTAGTGTGTACACAAAACAATCAGCCTGAGCTGTGGCCAGTCAGACACCTTGATCAGGATTAAAGTGTTGTCAGTGACAGAGTGACATGCCCTTGAACAGAATTGCCCTTAAAGTGTCTTGTCATCACTTTCCTGCCTTCCATTACTGGGGCAGGCCGAGGGGCCTCTGGGACAACAGGGTGATTGGGCAAAGCCTTTCCCTTCTAACCATGATCAAGCCCCTCATGATGCCAGACAAAAGATAAAAAGGAGAAAGAACAGATGAGATCTTATTGGTCCCATGGTGGAGATAGTTATGAAACTGTGAACTAAGTGGACAGTGGGTATGATAACTTAAAAAGACAGTCTTTTATTGCTATTATAGTTTTTACCAATCCAAAGTCAAACACTGATATTTCTAGTTTCTGATGTTTCTAGTTAACAGACATGTATAATTTAAAATTTCTGTTACACTTTTAATTACGCTATACTGTACATGAGTGTGTCACATAAGGCCTTTCTACACTGGCAAAAAATTTATTTTGTCAATTAATTCAAATTTGCCATTATAACTATTTTTATTTATTTTTTAAATCTGGTCCTCCCACTTTGTTTCTGGTTAAGTGCGCTGGTTTGCCAGAAAACACCAAGGTTCTAAGACTGCAGAATCTCAGTAGTTTTCTTTTTTAGTTTAGTTTATGTTTGTGTTTATTTGCACAAAATAAAAATTAATCAAGTATACAAAATAAATAATTAGAGGTACAGTGCAAGAAGAGGCAAAAAAAAAAAAAAAAAAAAGAAAAAAAAGCCAGTCGGGCTTATCTAAAGCCTCCACCAAAAACAAAACAATGTAAAACACGACAAGAATACAAAACAATAACATTAGACACAGTGATGCTAAAAAAGAAAAATAATCAGGATGGGATGCTATTATGGCCCACCCTTAATTTACTGAGTTCTTAAAAGACTTAATTTTCAGCTGATGAACATTAAAGAGCCAGAATCAGAACCAGAACCAGAATTGTGTCTAACAGATAGTCAAGTGAGCTGTAATTTAGATGGATGGAATTTAGCTGCACACTTAACAGGAGTGAGAAGTGCTGCTCTCTTCAACATGCAACAGACAGCAGCAGCTCACAAACTCTCTCTAAGAGGCAACCTACATCTGGGGTACACTTTACAGTGTGTCCTGTATCATAAGAAGGGGGCCTGGTGGAAAGAGATCACGGATGCATCCATGTTGCATTTTGCTGCTGACTGCTTCTGCTGGAAAAGTATACATTTATTGACATTATGCATATTTTTTATGAGGTATTTATACATAGAAACATAGAACCATAAGTGTTATGCCTACGTATAAATGTTGCTACATTTATTATGTTTTTTTTTTAAAAGGAAAAAATCTATTAAAATTGTGAATCAAATTATGTGTGGTGGAGATTTTCTTTTAGACATACTGCCCAGACCAGTTTAACCTCCATCTGGTTCGTGCCCAATGACTCTGCAGGAGCTTGTGATTTTTGCTTGCCATGCATGAATATGAACACAAGACCTTGGTACACATTTTAATTCTGATTAAAGATGCTGTAGTCAGTGGTACATCCATTCAAATTAAGATATGTCTAATAACTCTTATGGTGCCCATGGAGGCTCTGAAACTGACAACAACAACTCTTAGACAAACAGAGATGAAAGCTGTGAATTTTATGACTCTGAAGACAGCCGGCAGTTCATATTATGTTGCTGATTATGAGATTTGTGTTTTATTCTCTAAATAAAAACAATCACTGGAACCAACATTTAAGTCTCAGTATCTGGTGCAACGAGTGCTTTATGGTTTTTTTTGTCAACGGACACTCTCCTGTTTAGACTTTTGTTAGTTGTGTGCTGTGTGAATGTTGAATTTGAAAAAGAAAGAAGAGGGAAGAGTGTGTGGGCAGGTTAGCCTCTATGCATATATTGTATGACCCATCAGAACCCAAAAAGACACCATTACTGAATATTTGAAAAAAAACATCAAAATGCATTTAACAGTAAAACATAAGCATGTTTGGGGGAAGGAAATTACACCTCCTATATGGTACCTGTGATTATGACTTTATGACACAATGAACGTATTAGGTTTACTTTACAAAGCATGAACATTCCTCAAACGACATATGATCCAACAGAAGTGATACTGGGAAACTTTTGGCGAAGAAAAGCTAGTTACACTAATCCATGGATTAAAATAGTTGCGTTTATACATATTTTGGGGTCTAGCAAGTTAAAATAGTAATTTCTTATTTGGTTAACAGGCTTTTTTGGATTTGGCTGAATTATGTGATATTTTGCCCATTACATCTGTTAACAGAAGGGAAAATAAGAGCTGTAAAGATATGTTTAGAAAGAACATGAATATTTGATCACTGATTTACCTCAAGCAGCTGATGGACAATGAGTATAAATGTTGGCTGGTGTGTATAGGAGTGTGTGGTTACATTATGCTTAGCTGCTCTATTACTCAACTTAAAACACACCTTCTCTGCATTGATACTGCAAGCAGCTGTGCCACATTTGCTGCTCTGTTTGAATATATAGCAATTTAGAACAAAGAAAATATGACAGCATCCATTATAAAGTTGTGTTTACCCACATTCTTATAATTCTTAGCATTTTTGCATTGTTTAAATGACATTTTTTCATAACTAAAAAAGGAAGAATATGAAACATGAACAATCTTTGATTCCTTGCTCTGATCCCACTTAAGTACCTAACAACAACCTAGCAAGGAAAAAGAAAAACAGACAATACGGCACCTTTAATGTAACATTTTGTCAACAGTCCCATATATCAGCTCCTTCTTCAACGTACTCTCACACAAAAACGTGTAATAGTGTTTAGATCCACAGCATAAAACTTTCACTAAAAAGGGTGGAAAAACTGTCAAATAACTTCACTTTCTGAGCAGAAAAATCATTAAATGTCTTTTAAAATGACAAAATTTTTGTTTGTTTGTTTGTTTTTAATATTACATGAATACGTCCCACTTGATTAAATTTATCTACATTTCCTTTGCAAATTGTGACAAGCTAATAGTCTAATATTATTTAAAGCTCTTGCAAAAGTGATTTGCACAGCTATGTTAAAAAAATGGCAATCATGAGGTAGGAGTGTGAAACTTTGAACTGTTAAGTTATTTTCCAATGATGTCTCACTTTTTAACTTTGCTGTCGTCTGTACTTGACTAGGATGAGACATGAAGTTGTAAATGGTTAAGGATTAAAGAAAAAATATTAATACATGCATGATTACAGGCCTGTAAATGAAACAATAAGCAAAGTAAACTGTAACAACTTCTGGATGTTTACTGTAACACAACTACATATTCAACACATGGAAAAATGCCACTATTACTATTAACATCTTATTGTAAATGAGCTTCCACTTTTCATCTAATTAAAGAGTTTTGCAAAAAACTACAAGCATAGACACAAATTTTTCTTTTTCCACTTTCACATTTCCAGTGAAAGCATGCTCAGTGCAGATGTAACCCACTTATTAAAGAAATCATCTTGGAGTTGCAGAGAAACAGAAGCATTAAACAACTTACAAACTGCAGAGAATATGAAAAAAAATTCTTTCTTTTTGAGCTTCATTTCAGTGTTGAAACAAAACTGGCCAGAGAATCCTCTGAGACTGGGAGACTGTGTGGTGGTACTTACGGGGCTGTGGGGCTATGGTGGAAGGGCTCTAATGAGGCATAGCAGAGAATGAAATATTAAAGTTTCTAATTAAATAGATAGACCTCTTCACTCTCGTCAAGGTTGTTTTGACCATTATCTCAGCCATGTGATCAGCAGTGACCCGACCCGTTTAGGAGTTCCCTTGTGCTGAAACTGACACAGCACCCACCCACCCCCACACACACACACACACACACACACACACACACACACACACACACACACACACACACACACACACACACACACGCACACACACACACACACACAGTCACTATACCTATACTGTACAGACATATGTACACACCTATCTCAGTCTCTATCTCAACCAATAACAACATGCTGAAGAGATGCCTTATCTCCTGTTTTCAGATGGTTGACACTTTACACAACTTATATCCAGGAACTCAAATCCCATTATTATTTTCATATGATTAGAAAATGAAACAAAAAGAAAAAAAGAACAAGACAATGAGTGTAGTAGTAAGAAAGAAAGATGCTCTCTGGCATGGTGGAATTTGTGTCAGAGGTTACATTCCCTCCATCTAAAACTCTCCTCTGTTTGGGAGCATGAATGTCTGAACAGCTTGTTTTCTCAAACCTGGTGAAAATGTAAAAAGACCTTGCTCTCTGCAAGCACTGAGGCCTGGGACAAAGAGACCTGGGGCCTGCGTACTGCTGTATATTAAGCAGACAGCCATTGTGTGTGGAATAACTACAGTCCTTGCTTGAATTTTAATCATACTGTTTTATTAAGCTCAGTGGGATTTTTTTCCTGGACATAGTTTTAATGATTTGTCCAGCATGCTTCGTCTGTTGCAGCCACATTCTGTTTAGGTCAAAGCCACAGCATAAAGAAATATAGTTCTCATGCAAAATATATTTGATTTATCCCTTTATTGACTTTTTGTTATCCTTCACTGCATATCAAACAGATTTTTATGTAAAGTAAGATTTTAAGTTAAACCCCTCCTTGTGTGTTAATATTTTTTCTTATAGCTACTTTGAATGCAAGTCTATTTATCTAAAGATGATTTCATGGCCAGGGGAATTAACCTGACAATTTTATATATCTTGCTTACGTAATTAATTCACATTTTGTAAATTTAATAGGATTTACTTCATAGAATCAGTAGAAATTCTACATATCTATATCTATATCCCATTGTTCACCTTGTACACAGCCTTTAAGTTCATACAGAGCTTAGCAAGCTGTGTATAGATCTTACAGCCAATTGGGCACCAATAGGTGGCACTCTGGCCACTGTGGGTGTAGCTTGAAGACCATGAGTGCGCAACAACAATACCAAATTCCCCAAGTTTCTCTAAAAGAATGAACCTCTTAAGACTCAACCATCAGCTCAGTGGTAGACCACTTCTTCTTGTGCTGCTGTTTGTGTCTTGTTAATCCATCTAACCTGTCTTTCATCTATGGTCATAAATTATCATCAGCAGCAAGGGTCTGCTCTCCAATGCACAGTGGCACGAAGGAAACAAATGAGATCTGGACTAAACTCGACCTTAAACCTGCACACATACACTTTCCAATACACTACTGATCTTGCCAGCGTAGAGGCACATCAGGCGTGATGCACAGAGCACCCACTTTCCTTCAACCAAGTTACAACAGCATGTGAGGACATGTGCGATACAGCATACTCAGTAAGTTCCTGTTGCTCTCGATGCTCCTACCCTCACGTCCTCCTCCTTCTCTCTTCTCTTCTCCCTCTGGAGACTTTAACCTGATTGGATTCTGAAAGAGAAATCGAACATAGAGGTCAACAAAAGCCTTGAGGAAGGTCCTTATTGCAGTCTGTATGTATGTATGTATGTGTTACCACAAAGCAAACTACAAAAGTAATTTTCTGTGCATCTTCATTTTAAGAGTTTATGATGTCATGAGCAAATATCTTTTAACTAGTGACCAGATTATTTTAGAATTCATTGCCATACATCTTCCTAAAAGATACACAGATCACAAGGGGAGCAATATGCATTATGAACTTTCATTTACAATGTCTCATTGAGGCACTTTATCACCATGTTATCACCTTGTTAATCATGGCATATGGGACATTGGGACTCGTTTTTTGCTGACTTGAATCATGCTGTAACCCACCAGTTTTGCAGCAATAGGAGCACGCAGTGCAATACTAATAGACACTGCTGCGCCTGGGTTAAACCCACGCTCAGCCATATAAGCACCGTGAAGTCAATTAATTTCTGGCTGCTTAATGACTTGGAACCGCGGTGATGCAGACACCCCTCCCTTCTCCCACATCTCTTGATTGATTGAGTGGATTTCTTGGACGTGATGCAGAATCAACAGATATGCTGTGAGGAACGATCATATTCAATTTTCACATTATTTCCATGCATAAATGCCATCAGGATCCTACACATGCACCTAAAAAAACAAAGGGGAGATTAATATGTTAATGTCAAAAAGTGAATTTCAAATGAGTCCTCTCCTGGAGAAAGCCAGCCATACTCCAGATAAAAGAATGATCTTTAGGATGTGTTTGCCATAACCTATAAACTATATTGCACATGACATGCAGGTATAATGTGAAGGTCATTGTGTACTTCATGTACATGTGACTTGTGTTCACAGCCTGGACTATTTTTTTCCTCTGAATATCATCATTCTAACAGCACGATACAAGCAGGCAAATAATTACGTCACTCAGAAAACCATCACTCCTCCACGCTTGGGTCACTCTCTTGTCCTCCCTCTTCCCTCCTTTCTCCCCATCTCTGTTCTTTTGCACTTTTGCCACATAAATGTCTCAGTGAACTGGTGGAAACTGTCCGTCCAGAAACTGCCCTCTTATTTATATCCCATGATTCCTGTGAGAAGCAAAAAAATGCACTGATCACTATACCTGCTGTTCAAGGCTACCTGAAGGTTCTTGTCCGCTCTGTCTCTCTTGAGAGGAGAAGGGCAGAAGGAGGGGGAATATGAGAGAGAGAGAGGGAGAATGATGAGGGATAAAGAGGGAGAGGGAAGCGGAGATAAGGGAGATGTGGGGAAGCAGGTTGTAAGTGAATAAAAGTGTGTTGCTGAGGGAAGGTGGGGTGGGCAAGCCGTGAAATTGCTCCAACACAGGCGACACCACTGCACACTGCTTCCACGTAGGCCTCCACTAGGAACCTCTCTCTGCAGCCCCCCACAAACCTTCAGCTCTCACACCCCAGAACCCCCTCCTGTCTGTCTCTCTCCTTCTTTTTTTTTTAAGGTCTGTTGCACACGGGGCGGAAAAGATTGTATTTATCACCTGTCAGCATTTGGCAGCCTTGAGTTACGCGACGCAGGACAGCATAAAATTATCATACACAGGCATGAAATTACAAAACCGCCCGGGGACCCCACAACAAAATTATTTCATTCTCCCTCTCAGCACCCCACCCCCCCAAAACAGGACGGAGGGTGTTTGGTTGTGAGGTGAGGGGGTGACAGGTGAGAAGTGGGGGTGACAGGAAGTGCAGCAGCAGAGATGTGGAAAGTGATGTGACAGACAGAGAAACTCCAAGTAGACATATTGGGGAAACTGTCCTTCACACTTTGTGTGATAAAATGTAGGCATGGCTCCGGCTCAGCGAAGGAGAGTTTGTTCTGACCACCTTGTCGGCAGAGCACCTCTATGAGGAGTCAATGTCTGCATGGAATTCACCTAAATGTTTTCTGATTAATATTTTACCGCATTTCAGTGTCAAGATCTACATGCATCAAAATTATTAAAATTATTATTATTAAAGACTTTTATTGAAAATACATGCTAATGTCTTACATTGTTTATTTCCCATCAGCAGCTCTGCTCCAAACACTTCTCACTAGTGACTTTTGTAAGTTAATCTTGCAGTACTTTATTTTCAATTATTTCCAGTTCTTTTTTTTTAGCTGAATAACATTGAAATATATAGACAACAACCATAAAACCCCAAGGATGATTTGCAACAAGTTACTAACAATAGTTTAGATTTATCCATTTATAGCAAGAAGTTATATTAGCACAATTATTTTTTTATTTTCTTTAATGGCTACTACTTTCTTGTGACCTAATTCTAATTCTATTATGAATGTGCTTCCTTCATTTGTAGAAATTACTTGAATCCTGCTTTAAAAATGATTTTGTTAGATGTAGCTCTGTAGATAAAAATGAAACTTTTCTAGTTATTTACAGAATATTTCTACATGAAGGGATATACAATTCAGTCAATTTAAAGGTAGTATGGCAACAAAAACGAACAATAATGGTAATCTTTTCAAAGAAACATTAATCATTTTCTTTGCACCAATATAATCAAACTCAGCCCACATCCCCTTTCAACAGCTGGTTGATCAGTTGTTCCCCTTCTATACATTCAAGTGGGAAATTTCACAGACTAGAGCAGGTCTGTTTGAACTGCTCTAGCCTGCCTCCACCTGCAGCTGTCCTCCACTCCAGCTCCTCCTTTTCAAACTGGATTTTATTTAACTGCTGATGTAAATAAGTCAGGATTATAACAGGATTCCTGATTGAACACAAAAAATTTGGCTGTGAGAAAGCAAAAATTTAAAAAAATTGCAGTATTTTTGTTTAAACAGAAAATGATGTCTTCTTACCAATTACTTCCCAATTATTACTATTTAACGCGTTGGTTTCTTGGATGCTCAGTAACAATTTAACAAAATTAATTGAAAATTGATTGGTGAAAGCTACATGAAAATAGAAAAAGGTTTAAAATATATTACCAAGGGCGAAGGTTTGATTTAGACTTTGGTAGGAACATAAAGGTGGTCCACAGAGGACCCTGGAAGACAAGCGTTTTGTTGCCCTTATGAAAGACATTATTTGCAGTATCATGTAATTGAACAGCTAGGACATCTGAACAAGCAAAATATTCTATTCACGGATTGACAATAAGATGTTTATTTATTTATTTATTTATTTTGGCTACACTAAATACAGGATTATTTTAATTACAGTAATTTTATGACTTGAAGATAACTGTTGGAACATTAATATTGTCCAGACATTTCATCAACAGAAATGTACTTTAATCACATAGTATAAGAAATCCAATACGCAAATTAATTAATTTAATGAAACCTTGATAGAAAATATGACAATTTACAGAATTACAAACACAGTGATAAACCATTGTTACAGTTGTAACAACTTTGAAAACCGAACCCGTCTAGGGACATCGACAGAAAAAAAAAAAAACAACAACAACAACAAAAAACCCGTGGCCACAGATTACTAACGAGTGGGAATGAGAAAACTAAGTCATGGCCATGGATTATTAATGTGAGGGAGCAAGACAATTAATTTGTGGTCACACATTAGTTCAGCACATATTTATGGGCAATTATTATTTAATTTTATTCTGTTTCACTGCTGAGATGAATTATAGAATTGAAACCAAGCTTACTGGGGTCGCCGAACTGAATAGTTATACTTCAAAACAACAAACTTATTGTGATTTCCCATCTAACAAACTTAGGCAGGACACCAGGTTTCCCATTTAACAGCAGCTTCACAGTGATATTGTTCCCCAAAAATGAAACAACCCACAAAACGTCTTCCTACACTTTGGTAGTCTTGGGTCTTACTCGAAAATTCACATTATATATAGATATGGTCCATTCCAATGATATCCTGCAATTACTTGTCACAGATCACAACATGATTTATCACAGCTGGACACTTCAGCAGAGACGCATAATTCAGGTGACGAAGACTCACAGTTTAAAAAGGAAAAGAATAAACAGTGTGAACATTGGGCAAGTTGTTGATTCATTAGTAACATGTGGCCATGAGTTAATCTTTTTTCTAATAATGTCACCAGCTGGGTTTGGTCTGTATGTGATCTCATTACATTTGCAAAGACTCTGTTATGCAAGTTAATGCATAACAGTTAATGGTAATTTTTCCAGTATAAATATTTTAATTGTAAATTATTATTGTAATAGGAGAAATTATTAAAATTATTATAGTCCTTTTTTTTTTTAACTGTCCGGCATCTTTGATTCTGTCACCTGACAAAAAAACACATTGATTCATGTTAAAGAAACCAATGTTTTTTTGGTTTTTTTTCTTTAGCTCAATGACTATAATTATCATTATTATGAAAGCAATAGCAGTTGAAAATTTATTTTTGTGACTTTTACATTGACTCAGTCTAAAATAACTCCTGATGTTCATCTTTACTTTCGTTACTTTCTTTGCTCCTGAAGTTCTGACTGAGGACACGATCCCTGTTAGCAAGGCTCTGGAACTAGCTAGCTCTAGCTCTTTGAACCGAGTGAGTGATGGCAGGGGAACCAATCATGTTAGCAAGAAACACAAGAACAGTGCCAATCGGAACACTTTAAATGGTTGATACGGCTTTTTTCTCCAATGTTCTGTGCTATGGATAATGATTAGGACAACTCAAGAGTTGCTGAATATTATTTGGAATTTGTTCCTACCTTTCGTACTCAATTCTACGCCCATGTGTATTACACAGGACCCTTTGATTATAATGTGATTGATTATAATTAAGTTGATTGTTGATGGGTTGGCATGGATAGTGTGCTTATTTTGAAAGATGAAGCAACAGGCAATTACATAAAGCATCAAAACAGGAATTTCATTATTATATGCCTTTATCTTTGTCATAAAGAAAAATAATTTGGTATTGTATCGTTTTTACCTATTTTAATTATGTTTAAAGTAATCTTTTCCACCTGTCTTTCAACAGCATCTTTTTTTGGCAACAACTTCCATTGTGTGTGTGTGTGTGTGTTTGTGTATGTGAGGGAATGGCATTGACAAAGAGAGAGGTGGCTTTACATAGGTCTTCCATAATGCTGTGGGTATACTAAATGCTTCATTAACGCCACACACAGGAAATGGAGGGTCAATATTTATAGACCCTGCACAGAGCACTATGTAGATACGAGATCTATTGGCTTGCATTCTAGGGCAAATTAAGTCAACGAGGGACTGGAGTTTTACTCTCCGTCTCTTTTCCTCTATGAGACGGTCAATTTCCAACGATCGCTGGTGGTGGCTTTCTGCCACAAAGCTTGACCCCAAATCTGCTCTGAAGAGACCAAGAAGGTGGCACTACAGATAACTCTTTATGGTTATTGATCTTCACCACAGAGATGCAGTTTCATAAACAATTAATTACATTATTTTCTGCTTTTACTGACAGTGCTTTGATGACTTTTATCAAAGCATTTATACATTTCT
Organism: Melanotaenia boesemani; assembly: GCF_017639745.1. Taxonomy (NCBI): domain Eukaryota; kingdom Metazoa; phylum Chordata; class Actinopteri; order Atheriniformes; family Melanotaeniidae; genus Melanotaenia; species Melanotaenia boesemani. Next base: position 23,978,870 of record NC_055692.1, read on the forward strand.
CAACCATCTGGGATAAAATTTTATGTAAAAACATTTTATTTTACAGATAAGATGAATAACTTTTGGATTTGTATGCTGAGAGTAAAAATGTGCAAAGTAAAAAGCTTTGGTAGCCAGGGTGACTTGATGTTACATTAACACAAAGAGTGAGATGAGGAAAAAGGCAAGGGAAGGGAGAGCTATCGTGTGTTTGAGAGAAAAAAAAAGAATGAGGGTATTGCCATAATTCCTGTGCGTCGGCATGGCTGTTAGGAGCTCAGGTGGTTGAGCGTTTGCCCCGGCCAGGCCTCATCAACGTGAAGGGCGATCTCATCCTTTCTGCATCTCTCCTCTCCTCCGCTTGATTAATTGGGTTCCAAACACGCCAGTGGAATACGTAATGTGCCCCTCACGACAGCACCTCCACAACCACTGACACCTCTCCTCCCCCTCACCTGCCTCACAACCTCATTGCTCTCCCCCTCCTCTTCCCACCCACCCTCTTCCTCCTTCTCTGTCTCACCTCCATTTACCACCCTCTCCTCATCTCAGACCCTCTCTCTCATTCTCATTCCTCCCTGGCTCTCTCCATCTCTGTGTGTGCTGGCAATCTCCAAAACACATTAGCATACACTTGGCATTCCAGGCAGGCGAAAAAGGGAAGGGGAGGAGGAAAATAGAAGAAATATGAAAAACAATTTAACAATAATAATGACGCTGATGATAAAATTAATTATGCCCAGGGATGGCGGATAAGGAAAAAAAAAAAAAAAGGAAGGCCTCGGCAGTAGTCGCGCTCTTAATTTGATTCTTCGACGCTGGTGGAAATCAGGTGCCATTTGACAAGCAGACACAATGAGTGTGTATATCTGCATATACACGTGTGTGTTGTATGTGTCTGTGCTTCAACAAAAGTGCAGATACATGCTCTCAAAACAACACATGGGTAGCTATTTTTCTTTTCTCACTGTAAGCACTAATAGTGACATTGTGTGTGATGGCCCACCCTGTAGTCAACACAGCAAATGTATATGTGTGTATGTATACATGGCAGCCCACCCACATCTCTGCCTGTAGATCCCTGCAAGAAAAGACTGGAAAAAAAAGAAAGAGAAAATACATTCTGCTTTTCAACTGCAAACCACATCAGGAGCGTGCACCAGCACACAACTCTGTAAACATGTTGCAATGAGTGATGTCGCCCCCATTTACCAAATGTAGATTTTCCACAACATGTTTTTATTTTCTTAGTCTTCAGCAACATGCAGCCTCCTCCCTAGAGACTGTGATTGACACATGCGTAGAGGCTTTAGGGATAGGAGTCAAGCATGACTGGCTCTCTTGGGGGGAGGGGGGGATGGGGGGGTTACATTTTAAAGTATTTTTCCATAAATACTGCTCTACTGATATCTTCTGTAGAAAAGCTGTCTTGCCCTGCTACAGTAACTCATCTCATTAGGAGAAATGGTGAGATCATCTTGGGTGGGGTCTGTTTCAATCTCCCCACATCTCATGTTGCATTATCACGCCTGTCATCATGCATGTGCCATGCTGTGTCCCTTTGTGTATTTACTCTGTGGCTTAACACTCTCAGTTTTTCCCATCATAATTCCAACACTGTGAAGGTTCAGAGTAATAAAAACATCCTTATCTTCCTTATCCAGAGAATCTTAAAGGTTTAAGCTTTCACTCTCTGTCTTCCTCTCTGGTTATCTTTGTGTGTGTGTGTGTGTGTGTGTGTGTGTGTGTGTGTGCTGGAGAAGAAAAATGAGAGTGGGAGAAAGAGATGGGGGTGTGGGGGGGCCTGATGGAAGTGAAAGGGGGCAGAGACCAGTGGCTGCATTGATTTAATTTGCGGAGGTTTGCACGACGGCGAGGCATCCCTTTTAACGATCACTAAATTGTTTTCTGACAGAACCCCACCGAGCAACCCCCACCCCCGACATTTGATTTACATATGATCTTTAAACACCACCGAGGCTGCGCTAGCTATTTGGTTATCATTCAAATCACTCTCCTCTGTGTCACACCCCGGGATAGGTCACTCTCTTCATGCCAGCTCCAGAGACGAGGCAGAGAATGAGGCCAGAGGGAAAAAGAGGAATGTATAACTAATGGAATAGATTGATTAAGGGGCTAAATCAATTGGTTTTCAGCCTGCAATGAAGATCAAGTGCTTAATTTAGTATGGTCCCTGTAAGAGTGGGCATTCGTGGCAGAAAGGGAAGTAAAAATCTAATTGGTGCTAAATGAAGTATTGTACAGTAATGGGCACTAGCACATTAAGAATGGAAATATATTTGCTTTTAACTACATCTTTGTGTGCCTCGCATTTCCTACATCATTAGAAATTAAAGCAAAGTGTCTAAAAGAAGCAGTACACTAACAAACGGTAGGGGCAATGTGCAGTAAGTATGGGGGTATAAAACAAAAATTGCAGAAAGTCTAGAGAATAATGCGCCACTGCCTCTGCACAGTAAAGGTAGAGGGTGTTTTGTCACCCAGTCATCAAACTAGTGGTATAGCAACCCATTCTCACCCTAATATACCCATGTCATACCCTTGTCATCTACACCAGTGACTGTGTTATCAGAAAACCTAACCACCATCTTATCAAATTCTCTGACGACACAGCTCTGGTGGCTCTGTTGAGAGAGGAAGGGAAACCAGATGCTTTCTTTGACAGTGTGAGCAGTGTAGTGCAATAGTGTGACCAGAACGCCCTCATACTGAATCCCACAAATGACAGAGGAGGTCATCTTTGGGACCAAACAACATTCACCTGCTCCAGTCATGATACACAACAAACCCATTAAACCGTCTGCATCCTTTAAATATTTAGGAGTGCACGTGGACATGTCAAGGTCCCATCATGTGGATTACATCTGCAACAAAGTACAGCAGAGGATCTACTTTTTGAGGAGACTCAGGTCATTCTTACATGTGGATTTTATGATTCTTGTTGCTGATATTTTAATAGATTTTAATAGACTCTTTGTTTTTGCTTTGTCTGTGATTTTTGACTCTGTGTTGCAGTACAATTTTTCTGCGCAAGCAGACAATAAAGTATTATCTTATCTTATCTTATCTTATCTTATCTTATCTTATCTTAATATGCCACATACAGTACTTTTATTTACTAGGACTATGTGGTATCAGATATTAAGTGAATAGGAAGCCACAATACCTTCACATTCCTAACTTGTCATGCTCAGTTGGGATGACCTTGAGTGCAGGGGGTTCTACTAAAGAGTCACTTTTGCATGTAAAGGGTTTCAGGAGCTGGTTGTGTAACAGATGAATTGGACGCATTGCCATAGCAAAGCAGAACATGTATGCAAAATGTATTAAAAATAAATGTAATAAAGTAATAAAATGTATTTATGTGCATTTAGATGTCTAATGATGATGTTCTTCTAAACACAAGCAGGTACTTTTAATGCATAACATAGTGGGGCTGTAGAAGAGCAAAAGAGTTTAAAATTTAAACAAAAAAGAAAATGAAAACAGCAGTCATAAGCTTTGACTTAAGCATCGCATGTTTGGAGCGTAATGGTCTATCCCCCCTCTCAGGTCTATGTTACTTACTCATAACCCAGCACTAAAATCATCTTTCTCTGTTGCCAGTGCACCTCTTACTGCTTTAAGTCTAGCTTCAAGCAGCCACCAAGCAGTTCACAGTGTTAAAACAGGGTGCTCTGTAAAATAAACTGATGCAAGGGGCTTTTGACCAAGTCACAAACTTTAAAGATGCATCATGCAACTTTCTAAACTTAAAACTCAGCTTTTGGGACTTGTTTGGTGGCACAGTGACATCTTTTATGTGTACTTATGGAGCCGTTGCTGCCCAGCAGGGTCCTGAGGTTAAGAAACCGCCACGTGACGTTGTAGCTGAGTTTTGCTTTATGCACCGTGTCATAAAAACTAAATAAACACACTGGCCATTTTAAACGTAAACCGTGACTGATTCAGCAAAGAAACGCACAAAGACATTATTGAAAGAAGGGAGAAAAAGAAAGAGAGAGATGGACAGAACAAGAGATATGATAAGAGTCAAGCTTTTTAAGTCAAGAGTTTTACTGGCTGAAACAAGCTCACGGTAGAGGTAGGATGCAAGATGAATGCTGAATTAGCCAGCCTCCATATGAAGACCATTTTCCTTTTTGTGTGTTGTAAGTGAAATTTTCTCACAACACAAGGCCGTCAGTGTAAACTGAAATTTAAATCTTTTGGTGATGATGATGTATTTCATATCATCTTGCACCCTGCCCAGACCCCGCAGAAAGTACAACAACAATGGCAGACCTCCGTATCATGTTTGTGCCACTATATCTTTTTAATTTATTCGGTCTGTTGAAGCAGAACCTGTTTCTGGTAGAGTATTTATGCACTCAGCGAAGACGCAGGGGTTACATGCACCACATAACCAGCAGTTGACATGTAACGCTGCTGTTGTTGTGCTGTGTTTTGCAGTCTTATGAGGATGCTGTACACACCTGGGTGTGCCTTTGCAAACTTCACTGCCCACTAGAGGTCTGGCATGTTCACTACATTGTTTCTGGTCCTCTTTGCATTTTCTTGTGAATGGACATTGTTTTCATACTGCTGTTGTGTAAGTGCTTTTTTTTTTTTTTTTTTTTTTTAAAAATGCAAAGGAAAAATTTTTGCATTTTGCATGGAAACATTGTAAACAGGGCCTGAGTCTTAATGTGTCTTTTCTTGTGGAATCTGACAGTTTTTATTTCAACATAAGATTAAAAAGATGTATGTCTCAGGCCTGAGAGGGGTTCCCGTATTTTTGCCTTTCTGGCTCCTATCATCACTGTCTTCGAGTGTGCTCAAAGCACACCTCAACTTTGATTTTCCCTAATGCATTTAATAAGCCTGGTTTTTGGAATGAAGGTAAAAGACGCTGAGAGATAAATTTGCATGTCTTTGAAGAATAAAAGAAGAGCACCCTTTCACCTGAGCAGTAATAATCACAGAATTTTGAGCATACTGATGAAGAGTAATGATGGAGGATTTTTTTTCTTCTTTTGTGATGATATAAAATGCCTTGACAGAGGTGGTTAAACTAAATTTCAATGTCTTCCTGAGTAACACACTCCAAGTATCTCAAACCCTTGATTTCTTTTCCCTCAACAGAATATTATACATTCAAGCAACATGCTACCATCTATCCACTGTGTTGAAGTAATGGTTTGAAAAAAAAACCTATTTGACATAGGTTTGAAACAATTTCTAAAATTGTGTTGCTTTACAAAAGGTCCATTTATAATGCCATTTATGGCTGCCATTTCTACAGTAAAGCTCAGTAGAGGTTAAGTTAAGTTGAAGCCAATTACAGTTCCACTGTGGATGACAGGGTCTTCCTCTACACTGGCACAATTAAGCCTGATCTTTAAGATGAGAGACGTTGCCAGCCAAACCTCTCCCCATCAAAATGGAGTGGCTCCAAAGTGCAGTGACAAAATGACATTATCTGTCTGCTTGTTCTACACTTCGGCTAATGTAAAGTGAGGTTCTGACATTAAGAGGAGTCATTTTGAATGTGCTGCTGAACGCTCCATAGAGGCCTGTTTCATACTGACTCTTTCCATTTATTCTAAATGTTAGCACTAAAAGGAGCAATTACAAACATACAAGAAAATGGTGAGGATATTTCCCTCAGTATTTGGTTTGACCAGAATTAATGTAAGTGGGGTAAAAAAAAAAAAGCCTAGACCGTAGTTTTATTTTGACCATTTCTGAATTATTACAATCTTGTTATTTTTTTTGTGAATTTATGGTGAAAAAGTAAGCATTGATCCAATCCCCATCTCCTCTGCCTTTTATGTCTTCCACTGTTTTTTTTTCTTTCACCTTCCCAAGACTGCTTTTTACAAGATAGGTTTTAGTGAGTCACCATAAAAGCAATGAGGAGCTACTTAACTGCACAACAGGGACAGAGCCCTGTAAAGACCATCAACAACTGTCCTCAGTCTTCGCCTGCTCTGGAGGAGAGTGTGGGAAGAGAATATAGGAATGTCACAGAGTGATGGTGTGTGAAAATGAAAGTAAGAGTGAAAAAGCACTTTTCTAAATCTGACTCTTTAAAGTTCATGTGAAGCAAGTGGGGAGACATGGCGAGTGTCTGCTTGTGTTTATTTACATACAGAAGCATTAAACCACCTGGATGTTATCTTAAGGAGAACACTTGCAGCCTAATTAAAACTAGTTTGTTTCCATCTTTTTATAGCAAATGCAGCTTTGAATTTCATCTCTTTATAGGCAGTTGGTTTTAGTTGCCACTCCCTTTCTATTCCAATACCTGCAGAGAAAAAAAATTAGCAGCCCATCGGCCACCAATTAAACACCAATTCATTCTTAACCTGAAGTCCAGACTGTGTCCACTTTGGGGTCCATGCCGATCGTTCATTCAGTGCATGTATGAATGAATGATGGAGAACAGACCACAGAGTGGCATTCAAATGCACATTTTTATTTCACACATAGACTAAATATCACACACACTCACACATTATTGAATATATAATTGGCTTTGTTATTTTGTTCAGCATCTTGACCAGGGACACTTTCACCTGTGGATTGGAGAAGCAAAGGATCAAGCTTCCAGTTGGTTGAGGATCAGTATACTTTCTGAGCTATAGCTGCTCTTTAGACCGTGTCCCAACAATAGGCAATACAAACTTACCCTGAGAAGGTAATAAATGGCCACAAACAAAGAGAAGGTGGAAACAAGACCAAAAAATAGTTTGTGTAGAAGTGTTCTGCACTCCTTGGTTTGGGTGGCTCTGTGTGCATGTGGAGTGAGGAATTTGGACCCAACCCCATTAG